>NC_091081.1:89285714-89892142 GCF_032405125.1 Capricornis sumatraensis
TGTTCAGTCTGTCTGTGGGCCTGTGCGCACGTAGGCATGCCATTCCTCAGCTCTCTCTGCGCCTCCCTGAACCCGGGTCCTGGGAGCTTGCCTTCTTGCACCAGGCCTGACCGTGTGCCTTGCTCTGGCCGGTGAGTGGCCCCCCTGAGCAGCAGCTCTAAGCCCCAAATCCACCTTCTGTTTCTGCTCGTCCCTCTCCCATGAAGCCACGTCCCAGGCGGGGCTGGTGCGGAAGCCTGGAGTAGAGAGGTGTGGCGTCTGAGAGCAGCGGGACTTAGGAGTGGGGCGCCTGAGCTCTTGGGTTTTTCTGTCTTTGCAGCATGGCCTAGTGACTGAAAATTGTGTGTGTCTGTGTTTGGATGTACAAGCGTGCGGCTGACTCATTTGAAAAGACCCTGATACTGGGAAAGATTGAGGGTGGGAGGAGAAGGATACGATAGAGGATGAGACGGTTGGATGGCATCACCGACTCGGTGGACATGAGTTTGGGTAAACTGCGGGAGTTGGTGACGGACAGGGAGGCCGGCGTGCTGCAGTCTATGGGGTCACAGAGAGTCGGACACTACTGAGCGACTGAACTGAACTGAACAAGCGTGCCTGCTGGCCCATCCGGGCCAAGCTGCTGGCCGCTGGCTGAGGAGCTGCACGTGTTAACAGGTGGGTTTCTTATGGGCCTTGTAAGCCAAGGTAAGAACACTGTAGGTGGAAGAAGGTGGTGACGTTTGCAGTTGAGCTCTCCGGGCCTCCCAGGCGGCAGAGGCCACAGGGCGAAGGGGATGCGGCCTGGCAGCAGGAGGCTGATTGGGTGCAGGGCCTTCGTCCTGTGGAACGAAGGCCACGGCTCACAGGCAAGCAGAGGACGAGAGAGCCGTTCGGGTCATCCCAGGTGTGCACTCGGCTACTAGGTAGGTGGTGGTACCCTTGAGTACATGCATGCGTACTAAGTCACTTCAGTCGTGTCAGACTCTTTGCGACCCCGTGGACTGTAGCCCGCCAGGTTCCTCTGTCCATGGGATTCCCCAGGCAGAATACTGGAGTGGGTTGCCTTGCCCTCCTCCAAGGGATCTTCCCCACCCAGGGATGAAGCCCAAGTCTCTCCTGTCCACCTGCACTGGTAGGGGGGCCCTTTACCACCGGCACCCTGGGAAGCCCTGGCGGTGCCCTTCAGTTCAGTCCAGTGGCTCCGTCACATCCCGACTCTGTGCGACCCCATGGCCTGCAGCACGCCAGGCCTCCCTGTCCTTCAACAACTCCCGAAGCTTGCTCCAACTCACGTCCATCGAGTCAGTGATGCCATCCAACCATCTCACCCTCTGTTGCCCCTTCTCCTCTTGCCTTCAATCATTCCCTGCATCAGGGTCTTTTCAAATGAGTCACCTCTTTGCATCAGGTGGCTAAAGTATTGGAGCTTCAACTTCAGCATCAGCCCTTCCAATATATATTTAGGACTGATTTTTCTTTTAGGGTGAACTGGTTGGATCTCCTTGCAGTCCAAGGGACTCTCAAGAGTCTTCTCCAGCACCACAGTTCAAAAGCAGCAATTCTTCATCGCTCAGCTTTCTTTATATTCCAACTCTCACATCCATACATGACTACTGGAAAAACCATAGCTTTGACTAGACAGAACTTTGTCAGGAAAGTAATGTTTCTGCTTTTTAATATGCTGTCTAGGTTTGTCATAGCTTTTCTTCCAAGGAGCAAGCTTCTTTTGATTTCATGGCTGCAGACACCATCTGCAGTAATTTTGGAACCCAAGAAACTAAAGTCTGTCACTGTTTCCATTGTTTCCCCATCTATTTGCCATAAAGTGATGGGACCGGATGTCATGATCTTCGTTTTCTGAATGTTGAGTTTTAAGCCAGGTTTTTCACTCTCCTCTTTCAATTTCATCAAGAGGCTCTTTAATTCCTCTTCACTTTCTGCCATAAGGGTGGTGTTATCTGCATATCTGAGGTTATTGATATTTTTCTTGGCAATCTTGATTCCAGCTTGTGCTTCATCCATCCTGGTGTTTCTCATGATGTACTCTGCGTAGACATTAAATAACCAGGGTGACAATATACAGCCTTGACATGCTCCTTTCCCAATTTGGAACCGGTCTGTTGTTCCATGTCCGGTTCTAACTGTTGCTTCTTGAACTGCATACAGATTTCTCAGGAGGCAGGTAAGGTGGTCTGTTACTCCCATCTCTTAAAGAATTTTCCAGTTATCCTTTAGCCAGAGTTGAGAAAAACAAAAAAAAACCCTGACCGCCTGCTGTCTTTGTCCAGCCCTCCCCTGCTGGTCTGCCCTTCTGCAGCGGCCTTGACGTGAAAGTGTTAGTTGGTCAGTGGTGTCCGACTCTTTGTGACCCCGTGGACTGTAGCCCACCAGGCTCCTCTGTCCATGGAATCTTCCAGGCATGAGTATTGGAGTGGGTAGCCGTTCCCTCCTTCAGAGGATCTGCCCGACCCAGGGATCGAGCCCGCATCTCCTGCGCTGCAGGCTGATTCTTCACCATCTGAGACCCCAGGGAAGCCCTGATGTGCTCCTCGCCGAGCCAGGCGGCCTCACTGGCCTCCCGCCTCCTGTAGCGGTGTCTGTGTGCTCCTGCGCTCCCCTGGTGTCACGGGTGACTCCATCTGGCCCCTCTTTCTTGGCGCTGTATTTTCACACTGGACTCTGTTCTCTGTTTATTTTTTCAATAAAGGAAGGCCTCTGATTAAGCCTGGCACCATTATCCTGAGATCAGGGAGACACACGGGTAAGGGCTGTGCCTGATGGAGTGTGCACACTCAGAGTTTAGTGACCGTAAGACCTGCCTGCGCCCCTCTTGGTCCCGGAGCTCCATCTCTAGTTGAAACCTCAGTGGCTGCTTCTGTGTTAATGTCTGTGTCTGACTTTAGGAGCAGAACTCCCTGGGGGCAGCGGCTCTTGAAGAATTAACAGTAAGCTTTTTTAGGTGAGTGGTACCTGGGCTATGTTTACCCAGAAGGAAGCTATGGACACTTTTATAACACTTACATAAAATGCTCTTGTTTTTTTAATGGTGATGTAATATTCCTTGTACGAGTCATCTTATTTACACTTTGTCTCTGCAATACAGTGTTTCAGTACTGTTCCTGTGTACATTTTGCGTAATCATCTCTCTGTGGTTGTATTTCTATAAAATAGAAACGGATTTCCAAAAGCAGTTTGCACTGGAGGGGTGGACGCAGCGAGCATCTTGACAGACTTTGCCAGGTCCTTGTCTCAGCAGCTCTCCCAGGCTCACCCCGCTGCCGTGGCTGTGGCCCTCCACCTGACCCAGTTGCTGGGAACTCATCTTTTCCAGCCTGACAGAGAGCCCTTGGTTTCAAACTTCTCATTTCCTAGTTCACTGTCGAGGAGGAGCGTCTTTCACAAATTCATCGACCATTATGCTTTCTACGTGACATGTCTTTTTTTCTGTTGGGATGTTTGTTTTAATCTCTTCAACATGTGTAAATGCTGTTTATAAAACATATTGATGTTTTATCCTGTATTAAATTGTTTTTTTCTATTTAGTCATTTTGGTCTTTTAATTTTATATCCATCAGTGGATGTATTTTACTAGTCATTTGTTTCTTCATTGTTATGGACTTGAAAAGTAACTAAAAAAAATCAAGGGAGCACCTATTTTAAAATCGTTACTGTCTTAGCTTGAGTTACGGCTGACAGCATATATTCTTTTGCGTTTAGTAATCACCCTATTTTTTAAATGTGGGCTGTCTTCTTTTCTTAAATCAGGCTCAATTCTATTAGACTCTCCACCACCAGAATTTATAGTATCAGGAGGAGACTTACACAGATAGGTTTGTGTCTTAAGGATTTTCATTGTGGAACTACTTTAGATATGAGGGGTATAGCTTTCTTTTTTAGCAGTAATTCAACATTCAGAAAACTAAGATCATGGCATCCGGTCCCATCACTTCATGGGAAATAAATGGGGAAACAGTGGAAACAGTGTCAGACTTTATTTTGGGGGGCTCCAAAATCACTACAGATGGTGATTGCAGCCATGAAGTTAAAAGACACTTACTCCTGGGAAGGAAAGTTATGACCAACCTAGACAGCATATTAAAAAGCAGAGACACTACTTTGCCAGCAAAGGTCCATCTAGTCAAGGCTATGGTTTTTCCAGTAGTCATGTATGGATGTGAGAGTTGGACTGTGAAGAAAGCTGAGCGCCGAAGAATTGATGCTTTTGAACTGTGGTGTTGGAGAAGACTCCTGAGAGTCCCTTGGACTACAAGGAGATACAACCAGTCCATCCTAAAGGAGATCAGTCCTGGGTGTTCATTGGAAGGACTGATGCTGAGGCTGAAACTCCAATACTTTGGCCACCTCATTCGAAGAGCTGACTCATTGGAAAAAACCCTGATGCTGGGATGGATTGGGGGCAGGAGGAGAAGGGGACAACAGAGGATGAGATGATTGGATGGCATCACCGACTCGATGCACATGAGTTTGGGTGAACTCCAGGAGTTGGTGATGGACGGGGAGGTCTGGCATGCTGTGATTCATGGAGTTGCAAAGAGTCGGACACAACTGAGTGACTGAACTGAACTGAACCGAATGAGCTCCCCTGGTGGCTCAGACAGTAAAGAATGTGCCTGCAATGTGGGAGACCTGGGTTCACTCCCTGGGTTGTGAAGATCCCCTGGAGAAGGGAAAGGCTACCCACTCCAGTATTCTCCAGGATTCTGGAGAATCCGATGGACAGAGGAGCCTGGTGGGCTACAGTCCACGGGGTCACAAAGAGTCGGACACGACTGCATGACCTAAGCACATACAGCACGTGAATGAACTTAAACAAAATGTTTCCAGAAACCGGAGAACGAGCTTTAGAAGTTCGAAATTAAGCCCCGCGCTTTGGACAAATCAGCCTTATTGGTAGGTGCAAATAGCTAAGGTTATCTGACTGTTTAAAACTCCCTTCTAATTTGTTTGATTTGTTTTAGTGATACAATGTGGTTTTTTTTTTTTTTTTCAGCTTATATCTGCAGACATCCCAGTAGAGAAAATAATGGGTTAAAAAATGATTCAGTTCAGTTCAGTTCAGTCGCTCAGTCGTGTCCGACTCTTTGCGACCCCATGGACTGCAGCACGCCAGGCCTCCCTGTCCATCACCAACTCCCGGAGTTCACTCAAACTCATGTCCATACAACCATCTCGTCGTCTGTCTTCCCCAGCATCAGGGTTTTTTCTAATGAGATTAACATTAGAAAAACAGGCTGTTTTGTTTCCTGGAGTTACCTTTTAGCCCCCTCCGTGGTGTGTGGGAGAGTGGTGTATCGGTCACAGGGTAAGTGGCGGCTTCAGGGGAGTCCTCGTTGTAAAAGGCATTAGTGCTCAAGGTTGCCTATGTATGTGTTGGAGTTGCTTGCCTCTGCTAACCCGTTCCGCGCTGTGAAGACAGTCAGTGACTGTGGCTGCTTTGCCAGTTTGGGTGTTTGTGGACGTGACCAGTGGAGTGCAACGATCAATGTAATTTGTCTACTTTTAAAGATGAAATGAAATTTTAGAGCTTTTTCTCTGCTCGTTACCCTAAGGGCCCAACCCTCGAGTTCACCCCGACGGCTCTTGTCTGGGTCACTAGTGCCCTTCGGGCCCTCTGATGCGATCGCCTGGCCTCGTCTCCACTTGGCCCCGGGGTCCGGTCGGTTCTCCTGTGCCCAGTGGAGGAGCCCCGGTTTGCGGCCTCCTCTCTGCTCCCCGAGAGCTCCTTCCTCCTCGGGGCATCCAGTGCGCACACCACCCCGAGCGGACTGTGCCCGCAGCCTCGCGCTGGCTCCGCTCAGCGGCTTGTGCAGCCTCCCAGCCAGAGGACCGCCCGGTCGCCCCTTGTCTCGGTTGCTGGCGCCCCTTTGCCCCATTCTTGACTCCCCGTTCTCCCGGGCCTCAGCCCTCCCCAGTCTGGCGGCTCTGCCTCCAAAGCATCGTCGGCGTCGTTCGCGTCTCAGCACGGCTTGCTGCGGGCACGGGGCTGTGCGATTCTCAGCCTTCAGTTCGGCGCTGCAGGTTCCCGCTCAGACCCTCCGGCGGCTGAGCTGTCACCCGGAGCGCCCCCTGGCTGTCGGAGCCCGGTGTGGCGCTCCGTCCCGAGAAGCCCCGGGGCCGCCCGCCCCGTCTCCTTCCCCTCGGGCCGTCGCGGTCCTGCTGCTTTCAGACGCACTGCCGGGCGCCCCTCCCTCCGGATCCCGGGACTCTGGGTCCCTCCGCCTCGCTTGCCGGCGTCCGCCTGTCGCGAGCTTCTCCTGTTGGATCACAAGTCCCTGAGAACAGAGGCTGTTGCTATTCTTCCCCATCGCCTGGAGTTGGAGGGGGTGAAGATGATTTAGCTGAAGAGAGAAGCACCTTATCCCCTGGGCTTAGTGTCTGTTCTATTTTTTTCGTTTGTGCATTGCAGTTTTCATTTCTTTTTAAAACATTTATTGTAGATCGCTACTCTGTGTTTACTGAATGTTTGCGTCTAATGCAGCGTAAACATGTTACTCTGCAGTGGGCTTTGCCTTTGAGCTGAGTTGCGTCCCAGCTTCGGAAATCTGACCCTGGTTGTTGGTTTTTATCGTTTCCTTCCTTCCAGACGATTCTTCCCCTCCTTCCCCATTTCTTCCTTTCCACCCCGTGAGAATTATTACTGGACAACGCAGGGAGCCTTTGTCCTGCGGCACCCCGGCCAGCCCCCGATGGACTTGTGGCCCCAGCAGGGTCTGCGTCCTGAGGCCTCTGCTGTTGAGGGGAGCTGCGGTTGAGGGGCCAGGCCCTCCTGGCCACCTCCTCCGTGAGTCACTGCCAAGCTCATACCTCTGGCGCGTTGCCTGCCAAGCAGTGGTTTCGACGCACAGCTGGCCTGTTGCTCTGTTTCATTCCCAAATCAGCAAGGGAGGTGTGGTTGTTATCATCGAGGTATCTTTCAGCTGAAGGAGGCCCGGGAAGCCCCAGGATGTCGAGTTGATAGGTACAGCCGTCCCTCCTGCCCGTCTTCCCGCTTTCTGCCTCCAGTGAGCACGGCCGCCCGTCTTCCCTCTTTCTGCCTCCAGCGAGCACGGCCGCCCCTCCCTCATCTCTGCTCCTGCCTCGGGATGGCCAGGCTGTCCAGCGCCATCCCTGTTACAGAGCAGGCTTTCCAGGGCGCCCTTGTGCCTGTCATCTTCTGGGCCGGGGCGGTGTCCCAGAGGACACCTAGACGTGTGATTTCTCCGCCAAAGGCCAGATGCACATCCTGCCGCACTGACCTTGAGATGGGTTTGCCCGTTTACATTCCAGACCTCAGAAGTCCCTGTGTCCTCAGTATATTCAGATTTCTTTTGATAAGCTAGACTATAAGAAATAATAATCCTGGCTGGTACTAACCTGTTTTCAGTGAGTGAGCGTGTTCTCTTGTGTGTATGGCCCGTCATTACCTGTTTATACATTTTGTCCGTGTTTTTTCCCTTGAGCTGTTTGTCCTTTTCCACTTGATTTGTAGGGAATCTCGGTAGCTCTGAATCCTGACCTCTTACGTGTATGTTGCAAGCATGTCGTGTGTGTTGCAAGTATGTTTCGGTTCATCTTTCTTTTTTTTGTCTCTTACAGTGTTTTGTCACACAGATTTAAAGCCTTAGAATGTAGCTGGGTTCCTTGGTCTTTTCCTTAGACTTCCGTTTTTATGACTCTTCTCTGTTGCTTCGGGGGTGTGCTCAGCGCTCCACTCTCAAGGGCTTGCCGTTTAGCTTTTTACCCGTAGGTGTTTCCTGGACCTGGCGTGCCTTTGCCTGTGGGACTCCCCTGCCCCCTTACAGCCTCAGTGCTGGTTTTCCGGGCCTTCCTTTCTGTAAAGTCGGCGTGTGTCAGCGCTGGCTGTCTTACCTGTCCACTAGTGGGGTGTTGACTGGCTGTGCAGTCTGCGTGTGACTGGGCATGGGAAGGGTACAGCCTTTCTTCACAACAGGGTAACAGGCGAGAGGCAGCTTCGCTTCGCGGGGAGAAAGAAGTGCAGCTTCTTGTCTCACCGCCTTCTGACCCGAGGGTGCTACTGTGTGGCCCTGGCCAGGCAGCTTACCGGTCCTGGGCTCAGCTGAGGGTCTGTAGACAGTCGTGCCCTCCCTGTAGGGCCGTGGCTGGAAGTGCCGTGTCCTGGGCTCAGCTGAGGGTCTGTAGACAGTCGTGCCCGCCCTGTAGGGCCATGCCTGGAAGTGCCGTGTCCTGGGCTCAGCTGAGGGTCTGTAGACAGTCGTGCCCGCCCTGTAGGGCCATGCCTGGGAGTGCCGTGTCCTGGGCTCAGCTGAGGGTCTGTAGACAGAGGTGCCCGCCCTGTAGGGCCATGCCTGGAAGTGCCGTGTCCTGGGCTCAGCTGAGGGTCTGTAGACAGAAGTGCCCGCCCTGTAGGGCCATGCCTGGAAGTGCCGTGTCCTGGGCTCAGCTGAGGGTCTGTAGACAGTCGTGCCCGCCCTGTAGGGCCATGCCTGGAAGTGCCGTGTCCTGGGCTCAGCTGAGGGTCTGTAGACAGAGGTGCCCGCCCTGTAGGGCCGTGCCTGAGAGTGCCGTGTCCTGGGCTCAGCTGAGGGTCTGTAGACAGTCATGCCCGCCCTGTAGGGCCATGCCTGGAAGTGCCGTGTCCTGGGCTCAGCTGAGGGTCTGTAGACAGTCATGCCCGCCCTGTAGGGCCATGCCTGGAAGTGCCGTGTCCTGGGCTCAGCTGAGGGTCTGTAGACAGAGGTGCCCACCCTGTAGGGCCGTGGCTGGGAGTGCCGTGTCCTGGGCTCAGCTGAGGGTCTGTAGACAGTCATGCCCGCCCTGTAGGGCCATGCCTGGAAGTGCCGTGTCCTGGGCTCAGCTGAGGGTCTGTAGACAGTCATGCCCGCCCTGTAGGGCCGTGGCTGAAAGTGCCACGGTTCTGGGCTCAGCTGAGGGTCTGTAGACAGAATGCCCGCCCTGTAGGGCCGTGGCTGGAAGTGCCGTGTCCTGGGCTCAGCTGAGGGTCTGTAGACAGTTGTGCCCGCCCTGTAGGGCCGTGGCTGGGAGTGCCGTGTCCTGGGCTCAGCTGAGGGTCTGTAGACAGAAGTGCCCGCCCTGTAGGGCCATGGCTGGGAGTGCCGTGTCCTGGGCTCAGCTGAGGGCCTGTAGACAGAGGTGCCCGCCCTGTAGGGCCGTGGCTGGGAGTGCCTTGTCCTGGGCTCAGCTGAGGGCCAGTAGACAGAGGTGCCCGCCCTGTAGGGCCGTGGCTGGAAGTGCCGTGTCCTGGGCTCAGCTGAGGGTCTGTAGACAGTCGTGCCCGCCCTGTAGGGCCGTGGCTGGGAGTGCCGTGTCCTGGGCTCAGCTGAGGGTCTGTAGACAGTCGTGCCCGCCCTGTAGGGCCGTGGCTGGAAGTGCCATGTCCTGGGCTCAGCTGAGGGTCTGTAGACAGAAGTGACTGCCCTGTAGGGCCGTGGCTGGGAGTGCCGTGTCCTGGGCTCAGCTGAGGGTCTGTAGACAGAATGCCCGCCCTGTAGGGCCGTGGCTGGAAGTGCCGTGTCCTGGGCTCAGCTGAGGGTCTGTAGACAGTCGTGCCCGCCCTGTAGGGCCGTGGCTGGGAGTGCCGTGTCCTGGGCTCAGCTGAGGGTCTGTAGACAGAAGTGACTGCCCTGTAGAGCCGTGGCTGGGAGTGTCGTGTCCTGGGCTCATCTGAGGGCCTGTAGACAGTCGTGCCCGCCCTGTAGGGCCGTGGCTGGGAGTGCCGTGTCCTGGGCTCAGCTGAGGGCCCATAGACAGGCCGGTGTCTGGAAGTGCAGCAGATGCGTGAAGAAAGCGCCTGGCTCCGGGTGGCGCTTGCTTCTGCTCTGGTGACGCTCCTTGAGGCTGGATACCTGTTGCTGTTCCTGTTGTCTTTATCAGCTGTGCCTTTTCTCCTTTCCCGCGTTTCGCTTTGTCTGCTCCAGCAGAAGATCTCCCTGCTCGTCGCAGGACAGAAGTTGACATCTGTTGGCTCAGCCTTGTGGCAGTTGAGGTCCTTTGTGGGGGAGGGGAGGTCCCCAGCACCACGTTCTGGGTTAGTACTGCTCCTTGCGTATCTCTTAAGCTGTAAAAAAACTTCCTTCTTACTGTTTCTGATTCTGTCTAGAAATGGTAATATCTTGTTTAAAAAATATAGTGTAACTTTACGTATAAAAACAAGTCAGTGATTTTTGAGGTTTTCATTCTATGGAACCTGACACTTTCTTTCATCATCATATTCCTGTGTCTTTGAGTTCATGCCTGTGACATATTCCATTAGTTATCTAAAGAATGTATTACAGAATGTACTTTTTTTTTTAGCCTATACACGAATGCATTATAGTTAAATACCCCACATATTTGTAATACTTACTTCAGTATGGAGAATTCCAGAATAGAAGTGTTATTTTGGTGACAGAATGACAGTCCACTCTGGTGGCTGCTGCTCTTCGTGAATGTTCTCTTGCGCAGTTTCGCCAAGGAACCCAGCGGAACAGGGAATTGTTTTCACCTGTGTCGCCCTGCCCTCCGGCTGCCTTTCTGCATCAGTGCTGCCAAACATCCCCCTAACCGCGCAGTCCTTTCCGAAGTCTGCGCTGCTGTGAGCGGCTCACCTTGGCTCGCTCTCGCCTGCTACCAGGCGGCATTCCGATCTGCTGTGCTCACCTGATAAGGCAGAGTGAGGCAGGAAGTGCGGTCTGCAGGTCCCGCCTGGCACCAAGAAGGTGGCTCGGGAGCCCCCAATCAAACCAGGCAGAGAGGTCAGCCTCGGTGCCGACTTCTTTGTGAAAGCCCAGCCGGAAGGCGGTCATGTTCACGCCGCTGCTCTTGCACCCTCTGCCCCCAGATTATTTTGTTTTTAACTTCTCTCCCCGCCCAACTCCCTTTCAAGTGTCTCATAGAATATATGAAAGGCCTCAAAATATGGAAAGGACTCAAAAACTGTTTCAAAGTGTATTTGGTTACTAATGCAGTGTATACAACAGTGAAGATTTGAGGATAATTTTTTCATTTAGGTAAGTTTCTTGAGGTTTTTTTTTTAATAGAACAGATTGAATACTGTGAATTCAATTTTTAGTATATTATAGAGATTCAGATGGTAGCATTTCAGTTGTACAAAGCTTCTTTGAATCAGTTGCTGCAGCTGAGTGTTTACTTGGAAGTTATGTAAATACAGTAAATGATAGTCTACCAATTTCTGTATATGTTGTATGGGGCATTACCCTTGTTCAGATTTAGAAACGTTTTAATATTTCTCATACTTCAGACTCAGTGCAGATATAAGAAACAGGTTTTAAAAGAAAATTTCCTCATTTTATTATTGGAGCTGAGTTTAGGGACATGGTTATCTGAGAGAAGACATTTCATCACTTCCCATCTAAAAATTCTCAAGTGCTCATAAACTTAAACATGAGAAAATAGTTTGAAAAGTATCTCTAGCCAAAAAAAGGGCAAAAAACCCACTGAGCATATTAATCGTCTATATGCACGCATATGAAAAGAGCAAAATATTAAGATCACAGGATAAAACACCGCGCGTGCGTGATCCTGTCTCTGAAATTCACTGCCCAGAACGCCCAGTCATCCCCAGCGGCGGTGGGGAGTGACTGTTGCTGTAGCCTTGGAGCTGTGACAGAGCTGCAGTCCACACGCACGTCCAGCAGGGCCTCGGGAGCTGGCCGCGAGCTGGGGTCGGAGGCGGCGGCCCGGCAGCCCGCCCGCCGCGCGCCCACGGGCCAGGGCCGGGGCCGCTCCCTCCTGGCCCGGGCGGTGCCAGTCCTTGCCCGACAAGTGAGGGTTGAAACAATCCCGGTTTCCCAGTTCTGTCATCTCTTTCATGCTTACTGGCTGGAATTCTTTAAAAGCCTGTCTGCCTCGTCTGAGCCGCAGGAAGACAGTGAATCCCGCTCGCTCTGGCTTGAGCTGCTTACTTTCCGGCTCTCGGTGCCGTAGCAGCCTGCAGCCGTGACAGTGACCTTGCCTTCGGCGTTCTCCCTGCTCGTTACTGCCTGTGCAGCTGGGAGTTTCTGTGGCTTCTCTGTCTCGTCACTTGCAGTCATTATCACTGCTGGTAATCAGATTGTCCAGATTTGGCCAGGTGCACCTTTTGGTGGCTGGACGGTTTTTCTTAAGTTTTTTTTTTTCCAGACTTCTTTGTTTTCTGGAGTAATGCGGTGTCCCAAACTCAGTCCATTTTCTGACTGTACCTGGATTAGACCATTTCTCCACGGATCCTAGGGTCCTTTTAGTGGAGAAAAGGATTGAGACAGAGCAGTCTAGGTGCTGGAGATGCTTAATTTTACATCTTGTCTTTTGCTTTAAGACTTCTTCAGTGACCAGAGCTATTGTTACTGAGTTGCTAAGTTGTGACTGTTTGCGACCGTTTGGACTGTAGCCCGCCAGGCGCCTCTGTCCATGGGATTTCCCAGGCAAGAATACTGGGTGGATTGCCATTGCCTTCTCCAGGGGATCTTCCCTGTGGAGGAAGCGTTTTGGCCTGTCCGCTTTAGGGAGGGTTTCCTTCTGCAGGTATGCTCAGGCGTCTCGTGAAAGGTGCTGGCCGTCGCACACGCGGCTGTGTGGCTGTCACACATGAGGCTGTGTCCTGCGTCCACGCAAGTGTGTGCTTGTGTTCCGGCCCGTGTCACAGCGCAGCGGCAGCGTTTCGCTCCATTATGTGAAGGGGCCAGAGTTCATCCAGCCGGCGTCCCTCGCCGCGCCGTTTCCAGACCTTTGCTGTCACCACCAGTGCTGCAGTGCACGGCTTTGCTGGCGTGTCTTTGGGACGCGCCCGCAGAAGGGGGCGCGCTGTGCCCGGTGCGTCTCGATTTGCCGAGCATTGCCCCAGGCCTGCTCCGTGGATACGCGTCTTGTACCCACCCCACAAGAGCAGGGGTTGTTAGACGTTTACCACTTTGAGAAACATGACCTTATTTTGAAGTTTTACGGTTATTTTGTCTTTAAGGAGGTGGTTCATCCTTTTTCCTATTTGAGTCATATTCACTTGGTGAACATGAGGTTTTTTTAATCCATTTTAAGATGGGTTATTTTTTTTCTTTCTCATATATTAGAGACTCTTTACATATCTTATATTTCTTTCTTTCATGTAAGTTGGAAATGTTTTTCCCCCCAGTGTGTCACTTGTCTTTGGACTTTACTTATTGCGTGCCTTTTTTCCCCCCAAATGAAAGTTTATTTTTATGTAGACAAATTTATTTACATTTCTTAAATTGCCTTATGATGACATCTATAATTTTTAAAGTATGGGTTTCCATGAAGATGTTTATTACAGGATACAGGTTTCAAAAGTGGTGTGTGAACTGACTGTGCCTTCTAACGCGGTGAAGATGAACCCAGACTGTCCCGAGTGCTCTTTGGTTATGGTAAGCCTGAAAGGAAGCGGGGCGCTGGGAAGGCTCTGCAGTTCCACTCACAGGAATCGGACCGGCTCAGCGGACGCAGTGACGTCACCGTGTGTGTGCCTGAGAGAGAGGGCTGCCAGCTCTGTAGATGAGGGAAGTGGATTAGTCACGATGTGTCTGGACGTTATCAAGGAGTTCAGCCATGTCTTTCGTCTGGCTCTTCAGTTGAAGGGCTGGATCTAAGAACGGTGAGATGAATTAGGAACAGGTGATTGTGCTGTGCCAAGTCGCATCTTTGTGACCCGAAGGACCATAGCCCGCCAGGCCCTCTGTCCACAGGATTTCCCAGGCAAGAATGCTGAGTGGGTAGCCATGCCCTCCTCCAGGGCCTCTTCCTGACCCAGGGATCGAACCTGTGTTTCCTGCTTTACAGGCAGATTCGTTGCCCCTGATTGGTGGGCAGAGCCCGGGAGCAGGTGGCTAGTTGTAGTCAAGGCTGTGGTTTGACAGGCTGGTGCTGAGCTGGAGCAAGGCTGCAGGTGCACTGAGGCGGCAGCGACTCAAGACTCGTCCCTTTACTGACGCCTCCAGTGAATCAAGAGTCTTGGGTGGGCCGTCAAGCTGTGTCCCTTTAAATCGCATTAGTCACAGGTGTGATGTTAGGTTAGCAGTTCATGTGCAGCTGGTTAGATGCACCTGGAGTTCACCGACCACGTCTGGACACTGCGGCTCGGAGGCTGGAGCAGGAATCTGTTCAGGAGAGAGGTGGGATCATGCCGCAGGAAGGCGGGTGCTTGGAGGGACAAGAACAGAAGCACCGTGCTGCCGAGGGCCCCGGCTCGTCACCAGGGGCCCAGGCCGGTGTCTGGAGGCACCCTGATCTCCCAGCTGGCAGGTGCTGCTGGCGTCTGGTAGGTGGAGGCCAGGGGTGGTCCAGGCACCGCATGGCCATTCCCGAGGAGCCCAGGGGTGCCCACAGCTGCAGTCCTGGGCCTGTCCTGCTCGCTGTCCCCACCCACACCCCGGAGTGCACAGTGCCTGGGACGTCTGCACTGCCCCTGTGCAGAATGTCATGCTCAAACCGATTGAGCATCTGGCTCAGGGATGCCAGTGGGTGAAGTTCAGCCCAGTTGGCAAAGTGACATCAGATGAGTCTCGCTTCTGTAGACGGCAATATTTTGTAGCTGTCAAGCGTATTTGTCATCTCTGGAGCTGCTCCAGGGACGCCTTCTTACTTGAGGACTATAGATACATTCCATGGATGAGAAAATAATGACATCTTAATTTCAGTAGATACATTTTTATTAGCTTATAACTGAAATTTAGCATTTTCTTCACTTACAAGTTTATACTCATATCTCCTTCAAAACTGAAGTTGTAAAATTTTAAATGCACAAAAGTCAGGTCTGCTGCTGCTGCTAAGTCACTTCAGTCGTGTCCGACTCTGTACGACCCCATAGACGGCAGCCCACCAGGCTCCCCCATCCCTGGGATTCTCCAGGCAAGAACACTGGAGTGGGTTGCCATTTCCTTCTCCAGTGCATGAAAGTGAAAAGTGAAAGTGAAGTCGCTCAGTTGTGTCCGACTCTTAGCAACCCCGTGGACTGCAGCCTACCAGGCTCCTCCATCCATGGGATTTTCCAGGCGAGAGTACTGGAGTGGGTTGCCATTGCCTTCTCCAAAGTCAGGTCTAGACCGTACTTAGTATGTTAATAAAGGCCACTCACCTTCTGTCACAGGTTTGAAGTATTTCAGCCGTTGTGCTTTGTAAAGAGTCTTTCTTTACCGGCTGCACCGGGCCTGGCACTGCTGCCCGGGCTTCTCTCCGGCTGTGGCGAGTGGGGCCGCTGCGGCTGTGGCTTGCAGGCCTCTCGTCGCGGAGGCTTCTCTTAACGGCGGGGGGTGGGGGCTCAGGAGTGCGGCTCCCGGGCTCCGGGGTTGCTCCGCGGGATCTTCCTGGACCGGTGATCTGTCCGGTGTCCCCTGCGTTACAAGACGGGTTCCTCACCACTGCACCAGCAGGGAAGCCCTGATAAGTGCGTCTTACTGTGATTGTTCGGTTTGCAACCCTCTGTGCTTTATGCATTTAACACTTTTATTCTGAGAGCAGTGGCATAGGTCTCACCAGTCTGCTGGAGGACCCCGGACAAAGTTGGGGAGAACCCCCGGCCTAGACAGGTGGCCGTCTTTCACATCCCCAGTGCATATGGTGTGGTAGCTACTCAAATACAGAGATTAAAGATTTTCAGAGGACTGTGGGGAGAACTTCACTGTTCATCCCCTTGTGATGCTGACTAAGGGGTTGGGTAGGTTTCCGCTTTCACCGGCGTCTCCCAGCGGAACACATGGGGAACCTGCCTCAGAAGCTGACGGTTGTGAGTAGACGGCGCACGGGAGCCTGCCTCAGAATCTGAGGTTGTGAGTAGACGGTGCTGGCGGCCGTAACTGAGGCCTTTGAAAGCCATGTTTGCTGATCGGTGTTCACAGCAGGCTGTTTTCTGGCCGAGAATTGTCTTACTTACAACGCTTACGTGGTTGGATACAGGGTGGTTTGTTAGAGTTCATAAAGCGGTGATCTGCGTGCGTTCTCTGTGGGGTGTGTGTGTTGGGGTCAGTTTTTTAGACCAGAAAACTCTGGAATCTTCCCCTGAAAGGTGACTTTTCCCACGTTCAGTGAGCTTGCTCCACCCCGGCTCTGGCGATGTTAGCAGGACGGTGGTTGGCTCACCTGGAGAAGGCGCGCACTGGGATGTGTGAGAGAACGTGCCTTCGTTTTCAGACAAGGAGCCGCACCAGAACCACTGGATCACGCAGACCTGTGAGGCGTGTGCGGTGGAGCGCGCTCCCGGGTGAGGACGGCCCCGGCTCGCCCCAGATGAGTGGATTCGGTCCAGAGCGTGTAGCCAGGCTCACCCCTTTGTTTGGTTTCCGGTTGCAAGTAACAGTCACGTTCACACAGTCCTGCAGTCTGTAAGTGTGCAGTCGCACCACGTCTGAAGAAAGAGCGTACCTGCCTCCGTTGCAGAACACTTGAGTGCTGAGCAGTGCTAGCCGTCCGTCGTGTGACGCCCGGCGAGCCTCAGCCCCTCGGTTTGTAGAAACCCAGCGCCCGCGCGGCGCGGCGCAGTGAGGCGCCCCGGGGACAGGCTGTGTGCAGCGGGGGGCGCGTTCCCCCGGAGGGGTGGGCGAAAGTCCACTCTAGATGGTGCTGAGCCTTCGGGAGTGTCTGTCCTCAAGAAGTTACAGGTAATGCAGTGCGTATAGTTTTAAAAAGTGCTCTTCAGTACTGGTTTAAAAACAATTTAAGAAGTAGTTTATACAGGTTTAAAAAATAGTATTTATACGACTTTAAAAAACCCGTAATCAGGTATTTTGTCCATTCTCTACCTAAACTGTTGGCATTCAGATGTTACTGCTGTTTTTAACAGTGTGAGTAAATGGCCATCATCTGGCTGACGGCTTTACACACAGTGATGTCTGTGTTTTGGAGGCACACAGCTGTCTTGGAGGAAGCAGCCTTGGGAATAAGGTGTGTGTATGAGATGAAGTAGTGATCCTGTGAACGAGGGAATTGGAAAGGTGATTGATTACCTGTTGCAGGTAGCGTTGTTGGGCTACAGGCTGGGACCTGGCTTTCCTAGAAATGGCTGGAAGCGGTGAGAAGAATGCGAACAGAGCCTGGTTATTAGCCTGTTTAAGCTCTGAAGCAGGTGGTTCTCGGTAGCTTGAACAGAAGGAAATTTGGGGCTGTCCTGGTTTGGATAAGAAGACCGATTGATTATCAGTCTCATTGACCAATGAGGTATTGGTAAAATACTGAAAAGCAAACCTCTGTCTGTGCGTCTCTGCTCCTCGTTTTGACTGTGTGTGTAATTTCTTAACGAGCCTTCTCTCTCTCTTTTTTGGTCTTGTATTCCTTCTGATAAACACAAGAACACTTCTGTTTAAAGAGTGGTAACGCAGCCCCGAGCAGGATTCATTACCGTTGTGGTGACCGTGGGTGATCGTGTTTCTCGGGGAAGAATGTATCTGAAGGTGAGGATATGCCTTTAGGTAGAAAGCAGGCGGTTTTCCTGTCGGGAAAAGTGACCGCTGAGGAAAGGAGCTGAGTGGACGGTCTGTCAGGTCGCCCCGCCTTTCTGTGCATCGAGCTGCAGTGCCGGCTGTGGAGCACCGGCGGGGTCACGCCGCTGGCCCTGGAGGGACTGGTGGCCAGGAGGCAGCGCTGGGGGCTGGGAGTGGGGGGGGGGGGCGGGGTGCTGGCCGCCGGGCGGCTGTGTGCTGGCGGCTCCCGCTTGGCCTCCCTGGACCTTCTTTGTCCCCCCTGCGCAGTGGGCATGATGGCAGCACCTGCCTCTTAGTTTGCGGAAATGCTGAAGACGGTCCGTATCTGGCACATGATGGCCTGTAACGTTCGTTAGTTACGATTATTATTGGTTGGTAGCTTGGTCACTGCCTGCCCAGTTTAACGTTCAGGAGCTTGATTTTATGTCTTCTCAGCTTTGATAAAATTCTGTAGACTTATGCACACTGGCCGAAACTGGCTGAATAATTGAGCAGAAAGCTAACGTGTTCCTTTATTAAGGGACTCGCCCAGCAACAGCTCTGCTTAGCTGGTCCAGTGTGATGTCACGGAGACCTGGCAAACCGAACTGCTAGTTATCTATTAATGCTTATTTAGTGCAAATCGAATCAAAGGTAGTTTTTGATAGTCCTCTTTATTTAGGCTTGATCGAGCCTGGAGAATCGTTTCCTTAAGAGCATCGTAGAGAGGTTTCTTTTAAAATGACCATCAGCCTGATTTTTGGCTGTTTGGCCTGGGCCACACACAGGCAACTCCTGACTTGCTTTCTCAGCTGCCACCCTGTGCCCATGCCCGGCTTTACCCCGGCGTCTGTGGTTCGGGTTGTCCTTCCCACACAGCCCTGATCCTTGCGTTCCTAGCCCAGGGTGGGGGAACACGGGCGGGCGGCCCGCAGCAGAGTCGGGTGGACACAGGAGGAACCCAGGGGCTGGAAATGTGTCTGAAGGTGTCTTTGTCCAGTTTAATTTTCAAATAGGCCGTTAAGCCCACGCTAATACTCCCTGTCCCTTCAGGTGAAGACTCGTTAGATGGTGCCTTTCCGGGAAGGGCAGGCTGGCAGGTTGGGGTGTGGATAGTAGTGGTTGTGAGGGTCTCTGAAGCCACAGGGACCTCTGTGAGGAGGAGGGTGAGGGGGCTCCCCTGCCTGCTCTTAGGGTGGAGGTGGCTCTGGATGCTCGAGGATGTGGGAAGACGTGTGGGGGGAGGGGAAGGGAGCTTTGAGGACTCCCGCCAAGGCGCTCTTGGTGCCCGGGGCCGTGCAGGTAGCCTCGGGGTTGGGAGTGTCCGGGGAGGTCTGCAGGGAGCTGCGCTCTGTTCAGGAAGTCCCGGGGTGCATAGTATCGTCTGGTAAGGTGTGGCCCACCAGATAGACACGGGTGCTCTGTGCCGCAGCAGGCCCCTGCCCCTGGGTGTGAACTCCTGAGTCTTGGTATTGCGGTGGCAGCAAGAGTGTTGCCTAAATAAAACCTGTGATTGATTGAAAAAGCAGAGGGGCCCTGGGAAGGAGCCACCCAAGGTCCCGTGTGTGGGCTTCGGCCTCCCGCGGTGTGGTCTTTGGTTGGCATCTGTTGTACTTTTCTCTGGAAGTAAGATTATTAAAAAGCGAAGAATTTTAAGAAAAATCCACATTGTGCCTGTTGCTCTGGGGCGAGTAGTCCATACTGGAAATACTTGCATGCAGCCAAAGTGAGTTTCCATTCATTCACATTCATGCTGGGGTTGGCTTTAGCGTGCGTCCGTTGGCCTTTGAAATCTCGGGACAGACGGGCCCTCAGGGTCAGACGGGTGTGGGCCTCGGAGTTCACTGCATCCAGGCTTCATTCTGGACTTGCTTTGATCCTGCTTGAACGGGATACTCAGGCTTTGTGAGTTTTAGTGGCCAGATCTTGAGGCTGGGGTTTGATCGTAGCATCTGCTTCACTGGGTGGTTATAAAGACTTGACCAAGCGGTGCCCTGGTCCGAGTGGCAGCTGCTGCTGACACGGGTGCTCTGCCGCCGGACCTGACGCTTGAGCCACGCGGGGGGAGGCAGACTGTAAATAGCTCATCCCAAGTCACTTGACTAAGTTTGAAGACATCTCTTTTTTATAGGCTATCATTTTTTCAAAGATGTATCATTTCATTCTCCTTTCAGGATTTGGAGTTCCACGGAGTGATGAGGTTTTATTTTCAAGATAAAGCCGCCGGGAACTTCGCCACGAAATGCATCCGGGTGTCCAGCACCGCCACCACGCAGGACGTGCTGGAGACGCTGGCCGAGAAGTTCCGCCCCGACATGCGCATGCTGTCGTCCCCCAAGTACTCTCTCTACGAGGTGCACGTCAGCGGAGGTCAGTGTGCAGGGCGGCCGCGGGCGCCGTCCTCGCCGCGGGGCGCTCGCTTTCCTGGGGCCCAGCTCCACTGCTGCCCCGGCCTGTTCCGAGGGAGCCGTGAAACAGATGGCAGAGCTCGAGTGTGTCTGTGAGGTGTCCCAGTAGGTTCCTCGCAGGTGCAGTTTGGGGAGTTGCTTTCTTCTCCAGAGATGAGGAGTGCAGTGTTTCATACTTGAATTCTCCAGGTCCGGAACATACTTTGGTGACACACGGGGCTGCTTGACTTTGCAGAAATGCTTCGCGTGACTCTATTCGTAGATTATAGTGCTACAGCCAGAAATAGCCCATTGTTGTGTGAGTGTGGACCATCAGTCTTGCTGTAGCGTCTTTGTTCTGTGGAACAGGAACCGTGTTCTTGGGAAGAACAGGCGTCGTGAGGAAACTCTTTCTGCTCCTTGTTTTAAGGTTTGATATGTATGCTGTGTATCATGTGGCAGTTTAGGTTGAACTGATGAGGAATGTAGAAATGTTTACATTTTTATGAGTGCTTTGGAAATACTGAGTCACCTGCAAAAAAAAAAAAAAGAGATAGCAAAGTCCAGTTCATGTTGTAAACAAAGAGCTACAGATAGCACGAACATTGTTTTAATCCTGTTTAAGTTCTGGCCGCAAAACCTGCTTGAACATTATTTATTTAGTTAGGTTTCTTCCTGAAGTGTAGCTTTCTTTGCCTGAAATTGGGCTTGGATTTTTGTAGTGTGTGGAATTCGGTTATCACCACATACTGCCAGCATTCTATTAAGTGGGCCATATCTGTTTATCGCTCTTTCAAGTTCACTGGGGTATCACCTGCATACATCGTACCTAGACTAAATCTGACAGGAGAGGATCTTCCCGATTTTGGATGTTTTCTCTGAGGTTGAGTTTTCCTTTTACCTCGGAATCTTTGTGTGTAGCATACAAAGAGGAGGATAGTATTTCTCATCTTTCCCACGCTTCTTTCTGCACCATTGGTCATTTGAACACCACCACGTGAGGTCTTTGGAATGATATCTACGGTTGGGATTTGAGATCTAAAAATGGAATGGGCTTTATTATTTTTTTCTAAGAATATTTTTTCCTTAAACTTCCTTTGCTAGATTTGTTTTTAATTGAAAAGTAAGCTGTGTTACTTGTATGGGATGAAGACACCAGGAAGGTGTGTAAAGAAGCACGTGTCTGTTCCCCAGCCCCAGCCCTGTCCCCTTGGTGATGCTCAGCCAGGCTGGCCCACCTGTGTCCTGCACCTTCGTGTGGCTCCAGCAGGGCCTCAGAGAGGAGGAGGCTGCGGGTGCGAATCCTCAAGAGGAGCGGGCCTGGCCCAGGGCCTCAGAGAGGAGGACGCCGTGGGTGTGAGCCCTCAGAGGAGTGGGCCCGGTGCAGGGCCTCAGTCTTTTTCGGGTCACAGAGCCAGTAGTGTGTCAGGAATTTTTTGTGGCATCCCCAGGCCAAAGGAAATACTTAACACTTTATTTTACTGCGTAGATCCAGACAAGTTCATAAGGATCTATGTTCTTAACAGCTTGCTGGTTATTTGGGAAAATAGTACACATAAAAGGAAAACTGGTGATTTCATTCCGTTCCCATCACAGTTGCTCCCTGATGGGCGGGCTTGCCTCCTGGGCGCCCCCTGCCCCACTCCTGGGTGGAGGCAGCATCCCCATCTCCTGGTTTCCACAGTGCTGTGCCGAACGCACCTGACACAGGTGGGACGCCCACAGGAGAGACAGTGCTCAGCCTCGCAGGGACCAGTGGTTCCTGCCGTGTCTGGCAGGTTCAGTTCGTGCTCCCTGGATGGGTGACATGTGCCTAGTGAGCCCCTGGCACCTCAGCCCGTGTGGGGACAGAGCGCTGGCCCAGTGCTGTGGAAATGCCACTCGCAGCCCTTTTCCACGTTAGAATTTCTTGTGTGAGGTCAGTTGGAAAACTAAAGGCTTTTGCTGTTCTAACTTGAGCAGAAGATCCTGCAGATTGTAGCAGGGCCCTGACTGTATCTGCATGAAGTTGTCGGGCACATGTGATATAGACACTAGCAGGGCCCTGACTGTATCTGCATGGAGTCGTCAGGCACAGGTGATGTAGACTGTAGACTGTAGACTGTACCAGGGCCCTGACTGTATCTGGATGGAGTCGTCAGGCACACGTGATGTAGACTGTAGCAGGGCCCTGGCTGTTTCTGCATGGAGTCGTCAGGCACACGTGATGTAGACGGTAGACACTAGCAGGGCCCTGGCTGTATCTGCATGATGTCATCAGGCACACGTGATGTAGACTGTAGCAGGGCCCTGGCTGTTTCTGCATGAAGTCGTCAGGCACACGTTCTGTAGACTGTAGACACTAGCAGGGCCCTGACTGTATCTGCATGGAGTCGTCAGGCACACGTGATGTAGACTGTAGACTGTAGCAGGGCCCTGACTGTATCTGCATGAAGTCGTCAGGCACAGGTGATATAGACAGTAGCAGGGCCCTGACTGCATCTGCATGAAGTCGTCAGGCACACGTGATGTAGACTGTAGCAGGGCCCTGACTTATTTATCTTCATGCAGTTGTCTGGCACATGTGTTTCAGGGTAGCTCCCTCTTTGCAGCTTTACAATTTAGACTGAATATTGGTTCTCTAAAAACGTGCTATGAGGGATTTCAACCCAGTGCACGTTTTGCCACCTGATCAACTTGGTAATTTTGGTTTGAAGCAGGAATTTCCAACTTCTTGGCCCAGTCTCCGGTTTATTACTCTTTTCTCATATCTTCTGTTGATACAATAATACTTCAGAGTTTGTTTGCCTTGTATTCTGGTAGTTAACATTGCTGTTGATCTGTAACGTTTACTGAGAGCCTCTGTAAATCTTTTCGATTCATCCGGTTGATCCCACCTCCTTTTCCACAGTGATTGCCCATCTTTGCTGCCCTCTGCCTGGATAATCTTTGCCAGCTCTCACCTCCTAGTATGTGGTCAGGTGTGGGGGCCCTCAGGGGGCTGCAAGGAGCTTTTTAGATTTCAAATAAGGAAGGAAGTGGACTCTTAGCCCTTTATCTAGAGAAGGGTGGGGTGGTGCTTCCTGGGGGGAGGGGTGTGAGCGTGGAGCGCTGAGCGTTTTGGAGCAGGAGTCAGGACAGGGGAGGAGAAGCGCAGGGGTCACGCCAGGATGGATGCTGGTGGGGCAGGGCCACGTCTCGTCGGCACGTAACGCTGAGGTGAGAAGAGCCTCATCTATCAATGGGACGTCTCGTTTTCCAGTTGTATCTGAGAGAACTTGATTTACAGAAATAAACATATAGCAAGGCCCTACGTGTATTTTTTTCCTAGCCCATGTGTATTTCTCGTATTTTCCCGGTTAGATTCTAAATGTGGTCAGAAGTTGTGCCTGGCCATCTCCGGCACTGGACACGTGGTAGGTCTACATACAGTAGCACCAAAATCCTGAATTAGTCATTGAAACAGTCACTTCCACATGAGAGGAATTGAACTGCATTCGGTCTATCAGTAAGGAATGAAGGTTGCAAGACGTTTTTCGTCTGTAAAGTTTACTGTGTGTCAGAATGTTGTGATGTTGTATTGACTAGTGCCATTAAGTAACCACGGCGTCTTGTTTGTTTGTTTTCTTTCATGCTGTGAAGAAGAAAGAAGATTGGATATAGATGAGAAACCCCTGGTTGTGCAGCTGAACTGGAATAAAGATGACCGAGAGGGCAGGTTTGTCCTTAAGAATGAGAACGATGCCGTTCCTGCAAAGGTGAGAGCCGGGGGACTCGCTGAAGCTGTTCCACGGCCGCCTCTGACTGGGGGTCCCAGGGCTCATTCTCCTCTTCGCTTCTCTCCCTGAACTGCCCTTTCACCTTC
The DNA here is from genome assembly GCF_032405125.1 of Capricornis sumatraensis. NCBI lineage: Eukaryota > Metazoa > Chordata > Mammalia > Artiodactyla > Bovidae > Capricornis > Capricornis sumatraensis. Next base: position 89,309,306 of record NC_091081.1, read on the forward strand.
CTCCTGGAAAGTACTGTAAGAGTAGCCCAGCTTCATCTTCTATTTCATGAAATAATCCCAAATATTATTCTCTCCTTTTCAAAGGATTATGTAAACTGTTGTCACTCAGAGACTTCATGATCAAGGAATCAGCTTCAGGTTTTTTTCCCCAAAATTACAAAGTCAAAATATGTTTTAATAAGAATCAAAAGGGAAAATAAAACTTGAATAACCTATTTATATGTGAACTTTCAGATACAGCTTAATAGTAAGGCATGTTTAAGACCTTTTTCGTTTTATTATATGGAAAGTTACTGCTTTGTCAACTTGCTTGAGTTTCTCCGGGTGCTGTAATAGAGTGAGGCTAAAACTTTCTCAGCTAATAAGACTGGAATTCCTGTGCCGCTGTTCTTTCCATGTGGACTACTATGAAATATAGCTTTAAAATGATTATACTGTTTCGAGTCAGCTGGCCTCTTACAGACTAGAGTTCAGTGTTGACAAGTGATAGCAAAGGCAGAGGTTAAGGGTATTTTGAGAAAAATCTTGCATTGAATTTCCCAGTAGATCTGGGAAAAGGGCCGCTGCTTGCTTCTGGCGGCAGTTTGCAGTGTCTGTGTGACGTCAGCGTCCCATGTGGAAGATCCAGACACACAGCTGTGCTCCCGGGACTTGTCACCTTTGCCGTAAACACATACGAAGTCAGAATGGATAACTTTTTTCTGCCACAGGAGCCTGGCTGGCTACAGTCCATGGATTCGAAAAGAGTCAGACACCACTGAGCGACTGACCACGTGATTTCAGCTGGTGTACCTTTTGGTGGGGCCCCAGGTCCCACTCAGTGTACAGTAGAGCCCTTCTTAGGGTCGGGACGACTGGACGGGGCCCAGGCAGCTTGCATGGAGATGGAGGTGCTTGCCGGCACAGCTGAAGGCAGTTTTCTTTCCCCATAAAACAATCTTGTATTTTTTTGATTCTTTACCGGCCAGCCTATTAAGTCATATAAAAAATAATTTGTTTCTGTGTCTTCTGCATGCAGGTCATGTTGTAAATTAAGAAAAAAAAAAAAAAATCTGGAAAAGAAATTAGAAGTTTTTGTGTAAACACAATACTTAACAACTTTGCTTCATAAAAGCCAATTTTTTAGGGCTATTCTTGACATTTCTTCTGACGTTAAAGGAAACATCTATAAAGTAGATAATGTTTCAAATGGTTATTTCTGTATTTCCACTAGGTTCCATTCATTTAAGTTACTAATTATTTGGATTTTTATTTATTAAAAATGATGAGCTGGTGTGGTTCCCACCCCAGTTTTCTTAGTGGGTTTGGGTTTTCTTGTGTGCTTGCTTCTCTGGTTATCGGTTTGAATTTAGGTGAAATTTTCACTCGGTAAGATGAGATCTTGAGTGTGTAAGTGTGGATCAGTAGACTCGCGTACCCGCTGGCACAGTTGAGACAAAGCCCGTCTCTCATCCCAGGCCTTCCCTGCCCCAGTGGCTGTTTCTGGCTGTAGCATGTGAGATGCAGTTAGATCCCCATAGATGGTTCTCTGTGATTCTGTGTCGGAGCAGTGGAGTGATAATGTTGCTTTTATCAGAAGGCTCAAAGTAACGGACCTGAAAAGCAGGAAAAAGAAGGTGTTATCCAGAACTTCAAGAGAACTCTCTCAAAGAAGGAAAAGAAGGAAAAAAAGAAGAGAGAAAAAGAGGCGGTGAGACAGGCGTCTGATAAAGATGATAGACCTTTTCCTGGGGATGACATGTAAGTCAATTGTGGAAATATTCCTGTTTCTTTGTGTTCTAAGCCAAATGTTTTTAACCCAGCAGGCCTCCTTAAACTCCGAGATAAAGGGGGGAGGGGTGACTTCAGCTCAGTGACCAGCGTGCCCTGGCTCTGCATGCCGAGGGGAGCCTGGTATCTGCTGAGCAGCACGTGTTGCTAATGTTGCCAGTCTGCGGTGCTTGCTCATCTTAGTATGGGGAACCCACGAACGGGGCTGCTTTTCCCGGTGAACCATGGGGTCAGATTCTCATCATCCCTGCCTCCCTTCCCTTCCCTGTCTGCTGTTCTGGTCCTTAAGGCAGCAGTGGTTTCTCAGACACCTCGGATACGCTTAACGCCTGATCGGAGGTTGGCAAGACTGGTGAAAAGCTGGTGTCCCCGTCTCAGCTCAGAGGCGCCGTCAGGCCCACCCAGCCCCTCCCCTTCCTTCCTGTGCACTGTCCCCAGCACAGGTGTGCTCACCTGTCTGAAGGGACTTGTGCCTCTGATCTCGGAGCTGAGGGGGTAACAGAAGGGAGGCGTGAGGAGAACCTGGCCTCTGCTCTTCCCTGAGTCTCCTGGCCTCTGTGTAGCCTCATGGGTTTTCAGCTCAGTCAGTTCATTCCATCATGAGATGCTTTTTCCAAGGCCGCCTCCGCGTCTCGGTGTTGACTGCATCCACTCCAGCGAACGTCCTTGTTTCTCCAGTTTTGAGGACTTGTTTGACTATTTCCTTAGGAAATATTCCGGAAGAATGGCTCAGAGACACTGTGGCATGCTTGTGCTGCCAGACAAGGGTCTCCAGCCCGCGGGCCCCTCATGCCTCCCTTAGGACTGGCGAGTGTAACAGAGCAGTGTCTGATCCCTGCGGTGTGTGTGAGCGCGTCAGCGCAGCTGGCTTCACCATTAGCACGGCCGTTGCCTCTGCACGCTTGTTAACCGCTTCTGCGCTTCTGCTGCAGTGACGTCATCTTTTCTCATATTTTGGTTGATTCTAAGTGTCCCATGTGTCTTGAGGATGTTAACCATTTGTCAGTGAAGGATGTTTACTTTAGAGTGGAGTTGGAGGCCATTGTGGATTGCATCAGAGTGGATTCAGATCTTAACCTGTTAGGCAGAGATGCCTGTGTGATGAGCATGAACTCCTGAGTATAGTATATTACATAGTGAGGCTCTACTCAGTGCATTTATGCAAGAGGAAGAACTTGCACACGTAGGTTGCTCACATATGAAAAATATCAAGGAGGAGAATTTAAAACTTAGGCTGTAGTCATTCTGTTAGTGTACAGGATGAACAATATTTGTGTTAAGAAAGTAGGCTACTTAAAATGAGTTAAGTTCAATGATAGATTCAGAGCTTAACTTATTTGATGAAATTATTTTATGATTTTTATGACATCTTTCAAGTATATATCAAAATTTAGTCAAGTATATTGAAAGTGAAGGTGAAGTCGCTCAGTCGTGTCCGACTCTTTGTGACCCCATAGACTGTAGCCTACCAGGCTCCTCTGTCCATGGATTTTCCAGGCAAGAGTACTGGAGTGGGTTGCCATTTCCTTCTCCAGAGGATCTTCCCTACCCAGGGATCGAACCCGGGTCTCCCGAATTGTAGGCAGATGCTGTACCGTCTGAGCCACCAGGGAAGCCCTGTATTAGTCTTACCTAAATATTTAGTTTTCAACTCGTCATTCTATATACTTGACCCACTGTAGGAACTTTGGGAGCTATTTCCTTTTTCAGTCTTTCAGTTGTTAAAGAATCATGCCATTGGACTCTTCAAGACTTACTGGGTCGCAGAGAGTTGGACGTGATTGAGTGAGCATGCATCCGTAATTTTAAGACAGATTTTTGCTAATGTGAATTCAGTTCTTTGTTTCTTGTGGTTGCAATGCTGTAACACTTATTTAATCTCTTTGAGATAGAGAACCTTTGTAGAAATAACTGAAATTATTTTCTTTTAGTTTTATTAATGAATACTCAAATTCTGTAAACAACTATAAAATTTTAATTAGGAGTTTCTGCCTAGTTCAGCAGTTTAGTTTGTACCGAGAGAAACTTCATCTGTCGTAATTAGACCAGGGCAGGGCAGAACTGCTCAGGGTTCTGGAGCGCTGGAAGACCCGCGCCCTGTGAGTCCGGTGCGAGCGGTGAGCCTGTCTCTAATGTAGCCTCGTGTGTCTTGCTCCTCCCTCTCTCCCCACAGTGAGAATTCTCGCCTGGCCGCTGAGGTCTACAAAGACATGCCTGAGACCAGCTTTACGCGAACCATCTCCAACCCTGAGGTGGTCATGAAGCGGCGGCGGCAGCAGAAGCTGGAGAGGAGGATGCAGGAGTTCCGGAGCTCGGACGGGCGGCCAGACTCGGGTACAGGCCCCGCGCCGCGCCCGCGGACCCCTGGCGCGAGTGCCGCCGGCTCGGGACGCGCCAGGCGCGCGCCGACGTCTAGGGACGCGCCCGACGTGCCCCAGCGTCTAGTGACTCCCCTGACGTGCGCTGTCATCTAGTGACGTACCTGACGTGCCCCGATGTCTAGGGACGCGCTTGATGCGCGCGCGCCCCCTTATCCCTGACGCGAGTGCTGCCGGCTCGGGACGCGCCCGACGTGCCCCAGCGTCTAGGGACGCGCCTGATGCGCACGCGCCCGCTTATCCCTGACGCGAGTGCTGCTGGCTCGGGACGCGCCTGACGTGCCCCAGCGTCTAGTGACTCCCCTGACGTGCGCTGTCATCTAGTGACGTACCTGACGTGCCCCGATGTCTAGGGATGCGCCTGACACGCCCTGACGTCTAGGGACGCGCCTGATGCGCGCGCGCCCCCTTATCCCTGACGCGAGTGCCGCCGGCTAGGGACCCGCCTGACGCGCGCCAACGTCTAGGGACGCGCCCGACGTGCCCCAGCGTCTAGTGACTCCCCTGACGTGCGCTGTCATCTAGTGACGCACCTGACGTGCCCCGATGTCTAGGGATGCGCCTGACACGCCCTGACGTCTAGGGACGCGCCTGATGCGCGCGCGCCCCCTTATCCCTGACGCGAGTGCCGCCGGCTAGGGACCCGCCTGACGCGCGCCAACGTCTAGGGACGCGCCCGACGTGCCCCAGCGTCTAGTGACTCCCCTGACGTGCGCTGTCATCTAGTGACGCACCTGACGTGCCCCGAAGTCTAGGGACGCGCCTGATGCGCGCGCGCCCGCTTATCCCTGACGCGAGTGCTGCCGGCTCGGGACGCGCCTGACGCACGCCATGCCTGCTTATCCGTCTAGTGACGCGCCTGACGTGCACTGTTGTCTAGTGATGCGCACGGCGCCCGCTGCTGCGCGTGACGCGAGTGCTGCCGGCTAGGGACGCGCCTGGCGTGCGCCGTCGTCTAGGGACGCGCCTGACTTGTGTGAGTAAGTGTGGTAAAGTCACAAGTTAGTTATTCAGTAGTTTCGCTTGTTAGGAAAGAGTCGTTTGTTCAGAAAGTCTCTGTATCAGAAGGCTGCGTCACTGATGCGGCGTTCCCTGAAAATGTCCCACCGGGTAGGTCGTCGGCTCTGGCTCTCCCACGGGGCCACGTTGAGGTGCTTCGGGGGCGGGCGTTGTCAGCCTTTCCTGGGGCGATTAGGGCCCTTACGAGCTGAGTCTTCATGATGTTTCATGGGAATTGTAGTGTCGGTGACTCAAAAAACTAGGGTGCTGAGAGACTTCTTCTTCTATAAATAATTTAACAGATGGCTTTCGAGACCTGTCCTGTCTGTTCCAGCAGGGATTTGAGATGACTTTAAAATATCTGCGTTGAAAAAGAAGGAGGAAGAAGAGAGGGACTACAAAGATGAGGCAGGAAAAATGTAAACGTTTTAGGGAAAATGTCGGAAAAGTGCAAGCTAGGGGCTTATCAGTAGAAAGCTTCCAGTCTAGCCCAGGCCTCGAGTCCGGCGGTTGCTCTGAGAGCGGAGTAGAGGGTGCACGTGAGGGGGCTGCGGTTGGAAGCAGGCGCCCGTGTCAGACGCTCGGGCGGCCCTGGAAGGGCGGACTCTGAGCGGTCATGGACGGCGGCCGTAAGGAGGGAGAGGAGGGGTAAGCGCCAGCAGAGGGAAGGGAGGGCGCCAGCACCTGGCGGGGTTTTCTGAGGAGGGGAGCCCTTCAGGATGACACCCTGTTTGCAGCTGGATGGCTGCAGGTCTGCGGGGTGAAGGGACGTCTGGAGGGGAAGCCCAGACTCACTCGTGTGTCTCGGGAGGAGCTGCCAGCTTGGTGACTGAGAACCAGTCAGCGGTGTCGCTGGGCATGGAAGAGACGGTGCAGGTAATCCAGACCTGGAATGAAGGCCGCTGTCGAGGTGCAGACGGAGGAAGCAGGACAGGCCTCTGGAGGGCGAGGAGGAGAAACGGCGGACACCCAGGAGAGGAGGGCTGTCTGCTCGAGGGATGGTTGCGGTCCAGCTGCCTGTGCAAGCTTCCAGGAAGCCCGAGAAACCAGAGCGTGCTGGTAGAGCAGCTGTTTGTGCTAACTCTGAGACGGTCAGGTAGGGTACGTTGAGGTGTTTTGTCGGGTAGAGCAGCTGTTTGTGCTAACTCTGAGACGGTCAGGTAGGGTACGTTGAGGTGTTTTGTCGGGTAGAGCAGCTGTTTGTGCTAACTCTGAGACGGTCAGGTAGGGTACATTGAGGTGTTATGTCGGGTAGAGCAGCTGTTTGTGTTAACACTACAACGGTCAGGTAGGGTTCGCTGAAGCGTTCTGTCCGTGTGTGTCTGATAAGTAACCTAGAGAAATGTATCCCTGTAATCTCTGTGTCTGCTGGGTTGGTGTGATGTCATGGTGGGAAGAGAGTAACGCAGTGTGTGTCGTTCTGCCGTCCTCTTAGCCTCAGGGTGGTCCCTGGGTTCTCGTGAGGCGCTCACACACACTGTCTGACTCCCTTCACGGTCAGAAGTCGTCACTTGCAGCAGGCTCTGGCTCTGCACCTTGGAGAGTATTTTTAGCACTCGGGTGTATTTACTCTCTGATGCCTCCCAAGTGTGAGTGACTTCAGAATGCCCGTGGGGTCAGCGCTTCCACTTAAGCTTCCTGTGAACAGCCTTGGGAGCCGCGTGTGCTGCCCTGGATCCTTCTGCTCTGCGGGCCACGCATTGTACATCTTCCCAATAGGGGAGCGATCCTCCCTTAGCTTTAGAACTGAAATGTGTGTTTATATAGACGGGTTATAGTTGCCAGCAGGAGTTTTAAAATGTTAGCTTCTCTCCTGTCTCTCTCTCCTCAGAGATTAGGGAGATGTCTGTTTTGGTTGTGCTGATTCTGTGGTATTGTGCTTTTACAGTGAAAAACTCTTAAATCAGACTGCATCCACTCGTCTCTCTGTTGACCTGTCCCTGGATGAGTTGGGCGGTAGGCTCCCTGGTGCTGTTGTGTTACCGTCAGGCCCTCTCCCCATGCCTGCTCAGCTCAGCTGCCTAGAGTCAGGGCTCGGTGCGGGCACACGCGTGTGAATGCGTGCATCAGCATCCTGTATTGGTGTCCCTTCATCATTGCTGCCCCCCTTTCTTGTTGTTTGTTGCATGAATTGTCTCTTTCTGTCCCCTCACTTTCAGTCGGTTTGTCTTTAGCTCTGAGGGAAGTTTCTTATAAGCAGCATATAGATGGTTCTTGTTTTCATCTAATCAGCTGTCCTGTGTTTTGATTGTATCGTTCAGTCTGTTGACATTTGAAGTAATTACTAATAGGTATGTACTTACGCCGTGTTACTTGTTTTCTGCTAGTGTACGTAGTTTTCCTCTGTTTCTTTGTTCCTTCCCTTGTATTTTGCTGATTTTCTTTGGTGGCATTCTTGTGTTTCCTTCTTTGGAGTTTTTGTGTTTATTGGAGGTTTTTGTGGACACTGTGGGTCCATATACATTGGTCTGTATCTACTTGTGTTAAACTAGCAGTCGTTCAAGTTCAGACACATTCTAAAAGATCTGCCTTTTTTACTTCCCCTTCTTGTTAGTTTTCTCCCCTTAATTTCTACCCTTTACAAGCTGTTGAGAGCTTGTGACAGTGACCAGTCCGGGCTACGTCCTTATTGTTGAGCTGGGGGGTCTTCGTCCCTGTGAGTCTGTAGATAGCTTGCCTCCTGGCCTACGTCAGCAGGTCTGCATTCTAATGCTAGCCTGGACTTGCTGATTATCTTAGGAGACCAGCATTATTTTATTGGTGTCAGGTTGTCATGAGGCAGTGTGTGCTAGACTTGTGTGCAAAGGGTGTAAGAAGCATTCAGTAGCCAGAATAACTGCATTAGAATTCAGCAGACCGGGAGTCACAGAAGTTTAGAGTTTGCTTGAATGTGCACAGATCTTTATTCTCACTCTTTAACTTAAAGGTGGAACAAAGAAGTCAAAGGAAATGTGTCCCCCGCCTCCAGGTCCCATGTGGCATGGGAACATGGTGCCTTGCCTGACTTGCACACCTGCCCCAGGAGTCTTTCATCTAGGCTTAAAATTGTAGGGCTTAAAAATCTTGTAAGTAGAAAGCAAATTATGACACCAAAAATGCAATGATACAACATGTAAAGAATCCATTAAAGAGAAACGTACAAGGAAGAAAACCTCGGGGTGTCCGGATGGCTCTGCCCTAGTTCACAGGGAGAAGGGACGAGTTTGCGGTTGTTGGTCAGGAAGTTGAGGAACTGGGGAGGGTCGGTGTCTAGCTTGGTGCAGGTGAGGGCGTCGGGGAGCAGGTGGAGAAGGGGCAGTGCTCAGGACGCGCCTTTCCATCCTCCACCAAGAGCAGGCGTGAAAGCAGCGTGGGCTCGAGGAGAGGACACACGCAGCCTTACCACACAGAGCTGGTTCTCGTTCACTCTGGCTAAGGGTTGCTGGGCCAGCATGGTCCTGCCATGGGTGGTGTTTAACAGGAAGTGAGGCTGGAATTTGCGTACAGCTCTCTGTTGTTGGAGTAAAATAAAAGTTGTGCTTAAAGATGTCAAACTTTTTTTTTCAGGTGGAACATTGAGAATTTACGCAGATAGCTTAAAACCAAATATTCCCTACAAGACGATCCTGCTGTCCACTACAGACCCCGCAGACTTCGCTGTGGCCGAAGCCTTGGAGAAGTACGGCCTGGAGAAGGAGAACCCCAGGGACTACTGCATTGCCCGTGTGAGTGCTCCCAGGCCACGCGGGCGCGGATGTGGCGCTCACGCGGGCCCGGATGTGGCGCTCACGCGGGCGCGGATGTGGCGCTCACGTGGGCAGATGTGGGAGTTGAACGTGGGCTGACTTTCTCCCTGCTGTATTGTTAGAATCTGGTAAACTGAGACGTGGGCATATGTATAAAAGACAACATCCTCCCTCCATTACAAAAGTAGTTTGTGTTTCTGTTTGTTTTAAACTAATTATAAAAAGACAAATCGAAGAAGATAAAAATTCTCTGTAGTTCTGATACCAAAGGATAAGCGAGATTTACGTCTTCATACGTACCCTTCCAATTTTTTTTTTAGCATATATACTAATATATAGGTAACAATTTTATTTTCGTAAAATCTGCTTTAGTGACTGTTTTCTTAACGTAACAACTCAGCATTTAAATGAATCTTGGTTTGCTGTTTGTCACTAACCAACATTTGGTTGATAGACTTAGTTGCCATCCATAATTTCTTGGAAATGAAGGTTGTGTCTTTGACCTGAGTTCTCAAGAAATAACAGTGAAATTTTATACCTCAGAATTGATTTGGTCACACTGAGTAAAATCAAGCAGATTTTTCTCTTGTAAGACAAACTTTCTGGTAAATCCTTCACCTTTAAGTCAGTCCCAAGTAGGTATTAGCTTCTTTGTAACCATTATTTCTGTCAGAATCTCATTGAAAGTAGATTTTAAAAGGTGTCCTCCTTTCTTTCATCTCAGCAATTGATTGTTAAATAATCACAGTGCGGTAGTCCTAGTTCCTCCTCCCACAAGATTATTTAGGAATAATTTACAGCATGATATGTTGCATGTACTGAAGTTTGCCGCACTGTCAGTTTTGGCCAGTCAGCACAGGGACACCCCCAGAAGCTCCCTGGGCCTCTTTCTGCTGTGTGTGTCATTATGTGGGTGTGGCGTAGCTTGTTCGTCCATCACCTGTTGATGGAATTTGCGTAGTTTCCAGGTTTCGTTTTTTAACTCCTACAGTAAAACTGCTGTGAGCATACGTTGTAGGTCTTCTCATAGAAGTACTTCTCTTCTTGAGTAAAGACTCAGGAGAGGGCTCAGTCCCACAGGAGGCACATGTGTGCGTGTCCAGCGTGGCTGTACCACTTACAGCTCCCCACATGTAGACGAGAGACCCCGTTGCGCTCTCTGCACTCATCTCTCGTTTGGTCGACTGTCTTCCCTGTTCATCATTCTGATGTGTGTTGTTGTATCTCACTGTGGAAACTCTTACATTTCCGTGATGATCTGTATATATATTAAGTCCCACGTGTGATACATAGGCTGTGGATGTTTTTTCCCAGTCTGTGGCTTGGCTTGCCTTTTCATTTTTTAAAGTGGTATCTTTCAATGATTAAAATTGTTAAAGTCTAACTTGGTAATTCTATTTTAGCATTCTATACTTTTAAAATTCTAAATGAGATTTGTTACCTCCAAAGTTGTGAACACTTTTACCAGTATTTTATTTTAGGACTGTCATAGCTTTAGGTCTTACATTGGGGCTGTATGTTCCGTTTCAAGATAATGTCTGTGTATGGTATGACGTTAGAGTCACTTCTGTGCCCACACCCAGGTGACCCAGTGCCATTTGTTACAAAGGCTTTCTTTTTTCCCTCTGTGCTTTGGTACCTTTGTGGAAAATCAGTTGGCCATATATATTTTTGGTTCTAATTCTGGAATCTGGTGTCTCATTTACATATCTTTTTGCCAATATCAAGCTATATTGATTACTGTAGGTTATCATAAGTCTTTTAAAATCATATAAAGTCCCTATTGCACTTTTTCCTTTTGCTTTAATAAATTGCTTTGGTTATTCCAGCTTATTTGCATTTACACGTAAGTTTTAGAATCAGCTGATCAGTTTCTACATAAAACCTGCTGGAATTGTGGGTGGGTTTGCACTGACTGTGCAGACGACTCAGAACCCTAGCAGTGTTCAGTCTTTCAGGCTGTGAGCTGAGTGCTGTCTGCTCTGAGCTCTCAGCGGTGCTGGTAGTGTTGTTACGGAGGGAGTTAAATAAGAGGCCTTGCTTGAGTTTTATGGCTTTTTCTTTTTGTTGTAAAGCTGAGAATTTATATTCTGTTGGAAAAACCATTTGCTAGATCTATAATTTTATGAGTAAAGCCCAATTTTCAGCTGAAAATAGATGAGAAGACAGATGTTTTTATCCCATTGAGATGACAGTAAAAGAATAAAAATCCCTGTGTAAATGCACAAGAACAAAGGGCGCGAGAGAAGAGATGGCAGTAGTTGTGAACGCAGTCCTCCCATCCAAGTACTAACCAGTCCGCCCCTGCTTAGCTTCCGAGACCAGGCGCTTTCAGGCTGGTGTGGCCGTAGATATGAATGCAAGACCTGAAGGAGGCGTGTCTGACTTGCTGGGCCGGAAGCCACCTGCAGAGGGGCCTGCGTCCCAGCCCAGAGGACCCAGGAGTACGGGGCTCCAGCATTTGCCGGCAGCATTGAAAACCATCTTAGGACAGGCTGTCCCGAGAGTTGTTTCCGGGAGTAGCCTCCACCAGCCTGCCTGCCCCGTTCTGGCTGCCCTGTCCCTCCCCTCCTGAAGGCCCTGGTCATACTGCGGGGTTGGGGTCCTGGCATAGCAAGGGCTTCACCACAAGCAGGAGGATGGAGGGAGGCTGTGCCCCGAGTCCCGACAGCCAGAAGATGAGCGATTCTTTCCAGACGGCGCCGTCTCTCAGGGAGGAGCAGCCTGTATGAACTCTGACCTGTGGACGTCCTGGCTCACTAGCAGGCACCTTCACCAGAACCACCTGTTCTCCCTGGGCTCGCCATCAGTGTGAGAGGACGACCCGGACTCAACAGATGCTGGAAAATGCCTCTAAAGTGAAAGACAGACCAACCCAAGCAGATGAGAGAACCTGAGATAAAAGAGACAAAGCAGATGGAAGTGTTCAAAAGCCGAGACTTGAGACAGAAGGGCTGGGCCGGTGCTTGGGGGAATGGACCAGAGTGCTGTGGGAGGAGCGTGCAGAGAAGGGCTGGGGGCCAAGTGTTAGCAGGAGGGCTGAGAGGGGGTGCGAAGGACATCTGCAGAGGGCAGAGAGACGGGAGATGGGGAGAGTCAAGGTCTCCTGACGGAGGGCCAGGCACAGAAAGCGGTAGGAAGTGGAGAGAGAGGTTGTCCAAGAAATAACACTAGTGTGTCTCCCAGACCTGAAGGATTTGGGGTTTTTGGGTCCGTTTTCCTCATACTTCCAGTTAATAACCACTGTGGAAAGTGTCTGAGGATGAAAACAGCAAAGCAGTGGTGTGAATAGAGGCTGCACTGCCGAACAGGGGCCTGACCCTTTCCCACCTGGGCCTCTGAGGCTGTGCCCCCGAGGCTGCAGCTCGGCCACCGCCGCCTGACTCTTGGCGCTGAGGCCCAGGGGTCTGCCAGGGGGGCGCTTGTCCTGTGTGTAAGTCTGTGCAGTGATTCTCAGTTCCTTGAAGCTGCGTTTGAGAGACTGTGTGGTAGGAGACTTCATAGTGTGTATTTTCCTTTCCTTAATTTCCGCCTGATTTTATTGATGAAAATGAGAAAATGAAAGAGCGCCTTAGTCAGAGTCATGAAGTTATGAAATACTTTCTTTGGGCTTTTTCTGATAGTCTCTTTGAAATCATTTGATGATGCTTTTGAGGGTCACGTAGTTTGGGGGTTTTGTTCTAAATACTGTGTTCTTGAGCATTTTTTTCTTTTGTTCCCTGCTAGTTTAGGCAAAATGAGTTAGGGGTTGATGATTGTTTTTATCCTTGAGATGGAAATCCTTTGCTTTCTTGCCCTCTCACTGATCATGTGGTACGAAGCTCTTCCATACTCACTCACTCATCTCTTCTGTCTCTTCAGCGAGTTACTCAGTGCATAGGCGGGTGCCGGCTCTTGGTTAGGTGCTGTGCTGACTGTGTTGGACGCTGTGTTAGGTCAAAGCTGAGACCTGCTTTCAGAAGAGCTCACAGCAGAGGGAGACAGGCCGAGAATGAGAGATGCAGGCATCGGCCGGCGCCGAGGTTGGGGACGGCTCCCGGGCCGCTCGCTGGACCCCGAAGTTGGGAGGGGCGTGCAGGTGCAGTGCTGCGTGGGGTCTCGTGGCCTGGCGGAGAATCCGGAGACGTTCCGAGGGACTTGCTCTCTGAGGCTGCATGGCAGGGTGTGAGACCGAGGAGACGAGTGCAGGTCAGACCCTGGAGCAGCGTGCGTTCCAAGCCCAGGATGCAACATTTAGTACAAGACACTGTGAGGAAACATTAGTTACTTCAGCGTAAGGGTGTGTCGTATTAATAATAAACGTCTTTTTAGGGTAATTTGTAGCAGTGTAGAGAGAAGTTATACGGTTCTGTAGACGTCCAAGCCACTTGGTATATGCGCATATGATATAATCGGGCATAATGTCTGTTATAACATTATTGAAAATAATCTCCAGGTGCCAGTAGAGCTTTGTTTTCTGTAGTCGTGTGTTGGTTGGTGTTGAGAGATGGGCTAGAACTCAGCAGGGCATTGGAGACTGGGCCCTGGTCACTGGCTCTTTTCTCTCTGTCGTGGAGTTTTTTTTCCAATGATTAAGAAAATTGCTTGCCGTTAAAATGGAATAAAAAGTAATACAGCGCTACAGATGTGTGAGTATCGTGCGTGCAGTATCTTAAAAGCCCTCGTTCAGTGAATGGCCATGTACTGCATCTAAACTATCTGATTATAACTTAATCAGAAAATGAATTTTGTACGAGGAAAGGAAAGCTGGTCTCTTCTGCTGCTGCTCTGTGGTTTTCCTGCAGAGGACGTGTTAGATGGAACTGCCTTCTTAACACCCGTGTGACCGTGGAAGGTAGGCTGTGGGCCGGCGCGTCTGCGGTGACGCAGTCCTCTTTCTCTAAGAACCTCCTCACAGGTGGAGCACCGCAGGCAGCCTGCCGACAGAGCGTGTCGGGGAGCAGACCCGACTAGCGTTCGGGGCGGACAGAGGGCCAGGCCAGTAACGGCGGTCTGGTCAGCTGGCCGAGGTTTCTACTGGAAGCTGTTCCCTCACTTTTGCCCCTGTTTTTCAGGACTGTTTATAGTGTTTGAACAATTCAGGTTTACAGTGACTTTTTTTTTATTTCCTCAAAAACAAAACATTCTTTTAAACACCCGCTGATTCACTTTTTGGGTGTAGTCACAGTTAATTCTTATTTCCTCTTAGGTCATGCTTCCTCCTGGAGCCCAGCATTCTGATGAAAAAGGTGCTAAAGAAGTTATCCTTGATGATGACGAGTGTCCTTTACAGATCTTCAGGGAATGGCCGAGTGACAGAGGTAAAGAGAGGTTGTGTTTGTTAAGGAATTAGCTCTGGGATACGGGATAGGTTAGGGTCTAACCTGCCGGAAGAGGCAGGTGTGCGTGGCAGTGTCTCTTGAGGACTGTGTGCTGGGCCATCTTCTGCCTCCTCCTGGACTTGCTGGGGGCTCCTAGCTGGTCCCCTCTTGCTGAGGCTGCTCTGTGCCAGGGGGCCTGGCAGGAGGCCTGGCACAGACTGTCACGTGGCAGCAGGGCCACTGTGTCCTGCAGAAGCCAGACCAGAGCGCCTTGTCAGGTCGTGAGGGGCTGTCACCTGTTGGCACCTGGTTCTTTCCCTGCTGACCAGACGGACTGGTGATGTTTGGACAGGCTTGTCGTAATAGGGAAGATAACCTTCAACCCTGAATACTGTCTAATCCTTTAGTCATTTTGTATAAGGAATCCAGACTTTCCACTGCTCAGGCAGTTTCTCCTGATTATTTCAGAGTGGTGAGGGCATAAAGGTGGCATTTTTGATGAGAGAGCAGTTTTCTTGCTTTCAGAAATGCTACTTAAGCTCACTGTTGCTCAGTGGAGGGCCTTGGCATTGACGAAGACGTGAAAACTTACTGCCAGTTAACCCTGACATATTTGAATGTAGATTGGTACTTTCGAATGTACACTTGCTTTGTACATTTTCTGGACAGTATGAAGTTAAACTTAATTAAAGTCAAATTGCTCTTAATTGTGACCTAATTCAGTTGAATTAAGAGTGTATGTGCCTATGTATTCATGTGAGCTGTGTTCCCACATGTGCGTATGGCCATATCGATCATAGGGTCGTTTGCCAATAGAAGCGTTTATTCTGAAATAGGTTGTTTTTCAAGCGTATAGCGTGTTTGCATAATTGTTAATTTAAAATGCTTTGGGGAAATTGCTTACAAGAGTTTTCAAGAACACAAAGTTAAATTGCGTGAGCTTCTGTTAATTATGCCTTGGGCAATGGTATGCGATGCTAAGTTGCTTCAGTTGTGTCCACCTCTTTGCACCCCTATGGACTGTAGTCCCCCAGGCTCCGCTGTCCAAGGGATTCTCCAGGCAAGGGTACTGGAGTGGGTTGCTGTTTCCTCCTCCAGGGGACCTTCCCAGCCCAGGGCTCAAACCAGGTTTCCTGTGTCTCCCGTATTGGCAGGTGGATTCTTGACCACTGGAGCCACCTTGGGAGATGTTAAATTGCATTTTCCTAATGAACCTTGGGCAGCTGATGGTCGATCAGCTGTCCATCAACATTCACTCGAGTCGGTTGATAATTTAGTGTTTCTGTTCTAGGGATTTTAGTCTTTCAGTTGAAGAGGAGGCCGCCAGACCACATCCCAAAGAAAAGTAAGAAGCACACGGACGGGAAGCCTCTGCAGGGGAAGGAGAGAGCCGACGGGCTGGCCTACGGCTCCGCCCTGCCCCCCGAGAAGCTGCCCTACCTCGTGGAGCTGAGCCCGGGTGAGCAGGGCCACGCTGGGCGTGCTGCGCTTTGTGGTGACCCTTACTCGGATGGCCTGTCTTTTGGTTGACATCCTTTTCTTTTTTTAGTAGCCATCATAAGATGGTATTTATTAAAAAACAAACCCTTAAGATCATAGGATATGTATGCTTATGTATAAGAATAAACCTACCATGCACAAAAATGGATATTGAAAAACAAAATCTTAAGTAGTGAATACAGAGAGTTTTTGAGACATTTAAATGATCTACTCCCTTTAAAAAAATTTTTTCCCAAAATAAACTTGTAAAATCCTTAAGCTACTAAAAATCAGGAAACCGAGACGTGCTTTTCTCAGGACAGACTTTCTAGAGGCAGGTGTGTGTGTGTGTCACACCGTTGCTCAGTGTATGAGCGTCCTAGAGAATATCTGGAAACATAGCTGTCTATCCAGGAAGCCCATGCGTCAGAGGAGGGCTGTGTGCATAGTTTTAAGTGCTAACAGACTGAGTGTACATCAGGTCAGCCTTCTAGACTGTGTGTGTGTTTCGCTCTCTTATGCTAAAGCTGTTGTTACAAGTTAGCCATCAGGTAGAGAAATACACTGACTTTCTTAAAATGTCTTATACACACACATTGTTATATAATGTACTTAATCTGCTTACATACTTGATAAGTGTGTGACACGTGTGTCATTCAGCTGAACTGAGTCATTTCTGTTTATTTGGTTAAAATGGTGCCGTGTGACCTGTACCGTAAAATGCTATCAAGAGCAGAGTCGACCTTCCCACCCAGAGTTTCTTTTAAATGAAGCTTAGCAAGTAATCCTAGAAAAGGTTAGCTGAAAGCAAACTGTTATGGAGATAGCCTATGGATCCTTGGGCAGGAAGTATGCTTTGCTCTTTGACTCCTGAGTATTTATTTTTGCTCACAAAATTATGGCTCACTAATGATGGGCCGTGGTCCCTGTGGTCCAGGGCGTCCGCTGGGTGGTGTGCCGTTGATGCAGGTGAATGGCTGCTCTTCTGGCTGACGGTGTAGTTTATAGTCCGTGGCCCTGTGCTGCAGGCAGTAGCTTCTATGTCTGAAGGTTTTTGAAAATCGATCAGCTGTTTGTGGGGAAATGTGAGTATTGCTCTGTCTCTGAGTTCTCTGGCTGAAAGGGTCATGCACACTTTGGTTTGGAAGCCTGGCGTGTCTGCGTCCGGGTGTGGGGGTTGGTGCTCAGCCGTGGGAGTGGTGCGTGGCGGCTGGGAGACGGCCGTTGGTTTTGAAACTTCGTCTTTGGGCATTGGCTCTGTCCTTTAAAAGTTTGCATTACGTGCTGGAAATTAATGATTATTTTCTCCCAAACCAAATGTTTGAAGATAGTAGTATTAGTCCATAGAGACTTCATACACAGCAGCTGACATAGAATAGTTTTGAAATGAAGAACAGCAAGTTGACTTGGGTGGTAGCAGAGATAGGATGACAAGTGCTCCCCGAGTGCTTCCTAGGTGGCAGACGCTGTTCTGGGCCTTGGAGGTGGAGCGGCAGCAAGTCAGATTAAACCCCCGACCTTGGGACTCAGGTTTCGGTGAGAAGTGCTGTTTTGACTGCTTATCTCACACTTAGCGTCTCCCAGGTTGTAAACTGCATAGAACTGTTTCACAGGTGTAGAGGGACGGATGGGGGGGTCCTGCGCGGATGCCAGCTGTGTCCTGCTTGCCACCGGACACTGGCAGCGTGCATCACGCACAGCCCCCGCCACTTCCAGTCAAGGTCGCGGAGCTGCCGCCCACGCCTGGGCAGCGGGTGCAGAGGGGCCAGAGGTCTCGCTGCCCTCGTGCGATTCGTGGTCTCAGTCTGAGCAGGCGGGCGTCGTGTGCCCGGGGGTCTGCCGCCCTGCCAGGTGTGGGGCCGCGGGGGAGCCTGTCTGCTCATGGAGGCCACACTCGGGGGTCACGGAGGCAGGCCCAGTGCCTGCCACGGGCTTCTCAACCCCAGAGCCCCCAGGCCTGCCGGTGTGGCCGCTGCGCGCTGAGCACAGTCTGCATGCGGAGTGAGAGGGTGTTTGCCGCCCGCCGCTGCGTGCTGGCGGGTTGGGGGTGAGGACCGCATCGCTGCGTGTCAGCCAGCACGTGTCCCCTGTGGGGGTGGGGGGAGCTGAGGCCCGCAGGGGTTGTCCAGGCTCCTGAGATGTGGGTGGACGCTTCCACTGTCTTTTGGGGGGACAGGGGTAGCGAGTCACGTTCTTCTCTGGGCAGAAGCAGTCGGCTGCCCAGGTGGGGGGGAGGCCTCCTTGTGCTGGACTAGCAGCTGCCCGCCCTTGGCACTCACCTGTCGTCTCAGTGTCTCCCCAACAGCGGGCCGCGGCCTCTCACGCGCGCCGCGTGGAGCACGGCTGTCGTGTCCGCGCCCCGGGCTCGGGTGATGCGCTTTTCCCACGGACAGTCGCCCCTGCAGCTCACCCTCTCTGTCTCTCCCCCACGCCTTCTGCATGGCCTCTGTCCTGCTGCGGCCTTCACCTGGGTGCCGTGCATGTCTCCGACCCCAGGGAGAAGGAGCCACTTTGCCTGCTACGGCTATCACGCTTCTGAAGGTAACGCCATGCTTCCTACTACTTTCTTAACTAGGGCGCTAACCGCCTCACGGGCAGAATAATGTGAACTGACCACATGCGTGATGTGTGCGTTTTTCAATTAATATAAATAACGTTTCTTAAGAGTTTAATGTCCTTTCATTTTATACGTATCTAGTATTGTTCCATATCCAGAATTCATTTACGAGAAGCTTGTTTTGCAGAAATTTCCAGTTCTTTTGTTCAGGATAAGTTTTAAGTGAGAATTTGAAGTGAAGAAGGGAGAGAGCGGTTTTCTCAACCGTCAACTCCGCTCTCCCGCAAGACAGTCAAGAAGAGGGGGCGAGGCAGGGGAGGAGGAGATGGACGGGGAACAGACAGCCTGAGATCCAGGCCCAGAGAGAGAGGGCCTGGGCTGAGAGGTGGGGCACAGCGCGTGGGGAGGGCCATGTGTGTGATGCCCCAGCAGGCTGCAGAGGAGGAGCCCGCTGGCCAGAGGGTACCACTCACCCCTGGCCCCTGGTGGGGCTCTCACTGGCGTCCGGACCGGATGCAGGGTGTCTTAGTGCTGTCCTCGTTCTCCTGGTTGAAACTCATCTCTTGTCAGCAGAGCTGTGTTTCTTACTTGGGGTTTGTTTCTCAATTTTTGTGCAGTAGAGTCTATCTTAGATAGTACATGGAATTATTTCTTTGGCCTGTTTTACTTTATTTTTTTTTCCACTTTTATTTATTTATTCATTTTATTTTTTTACTTTACAATACTGTATTGGTTTTGCCATACATTGACACGAATCCACCACAGGTGTACATGAGTTCCCAGCCCTGAACCCCCTCCCACCACCCTCCCCATATCATCTCTCTGGGTCATCCCAGTGCACCAGCCCCAAGCATCCTGCATCCTGTATTGAACCTAGACTAGCGATTCGTTTTATATTTTAAATGTCACTTTCTGCATGTTGAATGTAATAGTCAAATACGTTCTCATATATAAAGCTTATTCACCTTTTAGCATCTTATATTGGTTTGTTGAACTTTGTCCAAACTGATCATACAGATCTTCATCAGATATTAGCCAAACTTGGAGTCGGGGGGGTTTTGCTCATTTTCTAAAGAAAAACAGAAACGAGTGGCACTTATCACCTGCGCCATGTGCTGCGTTTAGTTGCTCGGCCGTGTCTGGCTCTGTGGTCCCCACGGACTGCAGCCCGCCAGGCCCCTCTGTCCATGGGACTCTCCAGGCAACAACAGTGGAGTGGGTTGCCATGCCCTCCTCCAGGGGATCTTCCCAACCCAGAGATCAAACAGTATTTATCACCTATTTTGATATAATATATAAATCGAGTCTTAGACGTGTTTCAGTTATTATTTTATTCCTGAAAAGGACTCTAAGGTCTTCCTGTGTTTTTTAATTTCATACTGTAAAATAATGGAACAATAGAGAGAGAAATACATTTCTTTTTTCACCTGGCATATACCAGAAATACGCATGATACAGGCATCAGCTTCCCTAAAGTGCCCTTAGTTTTTATGCCAGTTCTATTTGAGGAGACTTAGTGTTTTGGAATTTTTTTTTTCTAATAGAGTTAGTGAAAATATTCTCTTGATAGTCATGTTTAAGTAAGATTCACTTTTCTTTTTTGGTGGTTTCATAACTGTTCTCTTGGTTTGCTGAATGTGAGCTCTCTGGGCACGTGCCCATCATCCGCTTCTTCACTGTGCATCTCTGGTGTCCAGCGCGGCGCCGGGGCATGCTCCCAGTCAGCCCTCCTTAGGTGCGCGAGTCCCCCCGCTCCGTCCGCAGGGGGTGGCCGGCAGGACCCCGGCCCCTTCGTCCAGCCGGCCGCCCCGAGGCGGTGGTCAGGGTAGAGGCCGAGCTGACTGTGTGGACGTGCTGCCGACCGAGAATGCAGGCGCCCTTGGACTCGCTCTCAGGCTGTGTTCAGAGTGGTCTCTGGGAGTGCTGGAGAAAGCCGCAGCAGACCAGCGTGCAGGGCAGAGTGCACAGTGGTGGAGGCGTGCTGGCAGAGTTGGCAGATGAAATTCAGGGTGCATTTCAGAGGAAACACCAGTGAGTCAGGTGTTGGACGTTGGACCGGGTTTTCTGCAGCTTGTTCGGTAGCCCTGAGTGGGTGTCTGACAGGTGTGTGAGCACCGGAGAAGGAAGAAGCTGGGCATCAGGTCGTTCCATCCGCTAAAGGTGGATGCTGCAGGTTTGCTTCTGGGTGGAAGTGGGGTGTCTCAGCTGGGCTTTTTGTGCCTTTTGCATTTTGGACCATGTGATTGTGTTGCACACCTATTTGACTCGATGGACATGAGTTTGAGCAAACTCCAGGAGATGGTGAAGGGCAGGGAAGCCTGGCATGCCGCAGTCCGTGGGGTCGCAAAGAGTCGGACACGACTGGACAACAACACATATTTTTAAGGCAAAAGCGCAAAATTTAAAAAAACTTTGAAAACCTCTGGGGAGAAGCTCTGGTGTGTGTGGTCGGGTTCCTCAAGAGGACTTACCTCCGCCTTTGGGCCACGCCAGAGCTTGAAGGGAGATGGGTGCTCCCGCCCTGCAGGCAGAAGCAGTGCTTACAGAACCCCTGTTCACAGAAGGGAAACACGGAAGGGTTTGTGTTACACAGTGTCCGGCCCCTGAGATGACTGCTCTTGCTGAGGAGGGGCGCGCGGACCCTCGAGGACAAGTCGGCTGCTTGCACATCCCTTGCCTCCATTTCCGTTTCTCTGCACGGCCCCTGGGCTCCCCTCTGTCTCTGGCACCTGTGGCCCCCGTTTTGGGTACTCAGGACACACCTGTGAAGGTGTCTCTCGTGTTATTCCTGGGGAGCAGTGGAGAGGAGGGACTTGGAAAGGTGGCTTCTGCTCGCCCGTCGGCAGGCTTCTGCTTCAGGGAAGTGGTGAGAAAGGAGAGGATGGGGACGTCTGTAGCGCTCCCTTTCTTGCTGCTGCTGCTGAGTCCCTTCAGTTGTGTCCGACTCTGTGCGACCCCATAGACGGCAGCCCACCAGGCTCCCCCTTCCCTGGGACTCTCCAGGCAAGAACACTGGAGGGGTTGCCATTTCCTTCTCCAGTTCCTGAAAGTGAAGTCGCTCAGTCGTGTCCGACTGACAGCGACCCTGTGGACTGCAGCCCGCCAGGCTCCTCCGCCCGTGGGATTCTCCAGGCGAGAGCTCTGGAGTGGGGCGCCATTGCCTTCTCCTTTCTTGTTATGCTTCTAAATTCGTGGCTGTAAATGTCCATGTAAAAAAGTTTGTATTATCAGGTTATTAGCTCACAAGATGCCCTTCAGAAGCATTCAGAATTTCAGAAGACGGCATCTGTGCATTTTTCTGTCACCGCTAAACACGTTTTTCATATTCTTTTTTTTTTAACATTGTAATTGAGAGAATCGTTCTTGATCACTGATCTGCCTCTTTTGCTCTCTTTGTGACTCATTAGTGTCATCCTGTGTGGCCATATCGCGTTATTCTGTCCTCTTCGTTTTTAGCCAGTAGCTACTCACGGTTAACCGGTCCCGGCTGTACCAGATGCGCGCTGTGGACCACGGTCCGTGCTGAGTGCCAGGTGCAGAGAGACCATTTAAGACGCCCTTCCGCGCCGGAGCTTGGGGTTGGGGGGTGAGGAAGCGGCCGCCGCGGGGCCGCAGCAGGGCTGACGATGCCTCTCAGCCCGGACTGACCCCAGGGCTGCCCGAGGTGTTGAAAGGCAGCAGAGTAACACGCCCCTGGCAGTTCTGACGGAACTGGTCCATCCAGGAAGGCCCCACACGATGGATGCCCCATTCTGAGTCAGCACTTGGAGGTGACACAGAATGGCTCAGAGGAGGCTTCCGCTGTGGCCGCCTCCGGCCGGGGTGCCCCGTGTGGGGTCTCTTTGGGGCGAAGCCCGTGGAGCCCGGCTCGGTCTCCTCCTCGCCCGATCTCAGGTTGCTGCGGTGGCCTGCAGAGAGGAAGCCTGTCACCAGGCTGCTGCTTTGTGCGCTCACAAGTCAGCGACCGTCCTGACGGCTTGCCTGCCCGTGTTCCCGGGGTTGTGGTCTGTGAGAGTTGGGGCCATCCTGTGTGTGCTCTGGTGTGCCCATCCCTGACCCCTCGGTGAGTGGGTCTGAAGTCAGCGAGCCTCCGGTGCAGCGGGGACCCGCGAGGCTGCTCTCCGGCCCGGGACTGCATCCTGATACAGCCATGTCGGGGCTGAGGCCCGTCCCCACCTCTCCGCCGGGGCTGGGGTCAGAGTGGCCTGCGCTAGCCGGGATCTGGGGTTGAGTGTCCGGGCCTCAGTGGGCAGGGGTCTCAGCGCATGTGGTCCCCCTCCCCCTCCTCCTTGACCCCCTGGCCACCCCATCAGGTCAGAGAGGTTCATGCACAGCCAGGGGGAACGTCTCTGCGGTTCCGGGAAGTTTAAAATGACACAGAAAGCTCCAGTCTCCATTTGTGCTTCTCCCCAGTTGCGCTCTGGGGAGGTGGGCGCCTCACCACAGTTCCGACTGGTACTCAGTGCGGTGGCGGCTGGGAAGTGGCGTGGGGCCGCCTCCCTGGGTCTGCCCCTGGGTCCGGGATGGGGCTGCCTCCCTGGGTCTGCCCCTGGGTCCAGGAGAGGGCTCGCGTTTCCCCGGGTCTGCCCCTGGGTCCGGGATGGGGCCGCCTCCCCGGGTCTGCCCCTGGGTCCGGGAGAGGGCTCGCGTTTCCCCGGGTCTGCCCCTGGGTCCGGGATGGGGCCGCCTCCCCGGGTCTGCCCCTGGGTCCGGGAGAGGGCTCGCGTTTCCCCGGGTCTGCCCCTGGGTCCGGGATGGGGCCGCCTCCCCAGGTCTGCCCCTGGGTCCGGGAGAGGGCTCGTGTTTACCCGGGTCTGCCCCTGGGTCCGGGATGGGGTTCGCGTTTCCCCGGGTCTGCCCCTGGGTCCGGGATGGGGCTTGCGTTTCTCTGGGTCTGCCCCTGGGTCCAGGAGAGGGCTTGCATTTCCCTGGGTCTGCCCCTGGGTCCGGGATGGGGCTCGTGTTTCCCCGGGTCTGCCCCTGGGTCCGGGATGGTGCCGCCTCCCTGGGTCTGCCCCTCGGTCCGGGATGGGCCTGTGGGCTGTGTGCTGGGCTTGCGGGGCAACGGCCAGTCTGGAGGCACCCCGTCTCCTCCCTGGTCTTCATTCAGGACCCGATGGGTCCAGGACCATGTGGCCGGGAAGCGCTTTTTATGCGGTAAGCAGCTTGGCAGGAGCGCTGGTACTGGTGCCTTGCAGTGTAGTAAGCAGAAGCTGATACGCTCGTGTCTTCATCTGCGTTTTGTGCATCCAACTAGTTAAACTGTAGGATGTGAACCTGGGGAGTTCTTTGAGAAGAAACCCTGGGAACTGTGTGGTTGTCTTTTCAAGGATTGCCCGTTTGCTTGTTTCAAATCACGTGGCGAGAGCCTTGTGATTTGACTCGCAGTGAAGCCTGTTCTCCTCCCGCAGACGGTTCTGACTCCAGAGACAAGCCAAAGCTCTACCGCCTTCAGCTCAGCGTCACTGAGGTTGGGACCGAGAAGTTCGACGACAGCTCCATCCAGGTGCGTGGGCGGTGGGCGGGGCCGGGGCGGGGCTGTAGAGACAGGCGGCGTGCGAGCTCCTGGCTGCGGCATGAGCGTGGGTCCTCCAGCACCCCCAGGGCCCTGGCCTGCTCGCTTTTCTCCGGGACACGGGGCTGCTTTTATAGGGTGCTTCAGGAGACAATACGGGCAGGCGCGTCCCCGGGCCCACACGCAGTGGGAGGCAGGTATCACGCCCACTCGGCGCGGCGCTCAGGCTGGACTGGGCCAGGTCCTGGGTGTCTGTGCGTGAGGACGTTCGGCCCTTGCCTCTTGGGGCCGAGCTCGGCAGGCCACACTCTTTCTGCTCTCATTTCTCAGCTGTGGAGCCACGGGGCCGAGGACCCGTGTCCTCCTCCATCCTGCCCACGGCAGAGCACTCCAGCGATCTGCCTGGATAGATCCATTATCATCTCATAAGCATGCGAGATGACCATATGCTTTTTAGTGTACCTTGCATCAAGCTTCTGGAAGCTAAAAATGAAATAGCTATTTGACAGTATTTATTACTTTTTTACTATTGAGGGAAGTTCCCTGAAACCACCCAAAATCCAGAGTTTATTAGGTTATATTTATCATGAAAGGGGGACTCCAGAGTCTTAAAATTCAGTTTTAAATGCTCTGTGCTTGATGGAAGTTCCTTGGATTTTCCTTCCTTCCCAGTTGTTTGGTTCAGGCATTCAGCCCCATCACTGTGACCTCACGAACATGGACGGGGTGGTCACGGTCACGCCGAGGAGCATGGACGCGGAGACCTACGTGGGTGGGCAGCGCATCTCGGAGACCACGATGCTGCAGAGCGGGGTGAAGGTGCAGTTCGGGGCGTCCCACGTGTTCAAGTTCGTGGACCCCAGCCAGGACCACACGCTCCCCAAGAGACCCGTGGACGGGGGCCTGACCGCGAAGGGCCCCAGGCATAAGTCTGGGTAAGAGCACTGGTGCCTCTGAGGATTCCGGAGAGCGCAATCGTGCCGGAGCAGATGCGAGTTAGCCGGGGACTGTGTTTTGCTGTCTTTCAATTTCTAAAAATTCAGAATTGACCGTCTGTGGTTCAGGCTGGGTTTGGGTTCGTTTCAGAGAAGAAGAAAGGAAGGTCTTGACTGCGTCTTGAAATTGGAAGCTGTGGCTGTTTTTTAAATTCTCTTTAAATTTTGTGTTTTAGCTGATACTTTAAAGCCGTACTTTGAGTTAGAGTGTTCTGAATCTAGACGACTAGGCTGCTGTTGGGTTTTGTTGCGACGCAGGTGCCGCTTGTGTTCCTAGTGATAGAACGGGTCTTCTTTAAGGAACTTGTGGTGCTGTGGCTCCCCCTGGCGCCTCTCTGAGGACCTGCGACGCGGGCCTGTGGCTGAAAAGGGAGCGCTCACTGCCTGCGGGCCGGGAGGAGGGCGCCCTCTCTGGCAGTGACTGTTGTCAGCGAGTGTGCTGGCCCAGGGCTTCCCTGCTTCTGGTGTTCAGGCTGCTGGGCGGGGGTCCCGGGCCAGCAGGCGCGTGGCCTGCCCCGCGGTGTCGCAGGCCCGCCCTGGAGCCTCCCAGGCCGCTTCCAGCCGTGCCTGGGCCTTCCGTCTCCCACGTTGTCTCCTGGCAGCTCCTCGGCGGGGGATCCAGCCTCGCCATGCCTCTTGTCTGCAGCTGGGCTGGCTTCTAGGCATTGTGCTGTCTCCCTTCCGATGGTGTTCACTGTAGCATCCCTGTCGCAAACAGTCCTGTGAGCTTCTGTGCCCCTGTCAGTCTCTCGGTCTTGCTCGGATATGCGTCTGTGAGAGCTCGGCCTCCTGCTGCTGTTTTGCCGCAGAGGGTCCTGCTTTGTGGGGCTGCAGTGTCTTATCTAGTCACGTCTCCGGGTGAGCCGAGATCATGTCAGGGTGGCGCCGCTGTGGAACTTGATCACTAGTATCTTTCTCCTGCGAAACTAGTGGAAACGGCTTAGTAGTTGATTATACTGGTACTTATATGTACATCCATAACTAGCTGTGGCACCCCACAGCTTTGTTCATCTGTCCATGGACAGCCAGAAGGTTTCCCTGTCCCAGCGATGAACATTGGGGCACCTGTGTCTTTTCAGTTTTGATCCTCTCGGTATATGCTCAGTAGTGGGTCATGTGCTAGTTTTATTCCTAGATTTTTTTTTTTTTTTTTTAAGGAATCTCCATCAGTTTACATTCCCACCAACAGTGCTAAAGGGTTCTCTTTCCTCCACCCCCTCTCCAGCGTTTGTTGTTTGCAGAGTTTTTGAAGACTGCCATTCCAACCCTGTGAGGGGATGCCTTTGTGGTTTGGGCTTGTGTTTCTCTAATAATGAGTGAGGCTGAGCATCTTTTCGCGTGTTTAATAGCCATCTGTATGTCTCCGCTGGAGAAGTTTTGTTTTTTTTTCCTGGTATAGAGCTGCATGAGCTGCTGGTATATTTTGGAGATTAATCCTTGGTCAGCTGTTTCATTTGCTATTATTGTCTCCCATTCTGAGGGTTATCTTTTCACTTTGTTTATAGTTTCCTTTGCTGTGCAAAAGCTTTTAAGTTTAATTAGGTCCCACTTGTTTATTTTTGTTTTTATTTCCATTCCTCTAGGACATGGGTCACAGAGGATCTTGCTGTGATTTATGTCAGAGAGTGTCCTGCCTATGTTTTCCTCTCAGTTGTATAGTTTCTGGTCTTACATTGGGTTCAGTTCAGTTCATTTCAGTCGCTCAGTCGTGTCCGACTCTTTGCAACCCCGTGAATCGCAGTATGTCAGGCCTCCCTGTCCATCACCATCTCCCGGAGTTCACTCAGACTCACGTCCATCGAGTCCGTGATGCTATCCAGCCATCTCATCCTCGGTCGTCCCCTTCTTCTGCCCCCAATCCCTCCCAGCGTCAGAGTCTTTTCCAATGAGTCAACTCTTCGCATGAGGTGGCCAAAGTACTGGAGCTTCAGCTTTAGCATCATTCCTTCCAAAGAAATCCCAGGGCTGATCTCCTTCAGAATGGACTGGTTGGATCTCCTTGCAGTCCAAGGGACTCTCAAGAGTCTTCTCCAACACCACGGTTCAAAAGCATCAATTCTTCGGCGCTCAGCCTTCTTCACAGTCCAACTCTCACATCCATACACGACCACAGGAAAAACCATAGCCTTGACTAGATGGACCTTGGTCGGCAAAGTAATGTCTCTGCTTTTGAATATGCTATCTAGGTTGGTCATAACTTTTCTTCCAAGGAGTAAGCGTCTTTTAATTTCATGGCTGCAGTCACCATCTGCATTGATTTTGGAGCCCCAAAAAATAAAGTCTGACACTGTTTCCACCATTTCCCCATCTATTTCCCATGAAGTGATGGGACCAGATGCCATGATCTTCGTTTTCTGAATGTTGAGCTTTAAGACAACTTTTTCACTCTGCTCTTTCACTTTCATCAAGAGGCTTTTTAGCGCCTCTTCATTTTCTGCCATAAGGGTGGTGTCATCTGCATATTTGAAGTTATTGATATTTCTCCCAGCAGTCTTGATTCCAGCTTGTGCTTCTTCCAATCCAGCGTTTCTCATGATGTACTCTGCAGGTAAGTTAAATAAGCAGGGTGACAATATACAGCCTTGACGTACTCCTTTTCCTATTTGGAACCAGTCTGTTGTTCCATGTCCAGTTCTAACTGTTGCTTCCTGACCTGCATACAGATTTCTCAAGAGGCAGGTCAGGTGGTCTGGTATTCCCTTCTCTTGAATAATTTTCCACAGTTTATTGTGATCCACACAGTCAAAGGCTTTGGCATAGTCAATAAAGCAGAAGTAGATGTTTTTCTGGAACTCTCTTGCTTTTTCCATGATCCAACGGATGTTGGCAATTTGATCTCTGGTTCCTCTGCCTTTTCTAAAACCAGCTTGAACATCAGGGAGTTCACGGTTCACATATTGCTGAAGCCTGGCTTGGAGAATTTTGAGCATTACTTTACTAGCATGTGAGATGAGTGCAATTGTGCGATAGTTTGAGCATTCTTTTGCATTGCCTTTCTTTGGAATTGGAATGAAAACTGACCTTTTCTAGTCCTGTGGCCACTGCTGAGTTTTCCAAATTTACATTGGGTAGAATGGACATTTTAGCTATATTAATTCTTCCAGTCCGTGAACACGAAATATCTCGTATCTTCCATTTATTTGTGTCTTCTTCCATTTCTATGATGAATGTCTTAAAGTTTTCAGTGTATTTGGTTTTTACTTCCGTGGTTAAATTTAGGTGTTCTCTACTTTTTGATGCAATAGTGAATTGGAATTGTTTTCCTAATCCCTCTGACACTGTTACTAGTGTGTAGAAACACGTGTTTTTTGGCTCTGCAGGTCTTCGTTGCAGCACACGGGGGCTTCTCTAGTAGTGGGACACAACTTAGTTGCCCTGCGGCATGTGGGGTCAATCTTACTTCCCCAACCAGGAATTGAACCCACACCACGTGCATTGGAAGGCAGCCTGTTCACCACTGGGCCGCCAGGGGGTCCCATACCTGAATGCTGAGTTTTGTCGAATCTTGTTCTGTGTGTGTTGAGACGATCATGTGATTTTTACCCTTTTTTTGTTAACGTGGTGCACCACGTGGATTGACTTGTGAGTGTTGAACCATCTGGCATTGCTGGGATCAGTCACTGTTATCTTGGTGAATGAGCATCTTACTGTATTGTTGAATTGGGTTTGCTGATGTTTTGTTGAAATGTTTGCGTCTGTGCTCAGTGGGAATGTTGGCTTGAAAGTCTCTTTTCTTGTGGTGTCGGTCTTGTTTTTGGCATCAGGGCGATGATGGCTCGTAAAACGAGTTTGAAAGTGTCCCCCCACCCTCTTCTACGTTTTAGAATAGTTTGAGCATTTGTGTTAACTCTTCTTTAAATGTTTGGTGGAGCTCATCAGTGAAGCCATCTGGTCCTGGACTTCAGTTTGTTGGGAGGCCATTGGTTACTGATTCACTCTCCTTTCCAGTGATTAATCTGTTCAGATTTTCTGTTTCTTCGTGCTTTAGTCTCGTGAGATTTTATTTCTAGAAGTTTATCCATTTCTTCTGGGTTGTCCAGTTGGGGCATTGTTGTTCACAGTGGTGTGTTCTGACGTGTCTCTGTGTGTTGACTATAGTGTCTTCTCTTTCATTTCCAGTTGACTTGAGTCCTCTCTCTCTCTCTGGATCAGTCCAGCGGGAGGTCTGTCTGCTCGTCTTCTGAAGAGCCGTCTCTTGGGGTCTTTGCTGCTGTCCCGCCAGTTGACTTGAGTCCTCCCTCCCTCCCTCTCTCTCTCTCTCTCTCTCTCTCTCTCTCTCTCTCTCTCTCTCTCTCTCTCTCTCTTCCTCTCTCCCTCTCTCCCTCTCTCCCTCTGGGTCAGTCCAGCGGGAGGCCTGTCTGCTCGTCTTCTAAAGGAGCCGTCTCTTGGGGTCTTTGCTGCTCTCTTTCAGTCCCTGTCTTGGCTATCTGCGCTCGGGCTTCGTTTGCTCCTCTTACCCCAGTTCCTCAAAGGGCGCCTGACGTGTGTGTGCTCTTAGCTGCTGACCTGGGCTCTCTGTCTTCAAAGGCTTGGTGGTGGGCTCCCCCCTGGACATCTCAGTTGGTGTCGACGATCTGTGCAGGGTGATGGGCCTGGTGCTGTGCCGATGGACCCGTGTGTTCGTCTCGTCTGCGTCCCTCAGCACCATGCCATCGTGAGCTCTGCCATCACGTCATGGTCGGGTCACTCTGTAATCGTTCACATACCCAGAATGCAGTGCAGATGGGTCCATGTTACACTGGAAAATTAAGAAACTCACACAATAGAAGAGCTCCTTTTTTTCTTTATGATTCTTTCCAATTTTGTGTTCCTAGGTTTAAAAACTCCAATCTTGAGAGCATTCAGTATGTGTTGGAAAAAACAGTTCATAAAGTTAGTATAGTTTGCTTTTAGTCATTAGATTCATAGTCTGATAGTAAAGTGATTTCTTGAAGATCTTTGCACAGATATTTAACAATTTGTACTGTTAAGAAGAGACTGCCTCTGATTATTTGAGAGCTATTAATTCTGTGGCTTTCTTGTTTTATCTCAGCAGAATTGTTCAGGAGACAACTTTTGATTTAGGAGGAGACGTTCACAGTGGAACGGCCTTACCAGCGAGCAAGGTGGGTGCTTGTCCGTCACCAATAGGACCGTGTTAACGTGGCAGGGCGGCAGTGGTGAACCTCTGACGACTCCCGCAGGGAAGCGTGGTGCAGGCTTTGCGGGGCCTGTGTGTGGACAGCTTGTGTCTCGTGGTCCGCGGGAAAGGCCACAGAGGCCAGGAGCTTGTACTTTTTCTCCAAGCGGTGTGTCCCAGGCTTGTCCTGTAGGACTGGAGTCGTTGCTCAGATCAGGTCACCCCAGAGGTCACGGCTGCTGTGCTTGTGACCTCAGCTTGGTCCCAGCTCCCGGCCACCTCCTCCTCTCTGCAGGCACCGCTCTTGCCCGGGACCCTTCTCTCCTGCACCGTGCTTGCTCTGGTGGGGAGAGGCTCCCCCACCCCGCCTCGACCTGGGCCTGAGACGGCAGCTGCTTCTTTCTCTGTAGTTGGTGTCTTGCCACTGTTTCCTGGGGTGGGTTGGTTGGTGGCTGGGACACGGGGAAGCTGGGTCTCTCCACTTCCCTGTCACTGTTCTATAACATAAAAGTCGTACTACACGCTGTTTACAACATGCAGAAAAGTGTCTTTTCAGAGCAGGCTGTGCAGCCTCGTTTGGGGGCGACACGAGTGGGAGGTGCGTTCCGCGCAGGGTATGTCACTCCCTAAGTCTGGTAGAGATTTTTGCTGCAGTGAACTTTGCACCTGAATGTGTTGGTCTGTTCTGATGGTTCTCTGAGCGTTGGTCGCCATCCCCACTGGCCTCAGGCTGCTGACAGTGGGCACTGCTTGGAGGGGCTTCTATGCCCCACGTGGGTTGCTGTGTGGGTGTCCTTTCCTTGTGTCGATTAAGGGCAGGACGTGAGCCAGTTTCTGCACTGAGTTCTCTGTTGGGGTTTGCGCTGTCATGAGTGAGCTTGCACATCCTTTCTTAAAACAAGTAAAATAGAGACCTGCCTCTTCACACCACGCGTGTGCTCCCTCTGCTGCATCCTGACCCGAGAAGCGCATGGGGTCCAGATGCCGCGGGGGCCCTCTCTGCCCAGGACGTGGGCTCTGAGTGCTCGGGTGCGCGGCTGTGGCCCCTCTCCCCGGCCCCCGCCCGCATCCCCTGCGACACCAGGTGTCACACACGGTTGGCCACATACTCTGTTTAAGCGCCTATGTCTCCCCGGCTCAGAGCGCCGCCAGGCTGGACAGCGACAGGACGCCGTCCGCCTCCAGCACTGCCGAGCGAGGGATGGTGAAGCCGATGGTCCGCGTGGAGCAGCAGCTGGACTACCGCCGGCAGGACAGCAGGTGGGGCGGGGCCCTGGGTGCCTGGGGCTGGGGCGGGCATGGAGGGGCTGGGTCAGGGGTCCACTCTCAAGGTCCAGCTGACACCTCTGGGATGTGGGCAGAACCTTACGGGTATTTCCTTTTCATGTCACCGAATTAAAAAAGAAAATGCTTCATTGACAGTTGTATCCCTCACTTTATACCTCGACCATGTCTAGGTGAAATAGGAAACTGAATTAAAATGTTGCTATGTTAAATATGGTAGCTACTCTGCAAAAACAGGAAAAAGGGAATTTTTAGAGGATTTTAATCATTTGGTAATTTTTATTTTTAAGTAAGCCTAGTCATTTTACCCATACCTAGAAGAAGTGGCGTTGAAGCTGCGTGTTCAGGGGTCAGAGTGCCCACCTGCCCTTTCCCTGCTCCAGTGACTCTGACAGATGAGATGTTGTTTCTGCTGCGGGTGTTGTTCTTGCTTAGATCCTTTGAACAGAGAGCTTGGAGCTTTTCTTCCTTCCTTTTCTCAGGGTTTCTCAGTGTGCGTCACCTTAATAAGTCGGGGTTCTGTTTCCCTGTGACTGGTAGCATGCTTTGGTGTGGGAGGGCAGATGGTTCGGTTCGGTGCTGAGATGGAAGCAGGGAGCATGGTTTGACTCTCACCATTACCGTCAGCAGTGGACCTCAGATTGTTGATGGAGCCTTTCGGACCGTGCAGCTCCAGTAACCAGGGCATTGGCCAGGGCTGCTCGGGGACCAGTTGAGCGACAGGTTGCAGGTGCAGTTCTTACATCTTGCAGCAGAGGGCACTGTGCCTCCTAAGATTTTAGTGACATTCATCCCAGTCACTAAATCTGTAGACTCATATGGGATCCTCATGTTTTTACCTCGTTTTTATTGTCTGCTTTTGGTTATTATTCAGTATTTTTTTGTGAATTTTTTATAATTACAGTATGAATTATATTTCAGTTTTTTTTAGCTATAATAATGAGTAGTCTGCTTTCTGTGTCCATGCTTGTTTTTGGCAGCGTGTTATAGAGTAAGATGTTCAGGATGCTGAGTTAGTACTATGCGGAGTACCTCCATCTGCTTACAAGGTGATCAAGGTGTATGCATAGTGGTTCTTAGCCCACAGATATTTGAAGAAGCAAATAACTGATATGGGGCAGGGGAAGATTGATGGGCATAATGTCTTCAGGATATGAAAAAGTAATGAGTATACGCAGTTAATAAGTAAATGTAGTATAATACGGCATCAAAATAACCATGTGATGATTAATTGCATGTTAGAAGTTTTTTTTTCTATGAGCATATATCTTAATTAAATTTTTTACAAGGTCCTTTGTTTTGGCAAGACTTATTAAACTTCTCCTTGAAATGTAAATCCATGTCACTTTGTGGATATGAAGACGGTAATGGAAACGTGGTTCTTGCCATTTCGTCTCTCGTTTTTCACATCTGCAGTTCTCTTCACTGGTTTAGTCATAAAATCTGAGAGGCTTAATCAGTGAATGATTTAATACTAATTTCAGTCAAGGAAAAAATCTGTTTGAACGATGGGAATAACTTTTAAAGTATCACTGACACATTTTTAAAATTTTTCAAAGAGAATTTAAGTTCCTTATTTTTATTAGGTTTGTGGAAGTGATAAAGCGTTAAAAAAGGTTCATGCTGTGGGTATTAAATTGAAAGATAAGCGCTCTGTCTACAGTTCTAGATGTTCACAAATTCGGCAGTGTGAGAAAGACATATTAAAAATAATTGAGCTTTTTTATTATATTCTAAGAGCATTTTTATACCTAAAGCATGGAGTTAAATCCAAATTTATAAATTATAGACTGGGTGATAAATTCGGAAGCACATAATTTGGTGGAAAGAAGGTTTTTGTTTTTGCTTCTGACGTCTATAGTAGCTTGAATGGATTCCTGTTGTTTCTTCCCCTTACTCGTCTTTGGTGCACGGAGAAGGCAAACTCGGCAGGACGCGACTGTTGTTGGGGCTGCTGCGGTTCTCCGAGCCGGCCCATAGCCCTGTGGTCAGCTGCCTCAGTCACCCTGAGGGGCCGTCGCTGTGCGCCTGAGCAGATGCTGACACAGCGCAGCTGCGGGCCGCACTGGCAGGGACCGCCCGTCTGACTTGACCAGGAGAGGCAGGCAATGTCCGGCTGTTAGGGCGTTTTTCCCTCTCTTCTGTGAGAGCTCAGTGCCAAGCTTAGAGCTTTAGACTTTCTCTTTCTCCCAGTGGTGTCTGTCACTGTTACTCGAACCATCGTGGTAGCGGGTGCCCGGCAGCCCCATCTCTACAGTGCAGGGCGTCTTCATCAAGAACAGACTCGTGGTCGGCTGTGTTCTCCTGACAGAAGCAGATACTCAGGATCTGACCCGTGAGCAGCCGGGCTAGGATGACCCCCAGTTCCCTCACCCACATGTTGGAATAGGCTCCATGTGAAAATGAGCCAAGACTCTGTATGCAGTATTGACTGTTTAAAAATAGCTGCAGAATCCACAGTCTGTTGGGGTGCTGTTAGCTAATGTGACCTGGTTTTAAGAGACGGCCACTTCGCTCTTTCAGAACTCAGGATGCTCCCGGGCCTGACCTGATTCTGCCTGCAAGCATTGAATTCAGGGAAAGTTGTGAGTAATTTCAGAGTCTACTGGTAGTGAATTATTTCTTATTCCATTTTTCTTCATCTGAGTTTTCATGTTTTCTTTTTTTCTGTTTTGAAATCTTTTCACAGCTGAAGATTCATTTTTATCCGCCATTATAAATTACACGAATAGCTCTACAGTCCATTTTAAGCTGTCACCCACATACGTGCTATACATGGCGTGTCGGTATGTATTGTCCAGCCAGTACAGACCCGACGCCAGCCCCGCGGAGCGCACGCACAAAGTCATGGCCCTCGTCAACAGGATGGTGAGCATGATGGAAGGGGTGATCCAGGTAAGCGCTGACGCAGGGCCGCACCAGCCCGTGACTGGCGGTAGCTTTCAAATCAACTGAGTCAGTTGCTTTTTTTTTTTAACGTTTCAGATTTGCTTACATGCTTGACTTTATCTGAATAATTTTTTTCCTAAAGCAAAAGTTGTATAAGCAGAATTCAAAACTGTATAGCTTTAAAAGTTGAAATGCAAACCTTTCTTTTGTTTTCTTTCCTACAAAATTTAAGGGAAGGGAAAGTTTGTGTCACAATGATCGCGAAAAAGACCCTTAAAATTATACTAGGTGCGAGAGGGCATTGAGAATTAAAAAATAACTCACGTATCGTAAAATGAACCGTTACAAAGTGAGTAGCCGGGTCGCATTCAGGGCCCTCAGTGCTGTGCGGGTGCCTTTTCTTGGCTCCATGGGGTCCCTGTCCCTCCTGACAAGACCCCTCGCCCACCAAGCAGTTCCCTGCATCACCTGCCCCACGGGTCCCTGACGACCACCTGCAGAATCTTTCAGTTGCTGTAAGAAAGGACTCGCTCTTTGTCTGTGGCCCCACCAGGCTGCTGGTAGTTGGCCTCTGGGTTTCTCATCATGGGCGTAGGTATCGTGGACGTGATGACATTTCTCACTCACGATGAAAATCAGGCTCAACTTCTTTCGTAAACCAGTT
Organism: Capricornis sumatraensis; assembly: GCF_032405125.1. Taxonomy (NCBI): domain Eukaryota; kingdom Metazoa; phylum Chordata; class Mammalia; order Artiodactyla; family Bovidae; genus Capricornis; species Capricornis sumatraensis. Next base: position 89,343,980 of record NC_091081.1, read on the forward strand.
TTCAAATTTCAGAAAATCAGCATGTTCTCTTGGTGGAATGGTTTGTTTCCTTTATTACTGTTTGCCTACAGTTGATAAAATTGGCATAACAGTTTTCACACTTAGAGGTAACTTGAAGATTTAATCTTTAAAGTCCTTAAATTTACAGACTTCTAAAAAAGTTTTCCTAAACCACTTGTCAGCATTATTCAGCTGTGACACTCTAGGTACGTGATCTTAAGCAACACAGTTAGATGATTTGGTTGCTTTTTTCCTGTCAGGATAGTTGGAGGCAAGCTAATCTTTTCATCCCCTCAGAACTTTCATAGAAGGCTTTTTTAACATTTTCAGGAAAAGGTTTCTCCTGTGTGAGTGGTTAGCCTGTGACTCTGAGGAGTGTAAGAGTCCTTCCCCTGAGGGAGGAGGTAGATGAAAAACAAGCTCTTCTGTTTGGGCACTACCGTGTTACTCCTGCTACTTTATACACAAATGTGGATTTCCCTTTCAGCTGTTGTTCAGAGCTGCCGTCTGTCTCCCTCGTGCTTGGATTTCAGATTATGAAACTCCCATCAGCAGACACTTGGAATGGGCTTATCTTACTGGAACTGGCAGTGAAATCACATTATTAAGGCTTTCATACTTAAGATCTAGGTTTAGTGTGTGATTGAAAGAATCTTGAATTTTAGGGAGGAATTTTAGAATAATTAAAAATCTTTAATTTATAAGAACCCTACTTGGAAAAAGCAATTTGCTCCTTTGTAGTATAGGAATAATATAAGTTTTTGATACATTTTAGAGTGTTCAGCGCTTAGTGTTCTTGTTGGTCTTTCCTGTGCCTTCATCCTCACTAGCTGGTCCAGGGGAACAGACTCTGAGGTCATGGACCTCTAGGTCGTCTCACACACACAGGGCTGCTCAGAGACGTTAGGAAGCCCGTTCTTTGTAAATCTTTAAAAGAAATCGGTGTATTCACTTGTTCATTGCAACATCTTCTATACAGAGAAAGTCTAGGAACTCCCTTAGTTTTTGTGCCAGTTAAGAGGAGGAAGCCCCCCCTTTATGCCCTAGATTTCCCAAGCTCCTCACAGCCACAAGGAGTGTGTAACATGGAATAGCGTAACTAAATGTCGTGCCCTCATGTCGTGCCTTCATGTTAGTGTTTTGATTTTTTTTTAACGATCATGACTGTTTACGAGTTTCTTTCTCTCGTTCTGCTTGGTTTCCCCTCGTCTGTTTTTCTCCAGGAAGTAGACCAGGTTGATCAGGTAGGACATACTGCTGGGAGCCGATCCTAGCTGTGTTGGCTTAGCTGAGTTTCTCATGCTGCTTCCATGTCAAAGTACAAAACAACTGGACTGAGGCTCATAACACTCATTCAGCAGCTGGAACATGCAGTACTAAAATCCTTTTTTGACTGTGCAACCTTTATCAGCATTTCATAACTTTTGCTTAATGCACTTCAGTGTGGATATGAAATGACAACAGTTCCGTTTCTCCTCTTTGTTGTTTACCCTTGGTTCCTATTCTTTGGATCTCATCTGAGGTTGCCTGGCCTGCTCGTGTGGTCGGGAGATGACGCGATAGATCAGTACTTGATACCAAGTTGCTTGGTGTCCTTGCCAGTGACTTCGAGTATCAGGGTGGCGGTGGGTAACCATGGATACGTGTGTGTGTGCGTCACAGATTACCAGATACAGTGCAGCCTCCAATTCGGTGTTGGTATTGATGGCTCCTTTCCGCACTGGTGCCATAAATTGTTGCTCACTAGAGCCATGTGTCTGTACCTGAACCCTGAGAAGTTGCAGTGGGGCTGACTGCCCATTGCTGCATCTGCACCCAAATTCCTCTGCAAGTATCTGGTATCTGTGCTCAGTGCCCTGGCGAGAATGGGGAGGTACTGGTCTATCTTCGGCAGCTTTTCAGGAGCATTCCTGTCGTCTGTGCTGTTTGTTTGTCCTGTGGCTGCTTACGGAGCTGCCTTCTGTCTGCAGAAACAGAAGAACATTGCAGGGGCCCTTGCCTTCTGGATGGCCAACGCATCCGAGCTGCTCAACTTCATCAAGCAGGACCGAGACCTCAGTCGGATCACGCTGGATGCACAGGACGTCCTGGCGCACTTGGTGCAGATGGCCTTCAAGTGAGAACCCACGTCTGTGAAGCCTTCAGTCACGCTTTCTCTTTAAATCTTCAGAGCTCATTCTAAAGATTTTTATCCACCCTAACCGAAGATAGATATCAAGAAGTGTCAGTGTTGTTCAGTTGCTAAGTCATGTCCGACTCTGCCACCCCATAGACTGTAGCATGCCAGGACTCCCTGCCCTTCACTGTCTGCTGGAGCTTGCTCAAACACCTCATGTCCATTGAGTCGGTGATGCCGTCCAACCACCTGGTCCTCTGCCACCCCTTCTCTTCCTGCCCTCAGTCTTTCCCAGCATCAGAGCCTTTTCCAGTGAATTGGCTCTTCGCATCAGGTGGCCATCTGAGTTTCAGCTTCAGCATCAGTCCTTCCACTGAATGCTGCTGCTGCTAAGTTGCTTCAGTCATTTCCGACTGTGTGCAACCCCATAGACGGCAGCCCACCAGGCTCCCCCATCCCTGGGATTCTCCAGGCAAGGACACTGGAATGGGTTGCCATTTCCTTCTCCAATGGCATGAAAGTGAAAAGTGAAAGTGAAGTCGTTCAGTCGTGTCCGACTCTTCGAGTCCCTGTGGACTGCAGCCCACCAGGCTCCTCTGTCCATGGGATTTTCCAGGCAAGAGTATTGGAGTGGGGTGCCATCGCCTTCTCCACTCCCGCTGAATATTCAGGACTAATTTCCTTTAGGATTGACTGGTTGGATCTCCTTGCAATCCAAGGGACTCTCAAGAGTCTTGTCCAACACCACAGTTCAAAAGCATCAATTCTTCAGTGCTCAGCCTTCTTTATGGTCCAACTCTCACATGCATACATGACAGCTGGTAAACCTTAGCTTTGCCTGTACGGACCTTTGTCAGCAAAGTTAATGTCTCTGCTTTTTAATATGCTGTCTAGGTTTGTCATAGGTTTGCCTCCAAGGGGAAGTGTCTTTTAAAATTTCATGGCTGCAGTAACCTTTCACAGTGATTTTGAAGCCTGAGACCGGATGTCATGATATTACTTGTTTTTTGCCTTTTTTTTTTCACTTTATTTCTAATTGAAGGATAATTGCTTTATAAATAATGATTTGATTTCTGCCATACCATCAGCATGAATTAGGCATGGATGTACATGTGTCCCCTCCCTCTTGAGATATTTTAGGTTTTGAATGTTGATTTTCAAGCCAGCTTTTTCACTTTTCTCTTTCACTCTTACCAAGAGGCTCTTTAGTTCCTCTTCACTTTCTGCCATAAGGGTGATGTCATCTGCGTATATGAGGTTATTGATATTCCTCCTGACAGTCTTGATTCCAGCCTGTGCTTCATCCAGTCCAGCATTTCACATGATACCCTCTGCGTAGAAGTTAAATAAGCAGGGTGACAGTATACAGCCTCAATGTAACTCCTTTCCCAATTTGGAACCAGTTTGTTTTTCCATGTCCGGTTCTAACTGTTGCTTCTTGACCCACATACAAGTAAGGTAGTCTGGTGTTCCCATCTTTTTAAGAATTTCCCACCGTTCACTGTGTTTCACACAGTCAAATAGTCAATAAAGCAGAAGTAGATGTTTTTCTGGGATTCCCTTGCTTTCTCTATGATTGAATGGATGTTGGCAATTTGATCTTTGGTTCCTCTGCCTTTTTCTAAACCCAGCTTGTACATCTGGAAATTCTCTGTGTAGGTACCATTGAACCCTAGCTGGAAGGATTTTGAGCATTACTTTACTAGTATGTGAGCACAGCTGAAGCATAAATAGCTACACGCAGAATGTGTCGGTTTAATAAATTGAGCTCAATTAAGTATGAAACCTGAGAGGAAAACCATTACATAGATGTTGTACATGGAAAATATTTCTAAACAGTACATATTGTTTTACCTGTGTGATAGTAGCAGGGCGTCATGCTGAGGTTATTAAAACTGTCAATGTTTTTCAGGTACCTGGTTCACTGTCTGCAGTCAGAGCTGAATAATTACATGCCCGCTTTTCTGGACGACCCTGAAGAGGACAGTCTGCAGAGACCAAAAATAGGTTAGGCCTTTCTCTTTCTGCTTCAGCCCCTCCTTCCAGCCTCTGCGTTTACTTTCATTTTAATATTCGCTATCTGAGGGGCGCTCTCCTCAGCGTCCGAGGTCTGAGGGGCGCTCGCCTCAGTGTCCACTGTCTGAGGGGCGCTCGCCTCAGCGTCCGCGGTCTGAGGTGCCGTCACTTCAGCGTCCACAGTCTGAGGGGCGGGTGTGATCAGAGTCCGCGGGACGTCCTCCTGGTGTGGCGAACCCCCTTGTGTTCCGTACAGGAACAGCTCTCATCTTGGGGGCCCTGCTGGGGCTCTCGGTCGGTGCGGTGGACACCGGCGTGTGGCTGGACGGGCAGGTGTCGAGCAGAGGGGGGCGGCCAGTGACCACGAGCCCTCTCCCCTCACAGACGACGTGCTGCACACGCTCACGGGCGCCATGTCCCTGCTGCGTCGCTGCCGGGTCAACGCCGCGCTGACCATCCAGCTCTTCTCCCAGCTCTTCCACTTCATCAACATGTGGCTGTTCAACCGGCTGGTGACCGAGCCTGAGTCGGGGCTCTGCTCCCACTACTGGGGCGCCATCCTCCGCCAGCAGCTCGGGCACGTGGAGGCCTGGGCCGAGAAGCAGGGCCTGGAGCTGGCGGCTGACTGCCACCTGAGCCGGATCGTGCAGGTGGGTGGGGCCGGCCTCGTGGCCGCGTGGTCCCCAGCGTCTCTGACTCCCCCGGGGCGTCTCGGCCCCTCCCCGGGGTCTTCACCTGCGCTTAGGATGAGACAGTGGTGTACCCCTCTGCCTGGGCTGCTCTCACAAGGAACAGCAATCTGGTAGCTTAAACAAAAGAAGCACTTTGTCCTGGAGGCTGGAGGTCTGAGACTGAGGTTGGGGCACAGTGGTTCCCAGAGGGAGAGCCTCGGTAGCTCCTGAGCCTTCCACTACGGCTGCTGGTCTCCAGCATCCCGCCTGCACCTCCGTCTTCAGGAGGCCTCTCCCAGGCCACATCTCTGCCCCAGCCTCCGCCTTTCATAGGGACCCCAGACCTACTGACTTCAGTTAACTTGATTCCTTCTCTCAAGATCCTTTCTCAAGATGAGGTCACAGTCCGAAGTTTACCCCAGGTTTACCCCCTGAGTGTTGGGGTTTCACAGTGTGAATTTCAGAGGACACAGTACAGCCCGTAACAGATGGTGATCAGCAGAATAAACACCTGAAACAGTGAGGCATGTGTCAAAGCTACATACACAGAGAGAAACTCTGATTTTAAAATGGATGATAGCTGGCACTTTAAAAATACGGAGAATAAAATGGGTAACCAACAAGGCCCTCCTGCGGAGCACAGGGAGCGCTGCTCAGCATCCTGTGCTAGCCTAAACGAGGAGGGGGTTTGAAAGAGAGTGGATTCATGTGTGTGCATAACCGAATCCCTTTACCGTGCACCTGAGACTCACACAGCACTGTTAACCAGCTGCACTCCAGTGTGTGTGACACAGACAGTCAGGGCTGCAAGCTGCGCAACCCCAGAGCAGAAGCCTGTAGTAGAAACACAGATGAGAGAGAGGACTGTGCACACCCCCCTCAGAAACTCGTCACATCACAGGAAGAGGGTAGGAGCAGCAGAAGGGGCACGGGACGCACGAGAGCCTGGTCCTCGCGGCCCCGCCCGCTCTGACGCTTTCCTGGTGCTTGGAGGCTAGACCCTGGTGCTGTGCAGTTAAGGGAAAGAGTCCCTGTAGCCTGTTTTGTTATTTTTAGTGTGTAATTCTGTATTTTTTTTCTCAGTCTCTTGAAGAGATACAGTGTAGAGCTTTCTGCCCTTTAACTTTGATTGACTCAGCTAGTTATTAGAAAGGTCATTACAATGTGATTTTATTCAGACCTTAGTAATGGTAATCTGGTTATATAAGTGTTCAAAGTTTCTAGTGAAGTCCCTCAGCTGTGTCCGACTCTTTGTGACCCCATGGACTGTAGCCTACCGGGCTCCTCCGTCCATGGGATTTTCCAGGCAAGAGTACTGGAGTGGGTTGCCATTTCCTTCTCCAGAGGATCTTCCCAACCCAGGGATCAAACCCTGGTCTCCCGCAGTGTAGGCAGATGCTTTACCGTATGAGCCACAGGGCTTTTAAAATGCTTTTTGCACAGAAATTATTGGGTCTTACTATACATACAATTTTAATAAAAGAAGATCCCCTGGAGAAGGAAATGGCAACCCACTCCAGTACTCTTGCCTGGAGAATCCCATGGACGGAGGAGCCTGGCAGGCTACAGTCCGTTGAGTCACAGAGTCAGATACAACTGAATCTGTGGAGCACACACACGAGGTTATCTAACACCTTTAACTAGACGGTGCTTTGAGTTCAACTTGACACATATAGGTAATGTGAATGGAAATGTGTTTTCTTAAAAACACTGTGCATTTTAAAATCAAATTAGCAAGTTACTTCAGTTTCACAAATATTACCTAACAGGGAATATCTATGAAACACTTTTAAATCATGGTTTTCCTGCCGCTTATTCACAGGCCACCACTTTGCTTACGATGGACAAGTACGCACCTGATGACGTTCCAAACATAAGCAGCGCCTGCTTCAAGTTGAACTCCCTGCAGCTGCAAGCCTTGCTGCAGAATTACCACTGTGCGCCCGACGAGCCTTTCGTCCCTGCGGTAAGTGGGGCGCCAGTCGCCACGCATCACGTCTGTGCAGGAAAAGCAGAAGGGAACGAGAAAGTTTACGCAGTCGTCTTCCAAGGTCACTTTTGCTGTTGACATCTGTAGGAGTTAGGGTTCCGTGCAAGAAATAGAAACCACGTAAGCGTTTTAAGTAGACGGGGATTTGATGCAGGGAACGAGGTTCTTGGAAAGCCAGGGCAGGGAGTGAGGAAGTTGCTCTCACCCTGAGTTCGAGGGCTCAGCTCTGTGACCCGAGACCCCAGGGCCCCTCACGTCAGCAGCCAGCAGCAGGGCAGGGCCTCCCCTGGGGCTGCCTCTCAGAGCCATGCTGAGGTGCCTGCCTGGGGAAATCAGACCCTCACGCACAGCCGCATCTGCGGTCCAGAGGCCTCTGCAGAGGAGCAGAGAGCACAGAGGAGCGCGCGCGATGCAGCCGGCTCTTCATGAAACGCTGCCCGAGCACAGCCCCGCGGGAGCAACAGCTGGACGCAGGCATCCTGGGAGTCGAGTGTGCAGGGGACCCGATCCCACGGATGGCTTCACCTCCAGTGCTGAGTGTTTGCCGACAGAAGGCGGGGGCCAAGACCCAGAACCCACTGTCCCCAGACAGACTGGGTCACAGTCCTGAAAGGGGGCCTGATGTGGCTGCATGCTAGGAGGGGGCCGTGACCGCACAGCCCCACGGGAGGGTAGAGCCGCGGTCCATACTCTGGGCTCAGGGACACAGGAGGCCCCAGGGAGAGGCCTGGTGGTCAGACAGAGGACAGGGCAGGGAGGGCAGCTTCTCTGGGTGTCGTTCTGTCCCCTCCCTGGGGTGAGGAGGGAGTGTTCACTCTGTGAACTGTCCTGTAAGTACATAATCTAGTAACTGGAAGTTCTTAAGCAGAAATCACCTGTAAACCCATCATAAGGCAACAACCTCTACATAACCTGGGAATATGTATTTTTTTAAATAAAATTATTAGCAACTCGATGTTTAAACAATGTGTAAGGAAAAATTATTTTTGAAAAGGAAAAAGACCTTCTTGCAATCAAACAATTTCTGTTTGGAACTACAGCTGTCCATTCACAAATTAATAGTATCTTTAGCGCAGACAGCGGGAGTATGTGCTGCGCTAGTGCTCGGTTGCTCCCCAGGCCGGTCTGAGCTGCAGATGAACTGGCTTCCCCTCTGGGAGGCACCCTGTGTGTGTGTGGCCACACCCCGCGTGACCAAGCGTGTCTGGTCGTCACTGGCCAGCCACACCGCGTGCCGAGCATCTCCCAAGCCCGCGTCTGTTTCTGAGCAGGACCTGATCGCGAACGTGGTGGCCGTGGCTGAGAATACGGCGGACGAACTTGCACGCAGCGACGGGCGGGAGGTGCGGCTGGAGGAGGACCCCGACCTGCAGCTGCCCTTCCTCCTGCCCGAGGACGGCTACTCCTGCGACGTCGTCAGGAACGTCCCCAGCGGCCTGCAGGAGTTCCTGGACCCTCTCTGCCAGAGAGGTGGGTCGCCTTCCCAGCCCGGGCGTCTGCATTCCCTGCGTGACAGCGGGCCTCGTGCTCGCTGTGTTGAGACGTGTGTCAGGCCACCCAATGTGCGCACGCCCGGTGCGCTTCTGGGAAGGTCGGGGCCCGGGGAATGGAGGGATGCGGTCGGTGGTGACGTGGGGTCAGAGCCAGGCATAGTGCAGCCACCTGGGGCCTCTGCTCACCGGCCCTGGCATTGTCCTCTCTCCAGTTCTGTGTGCGCATGGGGCTCTGTCCGTCCCGTGTGTCGGTGCCACCCAAGCAGAGCAGGCAGCAGCAGGGCCAGACAAGCCCCGAGCCTCCCGTCACTCTGACCTTCCACCCGGGCAGTGGGCGCAGCCAAGCCAAGTGCCCCCCCACGGTTGTCTTGAGGCCAGAGTGGAGCCCCATGGTGCTGCAGCGCAGGGTGAGCCCGTGCGTGTGGTGAGGGCGCACGCACTCGATGCAGCAACTCGTTTCCCTGGGTCTGTCTGCCTTCATGTGGTGTGTGTGGAGGACACGTTTCAGAGGTTTTGCAGCTTTAGTTCCAGACCACAGCAGTGAGTGTTGTAGAAAATCAAGTCACATCAAGGTTTTGGTTTCCCATTGTGTGTGGAATTAAAGTTTACACCAAGCTGCAGTCTGTTGAGTGTGCAAAAGCTGTGTGTCTGAAAAACAGTAGACAAATTCCTTTATTGCTGGGGTTCCCTGGTGGTCCAGCGGTTTAGAATATGGCTTGCAATGCAAGGGACAACCCCTGGTTCGATCCCTGGCCTGGGAATATGCCACATGCCACGGGGCCCGCAAGCCAGCAGGTTGCAACCACTTTAAGCCCCCAAGTCTAGAGTCCGTGCTCTGCCACAGGAGAGGGCACTGCAGTGGGAAGCTTGCATACCGCAGCAGAGAGTAGCCCCTGCGTGTTGCAAGTAGAGAAAGCCTGTGCAGCACCAAAGACCCAGTGCAGCCAAAATTAAAATTAAATATTTTAAAATACTTTATTGCTAAAAAATGTTAATCACCACCCAAGCCTTCAGCAAGTCTTTTTTTTTTTTTTCAGCAAGTCTTAAGTCATCGACATTTCAGAACTGTGATAGTTATGATTCCCTAAAACAGTGGGGAGAGAAACAAAGTGTTGCTGATATTTCAGCAAAACTGGATTGAGACAGTGACTTTTAAAAAAATGAAAGGCTAAAACGAGATAAAATTCATTTATGTCGTTATTATAATTGAGTGTGTTTGTGACATCTTTTTCTCATCTACCACAGACAGCCTCATAACTGTCCTGAGTTAGCCAGGTGATCCTTGCTGGGGGCGGGGGTGCAGCAAGGACCCCCGTGGGACAGCCAGGACCCCCGGTGCCTGGGGCACCCAGCATGCAGTGTGCTCTGCCTAATGGTCAGCTGGTGCTAATAAGACTGCTTGAGAGAAAAGGATTGTGTTTGTTTGTGATACAACTTTGTCACAAAATGTCTGAAAGACCCTGTAAGATCTGACAAGTGAGGGATGACGCAGGCTCAGTCTTGTAAACATGTCAGTAGTCCCTGTTGAAAACATTAAAGATGTTTTTTAAAATGTTGTCACATTTTTCGAAAAAATGTAAATGTGACTTCTAAGGAAATGACAGAGAGGAGTGAGGAGGCCCCCTTCCCCAGGATCATTGTTCCCCTGGAGTAAATCACTGATTCTGGGGGCGAGCCTGCCGACAGGCTTCTACCAAAACTGCCTTCTGGTCCCTCTGTCCTTCCCTTCTGTCCGTCGGGGGTTCTCAGCCTGGCTGAGGAGCTCCTAGTCGAGCGGAGGAGACAGATCTGCAAGGAAGCATCTCGGTGAGATTCTTTAATTTCTCATAGACGTGAGGAAGAAAGCTGTCTGGGGTAAAGAAGAGGGGGAAACCTCTTTTCTGCTTGGTGTTGAAATTACATTGGACCAAAACAAATAGATTTTAATCACGAATAAAGCTGATGCAAATGTTTGTGTACAGGTTCTGTGTTCAGATGAACAGGTGATGTTAGATGTCTGCTAACTCACTTTTCGCAGAGAGTGAGGTCGTAGCCTGGAGACAGCCAACCGCGGCTCTAGGGGAGCGCTGTGCGGTCGGCGCCTTGTGTTGCCTGACGTGGCAGCTTTTCACGCTCACAGCCTGCCTGTTTTTCTCCCCAGGGTTTTGCAGGTTAATTCCTCACCCACGCTCCCCGGGCACCTGGACGATATACTTTGAAGGCGCAGATTACGAGAGTCACCTTTTGCGGGAGAACACAGAACTGGTGAGTACCGTGAGGTGGCAGGCGGGCCAGGGAAGGAAACTTGACTCCTTTCGGTTTGAAGATGCTTGGCTGTGTCTGTGCAGTTTCATCTGTAAACAAACGTTGCTTTTAAGAAGACGCCTGTAGGGGACTTCCCTGGTCACCCAGTAGCTGAGACTCCCAAAGCGGGGCACAGGTTCAGTCCTGGTCAAAGAGTTCAGACCCCAGAGCCCACACAGAGAGGCCAGAGGGGAACAATGATGCCTGTTGATACCCACAGTTAAACCTCACACGTATTTTTAAAATACATTACTATGGCAATCTTAATGGGTTTTATTAGAAAAATTTTTCTGTGATAGAAATATTTTCTATTTTCTAGTCAATTCTACCTCGTCTTAGTGAAAGTGTTAGCTAAGCTCAGTCATGTCCGACTCTCTATGACCGCGTGGACTCCAGCCCTCCAGGCTCCTGTCCACAGAACTCTCCAGGCAAGAATACTGGAGTGGGTAGCCATTCTGTTCTCCAGGACGTCTTCCCAGCCCAGGGATTGAGCCCACGTCCCCTGCTTTGCAGGCTGATTCTTTACCATCTGAGCCACCAAAGACACCCCTGCCCTATCTTAGCTATGTGAAGGTGAAGGTGAAGTCGCCCAGTCGTGTCCGACGCTTTGCGACCCCGTGGACTATAGCCTACCAGGCTCCTCCATCCATGGGATTCTCTAGGCAAGAGTACTGGAGTGGGCGCCAGGTACCAAATCAGTCACTAATGTTTTATCTCTTGGTGAAAGACTGGCCAGTCCCGTTAGTGTTTCCTGGCTCATAGATTTTAGGGGAAACCTTGCCTTGCTTCCTGCAGAGAGTTTTAGACTAGAAAAGGAGCTTCACCCATGTCTTAGAAAGGGATGCCAGACCAGAGTTGTCTTTTCCTCCGTACACTGCACGTCAGCCCAGAGGACACAGGCGAGTCAAGCCTTTCCTTTGGGAGCGTCATTGTTCCGTCTCATTCCCCTTAAGTGTAACTGACTCCTAAGCCACTCGAGGCTTCAGAGGAGCCCAGCAGGTGTGGCCACCTGTCTGACAGGTAACGGTGGACGGGGGCCAGTGTGTTCCCTGTAGGGGCCATGGTTAGGGGCTCTTGGCTATTAAGAACGACCACGAGTCTTCTGGAGCTTTAGACGCTTCCTGTGGTGACCTCCTGAATTATCCATCCATCACTCAGAACCACACACCTGGTTCTCACCTAGTTTCAAAGGAGACAGATCACGTGGGGAGGCAGTACTCAAACGTAAGGCAGCGGTGGACGTGTGTTTTGTTTATTAAATCCAAAGTAGTTGTTTTTGCTCAGTAGAAAAACTGAGTGGTTTTGTTTTGCATTTGAGCATCTCCAAGCTTGCCTTAGCTGGTGATCACTGTCACACCAAGGAGATCACAGTGACTGTGCCACGCGTGCCCGTTATTAGCTGCTGTTGAGCTAATAGCAGCAATTTCTAGTTTCCAGGTTTTATAGAAAAACAAGCACCTTGGATGGAATCACTGATTTTTTTTTTTTCTATCTTTCTAGTTTGTTTATGGATCCCTCAGTCGATTTCAGGTCCTGATGCTTTGTAGAAGCTTTGTCGCCTGATCTTATTCATTTCCCTTAAAATATTATCCTACAGACTTTGGTTCCAAATAAACAAGCTGCGTGTCTAATCGCTGTTTGGCAGCATGCCTTTATACTTACATATATAATTAACTGAATTCCCAGTGTGTGGGCCTGGTGATACTCTTCTTTACTTTGTTAACCTGTTCACGTGAGGCAGGACATACGTAGACTGTGTGACTTCTGTGGATGGCTTCCCTTTCTCATTGTGGATCTGTTGGGAACTGGCCTTACTGGGCACATACTTCGTCCCTTCCGCTCGATTCCCCCACCGCAGGCCTCACATAGGCACGCTGAGCTTGGGGCCCGCTGCCTGAAGGCTGAGGCAGTGTATTTTTGCTGTTGAATTTTCACAAGACAGGTTTGTGGTGGCTCAGACGGTAAAGAGTCTGCCTGCAGTGTGGGAAACCCGGGTTCGATCCCAGGTTTGGGAAAATCCCCGCAGAAGGAAATGGCAACCCATTCCAGTACTCTTGCCCGGAAAATCCATGGACAGAGAGGAGCCTGGCAGGCTACAGTCCGTGGGGTCACAAAGAATTGGACACGACTGAGCAACTTTATTTTTCACAAGATAGAGAGACACGAGAGCATCTTTGTTATGTTATAACTGTCCTCCCGCTGGGTAGTATAGAGTAAGTTTAAGTTTCTTCAAAAAATGTCCAGTAATTTTGTTTTAAAAGATAATAAAGTAAAATTGTAATGTTGTCTTTAAGACCAAGTTTTTCTTACATGGTAGTGATGCCAGGGTTGTTTTGTTTTGTAAATTAAGGTGTTTAAACAGCATGTAAATGGTTAGCATTTGTGGTGATTTTCTTGACGGCTCTGGAGTCGAGAAAGAATATGGGGTTTCCTTTACCAGGTTACCCCATCGAGGCGTGGTCTTTACTGCTTCTGTTTCTTCTTTGGTTTCAGCCCTCATTAAACTTCTCTCTTCACCCCTAGGCACAGCCTCTGCGTAAAGAACCTGAAATCATCACTGTGACCCTCAAAAAGCAGAACGGAATGGGCCTTAGCATTGTCGCTGCAAAGGTAGCACGGGGTTGGGGCACGGGCTGCCACCCTCTGTCCCTTAAGCCTGAGTCAGCGGCGTCCCGTTCTGCGTCTGGGGGCCAGGCCTGGGAATGAAGTGCTGTGCGCGTGGCGTTCTCGGGGTACCTGCTCCAGAGCCCGTGCATGGAGGGGCTGCTGGGCCCCTGTCCCCCAGCAGGCTCGGGCTGCAGGGGGCCACTGGGCGCCCGTCCAGACGCGCGGCGTGCTGGGAGCTACAGCGAGGCAGCTGTGCCCCAGTCGTGTCCGGGGGAGCGGAGTGGGGAGGGGGCTGTTTCCCTTTTAAAGAAACTCAGTTCGCAGGTGGAGCCCGCTCCGCAAAGGGTCAAGGGTTTGAAACAGCAAGGGGACGGGCGGGAGCTGCGATCTCAGGGCAGGGGCGTGTGGGAGGACTCATGTGCCAGGCCTGGAGCCAGGGGCCGGGGCGCGGCAGCAGGCGTGCTCCAGGGCACGGCAGCCCGTCCAGGCAGTCCCAGGCCCCGTCCAGGGCTGTCTGGCCCAGCCCACCGGCCGGGACTCAAGCTGACCCCTTCCGAACAGGTCCTGAGCGTGGTGCTCAGGACGCCGGAGTGGGTGGGGCGGGCGGGAGCAGGCAGCTGCAGGCCTGGGGGTGTTTTCCTGTTTGCTTGTGTTGGATACGAGCGTGTGGAACCCAGAGGGCAGGAGGCAGAGATACAGACTTGTGTTGGCTTATAGGTGCTGTAAAGGAAGCAACTCAAAGGCTGTGCCCCGGTAACTGGACAGTGTGCCGTTCTCAGGCATGAAGGCATATGTTGGAGTCTGTTCACCTGCTGGCTTGACTGCTTGATCGAATCCGCTTTTCTCCAGCCCAGCTGTATCTCTGGGACTTGCAGGGAAAACAAGTTGTTGCTGTACACACGTTGCGAAGCGGCGCCCTGCTGGTGCCCAGCGTGGATTTGTGCCAATGGCCACATCCTCCACAGGGGCGCGGGGCCTCAGGCCCACCCTGCCCCCCGCTGGGCAGCCATGGAGCCCTGGGCGTGGCTGCAGCTCAAGCCCCGGGAGAAGGCTGGGGGCCTTAGAGCTGGTCCCCGAGGTCACACGGTCCCCTGTCAGCCCATCTTGGATTCACCCCGTAGCCCCGACTGGAGTCTAGGTGCTGTGTTTTTCCCTGTGAACTGTCTGGGCCTTTGTGTCATTATTTGGCTCCGTCCTCTGCCTTCCCAGTCAGCCTGTGGCTTCGGGACCATGCGCCTGGAGGGCTCTGATGTCAGCCCACCGGTGCCCCTCCCGGCTGCGGCCGCTTTATGGAATCCAGATGCCGTGGCTCATCCGTGCCGTCCACGCTGGAAGCCTGCCGGGGGGCTGGGGGGGTCGGGGTGCTGCCTCTCATTCAGCTGAGGGCCGGCATGGCGCTTCCTGTTTAGTTTGGATTTTTAAAATAGAAACTGTTTCCTCCTTTTTATTTTTCTAACTCTTTTTAAAGTTTAATAAAGTACAAAGTAAGCGAGAATCTGAGCTGCCTGGTTACGTAAGAGCCTGAGGTTGCCTGGGCGCTGGTTGGAGTTGCTCAATGCCCGCGGTGGCCAGTCTTCAGAGACCAGCTGTGTGTTGGCCGTCGCCACCGCGGGGACCGGGCAGTGGTGGTCCGCCTGAGAGTCCATGTGCCCGAGAGAGATGTGGTTCTCCGTTGTCGGGAGAGCAGAGCCTGCGGTGAGTCTCCTTGGGGCCCCGGTGGCCGGTGGCCACTGTCTGCCCCGCGAGCTGCTGCAGCCTGTTGGCGACGGCCGGCTCGGGAGCTCACGCTCACACCCCGGGGTGCTGGCTGCTCTGCGGCTCCGTGCCACGGCTTCTCAGGGCTCGGGAATAAGAGGCTGCTCGTACTTCATACGGGAAAAGGATAGCTGTGGTATGGTGGGTGCTGTTGGAAACAGTGGTCGCAACTGCTGTACAATTGCTAAGCACAGACACGATAATGTCCACAAGGCAGGACGCTGGCCGTTCAGGTGGCGTTTGCTGCAGGCTTTGTCCACGGCGGGTCTCTTCTGCTAGCGTGACAGTGACAGTTCGAAGGGTGCTCGTTAGGAGGTTTTACTGTTTTACTAGAAATGAATGGCTGATTGAATCTTGCTTGTGGTCTAACTGTATCTAGTATTAAGTTTTCAAAATTTTTAGTTAGCTTAGAAAAATTGCTGTGCCTTAGAGAGGAGAGGGTAAAAGCAGTGTTCACGGACGCGTCGCTTCCTCGCCACGGGACCAGTGTGTGTGAGCCGCGCTCAGTGCGTGAGGCTCCCGGGCCTTCGTGCGTCCTTGCCGGGAGCCGGCGGGAGCGACCACGTCAGGACCCGGGAGGTGCTCAGCTCCTTCCCTGGAAGCGCAGGGGGTCGTGTGACGTCCCCACACGGCTGCTGCTTCAGATCTGGACGGTTTCTGTTCTCACGGTAAAGTGTGTAAACAAGGCTTTTCCCTCTGTTTGCATTCATGGCCTAGGTGCACGTTTCTTGGGTTGTCTGACACACTGACTCAGTTGCAGGACTGAAAGACAGGAATGCTAGTTTTCTGAAGCAGAACTTCCTTTCCCCTGGTGGTTCCCTAGAAAAAGACGGTATGGGGCGTCCGGGTGCAGGGCCGTGGTGGGGGACCCCTAGGGACAGTCCTGAGAGCCCCGCCCGGTGCCCTCAGCCCCGCCCGGGGCCAGGGCTCCCTGCATTGGCACACCTGCCTGGGCGTCCACGTCCTCACCTCCCTCTCGGAGCCCCAGACACTCTGAGACCCTCGGGAGGGTGCACCTTCACTCTGGAGAGCCCGCCTTGCACCCTTCAGGACCCCATGGTCCCCTGCAGCCCGTCTGGGGCCCCAGCATCAGAGGCTGTGTGGTTTGCCTCCTTTATCGCATGGAGAATGGGAAGATAGATAACACGCTGTTCTCGTTTGTGCTGAACATAAACAGGAAGCAAGCACGCAGCCCTGACCTTGCAGGCAAAGGGGCGCTCCCCTCTCGGGGCTGTTCAGGTGGCCAGGGTGGGAAGTGTCCTGGGCCTGGGTTTTGACACCAGTTGTCTCAGAACTGAGGTCACTCCTAGCAGAGAGCACAAGCGAGGTGGTGTTGTTGAACCTCTAGTCTGAACCTCAGTTGTTCATGAATTAGAACTCTCGTCTGACTAGCAGCAGCGGCTCCAGACCCCGAGGAGGAGGCGGCGGAGCATTGTCCTGACAGCCTGATGAGTTTTAAACACGCCCGGCTCTTAGGTCATCCCGGCCCCTGCCTGTTTCCACGCCTGGGAACAATAGGCTGGATTCATGCTCTTTGGCTGGCAGTTCCGTCTTCCTTCTGCTGCTGCCTTTTTTCCATTTTGGATTGTGTTGTAATGATGTTTTCATGCTGTTAGTCATATCGCACTCCCACGCTCAGTCGGAAATTGCAGCTGGAATGTCGGGAGCGTGGGCCCCTCTGACAGAGTCTCTGAGTGGGAGGTGAGCGCACCTGCACTTCAGTCTTTCCCAAGGTGCCTGTGAAGGTAGAGGGGCGGCCTCCTCCAGACTCACGGCCGTTCCCTCGGAGCGCAGGGCAGCTGCCCGAGAGGTGCGCACGTCGACCGTGCTGGGAAGTACGCGTGGCCCTGCCGGTGTCCAGGCGCCCCCGTCAGCCCCGCCGTCCCCGCGTGCCTGCCCCGGGTAAACTCAGGTGAGGTGCCGCCCTCCCCCTCCTCCTCCTCGCGGACTCCTTCTCGGGCCTCCTCTCCCTCCTAAGGGAAAGGAAAGCAGATCCAAGATGCATTTTCAGATGAAATCCTGGGCTCACACGGGCGTGCCCCTCGTGGTTCCAGGTCCGAAGTCTGGCCCCTGACCTCCTGTGCCCTGGCTGGCTCGTACGGCCTCTGGCGGTCCGTCCAAAACCAGGTTGCGCGGCCAGAGGCTGGCAGCGGCTGCTGGGCTGCCTGTCACCCTCAGCAGCCTCTGGGAGGGAAACTTGGTATTTAAGTGGGATTAAATTACAAAATAGTACCCAGTAGAAGCTGTCGTTCCTGATGCACGTGGAATACATCACCGCTTTCCAGAAGGCAGTTTTTAAAAAGGAATTTGATTTGTATTCACATGGGGAGTGGGTAATTCTGAACAGTGTTTCATTTTGATTTCATAAATAACAAACAGACCCAATAGGTAAAAATACAAATAGACCAAAAACGCAGTGATATCTTTTCAGTAGTAAATGCAGTTTAGATCTCTTCAGGCAAGTAGCTGCTGAAATTTTTTACACCGTGCCTTTAGTTACTATACCGTGCTTACTCTTCTCATGGTTGGAAATCAAGGTGTATACTGTTAGAATATATGTTGCGTTATGGGAGGATTTTGTTTTTACACAATTATCTGCATAATTACGGATTTATTGTTAGTATCTGTGGTTACTGATGACATAGGTTTACTATGAAAAGCTTAGTTTTGGGGTAACATCGTCCTGTAACTCAGGCCATGTAGGTAAATCAAAGTTTTCTATGAACTGCATCAAAGCAACGAGGGAACCTGAAACCGACAGTGTGTCTCCTCCAGCGCAGTCGTGATTTCAGTGTCATCACTGTTGCTGGAGAGACACTGTAGGCTCTTCCCACTCAGTCTTCGGAGTTGGGGGGACTTTGCTCTGGACTCCGAGTTTCAATCGGGACGCACCCATCCCCGCACCCGCGCCCTGGCCTCGGTGGCAGCCGACACCAGCGCTGACACGGCGTTGCCAGCGTCTGGAGGCTCTCTGTGGTCCTCTGTTGGCTGTTGGTCGGCGCTTAGGTCCTCATCTTTGTGTTCTTTTGATGACAGGTAGGGTGCCTTGATCTAGCAGCAAGAAGGTGTAATTCCTGGGCCCTATTTTTATGTGTCAATTTAAAAAGTAGAGTTACCAGCAAATGAATTTTAATTTGTACGTATGTAAATAGAAGAGGAACTGAGTGGGATTTGTTGAATACTTTTTTTGTAAGTCCAGTCTTACTGGGCTAGTGTGTGCAGTATTGTATAGAACTAGGACACGAGCGGTTTAATGTTTCTGAGAGTAACTTGGTATTGCTGAATCTTCTACCACAGTCTGTAGCAGTTTTATTCAGATGAAATGCGGCTGGTGGCGAGAGCGCTCCGCAGTGTTAAGGAACGCCTCTGTCCTGGTTCCTTCCAAGAGCTGACCTGCTCCCAGTTCAGATGGCGGGGGGCAGGGCCCAGGCAGAGCTCACCAACTCCCTGTCCCCTGAGTCCTGGGGTCGGTCCAGCCAAGCCTGCCCTGGCCAGACTGAGGCGTTGGGTCACCTTAGCCAGGCGCTGGATCAAAGGTTGTGGTCTTTGGGGTTGAAAGGGTTTAATATATGTACTGTTGATTTAATGTATGTATTGGGGTTGCCTAAAAAGATCGTAGCAGCTTACAGAAAACCTGTGATTCATCTGTACACTAGTTGCAGTTACACATTTTTATGGTCACTTTATAACTGTGAGCTACACGTGAAATACGGGTAAGACTCAAGTCGGCAGAGACAGGCGGGAGCCTGGCCGGAGAGCAGGGCACCCCCCCCAGGGGCAGTCACTGCAAAGAATCGAGCAGGTGTGCGGGCATGGCGACACGTTGACAGACGTGAGACACACAGAGAGTGTGTGCCAGGTAAATAGTGTAAGGTTGAGGCCACTTTGGAAGGCTCAGATGCCAACCAGAGGTTGGACACCTCTTAGAATATTACCCTACCCCCAGGAGTCTTTTTAAGCAAACATATTTCACTGTGCTTTCTCAGTGACTTTTTATTAAAGTCAATTCTTATGACTAACCTGACATAGACCTTTTAGATGCTAGTGGTCTTTTGAATTGAGGTCCTTTTTTTCCTCCGATGTAAACCTTTTGTCACAATGACATATACTTATAAATTGAATTTATTTGGAATTAAAAGGAATGACTGTCACTTCGAGTTTAGATAAATTCCCATCATGTAAGAAAGCAGTGTTTCTCATTGCTGGGGTTCTGTCCCTCCGAGGATGGCAAACGGTGTCAGAAATGCTTAGGGTTCTCACTTCTGCACCAGGAGTTTGCAGGGTCATCAGTATTGTGTCGTCAGCTCACCGATAGTGGATTAGCAACTGCTCCGTAACCTACTGGTGTGTTCATTCAGGCAGCATCTAGATCAACCACGTTGCCCTGGCCTGACTACAGGGGTTTGGGAGCTCCCCTGGAAGGGAGCGGGGGAGGGCCCTCTGTACCGACCTCAGGAACAAGGGAGGTACCGTGGGAACACGAGTGAGCCGGGGCGGCGGCGTGCCTGGGCAGGTGGGGAGAGTGGGTGGGCTGGTGAGCCCAGGAGGCAGATGATCAGAGGATTCGGGCTGACCTGTTGCATCAGAGGGCCGTTGTGTGTGGCAGGAACATGGCTGAAGGGCGGAAGGGGGCACGTGGCGGTGTGGTGGGCCTGCAGTTGACGTGGGTGCCCCATGCAGGCGGCTTCTGCTTGCTTACAGGCAGCTGGCCACCTCTGGGGGCAGGGGGCTGCCTGCAGGAAGAATTTCTTAAGGCAGGTTGGATAGAGGAGCCAGTGGATCAGCCTTAGGAGAGTGTCCGTGTCTCGCCAGGACTGTTCTGAAATTCACAGTGTAAACTAATGCTTGTTTACAGATGTGACTTCAGTCAGATTTTTCATAAGGCTGTCAGGTATCTATATTACAGGATCAGTTGCTTGCATATTTAAACTTAGATTTATTAAATTTTATATTGCATGTGACGTGTGGTAAATTATCTACTTAAAGACACGGTCAGGTTCAGGCGGTGTTGCTGCTGGCCGTGGTCCATGCGGAGTCCGCGGAGTGGAAGCTTGTGTGCTGTTCTAGGGTGGCGTGTGATGGCCGGTCTGAGTGGAGTGGCAAGAGCGGGACGCAGGCGTGGAGCGCGGCCATGGGAGCGGGGCGCTGCGGTGCGCAGATGCCTCACGGACCGATGTGCAGCAGAAGTGTGCTCGCCAGGCCTGTTTGTTGGGACAGGACTGGACTCCTGCTGTTTGCTGTGTCATTCCATTTTGTGACCTTAGAAAGATTAAAGTTTTTATTACAGCTGGCCTAAATAAATGAAATTTTTCCTTTGTTAATAATCCTCTTATAAAGTATACCAGAAATGGGGGAGGAAGTCTTGATGTGATTGTTATAGAATATTCATTCATATTAAAATATCCATGCATACTGAAAGTATGTATTTGATATTTCTTTTACAGCAGCCTTACTAGAAATACTATGTTGCTGGTATTACTGCTAGAGATTTCTTTAGTCATGGGTGGTGGTAATTGATTATCTCATTAAAACTGCAGTTCTTACCATTTAAATTACAAGGACAGTATTGCACTCCCCAAGAGTAGTGCTTGTGACAATGTAGTCTCTTCATTCGCACTGAGAACTGGGCGTCTGAAGTTTAGAAATGTTGCTTTTCTATGAGTCAGATGGAGAACAGAAGAAAAAAGTAATTATGCATTAAAAGCCTTAAAAAAAAATCTGGTTTAGTTATAAGGGCATAATGGCAGGAAAAGAGGGATTTTCGGTGCCCCATCAGAAACAGGGTCTGACAGGCGCAGAGAAAGCCGCCTGAGCGGGAGCTGCACCGGAGCCGGGGTGCTGTCTGTCTGCGTGTCTAAGGAGGTGGGGCGATGCAGGCATTCTGTGACTGTTTGTGGGATGAGCAAAACTGTTTTTCAGACAGCTGGATTAGGTATCGAATCATGTATTACACAGAAGCACAAAACAGTGTTGAAGAAGCCGTATGATCAGGTTGTGTGGGAGGCGGGCCCTAGGGGCTGCCCTGGAGGTGGTTCCCCTCAGCCATCTGACACTGAGCCCAGCCCAGGTTCAGGGAAGACCGTGCTGGTGTCATTGAAGGTGGTTGGAAGCTGTGTTTGTTGACTCTTGGCTAAGAGATGGACTAAACTTGAGAAAGTTGCCAGTATTGAGCGATTCATTCATCGTGTGCTCAGTTGTGTCCGAGTCTTCATGGCCCCGTAGACTGTAGCCCGCCAGGCTCCTCTGTCCATGGGATTCTCCAGGCAAGAACATGAGCGGGTTGCCATGCCCTCCTGCAGGGGCCCAACCCGGCCCAGGGGTCGAGCGTGGGTCTTCCGCTTTGGCATGTAGATTCTTTCCCACTGCGCCACCTGGGAAACCCATCGAGTGACGATACAGACGCGCGTCTAAGCACGTGTGTGTGTGTGTGCGTGCGTGTGTGTGTGTGTGTGTGTGTGTGAAGCCTCAAATGTACCCCCAAAGTGCAAGTTTTCCCAAGTGCCCCAGTAATTGTGCGTGTGGCAGAGGGGCCTGGCACAGGCGGGGGCACTGCGCCGTGTGGAAGGACCGCTGCGTCCTCTAGGGGCTGCTCGTGTGTCTGGACCAGACTGGAGGCCAGTGACGAGGTCAGGGCAGACAGGCAGACGGGTCTTGAGGGGAAGAGTCAGGAAAGCGGGCGGGACCCGGGGGCTGCGTGGAGCGTCTATGGAGTCTGTCCACGGGTGTGTAGGCACGGGGGTCTGGGGTGGGCTCTCGGGGACGGGGGGTGCTGTCGGCCTCACAGCAGGGTCTCTGCTCAGTCCTCCCTAACCAGGAGCCTCCAGACGGTCCTGGGCCCATTCTGTTGACCAGAGGGGAAAGGGAGTGTTCACGTGGAGATTATGGAGTTCCAGGGCGCTGTAGGAAAATGAGTCCATTAAGTCGTTTATCAAACCGTCTTTATAACTTTGTGATACCTTATATTGATGCTTCTGTGACACCATAGGTTCACAAGCCAAGAAATACGCTCAGCTGTAGGATATTGACAGAAACATCCAGTGGCGTCCATACCTCTGCACGCCTCCTCTGGGCGGGGCCTTGTAGCTTCAGGACTTCCTTAGCATTATGGCACACGACCCTTAAATGGAGGCAGCGTGGAGTATTTTCTCCAGTTGTTTCTGCCGAAGTCCCTCTCGTCATTTGCAACAGCAAGATTTTTCTTGTTTTAAATTTTAAACTGTGTGTACAAAAGAATAGAGCCTATCAAATGGCTCAGTGGTCAAGAACCCGCCTGCTGTGCAGAGACTTGGGTTCGATCCCTGGGTCAGGAAGATCCCCTGGAGGAGGGCATGGCAACCCACTCCAGGATTCTTGCCTGGGGAATCCCATGGACAGAGGAGCCTGGCGGGCTGCCATCCATGGGGTCACAAAGCGCTGACCAACGGCGACAGTGCAAGAGTCAGGGTGGGAGGGAGGCAGGCGGGCACTAGAGCGCGGGCCCCGGGCGAGCTGCGTGTGTGCTGAGGTGGTTATTGCTCGCCTCTCAGCACAGCTCACCCGCTGGGAGAGAGCGCGTCCCTGCCATCAGGCTGGCGGGTCTTTGGCAGTCCACCAGCTGACTGGTAATTGACTGTTCAGGAGTGAAAGAAAGTGAAAGTGAAGTAGCTCAGTCGTGTCCGAGTCTTTGCGACTCCATGGACTGTAGCCTACCAGGGTCCTCTGTCCATGAGATTTCAGGAGTAATTTTTCTTAATCTGAAAACAAAGTAGGTACATTTCCTGTGAGTTTCCTTATATTTACCCAAGTGTTCATTCTGCTAACACACTTTTTGCATTTCTAATTTTCATGTGAAAACAAGAGCTGAGAGCTTCACTCCGGCCACCTGTGCGCGCATTTCTCTTCTCTCTGTGTGCTGTGTTTCTCACTGTGTTTCCAACGTGGCGTTTTTCCTCGTCTTTGTTTAGGGCGCTGGTCAAGACAAACTTGGGATTTACGTCAAGTCCGTTGTGAAAGGAGGCGCCGCAGACGTGGTGGGTATATGGTGGTTAAGGTGAAAGCCCCCAGCGTGGTGCGTGTTTGTCGAAAGCCCAAGTCTGAGTGTGCTCACTGCTGGCCTCCTCCCCCCCTTCTCCCCCACTGTCGCCCCCTCCTCACCTGCCCATGCCTTGGGGTGCGCAGGACGGGCGGCTCGCCGCAGGTGACCAGCTGCTCAGCGTGGACGGACGGAGTCTGGTGGGACTCTCTCAAGAAAGGTACCATTTATTTGTTTAAAGATGACAGTATGCACTTCTGGTGGGTAGTTCGCATTAAATTTTGGAATTAGAAGACAAAAAACCGCGCTGAAAGCTGTGCCCTTCCTCCTTCAGAGGAAAAGACCTAGCAGAGTGTGTGCTTTACTCTGAAAGGCGTCCTTGCCTCCAGCGCATGCTGCAATCTCTGCCAGGTCGCCTCGCTGTTCTCAAGACAGTGAGAAGAGCTGTGTGCAGAGTTGTCCTCAGAGGCGGGGCACCTGAGACCCCGGCTCAGACTAGCAGGGGCCCATGGGGTGCAGCCCACTCTGACCCTGGCCTGCCCTGGGGACGGGGGACCTGCCCACACTCTCACCCTGTGACCTCTCTTCCCAGGGCGGCAGAGCTGATGACAAGGACAAGCTCCGTCGTGACGCTCGAAGTAGCAAAGCAAGGAGCCATTTACCACGGCCTCGCCACCCTGCTCAACCAGCCTTCCCCTATGATGCAGAGAAGTAAGGGGGGGCGGAGGGGCCATCTCTTCACGGGCCGCGCCTGCCTGCTGCGGGCCGGGCAGCCGGCATGACCTCTGCCAATACTCACACACCCTTCGAAGCAGGCCCTATTGTGTTCTTTGTCCTGATTCTAGAGAAGAGCGTGAGGATGAGCGCCCTTGAGCACGAAGCCCAGGATGGCAAGCGCATGGGTTCCCAGGGCCCAGGCTAGGTGTGGCCAGCCGGCCTTCAGACACGGTGCTAATTCATTTGGTCTTCCAAGAGCCCCTCACCTCACCTGCACAGGCCTGGTGACTAGGGGGGACCCCAGTGTCCCCCATGCCAGCACTCAGGGAACTCGGTCTATCATGAGTGGAAGAATGATTTTTCAGCTCTGACAGGCAGACACAGGATGTGAGGTCTCCAGAGAACAAGCAAGAGTTCTCTCCTGAAGGACTGTTTATAAAACAGTTAGGTCCGGCTCACATGCTCTGAGACAGGACATGATTGTTACAGGGAGAGTCTACTTAACAGGTCAGTTTTTGAATAATAATTTGCTGATAAGAATCATGGTTTTGTAGGTACATCAAAAACCTCAGAAAAAAGTCAATATAAATGTCAGGCTTTTTAAAGAATTAGTTCAGAAACCAGGGGAAAACCGTTCTGACTCCCATTATCTTAGAAATTGCTGTCTACTTTGGATTTCCTTGGCTCACCGTAGGTGATCAGGTCGGTACCCTGGGCAAGCCCAGGGCCTGGCCTTGCACTGGCCTCATCTGGCTCACTCGAAAGCCTAGGCTGCCGTGCGTGGAGACAGGCGAAAGGCACGGCCTTCTTACACAGCACTCTTTTCTTTTTTTTTCTTTTCTCATAGCATAATACTTAACGTATTGGTGTTCTGATTCCCAAGTTTATAGTCATTTAAAAGAAGCAAGCTTGATGATGAGTTAGGAATCACTGAGAGAAAGCGTTGGAGCCAGACGTCAGGGCTGTCGGGCGGCAGGATGGCAGAGTAAAGTGTAAGGAGTGAGTGACCCCAGCAGATGAGAGCAGCTCAGGAGGAGGACACCCTGAGTGAGCGAAGAGCTGATGCAGGTTTTGTAAGTGCAGGAGGGGTGTTTGCCCTTCAGCGAGGATGTCCCAGTGACGGTGGTCTTGTCCCCGAAGAGCTCTGAGAGCACTCTGCTCGCCCGTGTTGCTTTCTCTGAAGCCCCTTCTAGAGAGTCATTAGACAGACTCTGCTCTTCTGTAAAAATACCTCATTTCTGCTGCTGAGAAACCAACTTACCCATGGAATTTTAGATGTTGGTAAATCACATTGCCTTTAAAACTAAACAGTATTTAAGATACAATCGAGAACAAACAATGACATCTTGAATGTGTTTTGACTTCAGTTTCAGAGCGCCGTGGGTCAGGTAAACCCCGACCAAAGAGTGAAGGCTTTGAGCTGTACAACAACTCAACTCAGAACGGGTCCCCGGAGAGCCCGCAGACGCCCTGGGCCGAGTACAGCGAGCCCAAGAAGCTGCCGGGCGATGACCGGCTGATGAAGCACAGGGCGGACCACCGCTCCAGCCCCAATGTCGCAAGTGAGGGAGCCCTGTGGCCCTTCCCGAGGCCTGCCCCACACACGTCTGCTCACCACCAGGGGTGGGGGGGCCACTCCAGGGGCTGTCGGTCAATAAAGAATATTCTCACCTGCGTAGATTAGCCAACTGGGGTGTGTTTCTCCTGAGGGACGTTACAACTAACGTTCTAACAGGCGCTAAAAGATGGTTTGGGGACCTTGATTCAGGGGGTGCCTAGGCAGGTGCACTGATGCGGTCAGAGGGGGGCCGGCCCCCCGCGGGCGCGGACAGTCTCTGTGCTGTGAAGGACTGGTGGCAGGAAGCAGCCGGCATAGGAGGCTGTGGTCTAGGTACCAGGTTCACAAAGCCTGACATGACGTCCCATCTGGCCCTTTGTCAGACAGTTGGAGATGTCTCCCCGGCCCTGGTCCGCACAGGAAACTCAGGGCTCCGGTCCGGTTACTGAAGAGCCCCCACCTCCACGGGCCCCGGGCTTTAGGTCTGTGCTCCGCTCCTCATGGCAGTGACACCACCGACACGGGCGCTGCCCATGAACAGCTCCCGTGCCGTGATGTCGGGGGTGCTTATTTAATGCTGAACTTTCTTTCTGTCTCCCACCAACAGATCAGCCTCCCAGTCCTGGCGGAAAGAGCACGTATCCCCCGGGAACCGCAGCCAAGATCACGTCTGTCTCCACAGGGAACCTCTGCGCTGAGGTCTGGGCAATGAGCAGGCAGACTCGGGCTTCCCCGAGTGCCTGCGACCTCCGGGAGAATGTCCCAGTGGTTGTGGCTCCTGAGTTTGGGTTTTAAGGTTTTAATATAATGGGTCAATAAGCTTTAAGTTAGTAACTCAGCACAAAAGAAAATGTTTTTATTATTCTTAGTATAGGACAGAACACTTCACATTTTTAACATTTTTAAAAACACACAGATTATATTTTAACACAGATCCCTGAAGTTAAGTCAGCCTATGGTACACACTGCTAAACGCTGCTCCCCCGCCCCCTGCAGGAGCAGACGCCTCCGCCCCGCCCCGAAGCCTACCCCATCCCCACGCAGACGTCCACCAGGGAGTATTTCACCTTTCCGGCCTCCAAGTCCCAGGACCGCATGGCGCCCCCGCAGAGCCAGTGGCTGGGTTTCGAGGAGAAGCCCCAGGTGCTGGCAGACGGAAACCACTCCAGCGCCGCCGTCCAGGTGAGAGGCAGGCCCGGGTGTCCGCTCCCTCTCTGTCCTGGGCTCTGAGGTCACCAGGGAAGGGCCCTGTCCTGACGTGTGCCGGCTTTAACACACGCTCAGTGTCGCTTAATGAACGGCTGCAGTCTGTGGGGCAAGGTTCCTAGACTGTGGGAGGCAGCCTGAGAGCCGGGATGGTGTCCAGGCACGTGGCTGTTCCGCACCTAGGAAAGCAGAGAAGATCCAGGTCCTGCTGGTGGGGCTGAAGCAGCCCGCGGCTGGAGGAGGAGCAGGCAGGGCGCTGGGCGCCCGCGCCACCGGATCAGAGGCTCTCCGCCCACCAGGGCCGGGCCTTGCGCTGTGTGCTGGGCACGTGGCAGTTTCCGGCGGACAGGCAGGGTGACCACAGGGAAGGGCTTTCCGGGCCAAACCCACGGCGCTGGCTCCTGCTGCACCCCGTCTGCCCCCGGGGGTGTGGGGCAGAGGCAGTCACCGCCTGTCCCGGCGTGGGAGTGGCGGGATGGCCCCTGCACGGGCCTCACTGCAGTTTACCAAACGCCCGCTTCTCCTGGGAGGAACCTTGGGGAGTCTCGGGCTGCCCGTGGCTGAGGCGTGCGCGCCCCTCTCTCCCTCCAGCGTGTGACCCGCTCCCAGGAGGAGCTTCGCGAGGACGCCTACCACCCCGAGCGGCAGTGGGCGGAGGCGGCCGCGGAGCGCAGGTCGGACGGTGGCGACGCCTGGCCTACCACCCAGGGCTCGTCACTGGGTTCCGGCGCGTCCAGCCAGGAGCACCTAGGGCCCCCCTCCAAAGCGGGCACCCCTGCCTCCACGCTCACCAAGAGCGGCCCTGGGCGCTGGAAGACCCCGGCTGCCTCCCCGCCCGTGCGGACTGACCCGGCCCTGCCGCCGCCGCCGCCCCCCGGGTCCTACGCCGGGGAGGCGGACGCAGACACGGACTCGCCCCCTCCTCCCGCCGCCGCGGCCGCCGCCCAGGTGCAGGCGGCCGCCGAGCGCAAGAAACGGGAAGAGCAGCAGCGCTGGTACGAGAAGGAGAAGGCGCGCCTGGACGAGGAGCGCGAGCGCCGGCGCCGGGAGCAGGAGCGCCGGCTGGGCCAGCTGCGCGCGCCCGCGCCGCCCCCCGCACCCGCCCGCGCGCCCGACACGGTGATCCGCGAGCTGCAGCCGCAGCAGCAGCCGCGCACCATCGAGCGCAGGGACCTGCAGTACATCACGGTCAGCAGGGAGGAGCTGGCCTCCGGGGACAGCCTGTCCCCCGACCCCTGGAAGCGCGACGCGCGCGAGAAGCTGGAGAAGCAGCAGCAGCTGCACATCGTGGACCTGCTGAGCCGCGAGATCCAGGAGCTGCAGGGCAAGGCCGAGCGCTCGGCCGAGGAGAGCGACCGGCTGCGCAAGCTGCTGCTGGAGTGGCAGTTCCAGAAGCGGCTGCAGGAGTCCAAGCAGAAGGACGAGGACGACGAGGAGGAGGAGGACGATGACGTGGACACCGTGCTGCTCATGCAGCGCCTGGAGGCCGAGCGCAGAGCGCGGGTAACGGGCCGGGCGGGCGGGTGGGCGGGCGCCTTGCGGGAGCCGTGTCCCCGGGGACCAGGGCGAGCTGCTCCCGAGACGCGCGGTTCCTGCGGTGCGCGGGGCACTGAACCGCTGCTTCTGCCCTCTCGCCAGCGCTGGTGGAGACCAGTCACTTAACAGCCAGTGGTCACCGTGATGGGGGTGGTTGCTGAAATGACCGGAGAGTCAGTGTCTCTCTGGCTGGGTGGGCCAGACTGTTAACTGCCTGGCTCCGCTACTGGAGCAGGAAAGCCTCTGACGGCAGCACCGGGCCGCGTGCGCGCTGTGCAAACGGGCGGCCCCTGGTCTCCACCATCCGGGCTCCCCGGGGTCCCGGAGGGGCGGGGTGGGGCTGAGCCCAGCCGCAGCGTCAAGTGTGTTGTCAGCCCCAGAAACAGACTCTGTGGGTGCCGCCCACTGATGAAGGGGATGCTCCTAAACCAGTGAGCATCGTTTCAGTGGCAGTGTGAAGGCACTGAGAGCTTAGGACCTTACAGTTTTCCATTTTATGAAAGTAACTTCTCTTGCCTTTGTATCACATAGAACAAGAAAGTAAAATCCATATTAGTTTAGGACACTACAGACTGTTAAAATGCCAAATCTAATATCCTTTGTTGCCCTCTCAGGAGAGCTGTTGACAGAGAAGCACTTACTGGTTAATTTGCAGCAAGTGCTAGTGAGCGTTTTGTGTTAACAAATTTTAGTGATGTTCTTTTTTTTTTTTAGTATAATGCAGTATTGTGAGAAAAGACAGCAAAGGGCATGTCCTTTTTGTCTTTGGATTTTGTTTCCAATTCCCCCCCTGATGCCGTCTGTCCTGGAGACCTGAACCAGTGGCTGTGCTGGCAGACCCTTGAATTTTTCCAGCTCAGGATGAAATTCAGCCCTAGACCCTTGGCAGAGTGTGCCCTGAGGGGGCAGTGTGGGCCCTTAAGGCCTGGGACATTACCGCATACATTGCTTATTAGATACATGTTAGCAGACAGACATGCATATGACTTAGTCCAAAACTCAGCTGGAATCTCTCTTGAGAAACTTGTTTCATAAACAAAGGTCTAAATGTTAACTATTACACTGTGTTATTAGGTAAGTCGTCAGGAGTACACCTCCTCAAGAATGACTGCTGCCTTTGACAGAGCAGCTGTTTGATGAGTAAATTACTTGGAGCATAAGACTCCTTTGAGCTGTCCCCACCTTCTGCGCAGCGCCCTGGCCCTGTCCGTAGGCGGAGAGCTGTGTGCCCGTCACGGCTGCCACGCCTGCTGCACCCAGTCAAGGGGACACGATGCAGGCGGGCCCCGGGCTCTGCCCCACATGAGCAAAGAAGGCTTAACTCTGAGCCTAAAGCTGAGGTTCATGGTAAACAAACGGGCATGATTAAATTTATTGCTCAGCAAAAAGTTAGAAACCACGTTGTAATATTTCTACACTTGCTCTTTTCTCCGAAGACTAAATTTTTATTGAAGGTCTATCAGTTTTTCCAAGTGACTGAAACGCTGAATATTTCAAAGCATTTTAGTATGAATCATGCTATTTAGAACGTTCTTTATGATAATTTAGTTAAGAATATCTGTTTATCGTTAATTATGTTAAGATTGATCTCTTAGTCTCCAAGTGAGAGTGCTAAGAGAAGTTTACTTTTTCAGTTTCTGTGTGTCTTACTAATGAAGCTCGAGTATCTAACACCGTGTGGGCGCTTTCTTGTTTCTGGGCACTAGAAGTCAGTCTAGTCTTGACTTCTCTCCTGGGCTGTCCTCAAGCACCGGCGAAGCATGAGAACCGCAGGCGTGCTGATGGCGGATCCAGGTCCTAACGGAGCCTGTTTTTCACACTTCATCTTTCTTTTTTTTCCTTCTCTGTTGCCTGCAGCAGACTGCTGTGCCAGCAATCTCTGTTCTAGATTTGGTATGTTCCTGTTTCTTTCCCTTGGGTACTTCTTTCCTGTCTGATCTCTGCTCCTTTAGTGGTGGTGGCTTTATGTTCCCAGTAGATCTGGTCGTAGGGGCGTCCAGATCCGGACCCGTGTGCAGCTCCCTCACTCTGGAAGCATGCCTCTCAGTGTGTTTAGATGTAGCTATCCTTGGCTCTTCTCTGTTACTTTTAAGTGTTCCTTGCTGTTTGTTTTTGGTTTTGACCTTTACCCAGTTTTAGTCCTGAAGTCCTGTATATTCCTGTGTGCTCATAAACACAGAGCAGACTTCGCAGGGAGTCGTGACTCATTTGTGTTGCATCAGAAGCACGTTTTAAGTATCATTAGAAGCTTAGTTCAGCTGCTTCTGACCTTGTTTGCCAATTAGGATGTAACTGTCTATTGGTAGAGAAAGAGGAATTTCTAGTAAACATTACTCTGTTTTCTTTAATATCACATGATTTTAACTTACCAGCCATACCAGTTCATTGCTGAAAAACACTCCTTAAGAAAAACACAGTCACATTGTACAGTAGCCGTGGTGTGTCTCACGTCCACGCTGGGGAGACTGAGTGGGTTGTAATGGGGTCCACTGTGCTTGACGACTGGATTTCCGTCACTTATGTTCTTACCAGGGTGTCGACACTGACTCTTAAGTAGCCTTTATTGCTGGTCAACTTTTAAATGATGCAAGGCCAGATCTAACCATCCTTTGAGAAAAATCTGAATCCAGGCTTGACTTTAATGGCCTTTCCCCCAAACAGCAGCCCTCCTTTTTTTGTTCTGTTTTGCTTTTTGAATTTAAATATCCTGGTGGCAGTGTCACTGCAAAGGGGAACCCCCTCCTCTCCTTGGTGACTCAAAGGCATGTCTTCTAAGCTTGACTTTTTCTTCCATGAGAGACAGACATAGGAAGCGTGCTTCTCTGCCCCTGTGTGTGTTAAGGTGTCTGTGGGGGGAGGAAGTGGGGGGCACCAGTCACCTCCCGTTGTTTCTCCACTTCCCGTGTCCTTACCACATGCGTATGGGCCGGGCCGACCTGGGGCCCCAAGAGAGTCCCATGTCTGTGGGGTGTGTGACAGCTGAGTCACAATTTGTTAGGATGGGGTGCACTGAGATTTTTGTTTCAAAGGACTAGT
The DNA here is from genome assembly GCF_032405125.1 of Capricornis sumatraensis. NCBI lineage: Eukaryota > Metazoa > Chordata > Mammalia > Artiodactyla > Bovidae > Capricornis > Capricornis sumatraensis. The sequence continues at coordinate 89,374,975 of NC_091081.1, forward strand.
TCAGAGTTTTTCTTTGTTTCTTTAAAGATAATTATTTCTAGTGTTAATATTGACTGTGGGCACCAGGTTTCTTAGCCGGATTACCCTGAAGGTGTTAATGTTATCGCTGAGTTCTTGCCCCGTCCCCAGGGGCAGAGGCGTGGCTGCTGGTTGCTATGGTGACAAGAGAAGCAGGAAGGGCTGCCTTGTCTCCGGTCTCTCCATCACTCCCTCCATCCACGCCTGCTGCCTCCAGGCCCACGGCCCATGCACCCCACCTGCACTCTGTCCTGTGTCTCCCACCCTGGACTCCTGTGTGCACGCGCCCACCTGACCACTTTGCCCCTGTTCTGAGCTGACTTCCCCCCCTCTCCACTCTACCCGGGTGCTGCCTCCAGCCACGGGAGTCTGCGTGGGGTGCGGGGAGCTCCACCTTGGGCTCTCTCCGTGGCCAGTGTCTCGGCAGCTGGAGGCTTGCCTTGGAGCTCTGGGTCCACGTATCTTCCGCTGAAGAGAAGGGGAAGGGAGCCCTGCAGGCTGAGGGTGAGCGCCCCGTGTTGCCCAGTGAGGGTCTGCCCCCCTCCCCAAGCGCCGCCCCTCGCCACCTCGAGCAGATTCCTCTGTGAAGCGAGGCAGGAGCCGCGTTTGCCAGGGTGGGTCGGAAAGTCCCGGCCTAATAATTGGCTGGTCAGGATGCTTCATCGTCATTGGGCCCCTATGAAGTTCTTTAGGGTGAACATTTTTAATGGGCAGGAGCATAAGCAGACAAGGCCCGCAGGGAGAGAGGCTTCTCACAGGTCGTGTGCCTGTAGTTGCTTTTCAGAGAAAATGGCAGGAAGTAGGGGCTATTTTGACCCTGTTTTGTACTCAGATATTTCAGTGTGATTGTCTGCCTTAATGGGATTTCTGTTGTAAATTAAAGATGTAATAGTGTATTTTTGTGGTACAAAAATATAAACAGAGAAATCTCAGCATACTATTTTTTGTAAGCCCTGAAAATACCTTTCTGGGATATGTGGGCTGCACTGATGTTGTAAGAAGTTGGTTCAGGCTTGCATCCTGCTTTTAAATCCCAGCACAATAGTTGGTTTCAGTGACTGTGGTCTGGGCTGGGCTGACTCTCTGTAAGAATTACTGTTTGATCTGTTGAGATGTGTTTCCCCCAATACAGCTTCCTGCCAGGCTGCTTTGGTAGCGAGCGACTTCTCCATCCTTCAGGGTGAAACAGCGAGCCTGTCTTCTCTCCATTTAGCTGCAGTGTTTATGCGTGTGGTTTGTCATTGGTGCTCAGAGTCATTAACTTTCTGACTTAATTTGAGGTGTCCTCCAACTGTTGTGAAACTGAGGGAACTATACAGTTCAGCGTAGCACTTGGATCTGTTGTTCGGAGCAGATTAAGAGATTGTGCTCTCATTTATGTGTTTTGGGTTTTTAGTTTGCTGTTTACTTGTTTTTTGAGTAAAGCAGAATATTTGTGAAAAACAAAAGTTTGTTTTGAAAATAAAATACCCAAAACAGCTTACCAAATAGTAGAAAGAAACTGCCTTAGTTATAATAGCCCTGGTTCACTTGCTGCTTTAAAAATAGAAACCGGTGAACTGGGCACAGGCAGAAGGCTCCTTATAACATCAGGATTTAGAAGAGGAAGGTTTTTAAGAGAAAAATGCTTGCTTTTAGATTTAGTAGTTGTGAGAATTGAAATTATTCTGACTTCTTAAAATAATATTTCTATTTAACGTGAAAGAATTCATTCACGAGTTCAGTGTATATGGATTTTCTTGCTCGGAACTTGTTTCTAATTAGATGTAGGAAAGGTCAGACATAATGAGTTGGTTTGTATTTTGTTAGCTAACAGAAGAGTCTCTGTTGCATTCTTGCAGTTTTACCTTCTTCCATACGTTATCTTTCTGGAGATACTTAGTGTGATCAATTGCTGTTTTATTTCGTCACTCTTATTTGGGAGCTGTTTCCCGTATCTGTGCTGACGATGCCCCCACCGGTGCTGCAGAGGCTCTGGCGAGCTGATCCCGGTAGGGGCTGTCTCTGCCCCTCCCTGGAGCAGGCACTTCTGCCGGCTTCCTCATTGAAGTAGGGAGGTAGGGAGCTGTGGGTTCTAGCCCAGCCCAGGCCTGTGATGGAGAAGAAAAGTCCGCATCCTCCTGGGCTGTGCCGGCAGAAGTCGCTGTGTCCTGTAGGCGTGATGGAGAGACTCTGCTCTCTGCCAGTCACACCTGCTTTTCCAGGTCCCTTGAGGCATTTTCATCCTGTAGCGTACAGGAGGTGTGACCGGGACACTGAAGGAGCTGGAAGCCAGGGACAATACATCTTAGGACTTTGAAGTTGTCCTTAAGAATTTGAATGGAATGAAGGAGAGAGATTAAGTTTGTGTTGTTTGAAAAAGACCCTGAAAAACTAAGATTGGACGCTGTCAGGTGGTGAGTTTGAGAAGAGCAGCCATGCTTTCTGACGAGCAGTTCCCCAAAAATGGCATGCACTCGTGGGAGGTGGACTCGGGGTCCTCAGGCCCTGGAGGCACTCAGACACAGTGGGCGCTACTTGGCAGAGGTGGAGCAGGAGAGAGTGAGAATACGGTTTGTCTCAGACTTCAGGCTCAGATTCTGTAAATAAGCACTTAGGGGACACTCGAGCAGGGGAGGGATTCTTAAGGCCAGGATGGGACCCAGAGGGAGTGGATGGCAAAGGGCCCGACAGAAGGAGCGCTCGGAACCTGGTCCCCGAGACTAGGCAGGTGGCCCGCCCCCCTAGAGGCGGAGCTCCGGCTGCCGGGGGCCAGGAGTGCAGGCGTGGTTCTTGACCTTCATGGTGGCAGGTGGAATGGGGCACAGGCAGGAGGCGGTCCAGGGTCTCGGGGTTCCGGATGCCAGGGTCCGACTGCGGGCGGCCATGAGCTGGTTTGTGGTTGTCCTAGTGTGGGGGTCACGCCTGCTGCTGTGCGAGTGGGGGGGATGCACCTCCTCCTCTGAGGTGGTTCTGGGGGGCGGGGACAGCTGTGCGGCGGCTGCGTGGCCGGGCCTGCTGTCTGTGCTCAGCTCTGCGCGTGTCGTGTGTGCGCGGTGTCTGCCGCCTGGGCGTGTGTTGTGTGCGTGCGTCATGTACGCGTGTGTCTGTCGGCCGGGCATGTGTTGTGTGTGTGCTGTGTGTGTCGTGTGCGCTGTGTGTGTCGTGTCAGGGCCGTGCTGTGTCGAGTGTCGTGTGTGTGTTGTGTGTTCGTGTCAAGTGTCGTGTGCGCGCGTCTGTCGGCCGTTCTAGTGTCGTGTGCAAATGCACACACGTCTGTCGTGAATGTGTGTGTCAGCCATGCGCATGTGTCGTGTGTCCTTTGGCCGCGCGCGTGCATGTGTCTGAGGGCCGTGCGCGTCTGCCGGCCGTGCACGTGTGTCTCAGCCGTGCACGTGTGTCTCAGTCGTGCGCGTGTTGTGTGCGCATATTCGTCAGTCGCGCATGTGTGCCGTGTGCGTGTGTTGAGTCTCGGCCATGCGTGCCCGGCCATGCGCGTGCACATGCGTCTAGGCCGCGTGCGCGCGCGTGTCTGTCAGCCGTGCGCGTGTCCACGGGCCGTGCGCGTGTCTGTCGGCCGTGTGTGTGTCCGCCGGCCGCGCAGCGCGTTCCCGGGCCGGGGCGCGGGCTGACGGGCCCCTGTCGTCAGTTGCAGGACGAGGAGCGGCGGCGGCAGCAGCAGCTGGAGGAGATGCGGACGCGGGAGGCGGAGGAGCGCGCGCGGCAGGAGGAGCAGCGGCGCCGGCAGGAAGACGAGCGGGTCAGGCGCGAGGCCGAAGACAAGGTCCTGGTCCTCTGAGGGCTGCGGCCCGAGCACGGGCGGGGCAGGGCGGGGGCAGGGCCGCACCCGCGCCGGCCTCCCGCCCGGCCTGTGGACCGGCCCCCACCGCCGTCCTCGGGGCTCGTCCCTCGGGCCTGCGGACCGTGGGGCCTGTGCAGCTGTGCTGGGTGGCATCCGGCTGGTCGCTGGGAAGTGGTCGCGTTGGGGTCGGGCCTGGGGAAGGACAGAAGCCTAGGAGGACAAACAGGATTTCGAGTCGATTCTTTATGAAAGTGACCTGATTCTGGCCAGTGGCCTACAGAAAACGCAGCACCAGGGGTTTCCGTTCCACTTAGTGTGTTCACGGGCAGATAGTCGCGTTGTTATCTGTCTCCAAGGGTCAGAGAACCCTTTTAGTCGGTCTTAAGGTGACCGCACTTGAAGTAATCTGAGCAGGGAGTGCAGAACCCCGCCTCTGGGCGTGCTGCCAGCCCTGGGCTCGCTGCCGGACCTCAGGATCCAGGGACAGGGTACTAGCGGTGCCGCCGTCCACATGGTCCCTTCCGTGCAGGCGGGAGCGCCTGGCCGCAGGGAGCCACGTGGGCTCTGGGGGTGACGAGCAGGGCGGGTCTGGTGCGCGACTGTGCGGCCCCTCCACCTCCCTGCCCCCGAGTGCTTGGTGGGGGCCGGGCAGTTGTGAGGTGCCCAGAGCATCTGGGCTTCAGGGAAGACCCCGTGCGCTTCAGTGAGCCCTCGGAGGAGGTGGACCTCCACAGGCTGAACCCCCAGCCCCGGGTCTGCGGTGCCCACTTCCCCTGCACCTCCGGCCACCTGGGAGCAGCACTGGGGAGACTGCGGGCCTGTCTCCAGATGGGAACTCTCCGTCATGGGGGTTTTTGTGCAGCGTGTGTTCTCACAGCTTGTGGTTATGTCAGATGCACTTGTGTTTGGGTACCTGCTTCCATGACTAAGTGCTCCACGCAGAAAGAAGCCAGAGAAGCTGTTTTTATGTAGAATGTCCAAAATGGGTGGGCTGGCTCTGTCGCGGGAGGACCACGCACCTGTCCTGCAGAACGACGTCATGTGGCTGTGTCTGCTCTTAACGTAACTGAAGCATGAGCTGTGGTCTCTCCCTGAAATGTCACCACCCGAGTGGTGTTCCTGGAGCGCTAGGCCTCCCTACGGCTCTGCTCAGAGTCCAGGGAGCTCGTTCAGATTGGATCTCCTCGGTAAGGGAACGCTCATTCTGTGTGGAGATACAGTGAAATGCTTTTCCTTTTGGATGGCCTCAGCGTAGGGTAAAAAGTGGTCAGGGCTGCGCTGAGGCTGGCATGTGTGCGGTGCATTCCCCCGCCCCGGGAAGGCAGAGCTCTGACTGTGTGTGCTCACACTGTGTGTGTGCGTGCACACGTGCATGTGGGGCGGGGGGTGAGCCAAAGCGCACACAGTGACGCGGGGACTGGAAGCGCTGCCCCGGGTGCGTGCGAGCACTTAAAGTGCAGCCCCAAGCCCACCTCAGCTTAAGGCAGGTCGTCTTGTTTGGTCTTTCCGCTCCTTTCTTCACTTTTATTCTTGGGTTCTGAAACCGCTGTCAATCTTTAACAAAACTGCTGTTACCTTTTTCAATGTTAACGCTGTCAGCTGTAGTTCGCGCACCTAGATGTATGTCAGAAGAAATGTACAGTATGTGTCAAAATACACTGGACTGTCCGCTGCTGTTGCTGTTGTGCCTGGCTCTCCGATTTCCTGTCTGGCAGGGAGACGCAAACTAAGGGCTGGGGGACGCGTGTTCGCTGGTGCTCACCTTGGCAAGAGACAGTGTGGGTTTCCTATTATTTTCCATTCCCTTTGGCCACTGGAAACGAGCCAGGCGACTTAGGCCTGCCCTTCTTCCGCGCACCCCGGGGCGGGGCGGGGGCTGGCCCTCCGCAGGTGCGCCAGTCAGAGCCTAGTTACTGTTCGGTGGTATCTCTAAACTCAGGAGCAACAGGTAAGTGGAAATCCCACTGAAAGAAGAGGCGCCCAGGGTTCATTCCTGCTTCCGCCTGCTTCTGTGTCAGCGGCTCCGTGTCCAGGCCCAGCTCTCCGCTGCCGTGGCAGTTGCTGGCGCTTGGGGGGACCCTGGGGCGGACCCCCCCTGCTGCCCGCTGACCCGCCCTCTGTCTCCCGGCCACAGAGGCGGCAGGAGGACGGCTACTACAGCCGCCTGGAGGCCGAGCGGCGCCGACAGCACGAGGAGGCCGAGCGCCGGCTGCTGGAGCCCGAGGAGCCGGGCCTGGGCCGCCCGCCGCTCCCGCGCGGCTACGAGCCCGCCGGCCCGCCGCCGCCGCCCCAGCGCACCGCCTCCTACCTGCAGACGCAGGCCTTCTCCCCGGACGCCCTCTACACCGCCAAGTTCGTGGCCTACAACGAGGAGGAGGACGAGGACGACGAGCTGGCAGGTCAGGACAGGCCCTCTGGGCCGAGGGCGCGCCCGGTCTCCGACGGCATCTTCCTCGCCGGCCCTTTCCGGCCACCCCCGCCCGGCGCCAGCAGGACCGGGCCCAGGGCCAGCCCGCCCCTGCCCCCTCCCTCCAAACCTGGCCCCACCCGGCCCAGCCACTCCAGAGGTAAAGCCGGGGCGCCCCAGTCCCGCACCGCCCGACCGCGGGCGCCCTCCCTCAGCACGGCCCCTCTGATCAGCACTGGCTTTGGAATCCGGTTCCGATCTCGGCGTGGGGGGTGATCTGCTCCACCTGCGGCCCTCCTTCTGTGCTCCTCCAACTCCCGTTTCTCCGCTCTGTGGGTGGCACTCAGCCCAGACTGTCTGATACTCTGATGAAAAATTCTGAAAATTTTCAGCAATTGATTTTTACTAGTGGGAACAAGCAAGTATTCCTCAATCAAAACTCAAAAGATGAAACACAACGTCTTTAAGGCAAATTGAAGAAAAAACATGGAATTAAAATGGAAAGTTTTTCACTGCCAATAATTTATCTAAAGGTCTAGAATGGGTTCCTTTAAATTAGAGAGGTCTTTCTGTTTCATCTTTGAGTTTTGGCAGAGGACCACTCCTGTGGCCTGGTTGTGGGTACCCCGGCTGACTCACAAGCAAGACGCAGTGCCAGGAGGGGTGCCGGGAGTGGCCAGGCTCCTCGGGCGTGCCCCACACAGCCGTGGGGAAGACGCCTCTTTATAAGGGAGCAAAGGAGCATAGGGTCATCGCTGCCACCTGTGGAGAAGGGCCCTTCCAGCCCTGACACGCTGCGGCCGCTTCCTGGCCTGCTGCGTCCAGTGTGCAGCACCATCAGTGTTTGCTGAGTATTTTGAGCATTTATTACCCTAACCTAGGTTATAATCTTCGAAGTGTGACGTTTTCTTGCTGACATTGCAATTAACAGAAGCACACCAGCACTGATGGGCTGTCTTGTGATTCTGGCCGTCTTACCATTAGTGGCGCTTTCACTTTATGTTTGGGTGATTTAAGGCTTTTACGGGCGTCATCTTTCCGATCTTGGGCAGCACTCCTCAGTGAGTTGGCAGGTGGCATTGCTCACCCACAGTTACCGGCCAGCTGGCCCACAGTGCGGGGCCGCGGGCCAGGCATCTGACAGCCCACTGTGCTGCCTGGGGCCTCCTTTTTGGCCAGTGATCTTGTGTCTGGGGCATTAGTATCAGACCTTAGGAAGTTTTAGGACCTCTTCTTTTTTCCACCCCCCAAATGTTTTAAGATTATAGCCATTTATTTTGTGGGGAAAATTCAGTAACTGCTCTGAAAAGGAACATTTGCTCCCTGTGATCCACTAAGAAAGCTCTTAGTGTCGGGGTGTCTGAAAAATTTTGCCATCTGTGGATTTTTATTGTGAATTTGTGTCAGTTACACATTTTACCTGATTTGAACTTTCTGGTTATTACTCCCTTAGACTTACGTTTCCCCTAATAGGCCACGGGCCAGGTTCCCGGCACCTGCAAGGGCCGTGAGGGGGTGCTCAGGCCACCCAGGGATGTGGTTGAGCGTCTGCCACTGACTCCAAGAGCCTCTCGCGGCTTCTTTGTCAGGACTTAGGAGGCCCTGAGCACTGCATCTTCACCGTGAGTCTGGTTCTGAAATAGCACCGGTACTTTAACCGTGACTTTTTGTTTTTACGGAAAAGGAACGAACTCTTACGTGGGACCTGCTGGAACAGTTTTTGGAGCCCATGATGTTTATCGGGACCCGAGAGAGAGACCGCCTAAGAGGTACTCACTGAAGCTGTGCTGTGCGGCTGTCTCACTGTCACTGAGGGCGCTTTTTCTTTCTCATGAAAGGCAGTGAGGCTGGACTCAAATTTCGGAGACTCGGTTGTCAGCTCAGGCATTTCTTGCTGTGCAGAGTTGTGTGAGCTCAGAGGCTTTGTTTACTTGCTGTTGCTGATATGGTTCTGCCTCAGACGGTGTGCGGGCCCCAGGGTTTCTGGTGGGGACTGTGGAAGGAGCTGGACGCGCCGCCGTCTGCATCCACCACAGAGGAGCAGGACGCCCAGGGTAAAGCCCCGGTGTCCTGCTGGACCACGCAAGGTCGCCCCCCGCAGTTCAGCAGCCGTCCTCAGCTAGGTGTAGTCAGCTGTACTGATGCCCAAAGCGTTCTTACCCATCTTCAATATCTCAGGGTAACTTGTTCTCACAGTCCGTTAGGGTGCTGATGGAGGCTTCTCGGGTGCAGGTAGGGCTTATTACAGTGCTGGATTTTAAAACTGTGCCTCTTCAGTTAAACTTAGTTGCTGAGGATTGTCTGCTTGCTAACACTGAGGTTTCTAGCTTCTTGAGAGTTGGGTGTGACTGGAGAAAGTGGACATTAATTAAGGAGAACGTTGTGCCCTCTCCCACGTGGGTGTGAATACACCCCAGCAGGGTTATGACTGAATGAAACACGAGCCTCTCCCCTAGAAAGTTTTACCTAACCGCCTTCACGTCAGCCGAGCTACCTGCTGACAGGTTGTTTCCACTCCGAAAAGTAACCCTGTGCCTCTTCCTCCTGCAGCCAGGAAGCAGATGTCCCCGGGGGGCCCGGAGCCCCTGAAAACCTGACATTCAGGGAGCGCCAGCGCCTTTTCTCCCAAGGCCACGACGTCTCCAATAAAGTCAAGGCCTCTCGCAAGTTAACAGAGCTGGAGAACGAGCTGAACACCAAGTGAGGTGGCCCTGTGCCCAGCCTGGCCCCTCAGGGTACTCGTGACAGCGCCGCCTGAGGACCCAGGTCTCAGGGATCCTGCTTCTGGAAGGCTTGGCATGTGGAAGAGTTCCATTGCTAAGAAATTCCGCTTTACTTTACCAAGAGGTTGTCATTCTACAGTCTCTAGACACTGTCTTCTTAATGACCTGACTCCCAGGAAGGTAGCTTTCTGGTCAGTCTCTTTAGGGTCTGGGTTTGGAAAGGGGCAGAAGAAGACCCTGAGCTGTGTCTTCGCCCCCGTCTCCCCCCAAGGAGCGCAAGGACGTCCTGTTTCTGTTCTTTTCCTAAACCTCGCTGTTCACTAATCAGAGCAGCTTGAGCTCCGCAGGCTGCCATTTGCACTACTTAGCAGCAGCTGCAGCTGCAGGAGGGTCAGCGTGCCCTCTGTGGAGACCGCGTGGACGTGCGCGTGCCAAGGAGCGCCGGCCAGCCGTGCCCGCTGCCAGGAGGCAGGCAGGCCTGAGCGTGACCGCTGTGGCGCTGTCCCCACTGGCAGCCCTCCAAATCAGCTCTAGGGTTTGATTGAAACGAGTTTCTCCAAGAAGACAATTTTGAGGATTTAAGCTTAGGAAATTTTATTTTTATAAATACCAGATGATTTTTATGCCAATAAGTCATTAGTGAATTTGAAGATGGCGCTTAAGTTAGAAAGTTAGCTAAATGTTTCAGCTCTTCTAAGGGAAGCTGTAATGGAGGATATCTGCTAAACAGTGTTGACATGAATAGGAACAAAAATACTTAAGAAGAATGAGAGGGTGGTAGGTGCACAGCCGTTGCTCACAAACCTAAGCTCAGAAAAAGAGCTGGATTTATACCAATCTGCTGTCAGGGAAGGAAGGGCCCATTGCGCATGGCATCTGTAACTGAAATGCTGTAAGAGACTCGTGGCAGTTCAGGCTATTTTTTTACATTCGAATAGAGTTATTTAATTTTCACGTATTGAATTATTAGTTACCACTGTCACTTCTTCAGCTGTGAATATGTGGCTGGTGTTGGGGAGACGGACCTCACTTTGTTTTATATTATGTGATGTTAAAACAGTCAATGATTTTGTGATCACGAGCAGATTTTCTATTTGACAAGCCCTGCTGCGGCTCTAGGTGACTTGACCTTATTGTTCTCTTAACAATAGGTGTGTTAGGAAAATACGCACACTTTCCAGAAGTGGGGGGCTGTCTGCCTTAGAAATCACTTTCCTCAGAGCTGTAAGATAAATCATTACAACGCGAGTGTAAATATTTTCTGCGTCTGCCAGGGTTCGTATCTGGAAGTGCGCTTCTCTCATTTCCCTCGTTAAGTAAGAGAGCAAGTGGTTCTAAGTGTTATGAAGGATCTGCATGCTTGCGCCTCCCGACGTCTCGGAACACTGGCCGCCTTAAGGGGACCGGACCCACAGCCTCTTTAAAGAGAAAGGAGCAGGTGAACTGGTATCCTGTTAATATATAGAAAAAAACAGACACACATGAGTACATGCAAGCACATGTAAATATTTACATGCAGGCATACTTCTGTGTGTGACTGTAAGCCCCTTCCCGTGGATTTGGCCGTCCTCGGACGATTAGCTCAAATGTGAATATGTGTAAAGTGCTTTTCATGACTGTGCGTTACTATGGAGACGACATCAGACCTGCTGTAGTTTTCCATTTCTACTGTATTTCATTTGCAGCCTATTTTTAATAAACTTTGTATGTATTTAAGGGTATTCGCTATTAACCGTGTTCACAGACTCATTGGCAACAGAACCCCCCTTTCCGCTTCCCCCCTCCCGTCCATGCATCAGCCCCCCGAGCATCACCGCTGTGACAGGCAGTGTCCCCAGATCCTGGGGACATCCCCTCTCCTGATCGCACAGACACACGAGCGAAGGGTTCGAGTCCCTTTGGCTGCTGCTCGGACGCTCAGCCTCCGGGTGTCAGGCGCCCTGTCCTCTGTGACTAGGGTGCCCGTGTGACGTGCTTGAGGGCAGGGAGCCCCGTCCCTGCACCAAGGGGACACGTTTGGGTGCCTGTGTGTCCAGCTGGGGGTGGAGTGGGCCGGCAAGCAGGTGCCCCCACAGCCATTCACCTTCACGGCCTCTGAGTGGGGCCGTCGGGTTTCAAGACAGACTTTCACGAAGGGGTGGGGATCTCAGGTGGTAGAAACTCTGGTGATCGCGCAGAGCCGGCTGTTGGCACGCGAGCTGGAAGCGTTCATGTTCGGTGCGCTGTAAAGCCCAGAGAGGAGGACAGGGACGTCGGGGTCGCGTCCGTATCGGTTTCGTCTCATCCTGGGCCGCCTGGCTCTGTTGCTTTCGTGGCGGGAATGGCTGCCCATGGGGTCTGCGCTGGGCAGCCTTCTGGGGCAGCCACGGGGAAGGGGGCTCCTCCCGGCTTTGTGCATGGAAGGCTGCTCTCGGGGTTTACACATTTAAGAAAATGCTTTGCCCCAGCAAAGCTGAGGTGGCGTGACTTGCAGGAGGGAACTATGCTCAAAAAATGAGCAGTTTTCATGCCTGTATTCGTGCAGCTCATCTAAAGCCACGCAACCCCGAAAGATAGACATGCCTAGTCGCTCAGCCGTGTCCAACTCTCTGCAACCCCATGGACTGCAGCCCGACAGGCTCCTCTGTCCACGGGGATTCTCCAGGCAGGAACACTGGAGTGGGTTGCCATACCCTCTTCCAGGGGGTCTTCCCGACCCAGGAATTGAACCACGGTCTTCTACATTGCAGGTGGATTCTTTTACCTGCTGAGCTACCCAGCAACATATCTGACTTGAAATTGGGATATGAAAGCCAACTCCCTGCACAGTTTATTCAACAGATACACCTTATGAATGCCTAGTCTGTGAGACCTGACCACCAGATACTCCAAAGCAGACTGGGAGGCAGATGCGCAGTTCATTACGTAAACCTGGTAACTGGATCTGGGTAAAGAGGACGTCCCGGCGCTGGGCAGGTTCACTACAAGGACCAGCTGCAGTCATGGAGACACAGACTTAAGAAAACCGTCCTCCCTCTGGGAGAAAAGACCGCCACAGGCAGAGGAGGGCAGAGGCAGGGCTGCTGCCCTCTGAGCAGTGGGTCAGGGCGGCCCAACCCCGGTGGGGAGCTTGGGGCTCAGGGGGGACACAGCTTCCTCTGGCTCTGGCCCCCGCAGGAGAGGGAAGAGGGGGCAGTGTCTGCCAGGGGTTTGCCCGCATACCTGGGGTTTCCCCGCAGCAGGTCCCCCACGTGAACAACCAGCTGGACTGCGGGCTGGTGATGGAGATGGGGTGCAGCCGAGGTCCGGGGGACGGGGCACCACTGACAGTGAAAGTGGGGCCCACAGGGTCTCCAGCAGGTTAGGCCTTTGTTTTCCTGCTCTTGAAGAGCTTGTGTCTTATTCTTTATTGAGAATACAGGTAAAAACGGCCTAAATCTAAAACGGTAACAATGGTTCTGGTGTTGGATTTTTATTTTATGTTTTAATTAATGAGTTTAAAATTTTTTTATATTGGAGTATAGTTGATGATACCACTTCAATAGCAGAAAGCGAAGAGGAGCTGAGAGAGCCTCTTGATGAGAGTGAGAGGTGAGTGAAACATTCAGCTTAAAACTCAGTATTAAACTAAGATCATGGCGTCCAGTCCCATCACTTCATGGCAAATAGATGGGGAAACAATGGGAACAGTGACAGGTTTCTTCTTGGGCTCCAGAATTCGTGCGGGTAGTGACTGCAGCCATGAAAGTACAAGAGGCTTCTTGGCAGGAAAGCGATGACAAACCTAGTATTGAAAATAGCAGAGACATCACTTTCCCAACCAAGCTCTGTATCGTCACGGCTATGGTCTCTGCAGCAGCCATGTACGGATGTGAGAGCTGGACCATAAAGAAGGTGGAGTGCTGAAGAACGGATGTGTTCAGACTGTGGTGCTGGAGAAGACTCGAGAGTCCTTTGGACAGCAAGATCAAACCAGTCAATCCCAAAGGAAATTAATCCTGAATATTCATTTGAAGGACTGATGTTGAAGCTGAAGTTCCAATACTTTGGCCACCCGATGTGAAGAACTGACTCATTAAAGATCCTGATGCTAGGATAGACTGAAGGCAGGAGGAGAAGGGGACGACAGGATGAGATGGTTGGATGGCATCACCAACTCCATGAACGTAAGTTGTAAGTTTGAGCAAACTCTGAGAGAGTGAAGGACAGGGCAGCCTGGCACGGTGCGGTGCCCGGAGTCGCAAAGCGCCGGACACGACCTGGTGAACGAGCAAGCGTGGTTACATTGTGGCGGTAGTTTCCGGCGTGCCAGTGTGATTCAGTTACGCGTGCACACACGCCTGCTCCTCTCCGGATTCCTGTCTCCTTATAGAGCACTGAGCAGGGCTTCCTGTGTCAACAGCAGGCGGTAGGTCCTTGATGATCTCTTAAACATAGCTGAGTGGACATCTGGATTTTTTTTTTAATAGTATAAAACTTTAACAGAGAAAAGCACTAGGTGAACTGTGCGGCCTAGAAAATGCCCGGCACCGCCCACAGCTGCAGACACTTCTGCAGGAGGATGGCTGCACACACAAGGGCGGCCTCAGGAGCAGAGTGTCCACCAGGCACGCCAGACCTGGGAGGTGAGGCATGGCTGGGCCTGGGCCTTGCTTGTGCTGATTCCTGTTTAAGGACCATCACTTGGGTAACTGAAGGCAACTGAAGTGAAGTGAAAGTCGCCAAGTCGTGTCCGAATTTTGTGACCCAGTCCAGAATCTCCAGTCCAGAATCCTGGAGTGGGTTGCCGTTCCCTTCTCCAGGGGATCATCCCAACCCAGGGACTGAACCCAGGTCGCCCACATTGCAGGCGGATTCTTTACCAGCTGAGCTGCAAGGGAAGCCCAAGAATACTTGAGTGGGTAGCTTCTCTCTTCTCCATGGGATCTTCCTAACCCAGGAATTGAACCAGGGTCTCCTGCATTGCAGGTGGATTCTTTACCAGCTGAGCCATCAGGACCATGAAAACCGTCCCCAAACCCCCCAGTCTTTGGACACAGTGTGATGTGTTTCTCTCCTGGTAGTGACAGCTGCTTAATTTGATCTTTGAAAAATCCCGCTGCTGCAGTTTCTTCTCCTCCATCCCGGTCTCCTCTCAGGAAGGAGGGCTGTCTTCTGCGGCAGCCAAGGGAACCACGGACCCCCGTCCCCACCGATCAGAGCAGGGACAGGGCCCTGTGGGTGGGGCCAGGGGCGGCCTTGGGCGGGGCCTCGCCTGGGCTCCCAGCTGTGCCCGGCCTCTGGCCTCCATTGCGGTCACCTTCCCCGGGGCACCCAGCATGGAGGGCGCAGATCCCGGCGGTGGCCAGTTCATCTTCGCTGTGCGTGGAGACGCCCCTCGGGCCGGAACGCCCCCAAGCCGCGGGGGCAGCACTTTGCTCAGGAGCTGCCGCAGCTGCAGGGCTCAGCGCAGGGCTCAGCGCAGGGCTGGAGGCAGGTCACCGCGCGGAAGGTGAGGGGCTGGGGTCCTCGCCCCCGCCGGCCCGGCCTGGTCCGGAGCCTGCCGGGCCCTGGGGCCAGAAGACATCTCCGCGCTCAGTCCACGCGGCCGCGCGCCCGACGGTCACTGCGCATTATCCTTCCGGTCAGGTGTGGGCCGCGCGCCACAGAGCCCGGGTCCCTCCTGCCCCCGGGACCCCGCCCCCCTGGACTCCGCCCCGGACCCGCCCCCACCCCGGTCCCCAGACACGTCCACCTGCGCGCCCCTCTCCCACCCAACTCACTCCACCCCGCCCCGCACCACCTCACACCCGCATCGCCTTGGCGACCACCCACGGCCCACAGGCCAGGACCATGCCAGTCCGGGGCGGCCGTTGGGAGGGCTTCTGGGAGCTGCGGGCGAGGCAGCTGCAGCGTCAACTGCAGGTGAGGGACCCCAGGCCACCTGCACCCCACCGCCCCTCACTCAAGGCGCCGCTCAGCCCCAGCGGGTTTGGGCGGATGGCTGAGCTGGATACAGCGGGCCCCGCCCCGCCACCGGAGCTCCACCCCCGCCCGGGGCCAGGGGTGGGTGGGCATCCCCGCCTCCCCGCTCCCTGCCTTCCCCATCCCCACCCCCAAGGGTCTCCGTGTCCTCCCTCCAGGGACGTCTCTCCCTCCACGCCCCACCCCCACTTTACTGTCTTCTGAGCCCTGGGCTAAATGTCAGAGGTGAGGCAAGAGGAGTAGGCTGTCTCCCCGGCCTTCGGGGGACATGCAGTTGAGGAAAAGGAATATGTTCAGTCGAAAGCTCAGTTGTGTACGACCCTTTGCGACCCCATGGACTGCAGCACGCCAGGCTTCCCTGTCCATCAGCAACTCCTGGAGCTTGCTCAAACTCATGCCCATCGAGTCGGTGATGCTGTCCAACCATCTCATCCTCTGTCGTCCCCTTCTCCTCCTGCCTTCAATCTTTCACAACATCAGGGTCTTTTCAAATGAGTCACTTCTTCGCATCAGGTGGCCAAAATATTGGAGTTTCAGCTTCAGCATCAGTCCTTCCAGTGAATATTCAGGACTGATTTCCTTTAGGATGGACTGGTTGGATCTCCTTGCAGTCCAAAGGACTCTCAAGAGTCTTCTCCAACACCACAGGTCAAAAGCATGAATTCTGCAGTGCTCAGCTTTCTTTATAGTCCAACTCTCACATCCATACATGACCACTGGAAAAACAATAGCTTTGACTAGACGGACCTTTGTCAGCAAAGTAACATCTCTGCTTTTTAGTATGCTGTCCCTTTTCTAAACCCAGCTTGAACATCTGTAAGTTCTGTTCACGTATTGCTGAAGCCTGGCTTGGAGAATTTTGAGCATTACTTTACAAGCGTGTGAGATGAGTGCAATTGTGCGGTAGTTTGAGCATCCTTTGGCATTGCCTTTCTCTGGGATTGGAATGAAAATACCTTTTCCAGTCCTGTGGCCACTGCTGAATTTTCCAAATTTCCTGGCATATTGAGTGCAGCACTTTCACAGCATCATCTTTTAGGATTTGAAACAGCTCAACTGGAATTCCATCACCTCTACTAGCTTTGTCTGTAGTGATGCTTCCTAAGGCCCACTTGACTTCACATTCCAGGATGTCTGGTTCTAAGTGAGTGATCACACCATCAGGGTTATCTGGGTCACTGAGATCTTTTTGGTATAGTTCTTCCGTGTATTCTTGCACCTCTTCTTAATATCTTCTGCTTCTGTTAGGTCCATACCATTTCTGTCCTTTATTGAGCCCATCTTTGCATGAAATGTTCCCTTGGTGTCTCTAATTTTCTTGAAGAGATCTCTAGTTTTTTCCATTCTATTGTTTTCCTCTGTTTCTTTGCATTGTTCACTTAGGAAGGCTTTCTGATCTCTCCTTACTATTCTTTGGAACTCTGCATTCAGATGGGTATATCTTTCCTTTTCTCCTTTGCCTTTCACTTCTCTTTTCTCAGCTATTTGTAAGGCCTCCTCAGACAACCATTTTGCCTTTTGGCATTTCTTTTTCATAGGGATATTCTTGATCCCTGCCTCCTGTACAGTGTCATGAACCTCCGTCCACATTTCTTCAGGCATTATGTCTATCAGATATAATCCCTTGAATCTACGTGTCACTTCCGCTGTATAATTGTAAGGGATTTGATTTAGGTTATACCTGAATGGCCTAGTGGTTTTCCCTACTTTCTTCAATTTAAGTCTAAATTTTGAACTCCTTACTGAGTTCATAATCAGCCCCCCTAAGCTCACCCTCCTAGCTCCTGAGCATGGCTCTGCTCAACCCAGCTCTCCTTTCATTAGCTTAGCTTTCCTTAGCTAAGCTGTCCATAGCTCTACTTAGCTCAGCCTTCCCTATCTCTCCTTAATTACTTCTCCTTAAGTAATTGGTGGCTCAGACGGTTAAGTGTCTGTCTATAATGTGGGAGACCCGGGTTTGATCCCTGGGTCTGGAAGATCCCCTGGAGAAGGAAATGGGAATCCACTCCAGTACTCTTGCCTGGAGAATCCCGTGGACAGAGGAGCCTGGGAGGCTACCGTCCATGGGGTCACAAAGAGTCGGACACGCCTGAGCGACTTCACTTACTTTACTGAGCTCATGATCTGAGCCACAGTCAGCTCCCGGTCTTGTTTTTGCTGACTGTATAGAGCTTCTCCATCTTCGACTAAAAGAATATAATCAGTCTGATTTCAGTGCTGACCGTCTGGTGAAGTCCACGTGTAGAGTCGTCTCTTGTGTTGTTGGAAGAAGGTGTTTGCTATGACCAGTGAGTTGTCTTGGCAAAACTCTTTTAGCCTTTGCCCTGCTTCATTTTGTCCGCCAAGGCCAAACTTGCCTGTTACCCCAGGTATCGCTTGACTTCCTGCTTTTGCATTCCAGTCCCCTGTAATGAAAAGGACATCTTTTTTGTGGTGTTAGTTCTAGAAGGTCTTGTTGGTCTTCATAGAACCGTTCAACTTCAGCTTCTTCAGCGTTACTGGTTGGGACATAGACTTGGATATTGAATGGTTTCCCTTGGAAACAAACAGATCATTCTCTCATTTTTGAGATTACACCCAAGTACTGCATTTCAGACTCTTTTGTTGACTGTGAGGGCTACTTTATTTCTTCTAAGGGATTCTTGCCCACAGTGGTAGATATAATGGTCATCTGAGTTAAAGTCATACTCACAAAGTAAATGTCAGCTCAGGAAGGAACTGACTGGGCTCCAGGGTGTGGTCGGCCATTCTGGTCCAGCCACTGTGGGCCTCACCTGGGTCCAGGAGTGTCTCCTCAGAGTAGGTAGAACCAAGTCCTGGGGAGATGCGAGTGGGATCAGGGGTTGAGGAACGACCTGCCCCGGGGATGACCTTAGCGGGGCTGTGTGGTGGGCAGGGTGGGCCCCGGACTGGTGGCATGCAAGGCAGTGAAACAAACCTCAATAAGCTGAAATGGGCAGAAATCAGATACAAGATGTTATCATATTGCAATAAGGGAAGCCAGGAATTAATGACAGAGAGGACTTTGATAAATTCACAAATATGTAAAAATTAAAAACACCTTCTAAATAACCAACAATTTAAAGAAGAAATCCAAAAAGAGATTAGGAGATATTTTGAGATGAATGAAAATTAAGGTTCCGCACACCAAAATTTATGGGATACAGCCCAAGCAGTGCTTTCTATATTTTAACAGAAGGCACCTCTCGTGCCAATGACCTAACCTCACCTCAGGACACACTGGATGAAGAAAATGAGACCCGACCTAGCAGAAGGGTGGAAACACTAAAGATTAGAACAGAGATAAGAGGGACAGACAAAAGGAAAGCTATGGAGAGAGTCATCAAAACCCGAAGCTGGCTCCTTGAAAAGATGAACAAATTGACAAGACTTGAGCTTGACAGAGAGAAGACTCAAGTTAATAAAATGAAGAATCAAAGAGGGCTTGACTGCCAGCCTTGCAGAGGTAAAAAGGATTATATGAAAATACGGTGAGAAGCACTGCAGACTGATTAGATACCTGGGATGAAATGATCAAATGCTCTAAGATGAAACTGCCGAAGCTGATTCGAGAAGAAGTAGAAAATGTCAACAGAACTGGAAGAAGTGAAGAAATTGATAAATTTAAAAAGCCCTAACAGAGTAAAGCCCGGGCCCAGATGGCGTCACTGGCGATTTTTACCAAACGTTTACAGAGGAGCTAACCCCAGTCTTTCACAAACTTCCAAAAAATAAAAGAGGAAGGGATGCTTCCCGCTCCACGAGGACAGAATCAGGCTGACACCAAAACCACACAAAAGTACCTCAAGGAACCCACAGAGCAGAGTCCCTTACGAATCCAGACTCAGACTTTAACAAACACTGGCAAACTGAACCCAGTAGGATGCATAAAGGGCTCTACATCATCACTAAACTGTAATTGGAAGTATCCCCCAAATGCACAGTTAGTCTAGCAACAAAAATCAGTTAATGTAATAAGCCACATCACTAGAATAAAGGCCAAAAGCTCCATCCTTATTTCAATCAACCCAGAAAAAGGCATTTGACAATATTCAACTCCCCTTCGTGAAAAAGCACTCAGCCACCTAGGAACACAGAGGAATCCATCAACATGATAAAGGGCACCCGTGCAAACCCCACAGCGACCATCAGGCCTTGTCCTTGATGATGAACAAGAGGAAGGTGCTCATTGCCCCCGCTTGTGTCCAGTCTCATCCTGACAGCGTTAGTCACGATGATTAGATGAGATAATGGGGGGGGGGGCGGCATGTGGATCAGGAAAGAAGACTGTACATGACACGATCTCATACACAGAAAACCCTAAGGAATCCACACCTCCCCCGCCCCAAAAAAACCACCTAAAAAACTATTAGCACTAAGAAGTGAGGTCAGCTATGGCTTTTCCAGTAGTCATTTAGGGATGGAGAGCTGGGCCATAAAGAAAGCTCAGTTCAGTCCAGTCGCTCAGTCGTGTCCGACTCTTGGCGACCCCATGAATCGCAGCACACCAGGCCTCCCTGTCCATAACCATCTCCTGGAGTTCACTCAGACTCACGTCCATCGCATCAGTGATGCCATCCAGCCATCTCATCCTCGGTCGTCCCCTTCTCCTCCTGCCCCCAATCCCTCCCAGCATCAGGGTATTTTCCAATGAGTCAACTCTTCTCATGAGGTGGCCAAAGTACTGGAGCTTCAGCTTTAGCATCATTCCTTCCAAAGAAACCCCAGGGCTGATCTCCTTCAGAATGGACTGGTTGGATCTGCTTGCAGTCCAAGGGACTCTCAAGAGTCTTCTTTTTGACCACAGGTCAAAAGCATCAATTCTTCTGCGCTCAGCCTTCTTCACAGTCCAATTCTCACATCCATACATGACCGCTGGAAAAGCCATAGCCTTGACTAGATGGACCTTAGTTGGCAAAGTAATGTCTCTGCTTTTGAATATGCTATCTAGGTTGGTCATAACTTTTCTTCCAAGGAGTAAGCATCTTAATTTCATGGCTGCAGTCACTATCTGCAGTGATTTTGGAGCCCCAAAAAATAAAGTCTGACACTGTTTCCACTGTTTCCCCATCTATTTCCCATGAAGTGATGGGACCGGATGCCATGATCTTCATTTTCTGAATGTTGAGCTTTAAGCCAACTTTTTCACTCTCCTCTTTCACTTTCATCAAGAGGCTTTTTAGCTCCTCTTCACTTTCTGCCAGAAGGGTGGTGTCATCTACATATCTGAGGTTATTGATATTTCTCCTGGCAATCTTGATTCCAGCTTCTGTTTCTTCCAGCCCAGCGTTTCTCATGATGTACTCTGCATAGAAGTTAAATAAGCAGGGTGACAATATACAGCCTTGGCGCACTCCTTTTCCTATTTGGAACCAGTCTGTTGTTCTATGTCCAGTTCTAACTGTTGCTTCCTGACCTGCATACAGATTTCTCAAGAGGCAGGTCAGGAGGTCTGGTATTCCCATCTCTTTCAGAATTTTCCACAGTTTATTGTGATCCACACAGTCAAAGGCTTTGGCATAGTCAATAAAGCAGAAGTAGATGTTTTTCTGGAACTCTCTTGCTTTTTCTATGATCCAGCAGATGTTGGCAATTTGATCCCTGGTTCCTCTGCCTTTTCTAAAAAGAAAACTAAGACCCAAAGAATTGCTGCTTTCAAGTTGTAGTGCTGGAGAAGACTCTTGAGGGTTCCTTGGACTGCAAGGAGATCCAACCAGTCCATCCTAAAGGAGATCAGCCCTGAATATTCATTGGAAGGACTGATGCTGAAGCTGAAACTCCAATACTGTGGCCACCTGATGCAAAGAACTGACTCATTGGAAAAGTCCCTGATGCTGGGAAGATTGAAGGCAGGAGGAGGAGACGACAGAGGATGAGATGGTTGGATGGCATCACCAGCTCGATGGACATGAGTTTAAGCAAGCTCTAGGAGATAGTGAAGGACAGGAAAGCCTGGCGTGCTGCAGACCATGGGGTCACAAAGAGTCGGACACGACTTTGCAACTGAACAAGATGAGCTCAGCAAGGTGGTGCAATACATGGTCAGTACACAGAAGTCAGTGGTATTTATACTCCATAGCAGTGAGTAGCATCAGCAAAGATAACCAGATGTTCTGGAGGGAATTTGCCCCCAGAGGGTGGGTAAGGCTTGCCCTCTGAAACAATGCTCGGGGCCACCAGTCACCAGGTACATCCAGGCCAGACCCCAGCAAGGTGCCGCTGTGCACTCCCTGGAGGGCTGTCGTCAGAAAGACAGAGAGGAGCTGGGCGGGCCGGAGGAGCTGGAGTTCGCACACGCTGCTGGTGGGGGCGTGGAATGAAAGCAGCCCGGCGTTTCCTCCACCGGCTGCAGACGGTCCTGCACGCAGTGCCAGTCCTAGGGCACACTCAAGCGTGAGGAGGGTGTCCTCAGCAAAGGAAGGGACTCTCAGAGCAGCCCCACTCATCACAGCCAAAGAGGGGAGGCCACCCCGCTGGCCCTCAGCTGATGAGTGGACAGGTGTGGCCCCTCCGAACAATGGGATAGTATCAGGCAATAAAGAAACGAGATGCCAAAACATGCCACGATGCGGTTATGCCTTAAAGACGTGTGCTGAGGGGAGGAAGCCTGTCACAGGACCCCATAGCGTATGATTCCATCTAGTTACAGGGTCCAGAACTGGCGGAAATGCAGGAACTGGAAGCGAGTTAGTGGCTTCCCGGCTCTGGGTGTGGGGAGTCAGGGGTGATGGTGTGGGTTTCTTTTGGGGTGGTGAACAGATTCTAAAGTTAGTTTTGGCGATGGTCGCACAGCTGTGAATGTACTTAGAGCCTCTGAATCGTCCACTCAGCTGGGCAAAGGGTGTGTGAGCTGTCAGGAGAGCTGCGGTTGGGGGCGGGCGTTGACCATTGCACCTGTCAAGGTAAGAGCTGGTGGGATCTTAGGATTAAGCGAACTCTCAGGGAACTATTTGAGGCATTATGTTTTAAGAGGTAAAATTGACTGTGTTGGATAACAGAAATCTAGGTGGCTCCAGGTTTCAGGTTTTCTCAGCAGTCACAAAGAGCATGTCCTGAACTGACCGGGTTCCTTGTGAGCTGCTCATCAAAGCCTGGGGGAAGCCGGGCTCCCCAGCGGGAGGGCCCCGCCTGAGCCCGCCTTCCTGGGAGCTGGCGCTCTCCTCTCCCCCAGGCCCCAGGAGCTGGCCCTCTCAGCCTCCGTGCATGGCTAATACTGAGACTCCTCCGCCCCGAGCTCTGCAGCTCCTTCCTGCCTGGTCGCGCCTCCCTCCCGGGCTCAGGGAACCCTCGCTGCCGTGCCCCAGGCTGACCGGCCTTCCCTGTGCCTCCGCTTGCTAAGCTCACTCCTGCCACCTGGCCTTTGCACGGGCTGCCCCTCCACCCGCCCTGCCTCCAGGGAGTGGCCTGTCCGAGCTCGCATTGCCTGTTTCAGTTCCAGCGGAGCTGATACTCTCTCCGCTCACTGGCTCCATCCACGGGTGCGCGAGTTACCCCATGAGGGTGCTGACTCCACAGCCCCTGGAAGGTCCCCTGGCACACAATAGGTTTCTAACAAGTGTATTTTGAGCAAGTGAATAAAAGGAAGGAAGCAGTGGGTTTTGGTGAGCAGGGTCTGTGGAGCCCTGCCTTTCCGACTTGCGCGTGCCCACCGTGACCTGGGGAACTTACCGAAATGCAGCCTTGGGTCCCCTTGGGATGGGAGGGTCCCAGATTCTGGGTTTCTAGCAAGCCCCTAACTGCTGGTCTGGGGCTCTCACCTAGGCCCCGGGGTTGCACACAAGGGCCTGGGGGTCCATCGGGACCCCAGGTGGCCCTCCAGCCCGCTGCCGCCGGCCGCTCCCTTCCTTGCTGGCCGAGAGCGTGCACCCTTGTAAGTCATCATTCTGGGGGTGGAGGCAGCTGCTGGTGAACTTCACTGATGCTGGTCGTTTTGCTTTCTGGGTCCTTGGTTGTAGGCCAAAGAGGAGAGAATAGTTGAGCTGGAAACGGAGAATGCTCTTCTTCACCTGAAACTGGCGGAGGTAATACTTTTTCGTGTCTCGGGGCTGAGATGAATTATGTCCGGCGTGTGCTGACTCAGCATCCAGATTTGTCTCAGGCTCTGCAGAAGAAAGCATTGAGATGCTCTTCTTCCCCAGCAAGGACCCTTTAAAGTATCTTATGCTCAACCATCTGTAGGTCTGACTTCCTATTATCTCTGTGCTCATGAATATTTGAAGTGAAGCCAAGTTGCTCAGTCGGGTCCGACTCTTTGCGATCCCGTGGACTGTAGCCAAGCAGGCTCCTCCGTCCATGGGATTTTCCAGGCAAGAATACTGGAGTGGGTTGCCATTTCCTTCTCCATGAATATTCAGGGAGTCATAAATTAACAAGGTGCCTGTGCTTTTAAAGCCAGCTTTATTGAGGACTCATTCAGGTACCAGACATTCACTCGGGTAAAACGTATGGTCTGGTGTTCAGTAAGCTCACAGCTACAATCCCACCACCGCAGTCAGCTGTGGGCCTCTCCCTTCAGCCCCAAAGACGAACCTGTGTGTGGTTCTACCCACGCCATCTGCCTCCCTCACCCCAACTTCTCTTGCAGAGCTGCCCTTCACTTTGACAAATGGGGAACGCTGGGGGATCCCGCTTTGCTTATTCCTACGTGACTGGCCGTGGCCGCCTTTGGTCAGCTGAAAAGTGGCCCCCAGAGATGTCTGTTCCCTCCTAATTCCAGACGCTTTGAACATGACCTTGACCAGGGATAAGACCTCTGCAGACGGGATAGAATTTGGGGTGGGGCCGACCCTGGGTTATCTGGGGTCTTGGTGCCTTCCTGCGAGTCCGTGTAGGATGGAGGCAGCAGTGACGGAGGATAAAGAAGGGAAATGTTTAAGACTCGAGAAGGGGGGCCTGGCGACATCAGGGCCAGTGGAGGGGGAGGGCCCCTCTGAGCCTCGCAGGGCACACGGCTCTGCCCTGGGTCTTGGAAGTCTGGCCTCAGGACGGGAGAGAAAACACTCGTGCAGTCCAGCCTCCCAGCTTGTGGTGTGTTGTTACAGTGGCAACAGAAAACCAACAAACCCCCATTGAATCACCCCTGCTCCCTGGAGGCCCCCCTGGGGAAGCAAGCTTCAGGCTCCTGGCTCCCCACAGATAACCCTGTTTCACTGAAAAAATGTAGTCACGCTAAAACTGCCTGTTAATTTAGGGCTGGTCACACTAGCTTTAAACAAAGCGCATATTAATTTATTAACTAACCTTCAAGTCTGTGATTTTCTGGTGCTTCTGAGCACACGTGTATGGGCTCTCTCGGCCACCAGCTGGTCTGAGCTGATGGAAGGCGACACCGTGAACTCATCCTGCGGCATTTCCCCAGCCTCATCGTCCAGGACTCAGACTGCCCCGGCAGGTCGCTCTGCCTGGAATCCCTTGTGGCCGTGGCCACTCACACCTGAGGATAAGCTTCCAGCTCGGGTTTGGGGTTTCCACGTGTGTCTGCACTGTCAGCGCAGGTGGTTGTTCTGCGGTCGCTCAGGCGTGTCCGACTCCTTGTGACCCCATGGACTGCAGCAAGGCCTCCCTGTCCATCACCAACTCCCGGAGCTTGCTCAAACTCTTGTCCATCGAGTCAGTGATGCCATCCAACCATCTCATCTTCAGCCGCCCCTCCTCCCACCTTCAGTCTTTCCCAGCATCAGGGTCTTTTCCAATGAGTCAGTTCTTCGCATCAGGTGGACAAAGTATTGGAGCTTCAACTTCAGCATCAATTCTTGCAGTGAATATTCAGGACTGATCTTCTTTAGGACGGACTGGTTGGATCTCCTTGCAGTCCGAGGGACTCTCAAGAGTCTTCTCCGGGACCACGGTTCATTCCATCAGTGGGGAAGCTTGAGAATGCCAACCATTTTTCCAATTTGTCATTGAGACAATTTTTTTTTGCTTGTTTTACATGGAAGATCATTAGATATAGAATGTCAGATAGAGCCTGTAAAGTTTCGAGTGTTTATAAGACCCTGTATTCTTTTCTGAGAATTGACAGAAAAATCTCAGCCTCTGTGGCCCACATCCCCCGTGCCCTCACAGCGTCTGACACCACTGGCTCAGCCCCCCGGCCTCGGTGGGAGCAGACTGTGTGTGTCTGCGCCGGTGTGTCCAGCACTCAAGGACCCTGCCACGAAACGGTGTTTTCGTTTTCAACCCCTGCCTTGCAGGCTGAGACAGCTGTCGTCCCGATGGTAGGACTGTGGCCCTCCCAGGATTAACACTCACCCCTGTGTTCATTTCGCAGTCGCCTGAATGAGCCCCGTGTCCTTTGCCCGGGGGCACTGTGTGTTCATGTTGATCTTCACCCAGGCTGACTCCCGGTTCTCTCCCTCTCCCTGGGGCTCGCCCTCCCTGAGAAGCTTCTGAAACCTCCTCCCCGCTCCCCAGCCTCTGCACCTCCAGCCGCTGCCACGTGGCCCCTCGTCCTGGCAGGGGCGCTGGCCTCTGGTTTCAGTGGGGGCTTCCTCCCCTCCAGGGTCTGATACCTGTGTCGGCTGCGTCCCCTGGCGCCCCAGGCAGGGCTGCCCTTCTTGTGAGACCGGCTGCTCAGCTGCCGAGCCCCGTCCCCTGGGCGGTTCACCTCTGCCCAGGGCTCAGCGTCTGGTCCTGCCCTCGCTCGGTCCCTGCCCTGCCTCCGGGGTCCATGTGCCCTCTTCCAAGCACACGCCTCAGGACCTCTGTCCTGGCGCCCCCTGCAGCTAGCATTACCTCCATGTCCCCTGCACCCCTGCCCAGAGGCCGGCGTCCCACCAGCCAGGTGCGGGCCCCCAGCACACACTCTCCGGACAAGACAGGCCTGTGTCCTCACCGGGATGCCCCACTGGACCCCCGGTCGTCTCCTCTGCCCTCTGCCCACCCCCGGAAAACGAGCAGCGGTTCCCGCTGATGAAGTGAGCGCACACCCACCTGTTGTGTGGCTTCTGAGCTGCGTGTCTGTGTCCTGGGCATGTGATAAAGCAGAGTCATGGGTGGTTTAACCACGTGTTCTCACTGCATGGGGACGTGTACTTGCTGTTCTGCAGGGAAACTCTGCAGCGTCCGCTGGCTCGTGAGGACCTAGTGTGAGAGCGCAAACACCTAGAGGAAAACGGAGCGAAGGGAGACCCAAGCTGGCTGTGCCAGGGGCCTCGCTGCGCCTCCCCACCAGCGGCTCAGGCCAGAGCCCGTGTTTCCGTCCCATCCTGAGAGTTTGACCCATCGCTGTTCCCACGATGATGCTCTGACGTCCAGACCATGAGGGCCTGTCGTCCGCCGTCCGAGCGCCTTGTCCCCTTCCCCGCTGTCCTCCCCGCAGGCACCAGCGTGGGCTTTCAGAACGTGCGCCTGGGCTGCAAGTCCTCCGCGACGTGGCACCACCTGTGGGCCCCTCCCCCGCGGGAGATGGTGGGGGCCTCTGGGCACCCCCGCTGTGCCCCCAGCCATGGGCTGCTCCCCTCACCCCAGCGCCTTCCAAACGCTGCTCCCGCCGCGCCTGCCCTGCTCCTGAAGCAGCGCTGACCTGGGCCCTGCTCACCCAGCCTGGTCCTTGCAAGCTTGTTTTGGTGGCCAGTGCCACCACTTCATGGCAAATCCTGGGGGAATGATGGAAACGGTGACAGAGCTTGTTTTCTTGGGCTCCAGAACCACTGCAGTTCTGGGGAGAGCTGCAAACAGTGAGTGCAGCCATGAAATTAAAAGATGCCTCTGCTCCTTGAAGAAAAGCAGTGGCAAGCCTCAACAGTGGCTTAAAAAGCAGAGACATCACTTTGCCTGCAAAGGTCCGTCTAGTCAAGGCTATGGTTTTTCCAGTAGTCATGTATGGATGTGAGAGTTGGGCCATAAAGAAAGCTGAGCACTGAAGAGCTGATTCCTTCGAACTGTGATTTTGGAGAAGACTCTTGAGAGTCCCTTGGACTGCAAGGAGAACCAACCAGTCCACCCTAAAAGAGATCAGTCCTGAATATTCATTGGAAGACTGATGCTGAAGTTGAAGCTCTAATACTTTGGCCACCTGATGCGAAGAGCTGACTCATGAAAAGACCCTGATGCTAGGAAAAATTGAGGGCAGGAGGAGAAGGGGACGACAGAGGATGAGATGGTTGGATGGCATCACTGACTCAATGGACATGAGTTTGAGTAAACTCTGGGAGTTGGTGATGGACAGGGAAGCCTGGCGTGCTGCAGTCCATGGGATCGCAAATATCAGACACGACTGAGCAACTGAACTGATGCCCTGTGGCCCCTGAGCTTGCCCTTGGCCTGAGCAGTGGCTCCTGGTGGGCAAATGGGTGCCCTGTGGACAATCAGGAAGTGTCTCCCTCAGAGAAAAGGCTCCTGGGTCTGTCCCAATGCTCTAAGTTGTCTTTTCCTCTCTTCTGGGCCACAGTCCTGGGAAGTGACTGGAAGGGACCACAGGGCAGAGACGCACACGCTTCTCGGGGAGCAGATGCCCCGGCGAGGACACTCTCTCTCCGCCCTGACCTGGCTCTGCCGCGCCGCCCAGGTGAGGGCTCCCTGGGGTCCGTCTTTGCTCGTGGGAGGAGCGTTTGTGTTCAGTCGGGAGAGTGGTTACTTTCTGGGGAATTGTGTAAGTCGTGCGGATCGAAATAGATGAGCTCTGCTTTCACTTTCCCTTTCACTTTCATGCATTGGAGAAGGAGATGGCAGCCCACTCCAGTGTTCTTGCCTGGAGAATCCCAGGGACGGGGGAGCCTGGTGGGCTGCCGACTCTGGGGTTGCACAGGGTTGGACACGACTGAAGCGACTCAGCAGCAGCAGCAGCGTTTATGTTACGGGAGTTTAGCTGATTGACGGTGTTGTGTTAGTCTCTGCTGTACAGAGAAGTGCTTCACTCACCTATGCGCGTTCGGGTTTCTAAATGTTCTTTTCCACTGAATAATCACGGCGGATCTACTCTTTTTAAAACAACTTTCTGTTTGTTTTTGTCTGTGTTGGGTCTTTGTTGCTGTTTGGCCTTTCCTCCAGTTGTGGTAAGCGGGCCCTCCCGCACTAGAGACTGTGGGAGCCTCTGGGCCTCCCCACCAGCAGCTTGTGCCGGAGTGCACGAGGAGCTGGGGCTCCTGGGCTCAGCAGTTGCGGTCCCCGGACTCGAGAGCACAGACCAGCAGTTGCAGTCCCCGGACTCGAGAGCACAGCTCAGCAGTTGTGGTCCCGGAACTCGAGAGCACAGCTCAGCAGTTGCGGCTCACGGACGCTGCTGCCCTGCGGCGTGTGGGATCCTCCCCGAGCAGGCATCGAACCCTTGTCTCCTGCCCTGGCAGGCGGATTCTCTGCCACTGAGCCGCCAGGGACGCCTGACCATCTATTCTCATGGAGTTACAAGAAGCCTTCATTTTAGGGAGCAAAGCCCCGCAGGGTGCTATGTGTGGACTTCCCATTACAGGCGACTCCCATCTCCATAATCAGTAGCAGACGCAGTCCACTGTGGGCATTCTGTTTTCCGAAACTGAGTAGGAGGCTAAACCTCAGAGCACGACGAGGCCTCGTGCAGAGACAGGAAGGAAACACATCTTGGCCGTGAGGTGAAGTGCTGCATTCCCCTGGTTGTGGAATTTCGTACGTCACAGTTGCTCTCACCTACGCTTCACATCAAATGTTACAAAACTGGCTCATACACGTCTGATTAAATGGCGTTAGCACAGCAGATTATCCAAGAGAGCACCTCCTTTAAAAGCACCGTGGCTCCTGGCAGGAGCGGGGAGGCGTAGGCACACAGTCCACGGGCAGTTCTTAAGGTGGGCGCCTCTCGAGCGTTTTTCACCTTTGTTACAAACCGTGTGGCCTGGGTAAAGATCAGAAGGAAAAAAGATCATCATTGCAACAATAGAAGCACCATCTGTTAATAGGATTAATTTGCTCTTAGAGTGGTTCCCTCCCCCCACCCAGCATGAACTGCATTATTTAGAATGGGTTTGTATGGAATTAATTCTTCATTCTCTTCCAACTGGGTAAAATTAATCCATCCTTCACTGAAGTATATAACTTTATCTGCGTTCCATAAAGTAAAAATAATTTAATTCAATTTAGTTTTGACGTTTTATGAAAATGTTTCCTAAACACACTGATACGGTCTCCACTTGATAGCCAGAAAAGGCTTAACGAAAGGGACAAAGAACGTGTATTTCAGTTCAGCTCAGGCTCCATGAGTGTCGTGTTTGGTGCTAAAGAGCAGCACCTCCGTTCTTTCATCTCATGGACTGGTCTTCGAGCCAACATCAGTTCAGTTCAGTCGCTCAGTCGTGTCCGACTCTTTGCAACCCATGAATTGCAGCACGACATCAGCCAACACACCTCCAAGTTATTTCAGGAGGAAAGAGCGCACTTTACGTGGAGGATGCTGTTTAGATGGGCTGTTGCATTGTTCCCGGGGCTCTGGAATCCAGGGCTTGTGTGCCTGGAATTCCGCTGTGCACATTTATAACCCAGGAGGGCATTGTTCTCCTGCCTGGGGAGTACATTAGAGCTTTGTTCCTGGGAGGGGAGCCCCCTGTCACAGGAAGTAAACAGCAGGCGGAAAAACGTTGCAGGCAAGCTCTCCACCAGGCCACCGGCTGCGCTTCCTATGGAAGCTGATGAAAGACCTAATTTTCTTAAGGACTTCAGCTGTGTAAGTGTGTAAAGCCACCCAGGCTGCTTTCTGAAGTGCAGACCCCAGGTCTGGGCTCAGTGCTGGGAGGGAGCGAGGGCGTGTCTGTGTGCCTGGCGAGCGTGCCTGGGTCTGGGGCTGAGGGCGTCAGCTTGCACAGATCTGGGTCATGATCGGCCCGTGTGTGGGCGTGCCGGGCTGGGCTCACTCTGTGGAAGTCCCATGCGTGCGCTGCGACGAGCAGCAGCCATGCCCGTCACGTTAGTCGTGTGGGTCCCTGTTTTGCAGAAGCTGAAACAAGAGATGGACGCGCTGCAATCCTCTTCTCGGGGGCTTCTCCAGAGTTACCAGGAGGAGCATCGGGGCTGCCTCTCTGCGAGAGTGCAGGCCGTCCAGACGGCCCAGCTCCACCGCGACGCTCTGCCGAGTAAGATGGACCCTGACCGAAGATGCCTCGAGCGGCCCGCCTGGGACCTGGGCGTCCAGCCCGCTCAGTGCTGGGGGCCTGCCAGCTTGTGGGCAGGGCCGAGTCCCTGCTCTCTGGGTGACCACTTAACCTCTTGACCTTAACCTGTGGCTGAACAGGGCCCTCTATGTAAGGGCCCCCACCATGGCACCCCAGAAACCCCCTTGTGGCCTCTGCCCCACCATGGCACCCCAGGAACGCACCTAGTACCCCCACCCCACCATGGTGCCCCAGGAACCCACCCTGTGCCCCCCACCCCTGTCCAGACCATGGAGTGGGCCGTCAGCATGGCGATGAGCGTCCACGGTGCTGTCCTGAGGCCCAGGGCCTTCCCCGAGGCTGGCACAGGCTGTGTCTTGGGTGCTCTGGCTGCAGAGGGCCCGGCCTGCGGCGCGCTGGGTGCAGGGCTGGTGGAAGGGGCCAGGACCTCTGCAGCCGCTCCAACAGGGTGACCTTGTTTGCAGTGGCCTGGCCGGCGGAGGCGGGGCGTCTGGAGCAGTCTCTGCGGGATGTGACCGAGCGCTGGCGGCGGGAGCTGCAGGAGCGGCGGCGGCTGCAGGAGGCCCTGGCGGTGGGTGACCCTCCACCCGACCCTGACAGCAGGGGCAGCGTGGGCGGGGGTCCCTGTCCCCCCATGGGCCGCCGCCTCCCCGGTTCTCCGGCTGCTCTGTCGAGGGCAGGGCTGGGGCCCCCGGGCCAGGCTGGGCGTCGCAGTGGCAGGAGGTGACCGCCTAGCACCTGCGGGGCCTTCGGGGGGGCCGGCAGGCGTGGGTGGGGGAGCAATTTGCAGAGGCGGAGACCCCCAGGCAGGACAGGAGCCCAGTAAGCCTGGAGTTGCCTCTGAGACACTCGTGGGCACAGGGTGTGGGCCCTGCCTCCTCACCAGCTCTTGTCCACCCAGCCAGGGTCTGCGCAGAGGTGACAGCTGGGCAAGGCCCTGGCAATATGCTCCGGCCTCCACCCAGACCCAGACTCTGGGCCCTAATCACGTGTGACGATAGAAATAAGCAGGCAGGTTGATGACGTTTGAAGGAATTGATCACAGACAGGCTGAACAGCAAAGTATTTCAGCAGGCTGCACCTGGCCTGTCCCCGGAACACTGGGTACTTGGTGTGGGGACCAGGTGTGGCCCCTGCCAGTGACAGCACCGCCTGGCTGGGCCGAGGTCCGTTTCTAGGCAGACCAGCTCGTTAGGGCCGACGGCTTCCCACCCTCTGACCCGCCATTGCTGTCGCTACTGGTGGGCCTTCTGGCCGACCTGCAGCACAAGCTCAGGTGACAAGTTCCCCGAGTCACTGTCCCTTGGCCTCCAGGCTCTCCTGACCTGCCTCTGGCTGCCCACCTGCCCTGGGAGGTCATGCCTGTTACTCGCAGCTGTGATAACCCCCGGGTCACTGGTGGTCTCCCTTCAGCCGCCGCCTCCGGGCATCCTCAACCTCGTCCAGCGGCTGCCTCTCCCCAGGCCTCTTGGGTCCCACGGGTCCGCACGGCTCCTTGAGAAGCTGCAGCTTCTCCCCGGCATCCGGATTCCTGGCCTGGGGTGTTTGTGGGCATCTGGCAAGTCTACAGCTATTTCTCCTGCTTTCTGGGACTGTCTCCAAAGGCTGAGGGGCTGGGGAGGAGCTGATGGCTCCAGAGTCCCCTGGGCACCAAGGCACGGGGCGTCCGTGGAGTCTTGGTGGGGGCTGGCCATTCGTGTCCGTGGCTGCCAAGGAAGCTAGTGGTTTGCCCAGCGGTGTAGACAGAAGGGCCTCTGAGTGTAGAGAAGTGTCTCCCTCTGCCTAGAGACGTGCTTCTCGTCCCCGACACGACGGTTCATGAAGGATGCAGACAGGCTGGGTTGATCTCAGCCATGTCAGGACGGTGGATGTGCCCTGGAGCGTGAGGGCTGGCAGGGTGAGCAGGCAGGGAGGTTTCTGGGGGACACAGGAGCGGGGCTTCCGACAAGCTGGGAGAGGAAGGGCCTCTTCAGTGTGGCCCCAAAGTTATCAAAGGGCCGCAGGTCAAAGGGTCCAGCAGAAGCATGCAGCGGTGACTCAGAGCTCACCTGGGAGACAGGAGCTCCCCGTTGGAGGGACCCAGGCACAGCCCTGCGGAAACGTGGCCATGTCCACGGGGCTAAGCTCAACACGCTCTTGCCGTGAATTCCTAAGACAATGAGTGCCCCAGCTCTGAGTCCCCGCTATGTGGGAAGGTGTGGCTCCCATGCTGTGCTGGTGGAGGTTCAGGGGCTTATTCTTGGTCTGTTTCTGTGTCATCTCTTCACATCTACCCCCGGGAGGGCCTGGGTAACGAGCCGCTGGGAAGCCTTCTCAAATCCCTGAGAGATTAGCCTGGGGTGTGGTTACACGGCAGCGTCTCGATGTGCACAACCCCGTGGTAATCATCTGCCATGTGAGCAAACGTAAGAGTGAACTTTTAAACAATTTGAGGTGACACAGACAGTCCCTGCTCCGTGGGGTTTTCTCGCTCACCGAGGCTTGGTGGGGAGTCCGGCGCTCACGTCTCGCGGAGAGTCCTCAGCAGATGCTCTGTGAGAAAATGGTCCCTGGGTTCCACGTGCTCCCAGGCTCACAGGAAACCTCCTCTTGCTTCAGGAGCTGAAGGGCAACATCAGAGTCCACTGTCGGATCCGCCCTCTGCTGCCCTTCGATGACGAGGCTCAGGAGCCGGTCCCACAGAACAGGTAATCTGCTTCCTCACTCAGTGTGTGTGCATGTGCACACACGTGCGTGCACACACAATACACGTGTGTATGTTGTGTGCATGTGTATTGTATGCACATGCATGTGTTGTGTGTATGTGTATTGTGTGTGCATGTGTACACATGTATTTATGTGTGTGCACACACGTGTGGTGTGTTGTATGCACATGTATGGTGTGTATTATGTGCACACGTGTGTGGTGTGTGTATTGTGTGCACACGTGTTGCATGTGTGTTGTGTGCGCACATATGTACATGTGTATTATGTGTGCACACATGTGTGTGGTGTGTTGTGTGAACATGTGTGTGGTGTGTTTATGCACACGTGTGTGGTGTGTTGTCTGCACGTGTGTATTGTGTGCACACGTGTATTTGTGTGTGTGCACGTGTGTGGTATGTGTATTGTGTGCACGTGTATTATGTGCACATGTATGTGGTGTGTCATGTGCACACGTGTGGGCATGTGTATTATGTGTGTGCACACGTGTGTGGTATATGTATTGTGTGCTTGTGTATTGTATGCACGTGTGTCGTGTGTGTTGTCTACACTTATGTGCACACACGTGTATTGTATGCACGTGTGTGTATTGTGTGCACACGTGTGTTGTGTGGTATGTGTGTTGTGTGCACATGTATGTGGTGTGTCATGTGCACACATGTGTTGTGTGTGCACTGTGGACATGTGTGTTCATGTGTGTGCACACGTGTGTGGTTTGTGTATTGTATGCACGTGTGTTGTGTGTGTTGTCTGCACTTGTGTGCACACACATGTGTGTTGTGTGTGTTGTATGCACATGTATATGCTGTCTGCACGTGTGTGTTGTGTGTGCGCACGTGTGTGTGTGGTTTGTGTATTGTATGCACGTGTGTGGTTTGTGTATTGTATGCACGTGTGTTGTGTGTGTTGTATGCGCATGTATATGCTGTCTGCACATGTGTGTTGTGTGTGCGCACGTGTGTGGTTTGTGTATTGTATGCACGTGTGTTGTCTGCACGTGTGTGTTGTGTGTGCGCACGTGTGTGTGTGTATTGTATGCACGTGTGTTGTCTGCACTTGTGTGCACACACGTGTGTTGTGTGTGTTGTATGCGCATGTATATGCTGTCTGCACGTGTGTGTTGTGTGTGCGCACGTGTGTGTGTGTGTATTGTATGCACGTGTGTTGTCTGCACTTGTGTGCACACACATGTGTGTTGTGTGTGTTGTATGCGCATGTATATGCTGTCTGCACGTGTGTGTTGTGTGTGCGCACGTGTGTGTGTGTGTAGGGACAGAGCACAGAAGTGGCACCTGCCTCCTGTGTTCTGATCTCTGGATGAGGCTCTTTTCTGGGTGGAGCTGATTTGCTAAGAGGGAGTGGCTGGCATTCTCTCTGGAATGTGCCTGAACGTGGCCAAAATATCTGAGCCAGAAAGAGAGGAGTCGTAGGGGCCCTGCTGCCCAGGCGGGCAGGCAGCCTTCAGTGGTGCAGGCCAGCTCTTGCTGGTCCCTGCCCTCTGATTGCCCCCAGAGCCCCCTCGGAGACCAGGGGGTGGTTAACACTGACTCAGCACTCCTGACTGAGAGAAAGTGGCGTGGTAATGAGTGACACCAAATTACCTGAAATTCGTCTCCTTGAAAATCGTAACCCTGACTTTTCCTTCTTTCTCCAATGAAACACATGCCCGGTGGACGTCTCCACTGGGCGGCCCGTCGGAGCAGCTCCCGACGCTGGGCCTCCCCTGGCCCGCGTCCCGCTCAGCCCGCAGCGTCCTCTGCCCTGCCGGCTCGGGCCAGGCCCGCCCAAGGGCTCGCGGTGGCCGCTCGCGCCGCACCTGTGTCTGCGCTCACTGCAGGCCATCCCCGCGCCCTGGCCACACTCCCTTCTTGTGTAAAGGCCCCTCCACCCTCTGCTCTCTGCACATGCTACAGGGTAACACTTGGCTTTAGAGGGCCTGCGGAAAGCCCTCGGTCGGTCCCGCGCTGTGAAACAAGTTGTGGCGGGGTGTCTAGTTCTGCAGCGCAGTCCAGCAGCCAGCGGTTCCCAAGCGGGGTGTCTCCATGAACGTGCTCTGGGTGGTGTTTGCAGATGGCCTCGTCGCATTATTAATCTGTTTCTGTGCTACCTGATGGGGTCACTTCCTGCCTCACGTGGTCCTGTGACTAAATGAATTAAAGTTAAGTAATCTGGACACATAGCCTCTCAGCTGCTCCGGCCACGTCTCAGGTGTGCCGCTGGGCGGTTCATCCTCACAGAAGACCGTCAGACAGCCCTGGGCTGTTCAGCTTGGCAAAGCTTCCCAAGAGGCGTCCTGAACTGGGTTTCTTGTTCTTCTATCATTTACGGTTACTCACCTCTAGCTCCGACGCGTGTCGCCTCTGTCTGGACTCGTGGTTGCGCTCCGACACTGGGGCTCCTGCGGGCAGAGGCCTCGGCAGGCCTTTCTTTCTGTCTGTCACCCCCAAGCGCCTCACCTCAGGCTGTCTGTGTAGGAGGTATTTACATGTAGACGTATGTGTCACACAGCACAGTTAGAGAGTGCAAGAGTACCAAACAGAGTGGAGGTGTGCGAGGAAAATGTGCCGAGATAAGGCCAGAGGGAGGGAGGGGAGGTGAAGGTGGGGAAAGGATAGAGAAATCGAGACCAAGATGCAGGATGCCAGGGGCCGGAAGCGGGGGAGCCGGAATCGAGCCCGAAGCCTGAGAGACGGGGGCGCGTGGCAGGAGCTCCGTCATAACATGTACCTTCAATGTTGCTTTATCCCTCAGCTCTGTGTCCGGAGGAGTGGTCCACGCAGTCGATGACGTGAGTGAATTTTCCTTACACTTTGTATCTGGGACCGTTCCGTCTGACGGTTCAAATATCCCACCGCTGAGGGATTCGGAGGCTGAGTGAATGTGAAGCAATTTCCTCCTTTCTGTATGCTTTCTTAGTTACTGTTTCTGTTTCTTGATTTCTATCAGACGTGGAATTCGTGAGGCGTTGGGTGCCTTTCCCATGCGAGCCCATAAGGCTGTTCGCCTGTAGCTCTGAGGGAGGGAAGCCAGCCCCCCCTCATTAATTCCCCAGCCCCCATGTCAGCCCGTGCACGTGTGAGTGCGTGTTAACATTTGCAGCACAAGGGAAGAAGTGCAAGTGTAAAGCGAATAGAGTTAAGTAGGAACTTAGTGGTGTGAATTGGAAACAGACACTTCTGTTATGAACTCACGATTGTGTTTTCCCTTTAAAGCCCAGTTTTCCTCATATTTGAGCTTCCCTGGTGGCTCAGCTGGTAAAGAATCCACCTGCAATGCGGGAGACCTGAGTTCAGTCCCTGGGTTGGGAAGATCCCCTGGAGAAGGGAAAGGCTGCCCACTCCAGTATCCTGGCCTGGAGAATTCCATGGATGGTGTAGGCCATGGGGTCTCAAAGAGTCGGACACGACTGAGCGACTCTCACTTCACTTTCTTTGCTCGCATTTATCTGTTGAAAAGGCCAGAAGCGGCAGTGGGTGCAGGGCAACGGGGCTCCTTGGGGTCATGGGTCACGGGTCACGGGTCCTGACGAGCCTGGGACGGGGGAAGGGGAAGGGTCGGGACTTCCTGCTGGAGGACTCAGAGCCTATTTAACAGAGCGCCCGTGGGTGTCAGACGGAGCGATGGAGCTTAGGCGGTGAATGACGCAGACCAAATGACATGCTCTCGTGAAGACCTTCAGTTCACAGCTGTTATTATTTTCAGATCTCGTTGATCAGCTTGGGAGAGCGCTGGGTGTCAGTCCTTCCGTCCTTTATTCTAAGACATGATAAAGAAAGGAGGAGGCCTGTGTCCCTTCCTGATGAATGCGCTTCAGGGCAAACGCATCACGGATGAGGGCAAGTTCTTCTTTACGGGAGATGCTAGTGAATACATCCAGAAGTGAAAAATATCAGTCGTATTTGCGACCCCGTGGACTCTAGCCTGTCCATGGAATTTTCCAGGCGAGAGTTCAGGAGTGGGTAGCCGTTCCCTTCTCCAGGGGATCTTCCCGACCCAGGGATTGGAGCCGGGTCTCCTGCATCGCAGGCAGGCTCTTTACCGTCTGAGCCACAGGGAAGCCCAAGGATGCTGGACGAGGGCCCTCTATCCTGCCTTATCCAACTTTGTGTGTGTCTAAAAGTCTCCATAAATAAAAGTTTGAAAAGATGTCCTAGCTGTATTATGACCATCACAAAATGAATTGCTACAGTTTTAGCTCCTTTGTTGATCATTTTCACTTAACATGAAAGTCCAGGCCTTTAGAGTACAGCGACCTCTTGGAAGGTGATCAATCCTGGGTTGCATCGATTGCTCTCAAGTCTCAGCGCTTATCTGCCAGGCCCGTTGTCTGAATCAGTTTTATTGTGATAACATATTGTAACCTTGAGCAACCCTTTTTGTTTTCATTTTATTTCATTATTTTAAAATATAATCTCTTTTTGCTGGCCTCACAGTCAGGAATTCGGGATCTTAGTTCCCTGAGCAGGGGTCGAACCCTGCCCCCGGCAGTGGAAGCACGGGGTCTTAACCCCTGGACTGACAAGGAAGTCTCAGCAACTCTTTTTAAAGTAGTTTCAGTTAATGGATCGATAACTTATTTTTTTTAAAATAAAGAAACCGTGGAAATTGCTGTAGCTGGTTATGAAATTCCGTATAGAGTAAGCATTTTTAAAACTCCGTGTTTTTCAGTACTTTGCCTTCCATTGTTTGGTGCCTTGCAGGCTGCTTTTAGTATGAGTGTCGTGGGGGTGAGCAGAAGGCCAGCTAATCCTCATCATTAGGAGTTTGAGTCAAAGCGAGTCCTCGGGACCACCATACCGACCCCACCTCCATTTTAAGTGGTTAAGTTACGCCTTTCCTATGTCTCCCGAGCTCTGGGGGCATCTGGTCCCTGCGGGGTACTTCCTGTGGGGGGACATCCGCCCCCCAGCCCCGCCCCCAGTGACGGGGCTCCCTCATAGCTCCGTTACATCTTCATCCTCCTCGTGGTCCCTGCCCGTCCTGGGAGACTCCACTGAGTCTTCACATTCGGGACTTGGAGGGTTTAGGAAAATGTTTTTATCCCATCAAGATGAGATAAAGTTTCTTTCCATTGGGGCATTTCGGATTGTGCTTTAGGAAACCGGCAGAATCCAAGTCATGTTTCACCTTCACTTGACCCGTCTGTTGAAGGACTTCCTGCCACTGAATGTGCTGAGGACACAAGTAGTCTGCCCTGGGACACTGGCTCTCTGGGATCCCGCGTTGTGCTTTTCTTTCCAAGAGTCTGACGCGAGTCTGCGTTGGTCCAGGGCGTGTAGCGCAGCTCTGCGTTTCTTGTGTTTGGCTGAGCTGGGTGTTTGTGGCGGCCCTGCAGCAGGTGGGATCCTAGGCCCAGAGTTGGAAGGTGACTGTTCACCGCTGGACCACCAGGGAAGGCCTTTAGCGCTTGATTTCAGTTTGCGATCCGATTCCACATTGCAGGGTTCTGGATTCAGCCTACGAATAAAGCCCGTCTCAGGCGGAGCTGGCCTCTGTGCCAGCTCTGGGTCGCCAGGGCTGCCCGTTGCGTCTCCTGCGTGCTTGGCTTGTTTGATGATCACACGCGGAGGAAGAGATTCTGGCTTGGCCGGCAGCGCGCGAGATGGCCCATTTGCGTCTCAAACACAAATGCTCCAGAGCGGGTTCTCTCGTCCCTCCAATGGCCGTCAACCCCACCCCGCGCCGCCTCAGGGCCTGGCACACGCCCTTCCTTCCTGACGCCCGCCCCCACCGGGCTCCCCTGCCCATCCTCAGCACGCATTGTGAGCATCACGGCCTCAGGAAGGCCCTTCCTGCTGTCCGGCCTAACGAGGACGCTCTCCCTCGCAGTCTCATCGCATCTGTATTTCTCTTCGAGGTTCTTTGTGTATTTCAGGCAGTTCTGTGGTGAAGCCTGTCTGTGTCCAAGGTTCTTTGTGTATTTCAGGCAGTCCTGTGGCAAAGTCTGTCTGTGTTGCCAGACAGGCAGGCGCACGTCCCTTCTGTTCCCTGGAGGCTCCGTTCAGCTTCCGGCTCGGGCAGCTCTCCAAACATACTTGTCGGGAGGGAATGAAAAGGTGAAGGCACATTTCTAGCTGGATTTGTTTCTGGGCAGATTGTATTCAGAGACTGAGACGGTTTTTTACCAATAATTGACTTAACCCAGGTTCATCGTGGGAATGAAAATGGTTTTGTAAGCCCTTCGCATACAGGATAATGTCTCTTAAAAAGCCAATTAAGGAGTAACACACTGCAAGGGCTTCCCTGCAGGCTCAGTGGTAAAGAATCTGCTTGCCAACACCAGGGACGTGGGTTCCATCCCTGGCCTGGGAGCATCTCAGGTGTCTCAGAGCAAATAAGGAAGATTAAAAACAAAGTAACGCAAACAAACATGACGTGCTCTGCGTTGCTCCAGGCAAGGGGCACGGAAGAAAGGAGGGGCTGGTGGAGCTGAGGCGAGCCTTGCTGGGAGCTGGCTCCAGCGGGGCGGCCTCCCCAGCTGCGTGCAGGTCCAGCTCCTACAAACCCACCTGCTGGGCCCGCCTGGTTCCGGGTCCCTGCGCTCTGCTGCCCAAGGCACCTCCCTCAACCCCACGGCTCAGCCTCGCCCGCGTTCAGGCCGAGTCCTCAAGCTGCCTGGCCTCTGAGTCTCCTCCCTCGCCCCCCCTCTCCCCAGCCGTTGGTCTGTCCAGCAGTCTCGGCCCAGGACCTGGGCGTCTCCCACCGTCCACGTGACAGCGTGTCCTTGCCACCCAGCTGCCGCTGTGTCTTCCGCACGTCTGAGAAGTGGACGTCAGGACCTCAGGCTTGGCCGGGCAGCTCGATCCCAGGAGACGGGGGCTCTGATGGGGGCTCTGGTGGGGCGGCAGCGTGAGGATGCAGAAGGCGGTGGTCAGGGCTGTGGGCTCTCCCTGGAGCCTCTGACCGAGCCCCTGTCCCAGGGGCTCCCACACCTGGCCCGCTGGCGGTGCCCTCCACCAGAGACGCCAGATGACGCACTGCTCTCAAGCTGAGAGGCAGCTCCCAGCATCCTGCGGAGGCCACCGGTGAAGTTCCTGCTGAGGTCGTGAGCGTCTGGAGGGAAGTGTGTTGGTGGGTTTTCATGTGCTACTGGCCTCCTGGCACCTGAACAGTCCATCTCTGCCCACCGGGAGCTGCTTCAGGTCCCACTCGTCCAATCTCAGGGAGGACCCTGTCACTGCCGTGGATTTATCCCGGGCTCATGTCCAGCCGACCCCTCCCCACCCTCTCGGGGCCTGCAGGTCAGAGGGAAGCCTGTCTCTCACTTTTATAGTGAGTATTGTGGGTCTTTGGTTTTGCTATCTGGTTGCTCTGTTTTTGAATGTGGAGATTTAAGGTGATTCAACATCCGTGCCTGCATATTTATTTTAATAATTTCCGAGCTTCTCTGAATCTATCACCTGGTATGAACCAACCTGAATTTGCTCCCAGGAAGTTGTTGGTTGGCTTCAGCTGTATTTTACCCTAGTGGTTTTGCTGAGACTTAGCCACATTGGTGCAGGAACCGTTGATGCGGGGTGCCCAGCACGGGTGAGGTGACAGAGGCCGTCTTCTTGGGGTCAAGGTACCCCGTGTCCCCTCCTGGGAGAGGTTGTCACTCCAGGTCTGCAGACTCACGGCCCATCACAGGAAGGAGCAATACCCCCAAACAGGAGACCACGTGCTGCACAGTGGGGACCCCCGATATCTGCATGACATCCCAGAAAGTGTGGGCTCACTCTTCCTGCTGCGGCGGGGCCAGGGCATGACTGAGGACCCCCACCTTGGAGAGAAAGGTGTCCAAGGCTTAGAAACCGCCCAACAGCGGCCAGCGTAGGGGGAAAGTGGCGAGGGAACCAGAGGCTTGGTTTCCCTCCTGAATGTGCCTGACGACCCTTCTCAGCCCCAGATTTCTTTCTGGAAAACATGGGAGCACAATTAAAATTTGCTGTTAGCTCTAAGACTGCATGACCGAGTTGATGACTAAGGATTTTACACCCTATATACTTTGAAAGCTTCCTAGGGAATTGGATGCAAGTGAAACAGATGATAAAGCAGCTGACTGTGGGGGAGATAGCCATTACTGATTACTGACTCTGAGCATGCTGGTCCTTCGGAGCCTTGTAATTCCACGAGGCAGGGACTATGAAGTGAGTTCTGGAGATGAACCCTGGTGTTTGGACCCGAGAGGATGTCTAGGGCTCAAGGGCATGAGGATTTGGATAAGAGGGGTTACTCTGGATGCTTCTTTGTGAGAAGGAGGGGTGTGCGGTGTCGTGAGGGAGCGACGTAGGACAGGCAGGAGAGAACTCGGACGCGGTGTCTGCGAAAATGAAGCCCTGCCCTCAGCGTCCTCTCAGATGCTGTTTAAATCCAGCGATCAGTGCCCTGGGATGGCATCCTAAGGGGTCGTGGGCACCTCCTGGGGTCAGGCTGGTCTTCATGGCTTTGTAGATGGACGTGCTGCTGCTGCTGCTAAGTCACTTTAGCCGTGTCCGACTCTGTGCGTCTGAGTGAACTCCGGGAGTTGGTGATAGACAGGGAGGCCTGGTGTGCTGCAATTCATGGGGTCGCAGAGAGTTGGACATTATTGAGCAACTGAACTGAACTGATGGGCCTCAGATGGTGACCTGGAGCTTTGGGGTGAGACTGCACACCTTAGCAGCTCTCACTTGTTCTTCTGTATGGTTAAACCCGAGGCATTTGTAGACTTCAGCCTGTCTTCAGACGGGGGTTATGTCTGGACCATTCCTCCTGGGGCACCGGGATTCATTCTGGCTTGTGCTAAAGGAGCCCCACAGTCAGGGAGCAGGAACATGAAGGCTTGCCACAGGACCGGGGCGCGGGGCCCAGGCTGCTGGGCAGGCTCCAGGTCCAGGGGCTGGGGCGACAGGCAAACAGTTTTGGCCTGCAAAACCTAGATAGGCCACTTTTTGGATGTGTATTTATTTTGCATGTATATATACACACACATACACTAATGTTGGGCTTCCCTGGTGGCTCACTTGGTAAAGAATCCGCTTGCCAAGCAGAAGATTCGGGTTTGATCTTTGGGTCAGGGAAGACCCCCTGGAGAAGGGAATGGCAGCCCACTCCAGTACTCTTGCCTGGAGAATCCCATGGACGGAGGAGCCTGGCGGGCTATGGTCCATGGGGTCGCAAAGAGTCGGGCACAGCGGAGTGAGTCGGGCGCCAGGTACACTGGTATCAGCTGGTGATGCTGGTGAGATGGTGCCAGTAAGACTTGGAGCGCGGCCCCCTCCAGAGTCTCAGGCTGCTGCTACAGAAGCGTCAGGTGCCCACGGGCCGCGCGTCCCTGCAGCTCTGGGGCTTTCGTTCTTCCCTTCTATGCTGTGTTTTCACGATTCACGTTTTGTTTTAGCGCTGGAACCGGCTCCAGTGGCTCGCCCTTCCTGTGCTGGAGAGAAACTCAGGCTCCTTTCTTGCTCACAAGTTGCCTTGGCTTCCCTCCGTACAGGATGTTGTGTAAGAAAATCGTTTAGCCAGATCAAAAGCTGATGTGTTTGAACAACAATCCACCGGTCGTAACTGAATTATAACAACATCTGAGAAAGATTCCTTTAGCCCCGGGAAGTCTGACGCTGCCTCACTTGAGAGAGCCGCCAGGTCTGGCTGACTCTGGTCCAGGGCAGAGGAGGAGCGATCTGTGTGTCTCTCTGTGACTCGACTTGCTTCCATCAAGAGCCTGGCAGGCTTTCCCTCTAACAGGCCAGAGAGTGAGCCTCACCGTCCTTGGGGCCGTTTGGCCTGTGTCTCAGTTACTCATTCTATGGAGGAGAACTGAGCCACAGACCCTCAGCAGACAGGGCGGGCTGAGTCCCTGCAGAACCTGTTTACAGCAGCGGCCGATTGGCCCAGGGGCCACGCTCTGCCCCCTCTGCTCAGCACTGTTAATGTAGCCCTGAGGGGACGCCAGCTTGCTTTTTTTTGTTTTTAACTCTTTCCTACTAGGAGACTGTCCTGGTGGAGTGCAACCGGCCTGGCCACCCTTTGATTAATAAGACGTATACGTTTGAAAGGTAAGTGGTTTTCAAGATGACAGGTAAAGCAAAGGGTTTGATTAATAAAAGGCACGATCCG
The DNA here is from genome assembly GCF_032405125.1 of Capricornis sumatraensis. NCBI lineage: Eukaryota > Metazoa > Chordata > Mammalia > Artiodactyla > Bovidae > Capricornis > Capricornis sumatraensis. Next base: position 89,417,707 of record NC_091081.1, read on the forward strand.
TCCCATCATTTCCACTAGCTGCAAAGGAGCAGAGGCAGCTCAGTGGAGAAAGGCCAGTCTTTTCCGCAAGAGATGCTGGAACAGCTGGACGTCCATGGGCAGAAATGAGATGGATCTTTGTCCAGATGTCACAGCTTTGGCAAAAATGAACTAAAGTGGAAACTAAGCGTCAAGCCTGAAACCACATAGCTTGTAGAAGGCAGCACAGAAGAAAGTCTGTGACCTTGGGTGAAGCATTGGATTCTTGAAAACGTGCCCAAAGCACGATCCATAAAAGAATCAGAAGTTAAGCTTTCTTTTTTGTTTATGATACTGTTAAGAGGATGAGGGGACGAGCCACACACTGGCGAAAATATTTGGAAATCACATAGCTTACGAAGGACCGGATCCAGAATACACACAAGTCTGGAAAGTCAGAGAACAGACAGCCCGATGAACAAGCAGGCGAAACGCCCAAGCAGACGCTACTCCAAGGACAGAGGCTCAGGCTACAGCTACGTGGGAAATGCCACGGACAGTCCAAGCGGCGAGGGCAGGCGGCGCAGCAAAGCCCTGACCACTGCACCCAGCAGCCCTCTCCCGGGCATTCACCCGAGACCCTTCAGAAATGTTCATACACATGTTTGCACAAACCCTGGCAGTGGGTCTTTACAGCTGCTTCACTCATAACCGACAAAACTGGGGACAAGCCAGCTGTCCCTCAGCCGGTGGGAGGTGGAGCCTGAGGGTCCCGGGGATGGACGGCAGCCCAAAGGGAGGACAGACCACCGTCGTGGGCAGAGGCCGGACCCAGAGGCCCACTGGGATTTGTTCCTTTACAGGCGTTCTGGACAAGAGAGCTCTAGGGGCTGCTGGGAGGTGAGGGGGGAGAAAGGGTCAGTCGCTCAGTCGTGTGCGACTCTTTGTGACCCCGTGGACCGTAGCCTCTAGGCTCCTCTGTCCATGGGATTCTCCAGGCAAGGATACTGAAGTGAGTTGCCATTTCCTTCTCTAGGGGATCTTCCCAACGCAGGGATTGAACCCGGGTCTCCCGCATTGCGGGCAGACACTTTACCGCCAGAGAAGCACTTGCTGGAGGCGGGGCGGGTGTGTCTGCCGAGGCTGCTGGGGCATTTCCCGGTGAGGGGCTCGCCCTCCCCGGTGGGCGGCAACGCAGTGCACCGGTCGGCGGGCACAGGGCTGCGGCCTCAGAAAGTAGACTGCCCTGTTTGAGGACTTTTAAAATACCATACATTTTTTCAGATAGACTTTAACGCACCTATCTGGCGCTTGTGATAGGAGGATCCTGATTTAATCAAACAAACAAACCATTTAAAAAAAATCTTGCCGGAGTGACTCTGTTCACATCAGAGTTGTTGCTGTTCGGTTGCTGAGTCGTGTCTGACTCTCTGGGACCCCAAGGACTGCAGCATGCCAGGCTGCTCTGCCCTTCACCGTCCCCCGGAGCTTGCTCGTGTCCACCGAGTCGGTGATGCCATCCAACCGTCTCACACTCCTCCTCCTCCTCCTCCTCCTGCCCGCATTCTTTCTCAGCATCAGGGTCTTTTCCAATGAGTCAGTTCTTCGCATGAGGCAGCCAATGTATTGGAGCTTCAGCATCAGTCCTTCCAGTGAGTATTCAGGACTGATCTCCTTCAGGATGGACTGGTTCTGTCTCCTTGCGGTCCAAGGGACTCTTAGGAGTCTTCTCCAACACCACAGCTTGAAAGCATCAATTCTTCAGCAAGCAGCCTTCTTTATGGTCCAACTCTCACATCTGTACATGGCTGCTGGAGAAACCATAGCTTTAACTATAGGAACCTTTATTGGCAAAGTGATGCCTCTGCTTTTTAATATGCTGTCTAGGTTGGTCACAGCTTTTCTTCCAAAGAGCGAGCGTCTTTGACGTCATGGCCTCAGTCACCGTCCACAGTGATTTTGGAGCCCAAGAGAGTAAAGTCTCTCACTGTTTCCATTGTTTCCCCATCTATTTGCCATAAAGGATGGGACTGGATGCCATGTTCTCAGCCTTTTGAATGTTGAGTTTTAAGCCGGCTTTTCCTTCTCCCCTTTCACCCTCATCAGGAGGCTGTCTGTTTCCTCTCGGCTTGATTTCAGATTAATAATAATATTACCTGGGAGCAAGAGGGCCATTTCCTAATGACAAAGGAATCCACGCTGAGGGGTCACAGCCCTGAGGCAGCGACAGAGCTTCCGAACGAGAGGCGAGTGTGACAGAGCCTGAAGCAGAATCAAGCAGAACTGTCGCTGGAAGCAGATGCGCGCACTTCTCGTCACCACTGGGCGGACAAGGACTCGGGGCTCGACGCAGATGTCTGCCCTCACGAGGGGGGAGGGGGGCATCGCCCCGTCTCCCTCGGGCGGGGTGAGGGGCCCTCAGGGTGGTGGTCCCCGTGCTCTCTGCTCAGGGGTGAGGGGCCCTCAGGATGGTTGACCCCGTGCTCTCTGCTCAGGGGTGAGGGGCCCTCAGGGTGGTCCACCCCGTGCTCTCTGCTCAGGGGTGAGGGGCCCTCAGGGTGGTGGTCCCCGTGCTCTCTGCTCAGGGGTGAGGGGCCCTCAGGGTGGTGGTCCCCGTGCTCTCTGCTCAGGGGTGAGGGGCCCTCAGGGTGGTGGTCCCCGTGCTCTCTGCTCAGGGGTGAGGGGCCCTCAGGATGGTTGACCCCGTGCTCTCTGCTCAGGGGTGAGGGGCCCTCAGGATGGTCCACCCCGTGCTCTCTGCTCAGGGGTGAGGGGCCCTCAGGGTGGTGGTCCCCGTGCTCTCTGCTCAGGGGTGAGGGGCCCTCAGGGTGGTGGTCCCCGTGCTCTCTGCTCAGGGGTGAGGGGCCCTCAGGGTGGTGGTCCCCGTGCTCTCTGCTCAGGGGTGAGGGGCCCTCAGGATGGTTGACCCCGTGCTCTCTGCTCAGGGGTGAGGGGCCCTCAGGATGGTCCACCCCGTGCTCTCTGCTCAGGGGTGAGGGGCCCTCAGGGTGGTGGTCCCCGTGCTCTCTGCTCAGGGGTGAGGGGCCCTCAGGGTGGTGGTCCCCGTGCTCTCTGCTCAGGGGTGAGGGGCCCTCAGGGTGGTGGTCCCCGTGCTCTCTGCTCAGGGGTGAGGGGCCCTCAGGGTGGTCGACCCCGTGCTCTCTGCTCAGGGGTGAGGGGCCCTCAGGGTGGGCCCCGTGCTATCTGCTCAGGGGTGAGGGGCCCTCAGAGTGGTGGTCCTCGTGCTCTCTGCTCAGGGGTGAGGGGCCCTCAGGGTGGTCGACCCCGTGCTGTCTGCTCAGGGGTGAGGGGCCTTCAGGATGGTCCACCCTGTGCTGTCTGGTCGGGGGTGAGGGGCTCTCAGGGTGGGCCCCATGCTATCTGGTCAGGGGTGAGGGGCCCTCAGGGTAGTTTGTCCCCGTGCTGTCTGCTCAGGGCTCCTCGGGTGTTTAGACCCCGGGAGCACGCAGGCACAATGCCATCCTTGGGATCAGCCACCGGGAAGCCACAGCCCCGCCCGGCTCCTGACCCAGGGCAGTGCGAGGGCACAGACGCAGCTGCTTTTGGCTCCAGGGTCACGTCCAGTTATTTATTTATTTGACTGTGCTGGGCTTTCATGCAGCACGTGGGATCCCTGGTCTTCACTGAGGCACGCAGCATGCGAGAGTCAGTTCCCTGACCCGGGATGGAACCCGCGCTGGGGATGCAGGGTCTTAGCCAATGGACCACCAGGGAAGCCCCACTTAACTCCTTTTTGAAAACAAACGCAGCAGGAGAAAGCTGCCTTGCCTTTCAGGAAACTGTCGATGGACTCAGGGTCAGAAGAAAGTGGTCTCTCCAGAGTACAGCAAAATATTATTTTTAAAGTGACAGGAACTGACCCAAAATGCAGGGGGAAAATCGGTCATTTTTATTGTTTTGAGGATGATTTGTGCAGCTGGAGGCCTCTTGGCTGTGTCTGTCTGTTGTGTGTGTGTCTTCATGCTGTGATGTGTCTGCCAACACATTTGTAGTAATTCCAACGTGTAGCTGTTCCAGCGTTGACTGAGCCGGTTACGGGCAAGATGCTGTATGGGGGCCCACAGAGCGGGTGAGGCTAGGCCTGTCCCCACGGCCAGGGTTCAGCTCAGGGGAGGGTGGGGCGGGCAGAGGCGCAGGCCCTGGGCCTCCACAGCCAGCGGACCGGGCGGAGCCGGGAGCAGAGAAGGGTCCCCCCGCCCCGGCCTGCGTCCTGCCCCTCGCTCCGCCCGCCCGTCCTGGCCCTCCGCGTCCCAGCCCGTGGGGGCCCCAGGTTGGCTGCTGGCCGTGGGGAGAAATGGCTCTGTGCCCCTTGGGGTCAGGTCGGACGTCCTTCATGTGACTCTGACGTGTTTCTGCAAAGTCTTCCTGTCTCTAGGTGTTTTTCCATGAAAGTATAGAAAGGATTTCTAATGTAAGGAATTGATTAGAAGTTTAAGGAATGCTCTCTTATACTCTAAATTTGCTCTGCTCTATTCTTAGGGGCACTTTCTATATTAGGGAAATCAACCTCCTGTCTGTGATTAAGTAGCCTCTATTTCTCTCACAGTTGGTCATTTGTACCTTTTTCCTTGCGTCTGATATCGCTCAGCCTCGTAAAAGCTCTTTTCCTCTCTTTACCATAGTCATGTGGGGGCCTCCTGCGTCACACAGGCATGCCCCCACAGGCTCTGGCACTTGCACGGTCCGATTTCTCACATGGACCTCGTGACCCAGTTGGGACGGGACCTAGTGAACCGGGTGAGGTGGGGACATCTCCACGGTGAGACTTCATAGCCAAGGACACAGCGCCGAATGCCTGCTCGCTCATTCGGGTGGAATTACGTGTCTTTCAGGGGTGGTTCATGGTGTTCTTCATAAAGGGTTTAGACATTTCTCTTCAAATTCCTGCCCAGGGTTTTAAATTTCCGCTTTCCTATCTCGTGTGCCATCTTTCTCCCGTTGCACCTGGGAGCTCGTTCAGCTCGTGAGCCTGAATGCCGTGGCTTTGCAGCCGCACCGCTTGCCACTTTCTTTCCTAGACCCTCGTGTTGGTCTGGTAACTGTCTCATCATTCAGCTTCGGGTCGCTGGGACGTCTGCCCGAATCAGCTCTGAGCAGAGTCAGCGTGCCCTTCTGCTCGGCGGCCCGAGGGTCCCTGAGCCGGCCGACAGGGCTCAGCACCTTGTTGAGCAGCAGAGCAGGCAGCAGGCCTGTGAGGGGCCGTCCCTCCTCGGCGAGAAAGACTCCAGGGTCTTGTTGAATAATACGCGCGTGGAGCCTGAAATGTCTCCCACCCAGAAAGAGTTTGCCACCCATGAACATCTGTGAAGACATTCGGCCAGCTGCGAGGATGTTTAAAAACTGATGGGAAAAACCCTTCTCAGAACACTGGAGAAATGTGTATGCTGCCCTCTTCTTGGATGACATTGAGGAATTAGTGTTAATTTTTAAAAGTGTGACAGTGGTAACACTGTGATGGCTTACTGAAGAGTCATCACCCCTTGGAGGCAGGTAGTGAGCATTTATGGACGAGCTGGACCTGAGTCGGCTGCAGAGGGCGCCAGGCGGGGGCTCAGATGAGGTCAGGAGGTGGGTGACTGTCGGAGCTGGCGCTGCAGACTGGACTCATTCGCTGTTCTCCTGCTTTTGATATTCGGTGGGATTTGGGACAAGGTAAGTAAGAGCTCAGACACTCCACTGCTGTAAACGTCCTCGTGCTCAGCGAGCAGCCTTGTATAAGGAAGGCCCCTGAAGTGGAAAACCAGCCCTGCTTCTAGAGATGACTGGCTCCACTGGGCATTAGGACACAGTTTGAAAGTGAAAGAAGAGAAAGCTTTGCTTCCAGCTAAATAAAAACCTGTGTTTCAGAAAATGAAGCTTAAAATCCAAGCACGCTCGGTTCACACACGACTCACCTTGGCTTTGTCAGCTCTGGGCGCCGGCCCTGCCTCTCCCTGCCGGCGTTGTTCCCATCTTGTTCAATGCTGTGCAGTGAACCACGGTTTCTGGAAGTCACTTCCTACTCTGGTTTATTCGTACATGTTGACAGATACACAACCGCACTGGATTGCCTTGTCATAGCCAGCATTCCAGTCCCACTTTGTGTCTTAACATTCGGCTGAACCAACCTGAGGCCTAGGGAAACATTTTTAAGGGCGTGAACATAAAAATTAAACATGACATATCAAATATTGCCATAGTATAATTTTTACATCCTTGTTGTTGGACCCACTTAAGTGGAACTAATTTAGTTTGGGGATAATTATATAATATCCTTTTTCTTGCTTGCCTTTTCTTTCTGCTTTGCAAGCATTTATAACTTTGTTTATGCTTATTACATTTTTATAACAGAGGAAGCAATTTTCATTCTTCTTTAACCTCTGTTAGCTTGAAAAGTAATAAAATTAATCTTTTGTTGCTAAAAAAAAAAAAAAAACTGTTGACTGTGTTGGGATTCCTATGAGAAGTATGCAAGGATATTTTTCTCAGGTTTCTGCATTTGGGCAATAAAGTAAAGCTCAGGGCTTCCCTAGTGGCTCAGATGGTAAAGAATCCGCCTGCAATGCAGGAGACCCAGGTTCGATCCCTGGGTTGGGAAGATCCCTGGAGAAGGAAATGGCAACTGACTCCAGGATTCTTGCCTGGAGAATCCCACGGACAGAGGAGCCTGGTGGGCTACAGTCCACGGGGTCATAAAGAGGCGGGCATGACCGACTGACTCACACTTACTTTACTTTTTATATTTTCTTCCAATAATGCATCGTGTTCCCTTTGCCTCTCAGAGTTTACGGCCCAGCAGAATCTCAGAGAGCAGTGTTTGAGGATGTGTGTCCCCTTCTTACGACCTTCTTGGATGGGTGAGTGCAGACATTTCCGAGGTCAACTATCACAGTGGGAGGTCAATGGGAGTAGATTTCATCCCTGCTACAGATGAGGCTATGGCGTTAGTGTCCGAGTATTTTGTGTGCATAAAGCAGACCCATGGCCTGGCGTCCACGGCCCTTTCCCGGGAGGAGTCAGAGACATGATTTGAGGAGTAACTGGTGAAGGAACACAGGTGCCTTGGGTCCCGATGATCATCCCGCTATGTCGCGTGCAGAGCGTGCCTGCTCATTCAGGTCCCACTCTCTGAGACCCTGTGCCCCGTGGTCCGCCAGGCTCCTCTGCCCACGGGATCCTCCAGGCAGGAACACTGACGATCCTCCCCTCAAGTCACGTGTCGTCTTCAGACTGAGAGGGCAGCTGCCTTCTCTCCGGGATTCGTTGCACATTTCAGCCCTTCTGTAAAGTCTGTTAAGGAGGCTGACGCCAGATTGAGGGGCTTGTCCCGGTGGAAGGAGCCTCTCCCCATGGGCTCCGCCGCTAGCTCCCAAGGCAGTAGCCATGACCTGGGGACAAAGGTCACTTTCCAGCAGCGCCGTGGATAGCTCTGCGGGCTTAGCTGAGACAAGCACGTAGAGCAAGACTTTCCACTTCGGGGCATTTTTCAGAATCTGGGCTTGATGTGGAAGTTGACCTCAAGCACCCAGAAGAAGGCATATTTGCGCTTGCCCAGCATCAGTGAAAGGAGACTGTAATGGCAGGGTTGGACCCAGCCACAGTGCGGCCGCCTCTGACCTCAGGGGGTGTGGGGAGCCGTGACCCCAACAGTCAGGTCAGCGCAGAAGCCACGTGTCGCCCACTGCTCACGCCTACCTGGCCCACCCGCTGGAGCACTGGGATTTTTCTGTCCATCTAACAAAAAGAGCTCTTCCGTTGAAAACGATAGGAGAATCTTTCTCTCTCTCTTTTTTTCCCCTAAGTAGGCATCTTTCAAGTAAGCAGATTCCAGAAATAATGTCATCGTGGTTAGCATGGTCTCTGCCTGTTGCAAATATGAAACAGATGCTCACGTCGAGTCTTGGGCTGTGTCTCCCCTCTCTCTATTCCTCAGTGGCCTGGAAGGTCCCTGCAGATGCCCATGTGTCCCGGCAAAGGCTCCCCTCCCTACCCCACCCCCAAACGCGCATCTCTCGGGGAAGGTGTGAGAGGTGGGATGCCGGGGGGTTTGTTACAAATGCCTGGAGTGGTCTCGGTTCTGGGAGAAGAGAAATGCAGGGTGACGGCGGAGAGGCCCTCGATGGGTTTTCGCCCTCGCATTTGGCTGCCGTCGTCTTTTCGATTGAGGGAACAGTTGCCCTTGGAGGAAGAGGGCTCCCTGGATCACTATTCAAGGCGTGGACCTGTCAGAACACTCTTCAGCATCCCTTGACCGGAGCCACCGCCCTTGTCTGGCTGGAGGAGGGGAGGGCTCCGAGCAGAGTTGAGCAGAGGGGTCAGAACCTCTGAGCGTGGGGCCTGCCTTTGGGGTCTCCTCCCCCGGGAGGTGGATGGGAGTCTGGGCTCAGCTTCAGCCAGGCCAGGCCCCCCGCACCTCCGCAGCCACGCGTGTAAAGCTACACCACAGACTTACTTCAAATATGCCTTCAGGTGCTTCCCCTCTTCTCACTGACCTTCTGGGCTAACCGCACAGGCGGAAGAAGCTGTTGAGCTCCTTCAGTGGTCCTCGTCTCCTGTGAAGCAAGCCGCACTAAAGTAGCCCCAACCAGGACTGCGGGCCAGGCCGGCTGGGCCCCGAGCGGCTCGGCACAGTCTGGCTAAGAGAACCCCAAGGTGTAAGAACACCTCACAAGCTTGCTCAGCTGGAGACAGCCTTGTGAGGAGCCCTACGTGACTGGGGGCTGCCCTGCTGGCTCGGTGATAAAGGGTCCGCCTGCTGACACAGGTTCAATTCCTGCTCGGGGAAGGTCCCAGGAGCCTCGGAGCAACTAAGCGTGGGGCCACAAGTACTGAAGCCCACGCGCCCTGAGCCCGCGCTCCTCTGCTCGAGAATCTGCCCCAGGAGGAGCCGGGGCTCCGCACCCAGGGGGAGGCCCCTGCTCGCCGCCCGCCCCCCCCCCCCCCCAACAGAGAAGAGCCTGAGTGGCATTGCAGACCCAGCAGGGCCGAAAACAGACAAAATCATCTTTAAAAACGTAACGGGGAAAACATTTTTAAGACATTAAAAGCAAATATGCAGACTTCCGCATGTGTTCTAGTTAGCCTGATTTTATGACGATGACCTTACTTCAGGTGACTCCAGATGCTGGGATGAGTGGACTCTGGGAGGAGGGCCTGGCTCAGGAAGGACTCCTCGGGCCGGCTATGGTCTCCTCGTGGTCTCCCATGAGGAACTGCAGAGCTGCCTACGAGACACAGGTGTCCCGAGATGTATGTGTGTGTGAACACGGATATAACCATCGTGTGCACCCAGACAGCCACAGGGGCGGGTTATGCCGAAGACAGGTGTAGTTAAACGCAGGGCGGGCTTTTCAGGGAGCAGGATTCAGAGGGAATCACTCACGCGAACACTCTTCTCAGAGTCCGGTCACGGCGCCAGGCCCTCTGCGTGTCTTTCTGCCCTGAAGTCTGGCTTGCATTTCAGGTACAATGTCTGCATCATGGCTTACGGGCAGACGGGAAGCGGGAAGAGCTTCACCATGCTGGGCCCGCATTGCCAGGAGGAGCCGGCCCTGCCGTCGGAACCCCGCGGCGACACGGGCATCATCCCCAGGGCGGCTGCAGAGCTCTTCAGGTACCGGGCGGGCGGCGAGGACCAGGGCGGGGTGCGGCAGACCCGGGCCCGAGACGGGAGGCCACGCCCGTCCTCCCTTAGGACACGGTCAGAACCGGGCGCTTCCACCACAGACACTGCGAGTCTATCCATAATGCTGACATGCTGACTGTTCCAAGTAAGGCAACGCTTCTCAAAGGGCTCCCCAGTTGGGCAGCTTCTTGTGTCGGGGGCTGGGGGCGGAGGTGGGGCTTCCGTCCTGCAGCTGAGGGGGCAGAGGGAGCCCCGTGGTCTCGCCTTGCCCCCTGGCCGGGGAGGCAGACACGCCGATCCTCTTCGCGGGCGACTGAAGAGGCTCCCGTCCCACTAGGGCCCAGGGGTCCTGGAGCCGCATCCTCCGCACAGTCACGGGGTTGCCCCGATTGTTGCTCCAAGGAGAAACCAGGAATGCTGGCCCCAGCAGCCCAGGGGGCAGGGCTCCGGAGCTTGAGACCATGTCCCGATGTCTCCTCCTGCACATTGTGACCTCCTGCCCCAGGAGCCCGGTGTGCGCCGCCCGGCCTCGCTTCCGCGCGTTTTGTCTGAGCCGCAGGTGCACTCTGCGCGTGCGCCCTAAGTTTCCAGGGAAGCCGTCAGTCCCGGGAGGAAGGCGTCTCCCGCAGCAGGGAGCCGCGTGCCTGGGTGCCCTCTGAGCTCCCGACCCCTGGGACTCAGGTTTTGTCTCCGTATCTCCTTGAGTCATTCTTCAGTGTCTGAAAATCAGGGCGAAATGTAACTCCCACAAAAGCCTGATGTTTCGGTGCCTCTTGGAACCAATATCCTTTCATTATTCGTGCACAGAAGAGATGCATTTGTTAGCTGGCTTCTACTAACCCTTTCTGAAAATAAACGTTGGTAAAATATTTCCCAGTTTTTGGTTGTTCTCTTTCTCCACTTGTCCCTTGTGATTTTCAGGATGAGAGCATTTCCTAGGAGGTCAGACTGTCAGCATTGGGGAGCCGCAGCTATCACAAGCGTCCTGCAGGTCTCCGTGGGATGTGGCCCTCGAGGGCGGTGCTCAGGCGACCGTCAGAATGCACAGGGAAGCCTGGGGACCCAGGCCAGCTCAGGGGCCCTGAGCTGTTTCATAGGCCCGGGCAGGCAACGGCCAGGCCTGAGCTCCACGGGTGGGACGTCTGTGAACGGCAGAGCTGCTCTTGTAGACACAGGGCTCACCGTTCAAGGGCAAAGGCCTCCTTCTGGGGACGCAGACCACGTGAAGTGTTTCTTTCTAGTTCAAGAACCCGAGGCCTCGGCGCTGCCAGGGGAGTCTCCTGGTCCCTCCCCAGGGACCCGCAGCGGGCAGCTGGCTGGAAGCCGGGTGTCGCCATGTGAGAGCCAGGCAGGACCACACGGCTCTCCTGGGCGCCCTGGGAGAGGGACTCGGAGATGTGGGGAGTGGGTGGGAGGGCGGGCAGACCGGCAGCCTCTAGGGGAGAAGCCCCCGACTCCCCCGCCCACATCTGAAGCGGCTGCACCCGTGCTGCTAAGACAACCGTCCAGACCCGTGGAGACAGCTTGGCTGCGGCAGGCCTCAAGCCATCGACCGGCGACGCCTCCCTGCCCAGCCTGCCTTCAGGGCCCAGAAACAGAGGAGGCAATTGAATGAGCTCAGGCCAGAGATGGGACCGGAAGAGTGGGAGCCTCGCGCCCCCGCCGTCCTCTCGCGCAGGGCCCCAGGGGGCCGGCAAAGCCCTGACCGGCGGGGACACGGGCCAACGGCATTCCCCTGAGTTTGCCTTCACTGAATCCTGGTGTGAGCCACGTGCCTGCTTGCAGGTCCAGTCCAGGCTGAAGCTGGACTTGCAGACACACGATGACCCGCAAGACCAACGTAGTCAGTGCTCCCTTGACAAGTCGAGGAGCTCGTTCCCGAGGGTGGCAAGCAGAGGCCGAGGGCCCAGGGCAGGATGGCAGCCCCCGGAAACGCCAGAGTGAGGCTGTTCAGACAACGCTCGGACAGCGTCTCCAGAGACAGGACACACGGCTTCGCCTCATGGTGGCCTCCCGGCGACGAGCATTTAAATCACCTGCTTCTAGAGTGAGATTTTCACGTTTCGAGTCTTGGGAGTGAACTGAGTCAGAGCCTTCCAACTCAACGCTGACTCTTCTTCCGAGTGGCAGCCATGGGCACAGCTCACCACCACCACCCCCCCACCCCCGAAGGCTCACTGCCATCGCTTGCAAAAATAGGACTAATGGTCCAGACGTGGGAAGGTTTCTACCTCTTCAATTTCTGATCAGAAGTGGACAAACCCTGGAAAGGAACACGTGCAGCCGTGTTGGCGGGTGAGTCTGGGCCTGAGGCCAAACCCAACATAAAACCACCACAACCTCAGGCGTCGGTGTCAGAGGGCATTTACATGACCTCTTGCCCTAAAATGATTACTCTGAAACTGCAGACTGGACCAAAGGAAGCTGTCCCTGGCATTTTCAATGAAGTCCAGGGTGGATTCTTTCTTCCTTCGATGCCGTCCCCCCCGACCCCGCTTCCTTGGGAACCAGCTGCAGCCCCCACACCCTCCACACTGAGCTCAGCCACCTTCTCAGCAAAGGCATTTGCAAGGCTTTTCTAGCTCCTGGGCTTCCCCTGGGGGCTCAGCTGGCAAGGAATCTGCCTGCAGTGTGGGAGACCTGGGTGCGATCCCTGGGTGGGGAAGATCCCCTGGAGAAGGGAAAGGCTGCCCACTCCAGTGTTCTGGTCGGACACACCTGAGCGACCTTCACTTCCACCTTTCTACCTGCTGGGCACCGCGGCGGCTTCCCTCGTGGCTTGGTGGAAAAGAATCTGCCTGCAATGAAGGAGACACAGGTTCCATCCCAGGGTTGGGAAGATCCCCCCAGAGGATGGAATGGCAACCCACTCTAGTATTTGCCTGGAGAATCCCACGGACAGAAGAGCCTGGCAGGCTACAGTCCATGGGGCCACAAACAGGCAGACACGACTGAGCAGCTAACACACACAGGCACCGCTGGGGCCACAGGGAATACTAACCGTGCATGTGAGCGCACCCAGCCTGCAACGGAATGGAAGCGGTCAGGACCCGGGGCACACGTGCAGGAGCCGCCGCCGGGGACACAGAGCCGGGAGGCCTGGAGGGCCGCTTGTGGGCCAGGTCGCCGCCTCTCTCCGCTGCCTCTGGGCCCTGCGACCGCCCCGCGGTGCCATCTCAGGAAGCCTATGCGTATTTTATATAAAGCATATCACGCTCTGTTGGAGTCATTTGCCTACTGAGCACTTTGTTTCTTCAAAGCCAAGACTGAGGACTACCTGTTGACATTGTTTGCAGAAATTTGCCACCAACTGAGTAATTCTTGTGGAACAAGTGAATCAACGGATTAAAGAAATCAAATAATCAAACAGAAGAAAATCGTTTCCATGAGCTCCCGGGTACTGTAGAGATGAGACGTCTCATTCCGGTTTGGGGCTCCTCGGAGAGATGGAGCCAAGTGCGCTTTTCCTGACGTGTCGGGAGGGACGCACAGTCTCTAGCTTGGCTCCCCTTGGTGTTTCACTTTTCAGACATTCGCTTAGAGTTTTCTCAGGAAAACCCAGTGCTGAGAGCTATCCAGGTATCTAGAACTCTTTGCCAGCGATTACTTTCACGAGACAGCTTAGCTCGTGCTCTCCTTCTGTTTGACCTCTGTAGCTGTTTGTCTTTAGACGAGGCTATGCCTGGCTAGGCGTCTTGTGGACGCAGACACAAAGCCCCCCGAGCAGTGCTTATGTGGGACTCGCCCAGGCCGGGGCCCAGGGTGTCTTTACGACAAGAGAAGCACGCTCAGAATCAGACTGGCTTTCCCGGGCCAGCGCCAGGGACACGGTCATGCCTCAAGGAGACGGCCTGGTCCTTGGTGACCAGGTGGTGTGGGGCGTGAGGTCAAAGGGACGGAGCAGGGACATTGCGTGGCAGGGAGGGAGCCGGGCTCAGTGGTCACTGCTTCCTGGGGTGGGACCGTGAGGTTTTGCTCTCAGCGTGTCTTGTCTTTGCTTTTAAAGGCATCTGCAGTCTGCATGCTGTACTTTAAAGCTTGAAGCGAAATAGGACATGTGGTGGTTTTCTTCAGCGTCTCGGTGGGTTTTAGAAAGGTCGTGGGGAAGGCTTAGTTGAAAGGCACGGTAGGAGGGGGATTCACTCAACACCATAGACTCAAGCTTCCTGAAATGGAACAGATTTTAAAATAAAAAAGCCTGGTTTCTGGACCAGAGCTCAAAGCCTGCTTTGGGCTTCTGTGTGGGACTCAGCTTGGGCGTGGTGACTTCTGGGTTAAGACTGTGGGCTCTTCAAGCGTCTTTACAGTGTATTTAGAGTTTGAGGGCAGAAAGCATTGATTTAGATACAACTCAGATAAAATAACTGTGTTCCCAAGACAGTCATTTTCTCTGTAGTTTTAACAGGATGTTCCCTTCTTCCTCCGTGGCCAGCGAGACGCCGCCCAGGGCTCCTGAATCCTGAGTTTGGCAGCCCGTTTCTCGGCCTCTGGCTGCTGCATGTTGGAAGTCTCTCTGTAACCCCTGTCTCCCCGGTGTTCTCTACGCTCCTCTGACGGCTTCATATCTTGTGTGCCTCACCCCTCCTCCAGGCTTATTTCAGAAGATGCGTCAAGAAGCCCGGAGGTGGACGTTTCCATAGTGGAAGTTTACAACAATGACATTTTTGACCTTCTGGCTAACGACAGCTGTCGAGTGGCATCTGGGGTGAAGCGACAGGTGCTGCCGACCCAGCAAGGAAGGAAGGCGGTCTGCGGGCTGACCTACCAGTGAGTGACCCGGCGCTGAGTTCTGTGAGCGGCAGCAGCTTCGAGGGGACCCCACGAAGAACCAGGCGGGGCATCAGACTCAGCGCTCCGCCTGAGAGGGCTCACTGTGTTTATTTGCCCAGGGTGCAGTTCTCCGCTTTCAATTTGCTTTAGAAATGATCTTTTAAAGTCATAATGAAGAGAAATTAGATGGCGCTTTAAAATATCTTCTTTAAGAGATGGTGGGACAGGCGTTATCCCCGAGGCTCAGCTGAGGGACAGGCGTGTAGAAGCCCCAGGACCCTCCAGAGGCCCCTCGGTTAGGCACCGGTGTCCTTGGGTCCCTTGGCATATCAGAATTTTACCGAATACACCAAGGAATCAGCTTCTCCTCCAGAGCTCCGTGTTCTTAAACTCACATTCGGGAATCAGGTTTGCTCCGGGCAGGGTTCACCTGATTGACCCACGTGGAGGAGAAGGCACGAAGGGTCAAGTTCATGCCGCCCATTCTGGGGTCTCAAAGTCAGTGGAGGAAGGGTCTTCAGACTATTTCTTTAAAAAAAAAAAGCTATTTTGTATTGGCGTATAGCCAGTTGACAGTGTTGTGATCATTTCAAGTGGACAGCAGAGGGACTCGGCCACACACATATATGTGCTGTGAGTCATTTCTAACATTTGAAAAAGCCTAAAGGAAGTCGCGCCTCTGACCATAAGTTTACGCAAGCTAACCCAAACTGCCAGCTTTTAACTGATGTCATGATCAGTTATGACATGATAACTGAGATGATCAGTTAGATGTCATGAGCAAAATGTTTTCTCCTGCAGATCAGAAGTTCTGCTTATCTCATCAATTAAAAGAAGAAAGTAAATTAACTTTGCATTTCATAAATTTGATGAAATTTGATTTGATAGACAAAATATTTTAAAATCTCGGAGTCCTTGAGGGCACCATAAATTCAAGTAGGCTTGACGTTGAGAAGATTGGGAAGCTCCATTTGGTTCAAAAACAGCTGATTACTTCAGGGAAAAGCAATGAGAGGCGCGATAAGTCAACAGACCTCGTAAAGTGAAACGCTGGATTTCTTGTTTACTTCTGTCTAAGACGCGCTGCTCTCCTGAGCTGGGTACACGTGGCTCGTGTCAGAGGCGTCCGTGCAGGTGGGCCCTCCCCGACCACCCCCGGCCCCTCAGAGCCCGCTCGTGCCCCCGCAGGTCGGTCCGCAGTGCCGCGCAGTTCCTGACGCTCGTGGGCGGGGGTCTGCAGCTGCGGGCGAAGCAGCCCACCGCGGTGCATGCCGAGTCCTCGCGATCTCACCTGGTGATAACCGTGTCCCTGGCCACAGCCACCTCCCCCCCGCGGACGCAGCGGGCGGCCTTCCTCGCCCGGTCAGTGCCCGCGGTAGAAATGCGCGTAGGGCGGGAGGAGCCCGCCTGCTGCAGGCTCTGAGCACGCGCAGAGCCCGGGGAGCGTCTGCAGGAGCCGGACTCCAGGAGCCGGGGGAC
Organism: Capricornis sumatraensis; assembly: GCF_032405125.1. Classification (NCBI taxonomy): domain Eukaryota; kingdom Metazoa; phylum Chordata; class Mammalia; order Artiodactyla; family Bovidae; genus Capricornis; species Capricornis sumatraensis. The sequence goes on from NC_091081.1 coordinate 89,433,539, forward strand.
CCAGGCTGAGAACGAGGGGGCAGGATACAGACTGCGCGTCTTCCCGGGAAACGCGACGTGTGCATCACGAACGACACTCTGACTGTGACCTGGGTTTAAGAAGGCACATGCGCCGGTACAGAGGCACGCGCCGGTACAGAGGCACGCGCCCGTATAGAGGCGCACGCCCGTACAGAGGCGCACGCCCCGGTATAGAGGCGCACGCCCGTATAGAGGCGCACGCCGGTATAGAGGCGCGCACGCCCGTATAGAGGCGCACGCCCCGGTATAGAGGCGCACGCCCGTATAGAGGCGCGCACGCCCGTATAGAGGCGCACGCCCCGTATAGAGGCGCACGCCGGTATAGAGGCGCGCACGCCCGTATAGAGGCGCACGCCCGTATAGAGGCGCACGCCGGTATAGAGGCGCGCACGCCCGTATAGAGGCGCACGCCCGTACAGAGGCGCACGCCCGTATACAGGCGCACGCCCGTATAGAGGCACGCGCCAGTATACAAAGGATTCCAGCCGAGTAAGAAGATAACGCACATGTTGCCAGGTCCTCGTTGGCCGGAAGGTCTAGGGCAGTGCCCTGGCATCACTTGCGGGGCTGGTGGGAGCGCGGATCCTCTCCTGCCACCCCCCTCCCACCCTCAGGACCCCCGGGGCGGGGCTGCAGCCCTGAATACACGTGTCTCCAAGTTCAGCGAGCCAGCGCCCTGTGGAGGACCACCCATCCAGGGGGTGGGCTGCCCATATGCTCAGTAACAAAGACCACAGAGAAGCCCTGGGCCCAGGGGCTAACCCCAAAAGGGCGTTCACACTCCAAACTCAGGCCAGGGAGGCGGAAACCCGCCTGACCCAGCTTGTCCCGAGACCACTTGAAGCTCAGGGCATTACCAAATCTTTCTAAGAAAGCTTGTTTAGTTTCCTTGGGACTGAGTAGGCATTGCTCCCCAGGTGGCTGAGTGGTAAAGGATCCTTCTGCCAGTGCGGGATTCCCTGGGTCAGGACATGGCACCCCACTCCAGTGCTCTTGCCTGGAGAATCCCGTGGATGGAGGAGCCTGGTGGGCTGCAGTCCACGGGGTCACAGAGTCGGACGTGACTTAGCGACTGAGCGCACACACAGTTAGACTTTAATTTGTGTTTTGACCTCTTCAGCGTCTCTGGGCCCTTTTCCCGTCCGTGTTCAAGAGGAAGGGTCTCGCTTCTTGTGAGGTGCGGGCCTGCAGGGCGGAGTTGGGGGGGGCTCCCACCTCTGGGGGAGACCCAGGGAGCTTGGGCACCGTCTCTCGTCTCTTCTCACACCCCTGCTGCAGCTCTGCAGTCAGATCGGTCAGCGTCCACAGAGCCCTGCCGGCCTGGATCTCGGTTGCCGGCCACCGGGAGGAGGCAGAGCCCGCCCGTGCCCCCAAGGACCCGCAGGCGCAGACTCCGGCGGGCAGCCCCGGACCCCCTGGGGCAAGTACACGCCACCCTGCAGCTCGTGGACCTGGCGGGCAGCGAGTGTGCAGGTGAGTGCAGGGAGCCTGCCCCTGGGTGGCTGGGCCTCGGGGCTCCCATGGGTGGCGTCCCCCAATGCCCTCTGAGTCTCGCCCCTCCCTCCTGGCACCGTTTCAGCACCGAGGCCCAGAGTGTTAGTTCCCACGCTGCCCCGCTGGCTCCTGCCGGTGCCACTGGTTGTCACGGGGGGATGTCCAGTGACAGGGTCTCCTCCACGCAGCTCTGCAGAGCACAGCCTTCCCACACCGCCTGCTTGCAGCTCTGCAGAGCACAGCCTTCCCACACCGCCTGGTTTGCTTTTCTGATGCCTCTTGATGTTAGCAAGGATTCATGCGAATCTTATATGAGGGGTCTCTGTATCTCCCAGGTGTGTCTGGAGTGACCGGGCCAGCCCTGAGGGAGACTTCCTGCATAAACCGGAGTCTGGCAGCCCTCTCAGATGTCCTGGGGGCGCTGGCGGAGGGCAGAGGCCACATCCCCTACCGGAACAGCCGGCTCACCCATCTGCTGCAGGACGCACTCGGTACTGCTGCGCCGTGGCTGCCTGGGGGGGCCGCTCTCCCCTGCCGCTGCCCCTGCCCCTACCCCTGTCCCCTGCCCGCTGCCCCCTGCCCCCTGCTCTGTCCCTTGTCCCCTGCTCTGCCCCTTGTCCCCTGCTCTGCCCCCTGCCCCCTGTTCTCTCCCCTGCCACTGCCTCAGTCCCCTGCCCCGGTCCCCAGGCCTGCTCCTCTTGGCCACACTGCCCAGGGGGCTGGCTGGCTCTGGGGTCTCTGCCTCCCTCCCTCAGGATTTGCAGCTCTTGTTAACATGGTGGCTGTCTCGAGGGTTGTCTGACCCGGGTGGCTGTGGAGCGTGGGCACCACTAGCCCCTCCAGCTGGGTCCCACGTTCCCCGGTGTGGCACCCGCAGGGCTTCTCTGAGCCGAGGGACCTTGCAGCTCCGCCTCTGGTCTCAGCGTCTCCTCTCGCTCCATCCTCAGGATGAGGAAGGGGCCACTCCCAGCTCTGCTGCTGCCCCGATCTACGCCGCCCGGGGCCGGGGCTCTGCAGGGCACGCGGGGCGGGGGTGGGGGTGGCACCCACACCCCACGCTCGCATCCCCACGGCCGAGCTGCGGTTCTTCCCCGTCTCAGGTCTTTTTCCAAACTGCCTCCCCTACTGCTGGCCCTTCAGGCAACGCAAGAGGGGGCTTCCACTTCGGGCAGAAGCCCAGGTGCCCCTTCCCAAGGGCCTGGAGGGGGCCCAGGGCCCGCAGAGCACCAGGGTCCGCCTCCCCGGGAGCACCCAGGCCTCTGTCTCGGCGCCTGTGTGGAGGCCGCTGGGGGCGGGCTGACCCCTCCGGAGCTGGGCTTCAGAGATGCTCTTCTTTCACTGGGTCTCTTCCCAACTGCACGTTGTCACTTCTTTCTCCAAGGAGGTGACGCAAAATTACAGGTGATTGTGTGCGTGTCCCCAGGCCAGAGGCACGTGGCCGAGACGCTGCAGAGCCTGGGGTTTGGCGCCCGAGCGAGGCAAGTGGAGCGAGGCCGTCCAGCCCCCAGAAAACTCAGGTGAAGGGGAGGTGATGCGCTCAGGGCTTTTCTCCCTTAAATGTGCTCCTGGCTTTTCCTTATAATGTATGTGCTATAAAAATAAACATGTTGAATGTGCTTGTGAAGCGGAGCCAAGTGCGGACAAAACATTGAGGCAGCTGGAGTCTGGGCAGGGGCGGGAGGAGGGTGAGGGGCGAGGGAGGAGGGGGAGGGAGGGGGAGGGGGAGGAGGGTGTGATGGGAGGAGGGGGAGGAGGAGGGAAGAGGGGGAGGGGAGGGGGAGGGGAGCGCAGGTGGGAAGAAACCCCTCCCCACAAGGGCTGCCAGGCTTGGGACAGAGGGATCTGAGAGCCGGACGGAGTCCCATTCTGGCTCAGATCTGCACCCTTTTCTTCACGGGAAAGCGATGGAGTGAGACGCTGACGGCTGGGCAGAGATGCTGTGGCTGCTCGGGGGTGGGTTGATGTGGGCCCAGGTCGGCGCCTGGTACAGACAGCGCCTCTGGGAAGGGAGCACACGCTGGCCCAGCCCGGGGGGCTCCTCCTCACAGTGACCCCCAGTGTCTCAGGCTGGACCCCACTGGGGCTCCCGTGATGGGAGGGTGGCGGCTGCTGGAGGGGACAGCCAGGGGCTGCTTCCTGCGTGTCCCGGCCACCAGGACACGGCTCCCTGGGGACCGGAGGGGCAGCGCTGGGGGCGGAAGGGGGCTGCCCGGGGGAATCGCAGACACCACCAGCCTGGGCCCGCAGTGGGTCCTGGCATGGACATGAGGCCCAAACAGGCTTGGAGCCATCATGGCCGATGGTGGCCCTGGTGGCCCAAACAGCTTCAGTGCGTCCTGGTTCCAGCCTGTCCCCACTGAGCATCAGGGAAAGTGTTTCAGTCTGAGACTGTCTGGGTGTGGGTGTGCCCAGCGGGGCCCTGATGGAAGCTACCAGCCCGAGACTGCCGGGCTCGACGGGCTGGGCCCAGGGCGAGATCACTGGCCAGTCTCCCAGCCCTCCTGCTGCCGTCCCAAGCTGTGCTTTCGCCCAGCTGGCGGCCAGCAGGCCAGGCCCACTCAGGGCAGCGGGCAGACAGATAGGGGCACCGGGACAGAGGGAGCCGGGGTGGGGGCCCCAGTGGCGGGGCAGGGCTGGAACTGAAGGGGCCAGTCTGCACTCGCGGTTTTTAATACAATCAGCTCGACGGGAGGCGGATCAGTGAGACAGACCGTTTACACGGAAGGGCCACGGGGACGTGCTTCTGTGTGCGGCATCGCCACAAACGTGGCTGCGAAAGCAGAGCAGCACAGGAGAGTTTCATGTCCACAACTCAGGCATCGTGAGCAGTGCAGCCACGGAGACAGTTTCCTACAACAGTGAAAACTCAGCAACGTGGCGAGTAAACTGGCCTCCACTCCCCTCGATCCACATGACGGTGGCCTTCCTGCCCAGAATGGCGTTGAAACGGCGGGCGTGACCCTGCCTGACCTCCTGCAGGGCGGTGACCCGGGCTCAGCGCCTGCACGGTCCACGCCCAGGAGTGTCCGGTGGGGTGTGAGCAGCGGGTGTGGATGAGAGGCGGGGGGCTTGAGGAACAGGCCTTCCTGGCACTGCAGACCCTAGGACCCCAGCCCTGCCGCGGTACCAGCCTGAGACTCGCCCGCAGCTCTGAGACGTGCCCTGAGGGCTCTCGGCGCTAAGCGGGTGGAAGTGACTCCAGGGAGCCCGGTTCTCACGCAGCTGCTCGCCTGCTGGCCAAGGCTCGGAATCCCACTAGTGGGCCCGGGCGTTGGGGGCGGATCGGAAGCCTTCCCAGGCAGGACTGCTGCCGGTCCTGCCTCTGCTGTGGAGGGGGAGCTGGGGCTGCGGGTGCCCAGAGATGGGGACAGGCCCCCTCAGGCCCCGCAGGGCCAAGAAGCCGCCCATGGAACACGCTCCGGGATGGGCTGCCGAGGAGGTCTGTGCCCCTGGGGGACAGCGTGGCCCTGGGCCAGGCTCTGAGTGACCCTCCCAGTGCACCTCCATGGGGACACAGCACAGCGAACCCCCAGGGCAGGAGTGTCCACCGAACCTCCCGTTAGGCCCAGGGGCCCCCGTCCTGCCGTCCCGGGAGGGTCTGACGCAGGGACGGCTGAGGGAGGAGCTGCCCGCCCTCAGGTTGCCGATACCTGCTTCAGGGCCTTTTCATCATCACTCTGGGGAACCCGCCTCCTGGACATGCTCCCCCAGCGCCAGGCAGAGCTGCCCGCCTGGCGCCCAAGTCCTGTGATGCACCCCACCCCACCCCACCTCCCCGAGCCCCCACCTCCAGCCGCGCCCGTGAGCTTCCTAAGGCGCCGTGGCCGTTCCCAGTGGCCGAGGTCTATCAATGGTGGGTATGTTTCTACATTCGCTCTTGGAGGAAAGTGGGGTTTGTGTTAATGGGAATCCAGCCCCGTGGGGGAAGCAAGAAGCAGAGGGTGCTGAGACCCACCCCGTCTGAGAGCCGGGGTCCTGGTGGGTCCCAGGGTCTGGGCCTGCCGCCTGACCTCACGTGAGTAAACAGAGGGTGACAGCCTCCTGCGGGAAGAGAACCGGCTACGCAGACACAGAAAACCTCGACACCATCAGGTCACAATGTCAAAGCTTCTAAAAAGCCTTCGAATAGCACAAATAAGCACAGCATTCCACCACTTTGTCCGACCACACCCCTACCCTTTCTGGTGTGACCTTGACGAGTCCTTGACCCGGGAAAACACTCTTTCTCCGAGTCTCCTGATGCTGAGGTTTGGGCCGGCCCCCTTCACCCCCATGGGAGGGCCTGCCTTCCTGCCATTCCAGCCCAGCACTGGAGGTCAAGGTCCTCATGAGACATGACCCAGATCTCCTGGCCAAGCCTGTGGCCAGGGGGTCCTCCTGGCGGTCACTGTGAACCCTGTGGGTATTTTCTGCCAAACCTTGGCCATGGGGAGGGTCGTGGAATGCAAGCTAGGTGGAGACACAGCCGGCCTAGTCACTTACTGGTTAGAAAAGTCCTGGTTCTGCAAATTTTTCCAAATGGCATGACCACGGGAACATGCCAGCGGGGCCCAAGGCCCAGCCCTGCCGGCCTGGCAGTCAGCCCGCCTGCCCCGCCTGCTGGCCCTGGGGAGTCTGCGCTGCAGGAGCCCTGGGTGGGTGGTGGCTGCCCCCAAAGCCCCCTGAGCACAGCTGGGGGACACCTCCCGGTTCTCCCCTGGGGCGGCACCTTGGGGAGCCGAGTCCCCTGGGGAAATGGGCGGGAACCGTCAGCATGCAGGTTCCCCGGCCAGCAGCTGGTGGCTGGCCCGGGAGTGAGCCCTGAGCAAGCCCTCGGGTTTCTCGTGAGGACCCACTACTGTGCCCTCTGCCTCCGTCAGAAGCGAGCTGGCAGTGCTGGGGGAGCTGCGGTCATGTCCGGCCTGTACTTGCTGAGCCATCTGCCCAGGCTTCAGGGTCCAGAGGGAACCTGGGGGCTTCGCTGTCCGTCCTGACAAGTGTGGAGGGAGGCATGTGAGGGAGGCCCCCCGCCACAGCCCTGGGGCCCGCACAGCCCTCGGGTGGCAGTGTCGGCCCACCCGCAGCCCTGATGGCTTTCTGGGAAGACCACAGCCCGTCCACCACTCACAGCTGTCTTCCTGGGTCTCTCCAGTATCTGCTTTGCCTGAAAGGCCTTTGCTCTAATTTAGGCAAAATGAAAGGACGATTTTTCTGATGTCCTAAAGAACCCTCCTCCTTCTCCTGCTCCAGCCCTGGCCTTCTGCTGCCCCCTGGTGGGCAGAGACGGAGGGAGGCCGCCGAGGGAGGGGCTGGCGACCACAGCGAGGCCCTTCCCTGCCTTCAACCATCCTGTATTTGCCCAACCACCACTCAGCCAGCTGCTGAGTGGACACTGGGCAGTTTTCTGCATCTCCACAAGGCCCAGAGGGAGCACAGAAATAGGAACGGAGCTCTGGTGGTTTCCGGGTCAGCAGCGGTGCCTCCGTCTGCGAGGGCACAGGGTGCTGGGCCGGCCTCCCTGGGCCCTGGAGCTGGCCACCCTCCGCCAGGCGGGGTTGGATCAGGGTAACAGAAGGGCGGGCTGGATACGCTGTCCCCCCACAGGCCCCGCCCCTCCGCCCAGACACGCCCCTACAAGGCAGCCCCGCCCCCAGGGCCACAGCGCCCTGTGCTGGCCGCCCCCCTCCACGCGCCGGGGCGGGAGCTCTAAAGGGGCGTCCCTCCTCTGCTCCGTGTCCACTCATCACATGCGCTTGCGTTCGTGTGCACACGCGGGCACACCTAGGGGTGTGTGTGGATCCTGGCCCCAACCTGACGCTCAGCCCTGCACGACAGCAAAGCAGTTCATCGGGCTGGGCTCTCGCTCCCACGAACTCCTTTAAAGGAAAAAAGATCATCGTGAACCCTGGATCAGGGCAGATGTGGCCTCGTGTCCTACCATAAGGACCGTCCCAGTGTGACCTCGGGAATTCGCAGAGAAGTGGGGCTGCGCCCCACCTGAGGGCTCTGGGTGCCCACCCCATCCTCCAGGCCCTGCCTCACCGTCCTCGTCACCTGCTCGTGTGGCCACAGGCTGGGTGTCCTTGGGAGCCCTGTTTGCAGGAGCCCAGCCAGGCATGTGGGCACCCGCTGCTCCCAGGACTGACGGGCAGCCCCGGAGGTCCAGCTCCACCATAGTGGGCCCTGGTGCTGACCGTGCTGCGCGCTGGGAGGGCTGCCCCTGTGTGCCACCTCCCCGGGGTGCACCTGACCCCCTGGGTGACCCTCGTCTAGGGCAGAGGCTGCCTGACTGGCCCAGCCATCCTGCTGGCCAGCCCCTTCAGCAACCGCAGACCACAGGTGAGGGTGGGTTTCTTGTCACACTTCTTCAGAAAAGGGAATAGACCAACATGAACTCCAGTGGCGAGGGCTGGCCTTCCTGCCAAGCTCCTCCCGCCACACAGAGTTGGTTCCTCACAGGGTGGAGCCCAGGAACCTTCACCAGGGCAACTGGGCACCGGTGTGGCCGTGCCTCCCTGCCCACCCAGCACGGGCCGTCCAGGTGCAGACACGGGCCAGCATCCAGCTCTTTATTTGTGCCCGGTGTGTGCGCAAACAAGACCCTTTTCACAGAAAGGACCCAGAGGCCCAGTTAAGACTGGGCTGCACCCTCTGCCCCCTGGGCTCAGGTTCCATCCTGAACTGGGGGGACGGTGCCATCTCGGGCACAGCGCTTGGAACCACACAGGTCAGTGCAACCAAAGAGGGCGGAGGGGTGCAAGGGGGAGGCTGGAGGACCTGCAGTGGGTTAAGCCACACTGCCCGCACCCAGGTGCCTGTCACCTGCCTCAGGCTGGCATTGCCCGTGGAGTCCCACCTGTCCAGAGCAGCACCCCCAGAGCCTCTGGAAGGGAGGCAGGGGCCCATCTGGGGTCAGGAGGCAGGTGAGACGCGCACCAGAGCGTCTGGGAAAATAGAACGGCAGCGCGAGGCCGGCCCCTGCCCCAGCTGGGCCCAGCCCAGCCCCTCTGCGCCGGCCTTCAGGTGGGTGGCTTCACGAAGGGCCCACACACGCAGGGCCCTTGGGATGGGGTGCCGGGGGCCGTGTCTCAGCCGGGGGGCAGCGCCCTGACTCTGACGGGGACAGCACACTTACAGCCCGCCTTCCCGGCGCCCCTCACCTGGTGGGCCCGACCAGGCAGGACGCTGGGCTTCACCCACCTCTCAGTCACCCACAGTGAGCCTCCAGCGAGGGTCAGGCTCTCAGCGTGCTTTTCCAGAAATCCCTGTGAAACTCTACTCAGCATTCAGCCACTGGTGGATGCCAAGCGAAGAGGCGGTGAAGCTCAGAGAGGTCTCGCTCCATCTCCCCGCCCCTCCCGTCCGGCCTCCTGATGCAGGGAGGGGGCGGTGGCCACAAATGGGCCCTGGGGTGGTGGTAACCGGGGCTGACCCGACCAGACACCAGGGCTGCCTGACATCGAGACGGCCTGGGGCTGGAGGTGGTGGTGGGGGAGCTCCTTCAGAGCCTGACTTGTGACGCGAAAGGAGGACACTCAAGGCTTCCTTCTGGAACATTCCGTCCGCACCCTCAGAGGGGACCATGGCTGAGCCTGCCCCTCCCACTTCCCGTCACCAGACTCACGAGCTCCCGGGACCAGTGTCCACGCAGCCCCACGGTTCCAGGCCCAGTGACTCCTGTGTACACACGACGGACAGGGTGCGGTCCGCCAGGGGTCTGGGCCAACGCAGCTGGGCCCATGCCTCCCCCATGGGCCTCTGTCCAGCGGCCCCTGGACTGTGAGTGGCAGGCGCTGCAGACAGGGTGGGCTGGGGAGCCTGTGGCCAGTGGGGCCATGACAGTGACCCTGAGCTCCAGGCTCCTGGGAAGCTTGCTAAGACCCCTTCCCTGCAGGGTGGAGTCAGCACACACCCCACTGAGCGGGGACCGGACCCCCAAGCTCTGGCTTCTGCCTCCTGGAGGCGTGGATGGAAGGAGCTCAGACTGGCCGTGGTCCCCACGGCAGGGCAGGTGAGGCCTGCTGGGCACCTCCAGGCCTGGCGGTCAGAGCTGGCCCTCACCTCTGCAGGTGAAGGGGGCAGCGCCAGAGGCTGCGTTCAGTGCGGCTGGGGAGGTGGGGGCGTTGGGGGGGCGGCTTGAACGGACAGAGGTACTGAGCCAGGGGGTGGGCGGAGCCCTGAGTGGACGGAACCGCGCTGCAGGGACAGAGCCCCAGGCGGGTGGAGTGGGTGGCGTGGACCAAGCCCTGCGGTGTTAAAGCAGCCCCCGGAGGTGTCTACACCACCAACTCCTCCAGGAGCTGGTCCTTCTGGAGCTGGCTGGGCGACAGGGACTTCACGGAGCCCCTCGGCCCGGGGTGCAGCGCTCGGCCGAGGGCACGGCTGCGGGGTGCCGGGCGCGGGGCGGGCGCGGGGCGTGTGTGGTCCAGGCTTCGGCTGTGCTGGCCTGTGTGTCCAGCTGCCGCCTCGGCTTCCAGGGTCTGCAGGCAGAGACCACGAGGCTGTCCTGTAGCTGCCCCATCGCGGTCCGGCTCCCTTCCCCTTCCCGCCCCCTTTAACTAATGCACGCAGCCAGGGAGACCCCCATACTCCAGGCCAAGCTCTCAGTCCCCCACCTGCCTTGTGGCCCAAAGCCTCACCTGCCCTCCACTGCCCACCAAGTCTCCCGTAGGCCCTCGGGGGGCCCTTGGCCTGACTGGAGAGCAGGGAGAGAGCCGGCTGCCCGGCCCACGGGGGTACTGACCTGGTGCAGGGTGGCCTCTGCGCTCGGGGCCCTCATGCTGACCAGCGTGACCTGCACCACAGCCAGTGGCTGCTGCGGGGAGGCTGCGGGGGAAGGGGGTGTGAGCAGGGCCTGGGGACATCCCCGTGCTCCCGGCAGAGGGGGGCCCACCCCTGGGACCCACCTCGGAGATCAGACTGGGCACGTCTGTGGATCACACGCCCCCCCTCCTCCCAGGCCTGGGGTCGCAGAGTGGTGGTCTGTGACCTCAGACCCTTGCCTGCAGGTCACCTGTGACCCCAAAGACTATCACACGTGTTCCCCATGCGAGGGGTCAGAGCCCCTTTAAGAAACGATGGTTTCTGCGGGCGACCTGGGCTCCTCCCCTCAGACGGTCCCCCAGGAGACCCCCCACCCCTACCTCCGCCTGCCAGTTCCCGCTGCCCATCCTTCCACACTGGCTGCTGAGGGTGTCCAAGCTCTGACATCCAGGAAGACGCCACGTTACTATTACTAACACTACTGCTCAGGCTGGATCACCGACCACACGCTCGGACAACGCCTCGGGGATGGAGGCCAGTCTGTCCTTTACCGGAGGACCAGACACTCAGAAGGTGAAGTGGACAGGGTGGCTTGACCCAAACCCGCTGTGTGACCCCGGTTGGCCCTAGGTGCCCTGGGTGGCACTGGGTGATCCTGAGTGACTCTGGGTGACCCTAGATGACCTGAGTGACTCTGGGTGGCGCCGGGTGCCCCTGCCTAACCTTGGGTGACTCTAGGTGGACCTGGGTGGCCGGGCCCTTGCACCCATCACGTCCACTCTCCAAGGTGCTACAGGCGCCCAGGAACTGGCAGAGTCTGTGTAACCTTCCTGGGGTGACCCCTTCAGGGCCCCCACTCCCAGACCTGCTGCGGAAGCATCTGAGGACCAGGACCACACTAAGCTGGGTGGTAGTACAATGGCGGAGTACAAGCAGTGGCCTCCCCTCACATGGCTTCTGCTAACCCTGGGGGCAGCGAGCGAGAGCCGGCGGAACGCCTTCCCGCAGTGGGGCCTGTAACGAGGGGCGCTGGCCGGGCTGGGGTCCCTAGGAGGGACCGGCTGCAGGAGGGCAGGGGCCGCCCGCCATGGCTGCAGGGAGCCCGGCCCTCCATGCCCCTCCCTGTCTGCCCCCTGGTGCAGGGATCCCATGTAACCGAGTGCCCAGGAACCAGGGTCACGCACGCCCTGGCCTCCAGGAGTGCCCGCAGCGGTGGTCCAGCCCGGGTCTAGCCGGGCGGCAGGCTCCGCGTCCCCTGGCCCTGGGTGTCCCCCGCGCGCCCACCTCTGCCGCCGCCAACTGTGCCAGGGCTGCTCCGGCTGGTGCTCGGGCTGTAGGGGGGCTCCTCTGTGGGGAGCTCCGCGACCCCCTCGGGCTCGTCCACCGACATCTCCCCGGGCTCCGCGGGCCCCGCCCGCTGGGGGCCGACCTTGAAGGCTGGTGCGTGGGAGCTGCAGCGGCTGCCAGCCCAGAGGAGCGAGCGGAGGCTCGGGGGATGTCGGTCTGCCCCCGCGTGGTCCCCGCTGCCGGCCGCCTCCGGGTCCCGGTTGCCGTCCCGCGCGCCGCTGACGTAGGACTCCCGGTAGCTCTGCTTCTCTGTGCGGGGAGGGGCAGCGGCCGGCCGTGAGAACAGCGCGGGAGGCGGAGGGGCCGCACGCGGAAGGGAGGCCCCGCGCGCGGTCCAGCCGGCTGCCAGGCCCTGCGAGCCTAGGCCTCCCCGGAGGTGTGTGTGGGGGGGAGGGAAGTGCCACCCGAGACCAGGGCCCCCCGTGTCCACCGGCACCGCCCAGGACCAGAGACCAGGGCCCCCGTGTCCGCCGTCACCGCCCGGAACCCAGGCGGAAGCTGTCAACAGGCCTTGTCCTCTCTGCCCCAGGGCGCTCGCGTCTCAGCCTGGGCGCACGCACACAGGCGCACGCACACAGGCGCACCGCGCACCCTGGTGCGCAGGGCCTGCGGGCTGGGCGGGGATGGCACCCACCTTCCGCCTCCTCGAGCCGCTGCAGCTGCTGGCGCGCCTGCTGCAGGCCAAGGTGCAGCTGGTGGCTGGTACGGAGCAGGCGCAGCAGGTGGCGGGAGCGCCAGGCGCAGCCCGTGCGATACACGAGTCTCCGGGCCGCGGGCTGCCCATGAGGCCAGAGCTCGAACCTCTCGCCCTGAGCAGAGAGGAGTCCCGGCTGTGACTTCAGAAGGAAACCAGGCGGGAGATCGCCAGGCCTGGGGCTGGGAGGCTCCCTCCCGGTCTCTGTCTCGCTCCCCGATTTTCCCTGGCGTGGGGGGGCAGGTGCCGGGGCGGGGGGCGCTGAGAGCAGCTGTAACGTGGGGCCCTCTGCATTGGGCTGGGGGAGTCCGGACCCCTGGCCCACGGCGTGTGGGGCGCCTGAGGCCTGAGAAGGAGCCGATGGCCAGCCCGCCCCCAGCGCCCACCCTCCACCCCCACCGGGTGCCAGGCCCAGCCGTGAGGTCTAGAAGTGGGGCCCCTGGTGTAGGGTGTCCATGGGCCCCTCCTGACTCCTTTATTGTCCCCACCCAGGAGGCAGAAGTTCTCCTGGTGACAAGAACTGGGCAGCTGGCCCCTCAGGAGGGTGCTTCCAGGGCGGGGCCGTCTCCACGACCTCCCTCCCAGACACAGACCTCAGGCTGGGCCTGCACGCGTGGGCGATGGCATGCCTGGTCAACACCCTTTAGGACAAGCGTCTGCCAGGCTCCCCTGGGGGCGAAGGTCCACCTCCTAACCTTAACCCCCTCGGACACGCACCAGAAAGGCCAGCTTCTCAACGTGGGGCCAGGGGAAGTCATAGAGCAGTTGTGGGGTGCTGTTCACCTCCTGCAAGACAGCAGGGTCAGCCACGTCCACAGTCAGCCAGGGGACGGGCATGGCCAGCGCTTGGGGCGGGGTGGGGGCAGGGCGAGAGGGCCCCTGCAGTCACCTGGAAGACCTGCACCCCTCTGAGTGTCAGGCCCAGGACGACGGTGGGTCGGTCCTCCTTCTTATCCTAAAGGCACACGGATGTCAGTGAGGTCCAGGCCCGTGGGCCTCCCCACCGACCCTCACTGGTGGATCGGGGAGTCTGCAGGCTGAGGTGGGGTCCTCCCGCTTCCCCTCTGGCCTGAGTCAGGGTCATGGTCCCAGGACGGCTGTGGGGACACTGGCACCCCCTCCTCCATCCTGGTGGGTCCCGGTGGCTCGGCCTGTCCTGACCCTGGGGAGGCGTGCCCCCCCATCCTGCAGGGACCTTGTAAAGCCTGAAGAAGTGCACGGGGACGTCCTCCAGCCGGCAGGCCTCCCGGATGAAGCGCAGCTCGGCCTCCCGGGGGCTCAGGCCACGCTGCTCGCGGTGCAGGGCGGGCGCGTGTCTGAGGACGTAGGCGCTGCCCCTCTTGGCGATGATCTGTGGGGGGACCGCAGCCCGGTCCAGCCTGCGCCCACCCCTCTCCGATGGACCCCCTTCGCCCCTGGTGGACTCCACCCCCTTGGACTCCTCCTGCTCCCCCCCCCCCGCCCCTGTGGATACCCCGCCCCCAGTGGCTACCCTCACCTACGTGGACTCCACCCCCAGCCACCCGGTGGACTCCCCCCTCGCCCCTACCCCTCGTGGCCCCCCATCCCCAGTGGACGCCACGCCCCCACCCCCGTGGACTCGCTGACCCCGGTGGATCCCACCCCCCATGGACTCCGCCCCGCTGTGGATGCCCCCAACCTGCCCCGCCCCCAGTGGACTCTCCCCTCTCCGTGAACTTCCCCCGGCCCCGCCCCCCCACCCGCTCCCCTGCCCTTCACCCCCACTACCCCCAGTGGACCCCTGACCCCGGGAGGGAGAGAGACCCTCACCCACTGCGGGAAGTAGGCCTGAGGCTGGAAGTAGCGGCCGGTGTGCACCAACCGGCGGTGGTTGCCCAGGTCGGCCTGCAGCCCATAGGCGGCCAGCAGGAAGTAGGCCTCCTCGCGGTGGACACACTGCGAGCGCAGCACGCGCTCCTTCAGGTGATGGTAGTAGAAGTGCCGGGCCGCACGGTCCCTGCGGGCGGGTGAGTGAGGGGCCAGGCTCAGGGGGCCACCCCCTGCGTCCCTTGGCCTCCTGGACCCCGACCTGTCACCCCCAGGCCCTCGGGGCCTGGCGGCGGGGCAGGCACAGGTGGGCATGCGGCTCCTGAGACTCCAGATGAGCAGGGCCCAGGGACCGGCCTGCAGACGGGTTTGCAGCCGCCCACGCCCCAGGGAGGGCCCCTTTCCTCTGCTCACTCCCCGCACCGCGGGGGGCAGGGCACTCAGGGCCAAGTCCACTTCTAACACCCCTGGCGCGCCTGGCCCCGTGGCACAGGGCCAGCCTCCCTCCCCCCAACCTGCCTGATCGCCCCCTGAGACTCTTCCAGAACCCTGCACACCTGGGCAGGCTCGTGGGGGCCCAGCTCACACGCTGGGGGGTGGTTCCTGGACCCAGGCCCTGCTCACCCCCAGGCCTGGGCCGGGTTCCAGGTCCCCTGTTACCTCACACAGGCTGCAGGGGCTTCTCAGGAAAGCAGCTCAGGAGGAGCCTGCAGTGTGCCCGCCCAGCAGGGCACCGGCAGGAGGGCGGCCCCCTACTTGCGCAATAACCCTCAGACCCTGCCCCACCCGCTGGGGAAAAGCCCCACCCCAGGGCATAAAGACACCTGCACTTGAAATGCGCTGGTTCCTACCCGGTCCTCCCAGGCAGCTGATTGGAAATACCGGCTGCCCCCACCCTCCGCTCCAGCCTCGGCGGCAGGGCCTGAGCTCGCCACCTTCGGGCGTGAGAACAGCAAGCACCTACCTGATGAGCCTCCCGCTTTCCACGTAGTACTGCACCCCGAGGAAGGCCACGAAGGGGGCGCCCGGCCTGCCGCAGCCCTGGGGCTGGAAGCGTGGGGCGCAGGCTGCAGAGAGGCCTTGGTGGGGGCTAACTGCCGGCTGGTGCGCCGCCGAAGCCACCACCCCCCTCCCAGCAGACCAGCCCAAGCCCACGTGCATCCTGCGGGCTGCTCGTGGCTTTATGTCGCGTTGTTAGAAGGGAAAGCAAGCGTCCAGAACAGTCGGGCACTCGCCTGCACCCTCAGGGCCGACTCCATGCCACGACCCGGGGGACGGGCCCCTCGAGGGCCAGCAGCCCGGCCTCCCGCCCGGCGCGCTGACTTACTCCGTGTGTCTCTCTCTTCCAGTCCTTGGAGAAGTATTTGCTGAGCTTCTGCTCCAGATCCATGAAGATGTGCTCATTGTCTACGAAGAGAGGCAGGGCCTGGGCAGAGCGTGCACGAGTGTGTGTGCCTGTGTGCACCACTGCGAGTGTGTAAATACGTGAGTGTGTGCATGTAAGTATGTGTGTGTGAGTGGTGCATGGATGTGAGTGTAGAAGCATGTAAACGTGTGAGATGGTGTGCATGAGTGTGATCATGTGTGTGCACGTGGGTACTTGAGTATGTGTGTGACTGTACGAGTGTGCGTGTGACTGCCTGTGTGGCCACGTGTGTGCTCTGATGCGGTGAGGAGGGATCGCTCCATGCCCCTGGAGCACGGCACGGCGGGGCACCAGGCAGAGGCCTGGGATCATCTGCCCCGAGCACCTGCCACCCCTGCAGGGAAGGGGTCGGGGTCCCAGGGTCGCCGGGTGGTGCTTGCTTACTTCTGACCACGCTGAGGCCAAAGAAGTGGGCTTCCCTGATGCCGGTCAGGTCGCACACCTGCTGGAAGAGCTCACGCCCCGTCGCCTGCACCTGTGGGCGGGGCAGGAGGCCCTCAGGGCGCAGAGCAGGGCAGCCCCCGGGAGGGGCGGGGGTGCAGAGGAGGGGCTCCACTGAGCAGAGCTGGTGCACAGGGGCCCGGCGCAGGGGGCTTCCCACCCAGCGGGGTCAGCGCTCAGGGCCCCCAGAGGCTCCCGGGCTGACGACGAGGTGTCCCTGCATGCAGTGGGCCTCCTGTGAAAGAGGGTGGGGGTGCCCGACCCCAGAGAGGGCCCGCCCCCTCCAGCGACGGAGGCTGGGTGCCCCCACGCCTCCCCACCCTAGGCCAACGTCACTAGGCCACTCCTGGAAGTGGGGCTGGGGTCTGGGCACCCCTGAAAGGAGCTGCTGGTTGGGGGGGGGGTCTGTGGCTCCCCCGCCGCACTCTTGCTGCAGGCACCTCCTGCTGGGCTCCAGGCCCAGGCCAAGCCCCCGGCCCTGTGCGGCCCGTCCCGGGTGTGTGTCCACCCTGCACCATCAGAAGCCAAGCGGCCCTTTCACCCACGTGTGCCCAGAGGAGGGCGTGCACTCGCTCAGTCCAAAAACGCTTCAGTCCGCCTAAAAAGTTCATTATACCAAACATCCCACAGGTTTAAATTTCCAATGGTCTCACGAATGTCAGCATTTTCTTGCTTTGCTGGTTGGACAGAACTCAAGGCCTTGACTTCGGGGCACCCGGATGCTGTGCCCCGTGGCCGACACGTCTTCCGGGTGCCTCTGGGCCTCCATACTCTGCGTTTCCTGGGCTGGTAGTTCGGCCCGACAGACTGAAGCTCCTGTGCGGCGCCGCCGAGTCCGTGTGTGGGAGGCTGGCTGTGGAGGCCGCAAGTCGTGGACCCTTTCACCCCGGAGCGGCCGCGGGGCTGGAGAGCGGTGGCCCCGGGTGCTGGGCGTGGGGCCTGGCCCGGGGCGTCCGAGGACGCTGCTGCAGGCTTCCGGGGAGGCCGTGGCTCCTGGGACGTCGGGAAGCTCTGTCATCAGAGCACCCACACCGCCTTCAGTCAGAGGGGCGTCCCGCTTCTTAGTGGTCAGTTCCTGGGGGCCGGCCTTGCCACTGTCCATCTGACTTGTTGAGGGTCGGTCCCTCAGCCTACCAGGATGGTGATTCACCATCTGGGTCTTCCCAGCCATTGTGTCCTGACGCTCGGTGTGAAGCCGCGGTTCAGGTAAACACGGGCTCTGCCCGTGCGCTCAGCCCGGCGTGCACATGCCTGGAACTAAGCTGGCCCCAGGTTGCAGGGCCGGGCGGGGAGCCTGTGGGGCCCGACAGGCTCACCTTCCTTCTAGACGCGCGTCCTCCGGGGAACTTGCCCCCGCCCCGCCCCCGCAAAGGTCCCTGCGGAGCCAGGCTCACGTGGGCGGGGCCAGGCTCACGTGGGCGGGGCCAGGCTCACGTGGGCGGGGCCAGGCTCACGTGGGTGGGGCCAGGCTCACGTGGGCGGGGCCAGGCTCACGCGGGCGGGGCCAGGCTCCTAGCCCCTCCCTCCCCTCCGCCCCAAGTTCTCCTGCTGCCCCCCCCCCCCCCCCCCCCCGCCCACGGCCGGCGGCCGCTCTAAGAACACACTGAACCCCCTGAAGACCCACGGCCAGCTCGGCCAGCTCGCTGGATGCGGACACAGGGCTTGGGGCCTCGGCTCCAAACCAGAAGTCTGTCCCTGAGCAGAGAAGCCAGGGGGCACTGCGGTCCCTCGTGCCCTGCCCCAAGGGCAGCCCTCAGAGAGCCGGCTCTTCGCCAGGCCCCCCCACAGTAAGTTCTGCTTTTTCACAAACCACAATATCCTCCAGTGCCGTCACCTCAGGACAGATAGGTGGGGAAACAGTGGAAACTGTGTCAGCCTTTATTTCTGGGGGCTCCAAAATCACTGTGGATGGTGACTGCAGCCATGAAATTCAAAGACGCTTGCTCCTTGGAAGAAAAGCTATGACAAACCCAGACAGTGTATTAAAAAGCAGAGACATCGTTTTAACGACTAAGGTCCGTCTGGTCGAAGTTATGGGTTTTCCGGTGGTCATGTATGGATGTGAGAGTTTGACTATAAAGAAAGCTGAGCACCGAAGAATTGATGCTTTTGAACTGTGGTGTTGGAGAACACTCTTGAGAGTCCCTTGGACTGCAAGGAGATCCAACCAGTCCATCCTAAAGGAGATCAGTCCTGGGTGTTCATTGTAAGGACTGATGCTAAAGCTGAAACTCCAATACTTTGGTCACCTCACGTGAAGAGCTAATTCATTTCAAAAGACCCTGATGCTGGGAGGGATTGGGGGCAGGAGGAGAAGGAGACGACAGAGGATGAGATGGCTGGATGGCATCACCGACTCAATGGACATGGGTTTGGGTGGACTCTGGGAGTTGGTGATGGACAGGGAGGCCTGGCGTGCTGCGGTTCATGGGGTCGCAGAGTCGGCCATGACTGAGCGACTGAACACCAGCAGCGCCACAGACCCTTCCATGAGGACGCCCCCCAGGAGCAGCGATTGCCCTAGGCACGTCTCTGCGCCTCTAAACTCGACTAAGACAGGCTGGCGAGGGGAGCAGGGGGAGAGGGCAGCCCTAGGCCCCAAGACATGGCCTGACATGGGCTCCAGGCTGTGTTCAGCCTCAGCCACAGCCGGGGGCCGCAGAGCAAAAGGGACACATGCCCCATGAAGGGAGCCGGAGCCAGAGTCCATTTCTCCGGGGTTTGGGGCGGCCAGAGGTGTAGGTCGAACCCATGCTGTCCCCAGGCAGAACCCCGCCTGCTCCCCTCCACACTCACCCCCGGCCCCTGCTGACCCCAGGCCCTGCTCCCCTCCACGCTCACCCACGGCCCCCGTCCCCAGGCCCTACTCCCCTCCACGCTCACCCCCACGGCCCCCATCCCCAGGCCCTGCTCCCCTCCACGCTCACCCCCACGGCCAGCCGCAGCCGCTCCCGCGTGGGCAGCAGCACCAGGACGTCCCGGAGCTCCGCTGTCATCCTGCCGGCCGCTCGCAGTTCTCAGGACCAGGGTCCTCTCTCTGCTTCTGTGGGGAGGACTCGTCAGGGCCGGGAAGCGGCAGCAGCCGGCGTGCCCCCAGAGGGATGGGGCCGCATGTCCCCACGCACAGGGCCCTCTTCTGCCGTCTGGCTGCAGGCGGGGTGCCGCACCCAGACTCACCTAGCTGCCGGCTTCCGGGGACGGGTGCCCTGTGAGCTTCTGGCTGGGAAAACGCTGGCACTGGGGCCAGGCCAAGGTCCAGGCTCCTAAGTAGCCGCGATGCCTGGAATGCAAATAAACATGCGGCTGGCTCCACCCTGCTCCTGCTGACCCCTCTCCCCAGCGGACCACTTCCTCCTCCAGATCGGGGACTGGGCATAGCTCCATCATGGCCCCAAGGGCCCCGACGTGGACCGCAGACCCAGGGCCACCGCGAGGAAGCCTGGAGGAGCTGGAGGGGCGTCCCGAGGAGCAGGTGCCCCAGGTCTGCATGGCTTCCCGCCTGCCTTCACACCTGGAGGGAGGTGAACCCAGAGATGTCCAGGCCAGTCCCCAGACAAGGTCTC
Source organism: Capricornis sumatraensis (assembly GCF_032405125.1). Taxonomy (NCBI): domain Eukaryota; kingdom Metazoa; phylum Chordata; class Mammalia; order Artiodactyla; family Bovidae; genus Capricornis; species Capricornis sumatraensis. Next base: position 89,453,055 of record NC_091081.1, read on the forward strand.
CCCGGAGGCTCCTGACCTCTCAGCTGCTGGGAGCGCGGGCCCACAGGTGGGTTCCACCCCTGCCACCGGCCAGCATGCTGGGTGAGCCCTGGGGCCCCTGAGCTGCCCCCTCTGAGAGGGTCTGGGAGAGGCTTCCAGGCCACAGACAGGAGGCCCCTGGAGGGCGGCTGGCCGGTCCGGGAACTCGGTTCCCGCTATCCTTTCGTCCCGCCCTGCAGGGCTTGGAAGGCGTGGGCCGTGGGTGGGGAGATGTAAAGCCCTTCTGGGCTCTGTGTGCCCCTCGCTGCCCACCCTGCCCCCGCCCGCTGTGGGGGTCACGGGGAATCTGAACAGGCTGCCGCCCTGCCTTTTGTCTCCAGGGACAGTGCAGCCCTGCTCGCCTCCAAGATGTGTGCGTCCCTTTAACCTGCGACTTGGTGTTTCAAATGGCTGAAGAGCCGGAAAGCAGATGCTAACCCCTGACCCCTGCACGTGCACCTGGTTGCCTGACTCACTGCCTGGGATGACCTGTGAGCCACAGACAGTCTGCCATGAGGAAGAATGGACGCGGGCATGGCCCCGTTCCACAAGTGTCCGAGCGGCGGCAGTCACGCACCCGGACACACACACACACGGGAACCCCGCGGGGGTGCAGGCAGGGACACAGAAGTGGGGCTTCTCCCAGGGAAGGCGCCAGGAACGGACGCCAGCCCCCACCGGGCAGCTAATGAGCACAGCACAGGGGCTCTGCCCCGCGTTCTGGATCCTGGTCTTCATTCTCTACCACAAGATGGGCCTGCCAAGACTGTTTCAGAAATAAAGCATCCAAAACGTAGGCCCATAAAGAACAAGTTTCACAGAACGACATAGGAAAACCATGCAGCAGTAAGTAGGAGCAAAGTACTGGTTTGTGGACAAATGTCAAAAAATCATCCCAGCCGGAGAACAGGATTTACACGAGTCCACGACACGTGCAGAGGCCACACCGGAGGCAGAAAGCAGGTCCGTGCTGCCCCGCTGGAGGCGGCCGCAGGTGGGGGGCGCGCTGCGCTCAGACAGTGGGGGCACGGGTCGTGTGTTTTCCACTCACTCTATTGCTCATTTGAATGTGTTTTTAACATGTAAATCATACTTCAATAACGCCCTTAAAATACACTATAAAATGGTAGAAAACCACAAGAAGTCATCCACAGATGGCACAGAATACAAAGCAATCGTCTGCCAGGAAAGCTGCTTCTAGCAGGCGTGTGTGCCTGGGTGTGCCCTGCGTGTGCAAGTGTGACAGAGTGAGCGTCTGTGTACCCTGATGTGTGCCTGAGTGTGCCTGTGTGCATGAGTGTGACAGTGTGTGCACGCGTGCCTGAAGTGTGCTTGTGTGTGCCGTTTGCATGTGACGGAGTTTGCATGTGCGTGCCTTGTGTGTGCGAGTGTGACAGTGTGTGCGTGCCGTGTCCATGAGTGTGACAGTGTGTGTGTGCCCTGCATGTGCGAGTGTGCCTGAAGTGTGCGTGTGCGTGCCCTGTGTCCATGAGTGTGACAGAGTGTGCGTGTGTGTGCCCTGTGTGCACGAGTGTGACAGAGGGTGCCTGTGCGTGCCGTGTGCACGAGTGTGACAGGGTGCGTGTGCGTGTGTGCCCTGCATGTGCGTGCCCTGTGTGCATGAGTGTGACAGTGTGCGTGTGTGTGCCCTGAGGAGTCAGCGCCGCCTGTGGCCAGCGCCTCACCTGCCCCTCAGGGAGCCGGTTCTGATGGTCGCAACGGCTTGCTTTAGGAACAAGGAACCTGAGTCTGGAGGAAGAGCTGCTGGCTTACTGGCCGTGACAGCCCCGCCCGCCCCCACCCCCCACCCCACCCGTCCACTGCACTTTGCCCCCGCCGAGGGTCACCTGCCTGACCCACCCCGTGTCCAGTGAGCAGCCGGGGCCAGCCCCTGCTGCTTCTTAAGGGGCTGCTGTTATTCCCACTTTTCCTGGAGGGGCAGCTGGCCAGAGGCAACGCAGCTTGCTGGCTTTATCCATGGGGAGCCTGAGGCAGAGAGGCCCCTGCTCCAGTGCCTCTGAGACCCCTGCTGCAGACCCCGCTGGACTCAGGGACGTATGCTAGCTCTCACCGCACGTACAGGGCTGCTCTGAATTCCGAGCGGCAGACTCAGCCTGGTGGGAAGCGCAGGGGTCTCACTGCCGCTGGGTGGGGGGCGTGCAGAGTGCTGCGGCCTCCCCGATGTATCCCTGCTGGGAACTGAGGACCCCCTGCAGCCCTGACCTGGTGATGAAACGTGGGCGGGATGCCCCGAGAGTGCCCAGGCCTGTCTGCGTTTGCAGCTGAGGAGAGGAGGAGAGCCGGCCAGAGGGAGGGAAGGGCAGGGACGGGGCACTCTCCCCGCTGCCTGCGTGCCTCTGGACCTCAGTGAGAGCCCAGTGCCTCAGCGGGGGTGAGGGCAGAGCGCCCCCGTCCACTTGCTCGGCGCACAAGCTGCCTCTCGTCCTGCTGACCTGCCCAGACACCACCGCGGGCCCTGAAGGGAGGAACGCGCTAGAGTTCCTCAGTCTCAGCATCAGCGCTGCTCACTGGGGGCCGCTCCCTGCCCCTGCAGGTGGAGATGAGCCCTGGGCTCACCCTGCCACCCCGCACAGCACGTCACAGGGCACCTCTGCGTGCAACTCTCAGGCTGAGATCCAGGGTCACCATGGTGACAGGCATGGGCCCGCGGGACCCATGGAGCCAGAGGCACTGTGACAGTGTACACCCTGGGCCGAAGGCCATGCCCATCACAGCGGCAGGGATGGCCCTGGACACGGCAGGGACCGCTGCCAACGACACGCCGGGGGCCGCCGTCCAAGACACCCGACGCTCCACCACCCCAGTAACCCGCCCGGCGCCCGCAGCTCCTCCCTGGCCCCACCAGCCCCGTCTGGGAGCGGCCGTGAGTGAAGGGACCTGGGCCCGGTTGGACACACTCCTGGACCCTCCCTGGCCGGGCTGGGTGACAGAGCTCCTGGGTCGAGGGCCCGTGATAGGGGCGCATGCCTTTTCCAGTCCACACAGCCCTCAGGAACGGGGGCCCAGAACCGAGGGCAGAGCAAACAGAGGGGCACGGGGGCGGTGGGGGCAGAGGTGACCTGAGAGGCAGCGCCCGGGTCAGAGCGTCGCTCTCCTGGCTGAGGGGGCAGGGCCCCTAACAGGCGGGGCCCCTGAGGTCTGGGCGAGCTCACCCCACCAAGGGCCTGGGCCCACATCCGGGATGGAGCCCCGGGCGTGATCTCTGCCCCCTGCTGCCTCCTCCCCACAGCAGCCCCCGCCCCTGCTCAGCCTGGCTGTGCTTCCGACGCGGTCCTGGGAGCCTGTAGGTCCTGGCCCCTCCCACGCCCCGGCTGCTGTCCCCCAAGCAGCCCTTGCACACCCACCCCCACCTCCCGTCTTACTCCGGGTTTGGCAGGAGCGCGGCAGGCAGGGACGGGGTGGGTGTGATGGGGGAAACAGGGTGGAGACCCTAAGCCAGACCCCCTGAGGCTGAGAAAAGGGCACAGGGGGCGCGGGGGGTGGGGGGACAGGGTGTGGGGGGGTCCCCAAGGCCCTCAGTTACTCCCCACCCATGTCAGCCCGACCCCGGAGGCTGAGAAAGGGGAGCTGGGGGCGCGGGGACAGGGTGGGGGGGGTCCCCGAGGCCCTCAGTTACTCCCCACCCGTGTCAGCCCGACCCCCCGAGGCTGAGAAAGTGGAGCTGGGGGCGCGGGGCATGGGGGGTCAGGGCAGCGGGGGGGGGTTCCCGAGGCCCTCAGTTACTCCCTCACGTCAGCCTAACCCCCCAAAGCTGAGAAAGGGGAGCTGGGGGCGCGGGGGCGGGGGGCCAGGGTGGAGGGGTTCCCTGAGGCCCTCAGTTACTCCCCCCTCATGTCAGCCCGACCCCGGAGGCTGAGAAAGGGGCACGGGGGCGCACGGGGGGTGGGGGGACGGGGGGGTCCCCAAGGCCCTCAGTTACTCCCTCATGTCAGTGCGACCCCCCGAGGCTGAGAAAGCGGTGCGGAGGGCACGGAGGGGGGGCAGGGGGTCAGGGCAGCGGGGGGGGGGTCCCCGAGGCCCTCAGTTACTCCCTCATGTCAGCCCAACTCCTTGAGGTTGAGAAAGGGGCGCGGAGGGCACGGGGGGCGGGCAGGGGGTCAGGGCAGCGGTGGGGGTTCCCTGAAGCTCTCAGTTACTCCCCACCCGTGTCAGCCCGACCCCCTGAGGCTGAGAAAGGGGAGCTGGGGGCGCGGGGCATGGGGGGTCAGGGCAGCGGGGGGGGGTTCCCGAGGCCTTCCGTTACTCCCTCACGTCAGCCCAACCCCCCAAAGCTGAGAAAGGGGAGCTGGGGGCGCGGGGGCGGGGGGACAGGGTGGGGGGGTCCCCGAGGCCCTCAGTTACTCCCCCCTCATGTCAGCCCACCCCCTGAGGCTGCAAAAGGGGGAACTGGGGGTGCTGGGGGCCAGGGCAGCAGGGGCCCCCCCTACCCCGTGTCAGCTCTCCTGGGGTCACGTCACGAGGGGCGGGAGCACTGTGCTTTTCCCCCATCTTTGGGGTCTCCCCTGTGGAAGGGGGCCTGTTGCCCTCCGGGGCAGGGGTTTAAATGATGCACCAGAGCACAGACGTGGGACCCGGAAGCCGGGGCTGGGGGGGGTGGTCACAGCACAGGGTGTCGGCAGAGGGCAGGATGTGGGGTCTGCTGGAACTGCCCCCAAAGGATGGCAGGGCTGGGGGCTCTGGGGAGAGCAGCTGAGCCACACTGAATGGCTCCTCACTCCACGACAGATGGGGGGCAAGGACAGCCAGACGGCAGAGGCCGGCGCTTGTCTGAAGCCTGCGGCCGTCACTCGGGGGGTGGGTGGGGGGCAAACCGGGGTGTGCTCAGGCTTGCGACCGCTCCAGTCACCCCCTCATCACCCTCACCAGCCCCGTGAGGATGGCGGAGGACCCCTGGGACTGCCCCCCCCCATCAACCCTCAGCCCCACCCCCCCACCCCCACCCCCGTCAACCCTCAGCCCTCCCCGGGGCAGCGCAGCCCGGGCGCAGGGAGGCGTTGAAAGGACATGAGTCAGCGGTCGTCACTGAGCGGTGGCCGGGCCCACCCGCAGCTCCAGCTGCCCTTCAGCCGGGAGAGCAGATTCTTAGAATTCCCTCTGGGAGCCTCCTCTCTGCTGACCCAGCCAGGACCGTGAACTTAGGATTTAGAGCCGCGATGACCCCACCCTCCCCGCCCAGAGAAAGAAGCCAGCTGTGCGCAGAGGGCAGTTTGCCCGACCGCACGGAGCTGGAGCCGGGGGCGAGGGGCTTTGGGGGCAGGTCAGCCAGGCCCGTGGTCTGCGGGCGTCTGGCACCCCCTCCGCTGCGGAAGCACCTGCCTTCTCCCGCGTTTAGCTAGGCTTAGCAGTAGTGTTAGTCCCTCGGTCGTGTCCGACTCTTTGCAACCCCACGGCCTGTAGCCTCTTCTGTCTATGGGACTCTCCAGGCAAGAATACTGGAGTGGGTTGCCATTCCCTTCTCCAGGGCATCTTCCCGACCCAGGGATGGAACCCAGGTCTCTTGCAATAAAAGCAGATTCTTTACCGTCTGAGCTACAGGGAAGGTCAGCGAAGATTAGCGAAGCTTAGAGTTTCCAAGTAGCAAGTTATCCAAATAAACGGGCCGTGAGGCACCTGCGTCTGCCGGCTGGGCGCCTCTCTCCAGCTGGAGGCGCCACCCAGCTCTCTGGAGTAAGCCCCTGCCCCCACTGGGGCCCCTGCCCTCGGCATAGAGTGCCCTGGGTTTTGGCAAAAGGCTGCCAGGTGCCAGGCCCTCACGCTGGGGCCTTGTCTGGTCTCAGAGGCTGCGCTGGGCATGGAGCTGGCACTTGGCCGCTGGTTCAGAGCCAGACTGGTCACCAGCAAGAATGGGGAGGGGGTCTCTGGGTCCCGGAGGCCCCACAGGTCCTGGGCTAAGTGACGCCGGAGGGTGTGGGACAGAGGGGTGAGGCGGGGAGGGGTGTGTGGTTTACTCTGTGCAGGGTGAACGGAAAGCCGATGGGTGTAGCATGGTATTTTGCTGGTTCTGAACCCTCTGGGTGCCGTAGGGCACTTCTCAGCAGTGCCCGGCAGGCGCGGCCCCTGCTCTCGGGACCCGTGAAGCCTTGGGGAGTCCCACACAGAAGAACAAGGGCAGAGCCGGCCACAGCGGGCCTGCTCATCTGAAAGTAGGACTCTGCCCCGAAACTGGTGTGAGGGTCTCGGCGAAGAAGTCAAGTCTCGGGACACGCAGTGCCTGCCGGGGAGGAGTTACGAGCCGCCCCACACCTGGCGGGTCGTTCCTTCATCTCTCGGGAGGCCTCTGTGGAGCCCAAAGGGCCATCCATTGCTGGGAAACAAGATGAGCCCCTCCGCCTGGGTGCCCTGCCCTCCTCCCAGGATAGCAGCCTCAGGGGTTGCCTGGGGTCTTTCTCCCACCCCAAGTCCAGAGGGCAGCAAATGCTCAGGGCTTCACCTTCAGGCCACGCGCCCCCACACACGCACCCCCACACACCTCCAGTGTGAACTTCTGGGGGGTTTCCCAGATCCCCCTCTCTCAGCTCCCACAGCCCAGGACTCTCGACATCTCAGCCCTGAATTCTTGCAGAAATGGGGTGTACCACACACTCTAGCCGAGAAAGGCTCCCACCTCCCGCCAAGGAGATGCGGGGTCCTTGGCCTTCGAGCCCCTCCGAGGGCCAGCCCTGTCTGTTCTCTGCCCCTGGACCTCTGCGTGTGTGCCCCCCAGGACTCAAGGTCACGGCCGTCTAGTCATTTTCCATGTCCCTTTCTCCCGGCTGAAGGGAAGCCCTGTCAAAGGCGTGGGACCAACGCGCTCGGCGTCACACTCCACCATGCCCCAAGCAGGGCGTCCTGCAGACCCTGACCAGGGTCCTTCTGAGTTTGTGGTTTCTTGACTTCTACGAGGCGCCTTGGATTTCCTGGGCTGACCCACGGTTTCCACTTGCTCGAGGTCACAGCAGGCCACAAGAGACATGAACCACGCAGACTCAGAGCCACTTCGCAGACCCTCCAGGGGGTCAGTGGGTCTCTGGAGCAGGCACAGCAGAGGCCACGAGGTGTCTGGGACCCTGTTGACCGTGTGCGCTGGGAGCAGAGACCACGGAGTCATCTGGACCCGCCCTCGTGAGGAGCCTTTCGGAACGGCTGCGCGGATGGACACTCTTCCCGTGCTTTCTGCTTCTGCACCGGAGAAGCCGAGTTCTGGTGTGGGTGGACCCCACAGACGTGCCCCTCTGGTGGGCGGGTGGTGTGAAACGAGGCTGCAGTCCCCTGTGCCATGTGCGGTGACCCCAAGGCCCCTCGTTCCGCGTGGGACCCTTGACACACCAGGTTGCCCCCCACTTGCTGGCAGGGGCCTCCGGCGAGCTAGGTGACTCCTTCCGACTGGCCAGTGTGCCCCGAGGACATGCCTGGACCCCATGGGGCAGGTCTGATGCCGTGTGGAGCCCAAGGCAGGGAGCATCCCTGGGGGAGGGTGAGGGGGCCCCAGGGAGGGTGGGGGGGTCCCCAGGACGGGGAGGGGAGTGGCTGTTGCCTTCAAGGTTCCCAGGCTTCCTGGAGAAACCCTGCCAGGCCTTCCAAAGGCCTGAAATAGACCCTGTAAAACATCCTCCCTTCCTGCCTTCCTCCACCAGTGATGGTGGTGCCGGGGAAGGGGGGCACCCTGACGTGCTGAGGGAGTATTCTGCCCCTGAGCCCTCTGCCCTCATGGTGGACACCGGGGCTTCTATCCTGACATGCTGTTACAGAGCGAATCTGAGGGTCAGCGCAGGACACAGAGGCCCCCAGGCAGGGGAGGGCTCAGGGCCCAAGCTGCACAGAACCTCACCCCCACAGAGGGGTGCCTCCTGGGGAAGCAGAGGTTTCCCACACTGGGGGCCCCAAAGGTCTCTTTGCATGCACGCATGCTGCAGCTTCAGTCGTGTCCAGCTCTCTGTGAGCCTGTGGACTGTAGCCCGCCAGGCGCCTCTGTCCCTGGGATTCTCCAGGCGGGAATCCTGGAGTGGGCTGCTGTGCCTCTGCCAAAGGGCCTCCGTTACCGTTTATTTGGCATCTACCAGGAGGACCTGCAAGGTTATGGGAGGGGCCCCTCCCTTGAGTCCCAGCCTGGCCCTGCCTGGCGACCCAAAGGGCTGTGCCAGCCTGTCAGTCATGGCCCTCGGAAGAACACCCTTTATTCCATGATCCAGGTCACGCACATGCGTGTGGGCAGTCAGGGAGTGGGAGGCTTCCAGCGGGCCTCCCGTGGTGGAGGGCGTGACTGCTGGCTGACCACCGGCTGGACCCAGACCGTCCATGCCCGTGTCCTCGGAATGCGGCCTTCTGCCCACCGTTCACGCAACAGGGACCATGTTAGGGAGATGGCCTTGCGGCAGCTCTGCAGGACTGAGACTGCCGGGAGGTGACCTCGATGGAGCCCTTTACGGCCTCTGTGTGTACCTGAGCCCGCGGGCAGCGGGCCAGTCCCACCTGGTGCTGCCCACGGTGAGCGAAGCATCTGAGTCCCCCACTTAACTGAGCCTGCCATCTGGGACTCTCTGAGCCCTCTGTGTACTGAGGAGGTCCAAGTCTCACCCAGCAAACTCCCGAGACTGTGAACCAACCAAGCAAAGCATGGCCAGTGGTGGTGAGCGCTGCTCCCCTCATCGCTGTTCCCGATCTGTGGGTGTGCGCTGGGGGTGGTGGGAACCTCATCAGGGCCCAATCACAAACGTTAGCTGGCCACCCTGCGACCCCAGAGCTCAGCACCCTGCAGGAGCCGACAGGGCTCAGGACCACGCACGGCCGTGTGTGTCCTCTTGGCTGGCCCATGTGCCCAGCGCAGGGTGTTGCTGTGACGGGATTCTCAGTTGTTGCGATCAGTTGGCCTTAGGTAAAGCTGATGACCCTCTACAGCACAGGTGGGCTGCCCCCTAGGAGGTGAAGGCCGGGAAAGACCAGGCCCCTGGAGGGAGAGGACGCCCCTCCCCAGACGGTCTCCGACTTGGGCCGCAGCGCCTTCCCCCCGTGGGGTCCAGACCTGCCAGCCCTGCGGTCGCGCGGGCCAGCTCAAGACGCACCTGTCTGTCTGTTTCTCCCGTGGGTTCCCTCTCCCCAGAGGACCCTGCCTACCGCCCGCCCACTGCACACCTACTGTGTGCATCTCGGGACACTCCCTGCTCCCTGGTGATGCCAGGAACAGCATGGGGCGGGTGGGTGCCCTGGCCTCCTCCCTTCTGCCTCCTGGGCCCAGAGCCTGCCTGGTTCAGGGGACGGGGTGGGGGGTGCTGCCCTCCTTCCTCCTGGGCCCAGAGCCCACCTGGTCCAGGGAGCAGACCCCTCCCTCCTCCCCTCAGCCGCTTCCTCCCGCTCTCTCCCCCACCAGCCCGCCCTCCCCACACAGCCCTCGCTGACTCAGCTCCCGCTGCCCTGGCCTGTGCCCCCCACTCGGGTCACCAAAGCGGCGCTCCCAGACACCCCTCCCTCCTCACTGCACCCCGGACGTCTGAGAACGGATGAAGAGTCACTTCCAGGCAAACCCTCCCAACGCCCCTGCCCCCCAGGGCCTCTAACGCTGACCGCGTCTCCATCACCTCGCCTTCCCTCTCTCCTGCCCAGTCCTTCTTCATCCAGAAATCTACCGGGACCCCCACCTCAGGGCCCACCTCTGCGCCTTCCCCAGCACCATCCCCTCAGACTGGGACACGCTACCTCGGGCTCCAGCCCTTGCCACGCTCCACTGGCCTCTACCAGCCTGGCCAGACCCCGTGCCTTGCAGACACTGGGGCTCCATCGTGTCCCAGACCCTGTGTCTCCCGCGTCCCGGGCGGGTCTCCTGGCTGGCGCCCCACACTCCCTGCGCAGGTCCGTGCCCCACTGCTTTAGTGGCCCTGGGCCCAGCTGCTCAGTGGACACGCATGAGGCCCAAGGGGCCATGTCACTCTCTGGGTGAGGGGGGAGGAACAAGCTGTACCGTCACCAACTACCCGTGGCTTCCTTCACCAGAGCGGCGTCCGCTCCCCCCATTCCTGGCGCAAGGCGCACACCCCGGGAGATCCCCTCAAAGAAAGGACCCACTGGTAACATCCACTGTGCCGTTCACCTGCCCCGGACCGATCCGGCCGCTGGGTCTGGAGGGCGGTGCCTCCAGGGGGTCTTGGCGGAGGCCTGGGGGACAAGAAGGAAACAGCCGCAGCAGGGTCCGGAGGTGCGGGGGCGCGCCGCGCAGACGCCGTGGGGGCGGGCCTGGGGGCGCGTCCTTGCAGATGCTCGGCCTCCCTCCCGTGTGTGCCTCGCGGTCTCAGTTACTGTCTCGTCCTGCTCTCTGCGTCCCGACAGCTGGGTCTGGGGGCCCAGTGCCCACGGGCACCCTGCAAACCTCTGCTCCTTTCCCCTCCTTACGTTATCGAGTGAAATAACCCCAAGAACAGCCCCCTTGGTGATGCCAGCTCCCACGAGGCCAGTCCAGAGGGGACGCCGGCCGCGGCCACCGCGTGTGCCTCTAAGGGCTCTTGGGAGGGGCAGCTGGGGGGCTGGGGTGCCCCATGGCAGGGCAGTGAGCAGGACCACCTGGCCGCTTCCGGGTCGTGTGGCGACCAGAGCTGCGGTCCCTGCAGTGCTGGACCAGGCCCTTGGCGCCCGGCTCTCCTCCCGTCGTCCACGCGTCTGTGTTGTGACGGCTACGGTCGCTCTCCCGCTTGCTCACTGAGCTGATTCACGGAACAACCCTGCCTCCGCCAGCCGAGCGCCCAGGGCCTCCCAGCAGGAGACCAGGAGGGCGTGGGCCGCGGAGCAGCGCCCCGGGGCAGCACGGAGGGGGGGGGGCGGGTGGAGGGACGGGGAGGGGGCGGAGCTCAGGGCGAAGGGGGCGGAGCCGAGGAGGGACTGGGAGAGGGCGGAGCCTAGGGGGAGGGACGGGGAGGGGGCGGAGCCCGGGGGCGGAGGGACGGGGAGGGGGCGGAGCTCAGGGCGGAGGGGGCGGAGCCGAGGAGGGACTGGGAGAGGGCGGAGCCTAGGGGGAGGGACGGGGAGGGGGCGGAGCCCAAGGGGGAGGGGCTGGGGAGAGCCCGACACAGCCGGGCAGGGAGGTGCGACGCTCCCAGAGTCAGAGACGTCCCCACCTGCCACCCACCGTCTGACCCAGGCTGCCGCCGGGTTTAAGGGTGGGAGGAGGGGAGGATCAGGTGACATTGCTCTTCTCCTGAGTGACAGCCGCCCTGGGACAGCAGGTGTCATCTGAGAACGTCCCAGCCCCAGGTCCTCCCTGTGAGAGCAGAGACCCGACCATCCCCTCATAACCCAGCCACGTTGCACACCGGGCACAGGTCCTGTCAAGTACAAAGTGCCCGGTCGGCGTGCCAAGGACCCGCCACACTTGGACGAAGCCAGCGACTCTGGGGAGGCCAGTTCTTGTACTTTTCCAAGCCAACCACCTTCCTATAAACACCGAGGCCTGAAACAGACGGGGCAGGAGTGCAGGAGCAGGTCTGCCAGGCCCGAGCACAGGGTCAGCCCTCTGCCGGAGGTGGGGGAGGTGGGCAGGCAGCCCCAGCCACGCCCACGACGATGCACAAGCAGCCCCTGGGGGTCAGGTGGCCGAGGCCTGGGGGACACAGGCCTGCCCCTTGTCCGCACGGCTGGTGCTCAGCCCCTTGTTGAGAGCAGAATGGCGCAGAAAGGTTTGGCTGACTTAGGCTCCTGGGCAGTTACTGCTTCGAGAAGAAAGGCCCTGCTGTGAGGAGGGCAGGGTGCCATCAGCAGTCCCTGTGGGGTAGACCAGTCCTGGCTACCCTGGGGCTGGGGTCAGGCGACGGGTGACCAGGTCCTGCCCTGGGAAGCAGCGGGCAGGCCGCCAACCGCCTCGTCCTGCTGCAAAGCACACTGAGGTCCCAGGGGCCCGTCTTCCGGGTCTTGGGGGCCCAGGGTCTCCTGAAAGTCAGGCTGACCTCTCTCATACCCTGAAGGGAATGGTGCCGGACCGATGTCCAGGAGTTTGAGCACAGATGACAGCTGCTCTTGGAAGAGCCGCATAAGGCTCCGCCAGCGCCTGCTGCCCCCAGCCCCGCCGGCACCGGGCCCAACCCAGGGCCAGCCCCGAGGCCCCGCTCTGCCTAACCACACCCAGGTCAGTGGCCTCTGCGCCCTGTGTCACCGGGATCCTGGGTGCGGGAAAACCCTTGGAAATCCAGGAGGAAGGAGCTGGTCACGGCCACGGTAAGCGGGGGCAACTTGGGGAGCCTTCTCTTGTCAACAAGCAGCTGGCCCCCACAGCCACCCCACCCCGGGTGAGACCAAGCCCCCAGCATGGGTGGGGCCTTCCTGCGGGCGCCCTCCGCCAGCCTATCTCTGGGGGGACAGGCCGGGCATGCCCCTCCCTGGGGCTTGCGGAGGGGGTGGGGTGGGGGGGTGGGGTAGGGGTGTGGGGCTAGGTTCCCGGAAACGGGGTTCAGGGCCGCTTCAGGGCCCAGATCCCTGCTGACAGTGTCCTAGAAAAGCCCCCTCTGTTTTCAGGGAGACTGGCAGGTGGAGGCAGGGACAGTGGCCCGCGGACCCCAGGCCACCTCCTGTACCCCCCGCGCTCGCCTCAGCCCCCACGCCACAGAGCCTGCCAGCCCCCGCCGCCCCTCCTGTACCCTTGCACTCACCTCAGCCCCCACGCTGCCTGCCTCCGACCTGAAGGAGACAGAGGCTCGGCCGGCCAGGGGAGCCCCGGAGGGCCCTCACTTGGCGACTTGCTGCCTGAGTCATTCTGTAGCCTTGCTCACTGCTCACTCCCCCAGCACCCATGGACAAACCTGCAAGACCACCCGACCTCCTGGCCCGCAGGTACCCCGCACCCCGCGTCTCCCTCTAGATGCTTCTGGGGGTAACAAGAGACAGGAAACTGCCTAGAACCTAGGTGCCCCTCCTGCAGGACGGCCTGTGCCCTCTCAGAGTCTAGCCCTCAGGAGCAGGCTCCGGAAAACCCGCATTTCAGGCCACTCTGGATGGAGGGTGGGGACCGGGGTACAGGGGACGGAGCAGAGGCCCGGCTGAGAGGAGACAGAGGGGGAGTGGAGGGCAGGGGGCCCGGGGCGGCGGCCCGGGCTCCTCCCGAAGGACTGCAGGGCAGGCGGCGCAAGGGGTGCTGTGCGCGGAGCCGGCCGGACCCGGCCCGACCCACCTCTACATCAGAGCCGGCCCGACACGGTCTCCACAGCAGAGCCGGCCAGATCCGCCTCTACAGCAGGCCCGCGGGCGGTCCTGAGGCTTCGGCTCTGGACCCAGCTAGTCGCAGCGGAGGCGACAGCCATCGGCCAGGTCCAGGCCGGGGCTCAGGAAGGGACGCCTCTCGCCCCCTGGCACGCTCACCTGCGGGGATGGGAGTCCAGGTCCAGGCAGGGCTCACGGGTCCGGGTCGGGGTCCGGTGGGGGTCTGGGTCCGTATCCGGGTCAGGGTTCGGGTTCAGGTCTGGGTCCGGGTCTGGGTCCGGGTCTGGATCTGGGTCCGGGTCGGGGGGCTGAGGGTCGGGTCCTGGCGGCAGCGTGAACTTGGCCGCCGCTGGGTTGCGGTCAGGGTGGAACCCGCGGGGGACGGCGGTCGGGGGCGACCCTGGGCCCTCCCCGCCCGCCTTCTCCTCCGCCGCCCCGCCGCCCCGCCCTCGCCCGCCCCCTCCGCCCACCTTCCTGAGGTTGCCCAGTCCCGAGCTCGCGCAGTCCCGGTTGTTGCCCTTTCCCAGGGTTGCAGCTGCACGGGGTCCGAGGTCTTTGGTGCCCCTCTCCCGGGGTCACACGGGCTCAGGCCCACTGGGGGACCTAGTGGAAAGGTCCCGCCTGACCTCGGCTGGTACTGGAGCCGCGCGGAGAAGGTGCGGGGAGCCTGGCTCCCTCGGGGAGGCTCGAGGCGGGGTGCCCCCCGCCTGGTGATGCAAGCAACTCCGTGCTCTGGGCACCGCTCTGGGGCCCGCAGGAAGGTGGGGGGAGGGGGTCTTGATCCGGAGAGAAGCGGGCGAAGGCCCTGTGAGTGCGCACTCCGAACCCCCGTCACCAGGTCCCAGCCTCGCTTCTCTGCAGCTCGAGTGGGCTTCTAGTATTTCAGTTACTCTCCTTCTTACCGAGTCCCCCAGTCAGAGTGTAAGCTCCACGGGGCGTGGCGCGGGGCGGGTATTTCTGTTTGCTGTTGAAACCCGAACAGCTGGGGGAGTGGCTGGCATCTTCCTGTTTGTTCAGCCTCAGGGCCACGTGCGAACCGACCACTGGGGTGAAGATTTCGCCTTCCCTGGGACTCTTCAGTGCTCACTTCAGACCTGGATTATGTATGCCGCAGATTCATCTGCAGTGCGATTTTTTCTTTAGGTGTTTGTCTAGGCTTCAACAGTATGTGAAGAGAACTTCCAGATGTTCAAGCTGGATTTAGAAAAGGCAGAGGAACCAGAGATCAAATTGCCAACATCTGTTGAATCACAGTAAGAAAATTCAATAAAAACATCTATTTTTGCTTCATGGACTACGCTATAGCCTTTGACTGTGTGGATCACAACAAACTAGAAAATTCTGAACGAGATGGGAATACCAGACCACATGACCTGCCTCCTGAGAAATCTGTGTGCAGGTCAAGAAGCAACAGTTAGAACTGGACATGAAACAACGGACTGGTACCAAATTGGGAAAGGAGTATGTCAAGGCTGTATATTGTCCCTTTGCTTATTTAATTTCTATGCAGAGTACATCATGGGAAATGCCTGGCTGGATGAAGCACAAGCTGGAATCAAGATTGCTGGGAGAAATATCAATAACCTCAGATATGGAGATGACACCACCCTTATGGCAGAAAGCTAAGAGGAACTAAAGAGCCTCTTGAAGAAAGTGAAAGAGGAGAGTGAAAAATCTGGCTTAAAACTCAGCATTCAGAAAACTAAGATCATGGCATCTGGTCCCATCACTTCATGGCAATAGATGGGAAAACAATGGAAACAGTGACACACTTATTTTGGGGGGCTCCAAAATCACTGCTGATGGTGACTGCAGCCATGAAATTCAAAGATGCTTGCTCCTTCGAAGAAAAGTTATGACCAACCTAGACAGCATATTAAAAAGCAGAGACATTACTTTGCCAACAAAGTCTGTCTAGTCAAAGCTGTGGTTTCTCCAATAGTCATGTATGGAGGTGAGAGTTGGATTATAAAGAAAGCTGAGCACTGAAGAATTGATGCTTTTGAACTGTGGTGCTGGAGAAGATTCTTGAGAGTCCCTTGGACTGCAAGGAGATCCAACCAGTCCATCCTAAAGGAAATCCATCTTGAATATTCATTGGAAGGACTGATGCTGAAGCTGAAACTTCCATACTTTGGCCAGCTGATGGAAGAACCGACTCATTGGAAAAGACCCTAATGCTGGGAAAGATAGAAGGCAGGAGGAGAAGGGGACGACAGAGGATGAGATGGTTGGATGGCATCACCAACTCAATGGACATGAATTTGAGCAAGCTCCGGGAATTGGTGATGGACAGGGAAGCCTGGCGTGCTGCAGTCCATGGGGTCGCAAAGAGTCGGATACAACTGAGCGACTGAACTGAACTTCCCCTCCCCTACCCCCAACTCTGCCGTGAGAGCCTGCTGGCTGAGGAACTGAACTCTCCGCCCCGCCCCCGCCCCGCCCCCCGCCCCCAGCCCTGCCGTGGGAGCCCTGCCTTGGGAGCCGCTGGCCGAGGACAAGCTGTTCTGACGCTGGTTTTCGGCTGTGTATTCAGTGCTGTGCTTCATTCTGCAAGGCAGGAGCCAGTCTCCCAACTCACAGAGGAGGACTCTGAGGCCAAAGCAGGTCCACACGCTGGGAGGTGGCTCTGCTAAGCAAAGAGCAGCCAGGCTTTTCCCCAGCCAGAAACTTGCTGGATAAATTGATTAGCAAATCATTACAAATTATTCCCTTACATTTATTTAACTTTAATATCTTTCAAAACAGTGTGTGTGTGTGTGTGTCCACGCTCAGTTGTGTCCAGCTCTGTGTGACCCCATGGACTGCAGCCTGCCAGGCTCCTCTGTCCATGGAATTTTCTAGGCAAGAGTACTGGAGTGGGTTGCCGTTGCCTTCTCCAGGGGATCTTCCCGACCCAGAGATCGAACCCAGGTCTCCCGCATCTCCTGCATTGCAGGCTGACTCTTTGCCACTGAGCCCCCAGGGAAGCCCCTTCAAATCAGCCTTACCTCTCATGCAGTTGGCCAAAGTGAAAATTGGCAGAGAAGGCATTATGCCATGGCTAAGCATAGAGATTCTGACTTCCGAGGTCCAAACTCTCACTTTCCTGCTGTGTGATCTGAGGCTACTTAATCTCTCTTTGCCTAAAATGGGGGTAATGATAGAATTTAAGGAGGAGTTTGAGGATTAATTGAGTTAATATTTGTAAAACATCCAGAAGTTGCCTGGCATGTAGGGCTCTGCGAGATTTGGTCTCAAGCTTTTTTCTGCCTAACAAAGCAACAGTGCACACCAACGCAGAGACACTACTGTGTGTGAAATGGAGAGCAGGCGAGAAGCTGCTCGGGTGGGGTCGGGGGAAGGAGGGGGCTCAAGAGGGAGGGAACATTCATATAATTACGGCTGATTCACACTGTTGTATGGCAGAAATCAACACAGCACTGGAGAAATTAAACAGAACAGCGCTGTAAAGCTTGTGCGAAGCCCCAGGCCTTTGGTCTTACAGGGAGGAGCGCTGGTGGTCTCACCTGTAGCAGTGACAGAGCAAAGACCACCTCAGTGGCCTGGCTGCCTGTCACCTGGCGCCACCAGGAGCCTGGGTGAACGTCCAGCTTAGAAACGGCAGCCTTATCAGCGCCATCAGATACCAGTGGGTGTCAGCGTTCAAGGGGACAGGCTTCAAAGTGAAATCTAAGTCTGGCGTTCGGTGTCTGCAGTCTGGGGTGACGAAGGTGGAGAGACCATTTCACTGTCTCCGTGGTAAACAAAGACCAACCTCACGTTGGGACCAGCGTCTGGGGTTTCACTGACCTTGGAGAACAAAGGAGATGGAGCCCAGCTGGAAACTCCCCTCCGGGGCTCAGAAGGTCGCTGAAACACATCCCTGGGAACCGGGGTGCTGTGGGGAGCAGATGCCTCGCTGTAGATGCCTGGTCGCTACAGGCCAAAACTGCAGGGAGGTCATCCCTTTAGGAGTGGCGCCGGGGGCGCGTCCTTGTAGATTGCCTGGCGTGTCTCCCTGCCCGCCGAGGCTCGTGCCCTCCAGAGGGGAGAGGGCAGGAAACACGCCGCTGAGTGGGTGACGGGGCGTTGCAGACTGAGGAGGAGAATGGCCGAGTCGGTGCTGGAAAGTCGCTGGGGAGTGTGCTCCTCCTGGTCTGTAAGGGAACTCACGCCTCAGTTAATGCTTGAATCTGGCAGACTCTTGACTTAGAGACTCAGAGCCTCCAGCGGATGGGAAGTCAAGCTAGGAAAGGCCAGAGTGTGAAGACCCACTAACTGATCAGAGTCCAGGAGGATTCAAGGGTGCTGTTCCCCAACTTCAGGGCCACGTGGACGTGGGCTGCCCCGTGCAGCGAGAAGGCAGGCGGGCGATGTGTTGAGACGGGAGATAACCGCAGGGCGTGTCGCTCTGAGATGCTTCTTAGAAGCAGGGTCCACCATTCCTTTGGAATTTATTGATATTAGTGAAAACGGAGACTCCATAACACAAGTCAAAATCATACCTTTTTACTCATTTTCATTTGTATCTGTTCTCTACTGATCTGGCATAATGTTCTAAATAAAATTAATGTTATAGCAAAGTGGTGCAGGAACCAAACTTTAATGCACTGAAAATCATTGAATGCACAAGAAATTATTTCAGTGAAAGGAAAGTGATCATGTTTACAAAATGATACTATCGAGATTGAAATAAAGAGGATGAGATCTCTTGACATTTCATGCCAAGTGTGCCAACAAAGAAAATAATAGAAAAAGAAAAAATTATGCTCTTTCTACCTACATTCAGCCCATCTTTGAAACATAAGAAAATTTAAGAATCAATTTTTTTTGTATGTTAGAAGCAATGATAATTGTGAAATAAGGTTTTGAGATGCTGAACTAATTTTACGGCCTCTGCGGTTTCCCAGACGACGTATGAAATCTGGAAACTGGGCGAACTGACGTCCCACCGGCTCAGGAAGTGCGTCTCTACTGAGTCTGCTGCTGAGTCTGGAGGGAGACACCGACCGGGGTAGGAGGGCTGGGGGGAGGGAGGGGGCAAGCCGTGTACGGGCATCTAAAAGTTTCAGGCTATTTTCTGAGATCGGATGACTCCCACTGAAGTGCTATGACCTGTTTGCAGCAGTGATTTATTGGATGTATTTCTGAATGATTTCAAATCTCTCGGGACTTATACAGCTATCATTTGCTAGTGGAAAGTGTAGCTTCTCAAAATTCACTTAAAATTGCTTGTGATCCACAGTGTCATAAAACCATCAAATCAAGTGCCGTTTATGAGATGCAACATTGAAGCCAGGAAGTAAGGAAATGCGCTTAAAGCATTTTCTCAGCCAAAGCAGAACATATTGCAATAAATATTTTAATATTTATTTTATATTTTTATAAATCTAGTGGCATGGAGTTTCTAAGTATTGTGATTACAATTTAAATTTTTTGTTATTTCAGGTTTAACAAGTGTACAATTATACAAATTGGTTTTGTTATAGTAATTGTTGATAAGTAATATACTGATATGACAAGATTTACTTGAAAAAGAGTTTTGCCTTTTAAAATTCACACAAAAGGATGAGCTGGTCAATATCCTGAAACAGACAATAGCATAATCTGAATCAGAATTATCAAAATGGATTGGCCAAAGATTTAAAATAATTACGTTAAATATATCAAAGCAGATGAAGAAATGTCAATATGATATAAAACCGAGGAGCCGTAAGGCCTGATCGGAAACCTGGCCCGGGGCGTGCAGCTGCTGTAATATCAGCAGGTGAGGAGCGTCGCTGGGGCAGGGAGAGCTGTCCCAGCTCCTGG
This sequence comes from Capricornis sumatraensis, assembly GCF_032405125.1. Taxonomy (NCBI): domain Eukaryota; kingdom Metazoa; phylum Chordata; class Mammalia; order Artiodactyla; family Bovidae; genus Capricornis; species Capricornis sumatraensis. The sequence goes on from NC_091081.1 coordinate 89,472,036, forward strand.
GCTGGGGAGGGTCCTCCACCAGGCCTCCCCAGCACCAGCTGGGGTCCTGCGGTTCCACTCAGTTCTGGCACCACCTGAGCCGCTGAACGACAGCCTGCAGACGGCAAGGGTAAGAGCTCAGTCCTAGGAGACTCCCCCGGCCCCCACGTCAGACACCAATTCCTCACCTGTGCTTCTGACCCACAGGATAAACATCTGGGGCTCCAAGGACCCCTGCTCTTGGTTTCTGTTAATTTGCTTGAGTAGCGCAAGGTTTCAGGAAACCGGCTAAACTGGTGTGGGCAGTGAACTCGGGAAACTCACGAAATTACTGGGTTTATTAAGAAAGGATGTAACTCGGAGAAGCCAGAGAAGAGATGGGCTGGGCTAGGCTGCGGGAGGGGCTTCGTGCCGCCCAGGTGCCCCACCCTCCCAGCGCCTGAGTCCAGGGGGTCACCAACCCGGACACTTCAAATCCGTCCTTTTGGGTTCAGGGAGCTTCATTACACAGGCAGGATTCGTTCAGTTGTGGGCCATTGGTGGCTGGACTGGGTCTCCAGCCACTCCTACCTCCGGAACTGAAAGTTCTAACCCTCCAGTCACTTGGTTGGTTTTCTGGCAACCAGCCCACATCCTTAGAAGCTTCGCTAAAGTCAAGTCATTTGCAGAACAAAAGACAGCTTTATAGTTTATCACTTAGGGATCTTCAAGAGCTTGAGGAGCTCTGTGCCAGGAACTGGAGACCAAATACATATTTTTCATTACGAATCACAATATCACAGGTAGATACATACAGGATGAAGGAATACAGTAGGAATCAGGTGAAGACAGACCTCAGGAGTCTGCAGGAAAGAGTAAAGAGATACAAGCTGCTCAAGAAAAGTAGAGATACCAAGGGTAGAATTAGAAGTCTCAAATATACGAATGCCGGGTTAGAGGAATAACAAAAAAAAAATTTAAACCAGGTGAACTATTTATTGTTGTTATTCAGTTGCTAAGTCACATCTGATGCTTTGCGACTCCCTGGACTGCAGCATGCCAGGCTTCCCTCTCTTTCACTGTCTCCTGGAGTTTGCTCAAATTTATGTTCGTTGAGAGACGCCATCCAACCATCTCATCCTCTGTCACCCCCTCTCCTCCTGCCTTTAGTCTTTCCCAGCATCAGGGTCTTTTCCAATAAGTTGGCTCTTTGCATCAGGTGGCTGAAGCACTGGAGCTTCAGCTTTAGCATCAGTCCTTCCAATAAATATGAGTTGATTTCCTTTAGGATTGACTGGTTTGATCTCCTTGCAGTCCAAGGGACTCAAGAGTCTTCTCTAGCACCACAACAGGAAAGCATCAGTTCTTCAATGCTCAGCCTTCTTTATGGTCCGGCTCTCACATTCGTGCAGGATACTGGAGAAACCAGAGCTTTCGAGCAGAGGGTCTCAGGGTAAAGCCAGAGCAGAGCAGGGCCAGAGCTGCTTCCAGCTCCAGGGAGATGGGAGCGGGAGGCGGGGGGCTCCCCACCTAGAGGACGGCTCAGACATCTGGGGTGGGGGTGTGGTGTCTCCTAAGGGGCTGGCAGAACAGCAGGGAGTTCTAAGGACGTGCTGAAAAGGAAGAGGAAGGGGCTGAGCACTCAGGACAGGCAGGTCCCGGGGTCGATTCAGCACAGCATCGCTTCTGTCCATCCAGAGGTGCCCAGGCCTGGCATCTGGTCTCCTGCAGCTGCCTCCTGCAGCTCCTGGTGCCTGAGGGCATCCCTGGGCACCACCCCGGGGGCCTCTGCCAGGGCTGGAGCCCATGGGCCAGTCAGCAGCTCGGCACGTGAAGGCCGCCTCCAGCCCCAAAGGCACAGGTTGAGCCCCACACATGTCTGGGCTGTGTCCTCCCAGGAGGGAGTGCCACTTGGTGACCCACAGAGGCCGCTGGAGCCAGGCCCAGTTGGCTGGAGCAGGTGGTGGGCCACAGGGGCAGTGGGGGCGATGGGCCTGGGGGTGGACTCTGCTGCCCCGTGCCCCATTGTCCTGGAGACAGCTCCCCAGCTGCAGAGGCAGGTGAGCCAAGTCGCAGGCCCTGCAGCTGGGTTAGAGTGACACTGAGTTCTGACCCCTCTTTTCAGTGAAGGTGGCTGTTGGCCAGGAGAGGCAGGGCCTGAGTGGAGGCCGAGTGGGGTGGGGTCGGATGAAGCATCCTCTGCGGGCCAGGGCTCCTGCAGGACAGCATGCAGCCGCGTCTCTTTAGCTTCGAGTTTGCTTTCTGAGCCCTTCACCAGCACGCCCGGCGGTGGCCAGCACGTGGACACTGCGGCCCTGGTCACTCCCCAGCGTCTCAGACGGTTCCTTGGGTCTGCAGAACTGGGAAAAGACAGCCGCTAGTCAGACTCTTCAGGGATCGAGGCTCTGGAACCCGTCTTTTCTGAGGCCCCCCGCTCAGATCCCATCTCCGCTGAGGCTGGTGGAGGAGTCCCTGAAATGGGGGTCAGGCTGTCATCCTGGGAAGAGACCCGCAGGCACCCGTGAGAAGACAGGAGCGCCGGCCCGACGGACGGACAGACGGACAGATGGTCCCAGTCTCCCCTAGGCGCATGTGGACTCAGGTCATATGGGAGCCCCTGGGACTGGCCTGCAAGGTTGTCTGGTGCCCTTTACTCCAGTCACTGGTCCAGGAAAAGCTCGCCGACCTGGGCCCTGCACTGGGGAGAAAACTGGGTTGGACGGTGGTCTGGGACTCGGTGATGGCAGGTGACCGGGACTAGTTTGTTTCAGTTGACAGTTCAGCTTTGCTGTTCAGTGTGTGTCAACATGGGTTTTCACAAAAATGCCTTTCTTTTCAAATTCTTAGATTCATACCAATGCATTCAAAACAGACACAGAACTCTGCAATCAAGGGAGCTTAATAGCACTTGCCTTCAAACCTCTGAAAAACCATTATTTTTTTTTTTGGTTCACAGGAATGTATACATTTTTCCATTTATACATATTTTTCAGCTTCACTGAGGTATTATTGACAAATAAAATTGTAAGATATTAGAGTATACAGCATGAGTTTTTAAACATAAACAAAGCTGGTTACGTAACACCTCCATCGCCTCATGCCTTCTTCTCCTTTTTGGTGAACAGGAAAGTTCTGCTCTTAAAAAATGGCAGTTTCACATGGTGTGGTTTCACCAATAGTCCTCATGTTCTGCACAGATCCTCAGGCCTTGAAAATAGTTTTTTAACACGGTCATCCTCAGGTATGGACACGAATTTGAGCAAACTCCGGGAGATAGTGGAGGACTGCTGTGCTGCAGCCCACGAGGCTGCAAAGAGCGGGACACAACTTAGCGACCGAACACCAACAAATCCACAGGTGACACACAAGGAGAAGGCCTTCCGTAAGCGCCTGCACACCCACCCCTGAAGTCAGGCACCGGCTTCCCCGGTGGCTCAGGGGTAAAGAAGCTCCTGCAGCGCAGGAGACCCAGCCAGCTCTTTTCTGCTCGCTGCTTGGCTCCAAAAGCGGGTGACACTTAGAGCCAGCAGGTAGGTGGGTGCAGGCCCCTCCGGCGGCAGCAGACCGGCTGAGAAAGAGTGAAAGTGTTAGTCACTCAGTTGTGTTCCTCTGTGACCCCATGGACTGGTAGCCAGCCAGGCTCCTCTGTCCATGGGATTCTCCAGACAAGAATACTGGAGTGGGTTGCCATGCCCTCCTCCAGGGGATCTTCCTGGCCCTGGGGTGGAACCCGGGTCTCTCGCACTGCAGGCCGACTCTTTACGAACTGCGGGGATTTGTTTCAGCTTTCTTCTCCCTTGGGTCCACGTCCACCGTGCCTGCCTCCTTCTCCACACAGTCCGCACTTGAGTCCCTTTCTGCGGGCCCACCTCCTGGTGGCCCACACCCCCCTCCTCTCTTGTAGAATACCTGGCCTAAGAGAAAGGAGGGCAGCTTTGGAAAGGAGGAGCGACCCCAGGCAGCAGCACCGACACACAAGGCTCTCGGAGACCATGCTCCTTCCAGATGGCCAGCCTCTCAGACCCTGACCCACACCCCTGCCTCCTTTCCGGCCCTGAACGATCAGCAGCCGTGGAAGAACCTGCCTCCTGGGGGGCCTCGCAGCTGGGAGAAGCGCCACCGTGGGCAGACCCGCAGGTCCAGGGCTCTGTCTGGGGACTTCCTCACATCCCCTGATGAGGAGTTGGCCAGACTGGGGATGTGAAGCCATAGTCAGGTCCACAGTATGTCCAGAATCGAGAGGAGAGGTTTAGGGTGAAGAGAAAGGCCAGGGGCCTGGTGCCGAGGAGAGAGAGACCAGGGACAGACAGGCAAGCTGGGGAGAGGGGAGGGAGGGGAAGGGGGAGGGGAGGGGAGGGGAGGGGAGGGGATGGGGGAGGGCCACCTGGCTCTGAAGGCCGGTCCTCTCCATGTCCCGGACCATCCTGTCTCCTTCCAGAACTTTCCACCTTCTGAGTCCCATGTTTGGTTTGGTAACTGCTGGTCTCACCCCCAGCCAGGAACCAGGGCATTCTGTTCACCTTTGCAACTCTATCACCGCAGACTGTCAGCTTGCACTCTCTCAATAAAGTGCTCGATAAGGATGCAAAGAACAATGGGCCGCATTCCTGAACTAGAGCCCAGAAGGTGATGACCTGCGCACAGCCTGCACGCTCATTCCCTGTGTCCCAGAATTTCTCCTTCAAACACTGGACAGGACCAGGGAGTGAGGCCCCACCCACCACAGGGCTGCGGTCCCTCCAGTCCCAGGATCAGGGTGGGTGCACTGTTGGGGGGCCGAGCTTCCCTTTGAGGGTCGGACCACCCCACCTCACTCAGAGCACCAGGCAGCGACCTGCCGGGTCTCCAAACTTCACAGGAACCCGGGGCTCGGGCCTGGGAGGAGCCAGGAAGGTTTGCTGGGCCCGCAGGTCTGAGTGGTAGCGGAGTCAATGGGCCCTACTGCCCCCAGGGTGCCGTGTGGCTGGAGGGCTGCCCGCACAGGTGGGCGGGGCCGGGCCTCGGGGGCGGGGCCGGCCTTGGGGGCGGGGCACCGAGCTGTCCTGTGGCTCCTCGAGCCCTGGCTCCCTGGACCACTGTCCGGTGTCCGAGAGGCCCCAGGACGGCTCCGAGATGAGCGAGGGGCCACTTTCCAAACTGATACTGAGAGGTTAAGGAGAGGAGGCCTTAGAGACATTGACGGAAAGGTTAAGTGCAGTCACCCTGAAGGAGCTCCTTAAACCCTGCGCAGCTGCTGGGAAGGAGGAGTTAGTGCGAGGACAAGACGGAGGGAGCCGCGTGGACGGAGCTGACTATAGAGCCGGGCACATGCCTCCCCCAACACCCGGGCACAGCCTGCGGCCTGCCGCGGACCTCACCCGGGGTGCGGGAAACGCGGGCTCTCTGCACATCCAGACCCCTCGGGCAACTCAGAACCTGCCCGTCAGGGAGCGGGGCAGAGTGGGGGCAAAGTGCTGATGTGACCCAGACCCCGGGACATGGGAGGGGGCAGCTGCAGAATCAAGGCTGAGACGTGACATTCTTCACAAAGGAGTCATTATCCAGCTCAGCCGTGTCTGACTCTCTGCGACCCCGTGGACTGCAGCACGCCAGTCTTCCCTGTCCTTCACCAACTCCCAGAGTTTACTCAAGCTCATGTCCATTGAGTTGGTGATGCCATCCAACCATCTCATCCTCTGTTATCCCCTTCTCTTCCCAACTTCAATCTTTCCCAGCATCAGGGTCTTTTCCAATGAGTCATTTCTTTGCATCAGGTGGCCAAAGTATTGGAGCTTCAGCTTCAGCATCAGTCCTTCCAATGAATATTCAGGACTGATTTCCTTTAGGATGGACTGGTTGGATCTCCTTGCAGTCCAAGGGATTCTCAGGAGTCTTCTCCAGCATCGCAGTTCAAAAGCATCAATTCTTCAGTGCTCAGCTTTCTTTACGGTCCAACTCTCACACCCATACATGACTACTGGGAAGACCATAGCTTTGACTAGACGGACCTTTTTTGGCAAACTAATGTTTCTGCTTTTTAATATGCTGTCTAGGTTGGTTCTAGCCTTTCTTCCAAGGAGCAAGCAATCAAATTGCCAACATTATCTACCAATAATTTTAGCGCACCTCAAATATGTGAAATAGCTTCTGTTTCAAACTGAAATATGTGCTCTCATGGGATAGTCAGTGATGGAGAAAGAAACCTCCAGACTTTCAGGGGACAAGAGCTGGGACATTTGTTCTCACCGTTGGGCCAAGAGCACTGGTGCCGTGGCTGTCCCCCCGCGTACATGGGCTGCAGAGCAGCTGTCTGTTGGCTGCAGGGCCCTGGGTATTCCCCTATCCAGAGGCTGCTCCGTGTCTACCCTGGGTTCCTTCCTGCCACCAGTGTGGGTCGCCAGGGGTCGCCTCTTCCCTCTGCACAGCCTGGCCTAGGCGCCCTTCTCCCTGGCTCCTGGTGATCTGCTTTGGGCCCCGGCTCGTCTGTCCTGTGAACACTGCCCCTCTGCTGGCTGGTGTCCACTTCCGGCCTCAGGCTGACCATCTGGTCCCAGAAGGTCCACAGCTGCTGGCCTTACAGATGGGGGAGGGAGGCACGGGCGGTGGGGGCCGTGGGCCGCCTCGTTCACTGTGAGCCCACGCCCCAGAGCACACAGCCCTCGCGAGGCCCTGGAGGCACCTGAGTCTGCAGCTCACACGAGCCCCTGGTCTCGTCCCTCAGGGTCCGTCAGTCTCTGTCACACGCACGGCCCTTTCCTGTGCGTAGGACGCTGTGCCGCAGCTCTGTGGGGAGGGCTGGGGGTCCAGAGTGGGGCTGCTGGGAGTTTTGCATCACATGAGCCCATCGAGCCCGAGCTGGTCTGAGCTCAGACGTGGGTCTGCTCAGGGTTGGTTTCTCTGTGGTGCCCAGGAGAGACGGCGGAGAACACAGAGCTGGGCTGAAATGACCTTTTTTTTCTGTACGTTCTGTCCGCCAAGTGGTTGCCAAACATTTCTCTAAGAAGCACAAGAGCTGTCAGCTCCGTGGCAGGCTCCTGTCTAATTTCTGATCTGAACAGGATGTGAGGTTCCTGCTTCGGAAATGGGGAGTGAGGAAACATTCCCACGGTGTGGCCTCCGCAGGGCTCACGCATTGCCTCCCATCTGAGACGGAATAGCGTGGCTCATCCAGTCTCCACAAACCCTAAACCCTCAATTAATTAAATTTCTTGGATTAAGTAGAACTGCCAAGCAGTGTCTTAGAAGCTATTGAATAATGCTGTGAGTGCTTTGAAGATTAAGTGAGGATATCAAAGGAAGGGAACCTAACCCCTCCCGCCCAGAATGTAAACACTCAGATGTGATGCCCGCTGAGAACTGCTCAGCCGCCTTTCAGGAATCGGGAGCGGGGTGGCCCCAGTGACTGCTTCCTGGGTGATCTTGAGAGCCTTGGGCTCTGGAAGCTGAGAGAAGCGTCACTGAGAATGTTAAGAGGGTGTGATAGAAACAGACATGCCAACAACCGAGGAATACGGACGGCAGAGGGATATGGACAGCAGAGGGATACCATGGGTGCTTTTCACCCTCAAGTCATGAGGATCATGTTTCTTCCTGAATCTCAAGGCCACTGGGTGTGGTGAAAACAACAAGGTCTCAGAGGCCTTCGGGCTCCACGGTTTCCTGCTGAAGTTCAGGGCCCCAGGGGCTCGGATTGCATGGACCCGAGCTGGTGTGTTTCTGCAGCTGCAGTAACAAAGCACCAGCGAGCCAAATGGAGCAGGCGCAGTGCGCCACTCAGAGGGGATGTGACCCTGCCAGCCTCCTACGCTGAAAGGGCTGGGAGCTCAGGCCCCAGGGAAGGGGTGGGGGTCAGAGGTGCAGAGCTGGGCTGTGCTGTGAATCTGGGGAGAGCTCTGGAGTGGACTTCAAGCCCCTCCCTGATGAAGAGCGAAGTGCCCCTCACCTAAGCGGCACAGGTAAGCCAACCTTGTACTTGATTTGGAGACACATTCTGCAAGTTGTCTTCCTTTGGGAAAGGATCTTCCGAAGCGTTGGATCAGATTGGGAACATCTGTGACTCTCAGACTCACACACCTCTGAAAGTGTAAATTGCTCCAGGATTAAATGTAGCCTAAGTGGAGAGTCCCTTTCTGCCACTTCCAGGAGTGCGGGACCCTCAGTACGCTTCTTAGGTCCTTTATGCCTGTTTCCTCACCTGTAGAGGAGACTCTGGAGAGTCCCTTGGACTGCAAGGAGATCAACCCAGTGAGTCCTAAAGGAGATCAACCCGTATAGTCATTGGAGGGACTGATGCTGAAGCTGAAACTCCAATACTGTGGCCACCTGATGCGAAGAGCTGACTCCCTGGAAAAGACCCTGATGCTGGGAAAGATTGAAGGCAGGAGGAGAAGGGGACGACAGAGGATGAGATGGTTGGATGGCCTCACCGACTCAATGGACATGAGTTTAAACGAGCTCCGGCAGTTGGTGAAGGACGGGCAAGGCTCGTGTGCTGCAGTCCGTGGGGTCTCAGAGTCAGACAGGACTTAGTGACTGAGCAATCTCATCTACAGAATGGAGATAACCCCAGGACCAGCCCCTTCATCACGTTAGAGATTCCGAGGAGGTTCTCACAAACGGCTGCCACTGTGGCCAGAATCATCGTTGTCATACCTCCCCCCACCCTCCACCAGAGCTCAATCTCAGGGTAAAGGAGGCGCTTGCTGGGAACTTTGTAAATTGTGCCATTTGGATCCTATTTCTAAGGGCACTTAAAACACCTCAGTAGGTTACAAAAGGCCACCCTATAATGAGAAACTCCTGAGGCTGAAGACGCGCGTTCTTAGGTTCTATGTAGGACACATGTTTGTGTGACTTGTGATGTTCCCCTGTGTGACAAGATTGTTCAGCCACCAGCTTCCTCATGGAGTCTTCGTGTTCGGTTGGTCCTTTGACCTGGTGTTTGGGCTAAGTCGTAGGGTGGTGCAGCGTCTCTCTGAGCTCTGAGCCGGGCCCCCTGCCCATCCCACAAGTCCTGATGTGTGCACTTGCCGCCTCGGTGCCAGGCTTCCAAGGACAAAAGGCCTGGAGTGGAAGGTGCTCTGGGCAGAACCTGCTTTCCTTTCGTCTTCTTTCTGCTTGTTTCCAGTAGGTGGCAGTCCAAGCCTGCAAATGGCATTGTGATGGGCCCTCTGGGGCGCGGGGTTCTCTCGACTGGTCAGGGACCCACTAAGTCCTGCAGTTGCTGCGGTCCCTCCCAGGTCGGTCCATGGGGGACTTGCCTTCAGCAGGACAGCACTGTTTCTTGCGCTTTCTGGGTTTAGTTATAAGGGAAAATCCATAATGATAGACGGGCTTCCCAGGTGGTGCTAGTGGTAAAGGACCCGCCTGCCAATGTTGGAGACACAAGAGACACAGGTTCCATCCCCGGGCTGGGAAGATCCCCTGGAGGAGGGCACAGCAACCCACTCCAGTGTTCTTGCTTGGAGAATCCCCATGCACAGAGGAGCCCGGTGGGCTGCAGTCCATGGGGTCACAGAGTCAGGCACGGCTGAAGGGACTTAGCACGCGTGATAGAAAGTCTGCAGCTTCAGATCTGCCTCTCTCTTGACCAGCTGCAAGCAGCAGTGAGTGCTCCAGGCTCCGAAACACCTCCGCACTGGCCACTCCTTCACTTGAGGCTCAGTGCCGCCGGCTCACGGATGAACTTTTAACAAAAAAACATGAAATAAAAGAAAGAGAAGGGAAAATGCACGAAGGATGTCGGGAGTGGGAGGTCTCCGCCTGCTCGAACAGACAGCCTGGAGGGCAGAGGAGAAGCAGCAGCCCCACGGGGCTGAGGTCCCGCAGGAAAGGAGGGCTGCTGCCTGCCTCTCAGGTCCGTCGTTTTCCCCCACGGTAGCTGAGGCTGAAGAGGGACCTACCTTGCCCTGTAGACTGGGAAAGACTGGGGATTCGGGGTATGGGAAAGGGTGGGAGGCGAGGAAGGGAGACCTGGAAAGAGGTGGGTCTGGAAAGATGGTGGAAGTTTCTAGAGAGTAAGGAGGAAGAGGGACATTCCAGGGGGGAAGCCATGGCTACCGGCACAGGGTGGACGTGGAGGCCTCCTGGGCCCCACAGAGACCACGGGGAAGGGGGATGTGGATGAGGTGGCAGGCAGCCTGCAGCCATGTGGTGACCACAGATGTTTGCTGCGTTTCCTGTCTGATGTCCTAGTCGGGCGCAGGGCGAGTCCTCTGACTGGTGACACATTCATCACAGTCCTGTATCCTGGAGGCTTCGTCACCTGGTCAGTGTCCACGTCCTGGGTCTGTCTGGACTGCATGAATTCAAGGAAAATGTCCCCCAGGCATCCTGAGATTCACCTCCTAATGTCTCCAGTCTAAACTTTATGACTTCACTTCTAGCCTCATTTCTCAGCTTCTCAGGGTGGTTCTTGGGGAAGAATATTACACCACTGGACAAGTCTGGCTTGAGGGACTGAAACCATCTTGAATGAGTAGCAAAAAGTCCTCTTTCAGTGCGGCCACTGGCGGGCGAGTGTCCACAAGAGCTTGCTTTCCGAGTCTCCCTCTCGGCCCTGCGGCCCCCTGGGGTCAGCCTGCAGGAGATTCACAGGACAGGTTTTGCTCCAGGGCAATCAGTACTAAGTGAAAGCGTCCCTTCCGGAAACATGGGCTGGGCCTTACGCGCATGCTCCTCACTGCAGGGCTTCTCCCCGCTCCGCCCGGATGTCCGATGTCCTTGTGGCTGTGCGCGCTCGCGGACGGCTCGGTGGTGTTCCCGGCCCGGTGCCCCTCCCAGTTCCCCCAACCTGGGAGACTGCCGCCTGCGCTTCTCCGGCAGGAGCTCACCTCTCCTCCGGGTCTTGCTGACTCACCTGCACCAGTCACAGCGTGGGCGCGGCTCCCAGCTTCCCCGGGGGGGCTGGGGCCCCTCCTGCACTCCGCCCCCGTGTCCCCTTGGCGCCCTCCAGCTCAGGCACGGGGGTGCCTGCACACTCACTCCCTGGCGAGCCTCTGCTCACGGCTTGGCCCCCACCCCGGGCTCGGGGCTGCCTCTCCCTCTCAGCCCTTGACAGGTAAGGCAGGGAAGTGCAGAGGTGCCTGGCAGCATCACCCGCTGTGATTACCAAGAGTAAGAGCTGGCAGGAAAACTCCAGGAGAGAGGTCTGTTTCAGAGGCAGGGGAGGGGGGATTCTGTGGGAGCCTGGGTGAACGGAGATAAGCGTTAGCCTTTATCAGCAGGGCTCCCCCATGCCGGAATGCAAGTGCAGCTGTCCAGTGGGGACCCCAGGGGCCGCAGCCCGACAGGCTCCTCCGTCCATGGAATGTTCCAGGCAAGAATACTGGACTGGGTTGCCATTTTCTCCTCCAGGAAGTCCTCCAGGCACCCTCCAACTTAGTTAAATTTACAAAGCTCATCGCAGTAATGTCAGTCCTGTAGATGGACCAACATCCCCCAACCCAACTCCGCACGAAATAAATTTGCAAACTCGTGACACACCACTGGCTGAAGATGTCCCTGCGTTATGTTACATGTGGAAGCACGCATCAGTCCGGCTGCCCTGCCTAAGGAGCAGCCCTGTGGCTGCAGACACAGGGAGGAGCTGGTCACAGAGCAGAGACCCCCTCCCCGGCCCCCCAGGAAACTCGCCCCACAGGAGATCCTCCAGCCGGCCAGAGCAGCCCCGCCTTCCGCGGCCAAAACCTCTGCTCCTCTCGGTGAGAGCAGGGCTTGCGCCCCGCCTTGGTGCAAAGCAGCGACTGCAGACCCAACCCTGGGCCTTTCGAAAGGGATGCCAAGGCACAGATAGACTGGCTTTGCTGTGGGAGTCAGCCGCCCAGAGATGAGAAGCCGACTAGTAACCAAGCTGTCTATTGTGTCTGATGAACCCAACAGCTCTGCACAAAGGCGGTTAACCCTCCAGCACAGCCGTAGCCTCTGCTCAGGAAGGGGTGTGGGTGTGAAGACTCCCGGGCTTCCTCTGGCCCACAGCGAGGCCTGGCCCACGGGGGTCTTGTGCCCCGCAGCCGTCATACGCCTTCTCCCTGTGAATTCACAAGGTCTGAGAATCTGGGATGAGCCAGGCAGGGCCGGGTAAGCCCCTGCCGGTGGGGGCCCTTGCAGGTAATGCTGGCTGAAAACCCAGTGCCTTCTGCTTTGACAACGTCCTTCAACTGTAGATGTCCTCATCAGAAGAGAAGCCTCATCTCAGTAACCAGGAAGTTCAAACACCATCAGGGAGGTGCGGACGCACCCTCGGGCCCTCCCCTCGCCCTGTCCCCCCACCCAGCTCTCTGAGGCCCCAGCTGAGGACCCTAATGTGATAGAAAGACCCAGAGCTTTGCAGAGACAGACCAACGGCCGAGCTTACACCCCAGGGTGGTGCTCAGCTGGGCATCTCGGCTCTGATCTCAGCCTGTTTCTGCTCAGAGGGAACGATGTGTCTCCTCTCAGGGGCCACGGGTCTGTCCAGTGGAGAAAGGTCCTGTCCCAAGGCAGCCAGGCGGAGGGTCCACCGAGCCCCAGTCCCAGCCTGGCCCGGAGCCCCCGGAGAGGAGCGTCAGGGGGAGCTCCAGCCTGGCCCCCTACTTGCTCGGTCCTGGCCCCCTCAGCCCCATGCTTCTCTCATCCTAACACCCTGGGTCCCCACCTCCCTGGATGGGCCTATCAGTGACCCTTTGCCTGGAGTCAGCTCTGAGTTTTTTTTTGGGCTGAGACGACAGTGGTGTGAGGTCGGTTTCTGAAAAGTGGCTTCAGGGTGAGACTTGTTCCTTCCCCATTGTGAACACTGACAGCTGGAGTGAGGGGGGAGGGATGACCCGGTCACGGTGATGAGCCGTTCTTGTTTACAGTGTGTCTGAGTCCTGTCCTCTCGGGTCTTCCTGGGACTTCACGTCGGGCCTTCCCTCAGTGCGACTGCAGCGTAAGTGAGCTGGCGCTTTGTCTTCCAGGCACTGCTGAGCCTCTGACCGCGGTATCCCACGGACACACACACACACACACACAGACATGTACAGAGACTACAGAGACACACACACAGAAACTTACCTATACACACTCATACACACGCACACATATACACACAGAGACACACACACAGAGAGACACGTATAGAGACACACACACAGAAACTTACCTATACACACTCATACACACAGAGGCATACATAGAGACACACACACTCATACACACAGACACACACAGACACACACACAGAGACATGTATAGAGACACACACACAGAAACTTATACACACTCATACACACAGACACACAGACACACACACATACACATTCACATAGACATACACACCCATGGACACACACATACTCATGAACACATACATATACGTGTGTGCACATCTGCACACCATACACACACACCTCTGTGTATATAGAGACATGTATACATATGGCTTCCCAGGCGGCGCTAGTGGTAAAGAACCTGCCCGCCCGCGCAGGAGACATAAGAGACGCAGGTTCGGTCCCTGGGTCGGGAAGATCCCCCAGGGGAGGGCCTGGCGACCCCCTCCAGTGTTCCTGCCTGGAGAACCCCATGGCCAGCGGGGCCTGGCAGGCTGCAGTCCACGGGGTCTCAAGGACTCAGGCGTGACCGAGTGACTGGCAACAGCAGCACACACACACACATGCACAGACACACACATTCCCGCACACAGACACACACACACGTGTGTGTGTGCTGCTCTTAATCACCACTCTGCCCCTCTTTCTCTGAGGACACGCTCCCTCCCCTCAGGGTGAGGTTGGCCCTGTCACATGAAAAGCACTGACTTTCCAGGTGCAGGCGGCGGTTTGTGCCGTATCTCCATGGTGTTTCCACCATTAGAGATTTTCTTTTAACACCTTAAGTCCATCAGTCAAGACATAAACTTTGCACGCCTGTGGGAAGTATGTTAATTGCTCTGTCTAAAAGCTCCCTTCAAATGAGAATAAAAGAAAGCGACTGAGTTACTGAACACAGCAGGCAGGCTTGTTCCTTTTCTCTCCTGCTCTTTTGCACGCAGGAGATATCAAAAATCCCCAGTAATCTCCTTGGCTGCTGCCCCACAGTCTCAGGAGCAAAGCAGCACGCATCACGATACAGCTCACACAGGTTGAACTGAAAAGCTAGGCCTGCCGGTGGTGAAGCGGCCCCAGATGGGAGGTGCGGGACACACACACTCGGCCGGCCACAAGCCATCGGGGTGAGTCCTGCAGTGATGCTGAGTCTCTGGCAGCCACAGACCTGGCGAGGCCGCGCCGGGCTCCGCCTGCTTTGTTTTAACCCTTTTCTAAGTAGAATATGCTCAACGTTTCCAAGCGTGATTCACTGAGGCCCATGGCATCAGAGACATTACTGAGGTGGCGTCGGCTCGCCCTGCAGGCCACACTCTGGCCATAGAGGACACTGGCCTGGAGTTCGCCCAGCGTCCACTAGTGTCAAGTGCTGGGGTCTGCTCAGGGGCGCTTTAATGTGAGTGTCCTGGGTGGCACCCGTGACAGCATTCATCACCATCCCCCAGGAGCCCAGCGCCCCCACCCCGCCACCTTCTGGGGGCCGAGGAGGAGGGCGGGTGTGCAGCGCGCTGCCTGGGGCTCGGGCCAGGACCCGAGCAGACTGTCCAAGAGAGGCAGGCGCGTGAGGCTCAGCCCCGGGAGAGCTGGCCGCTGCTGGGTACCATCAAGGACCCCAGGGGCGGGGTGTTTGCAACCAGAAGGCGTTTTGCGTAAATTACTTACAGAGATCTCAGAGGAAAAGGCCCGGCATCTCCATGCTTCTCCTGATTTGTAAAATTCCTTTCCTCCTTCCAAAAACATTCACTTTGTTTCTATATTTTTATAACTGTGTTAAGTTGCTTCAGTCGTGTCCAACTCTTTGGGACCCCACGGACTGTAGCCCGCCAGGCTCCTCTGTCCATGGGATTCTCCAGGCAAGAACACTGGAGTGGGTTGCCATGCGCTCCTCCAGGGGATCTTTCCAACCCAGGGATCAAAATTGTGTCTCTCACGTTGCCTGCATCTGGCCGGTGGGTTCTGTGCCACCAACACCACCTGGGAATCCAACTTTATAACTGGATTCCCCCAATTTTACAAGATTTGAACTAGGCGATGCCCCTCAGCCTCCAGGGGGACATGGGACAAGGGGGTGTCTCCGGGTTCCTCTCTGAGGCCCTGAAATAGCCTTGGGGCACCTCCTGTGCTCAGACCCAGGGAGGACAGTGAGAGAGGCCACCCCCCACCCCACCACAGGAGTGGGTCCTGCACCGACATCCTGGGCAAGCGGTGGTTCCAGGCCCATCCGCTCAGCGGTCACTGATGTTTGGCGGAGGGAGGAATGTTCGCACAGCCTGTGATGCGGTCCATGGGCCACAGCAAACCCCTGGGTGATGTGACACCCCACTGCTGTCACTGCTCAGGGGACAGAGGATGCTGCCCTAGTCCTCATGATTTCGCCCACTCTCATTTCAGAATTTGGATGTGATGGAGCAGTCATACCCTGTGCATTTTTTCCTAGAACAACACCCTCTGTATTGTGACAGAACACTTTTCCCTACTGTAACTCACGTTTATTTTTAAAAAAGCAAGAGAAAACCCCTCCCAGCACCTTGTGCGAGGCTTCCAGCCCCGTTTCCAGGATCAGCTGGTGGGTCGAGCGCCTGAGTCCGCTGGTTTCCCCAGGCTGGTGAGAGTCTGTGTCCAGCAGAGAGAAAGAGCTCCAGCCTATATCCCGGGGCTTGTTGTTCCCACACACAGAGTGAGAAGAGGCTTGACTCTTTTTTCAGTTCAGAGAGAGGATGTGTTTTCGTGGCTTCTCTTTTTCAGAACTCCCAGCTCAGATGCAGAACGTCTATCCATGAGGTTGGTTTCTTCCTGCGCCTCTGCTTTCCAGAAGAATCGAGAGTGAGACCTTGGGGGTCAGAAGTGACATGGGTAGGCCTCAGCTCGGGCCGGCACTGGCCTGGGGCTCCTTTTCATCTTGCAGGTGGAATTCACGTCCACCGGCGATTGTTGACGCGAGGTCTGGTACTGGACCCAGCAGGGGGCAGAAGCAGGTCCAAGCCCATCCCCCGTGCCCGGGGCCCACGGAGGTGGGTGGGAGGTCTGCGCGAGGACCCGGCTCACGGCACAGTCTCAGGTATCGGGGTCAGGAGGGGCTGGGGGGCGGGGGGGGGGGTGGGGTGCAGTGGGAGAGTGCCTCTTCTCTGGCCCAGAGCATGGAACTCTGACGCTGCTCTTTGCTCCGTGGGCCCTGGGATGCTCATGGAGTGTTCCCAGGATCGGGGCCAGACCCTGGCAGAGGCGGGTGTCTTGTCTATAGCAGCAGAGCCCCGGAGCAGCTCTGGGTCGGCGGGGGAGACTGAGGAGCTGGGGAGCAAGGTCGGGGGCAGTGGGGAAGCGGGGCTTCTTGCTTCCAACATTGAGAGACGGTGGAAACGCAACTGTTTCTGTAACAGTGTCGTGGAAACCCAGCTGTGTGGGGACTTTCCAGTCACTTTCCCATCACTCCCGGGTAAAGATTAGAGAAGCGAGCAGACAGCACGTGCTGCAGAAGGGGGTGGGTGCCGCCCGCTTCCTACGGAGGACTTCGGGTGGCTTGCGGCTTTCGAGAGCCCAGAGGATGACCTCACGTGACTGGACGGCGGTTTTGGACAGGTGGCTCCGTGACCATGAGCCCGAAATCCTAAGCATGGCTTTGGGCTCAGGAGCCCCTCGCGCTCCCGAGATTCCAGGTTCCAGGTGTCCTGACTCGGGGTTTGGTCACGGAGCACCCCACCTCCTCCTTCCTCGTCTGCACGAAAACCAGGGGTTGAGCTGGGCCTTTCCTTAGACCTTCAAGGATGGTGAGAAACAGCAAATTTATTTCTTCCTACTTTGAGCATTACTTTCTGGATTATTTGATTACATTTGGGTTTTTAACTAAACAATTCTAAAGTAGGTTTTGTTAGTCTTATTCTTAGGAAAATAAACGATTAAAATTAAAATGCAAATCATCTGATTAATAAAATCGAACAATTTTACTGAACGTATTTAGCTTTTTAAAACAAGGTATTTGAATTATGTCTGTTCAGCCGTATCAGTACAACTTTCCTTTCTCTGTTTCCTTTGCTGACTATCATGGCTCAATAGGACATTGTGACCTGGGTCACAGTACTGGGAGAAAGCAACTGTGGTGTTGATAAACAGCAGGGACGCCCGTGAGCAGCGGCCAAGTGTCACAGCGAGCATCATTCCAAGCACCAGCTCACATTTCTGCAATAACGCTGGCGTGGGTACTGATGTTAGGCCTACTTTACAGACACGAAGCCTGGGGCCCAGAGGAGGTGAGCAGTGAACCGTCTGTGCCCACTCCCGCCCACTACTTTGAAGATGAGTAGTATTCACCCCCTGCACCTGGGGCAGTGCCCCCTTCTCAGTGTTGGGCTTTGGGGTCTGGTGAGCGTCTGACACACTGAAGGCACCCAGAACATCAGCTGAGGGAGCAGCGACTTAGCTGCAGGATGGACGACCAGCTGGCGTGAACCATCCAGGGTCTGCAGCCTGGAATGATGTGTGGGAAAATGTGACCTAGAAAAAATGGATAGGAGAGTGTGTTTCCATAGCTGAGGCTGCAGTTAAGGAGCTTTTTTTCTATGGGTGCTAAATAGAGCCTGGCATTTTGAGGATTTGGCCTTACTTCCTGGACCTAAGGGAGGGCGGCTCTGTCTTTGCCTTGCTCTCCCTGTCTGTGGTCGCATTGCCTCGACTCCTGACAGCTCGAAAGGTTCTGGGTCCACAGAAGCTCTTATTTGGGTTAATGTGAAAGTTTTGATTTCTGGGGCTTTGTATCTCCAGGTAAACGTTAGAGCCAGTTTGTCAGTTTCTGTAAAGTCGCCTGCTGGGGTCTTGGTTGGGATGATGAGGCTGGAAAGAGCGGACAACTGGGCCCTACAGAGTCCCCTTATCCGTGGACGTGTATTTAGATGCTGTTAGATTTCATCACCAGAGCCTTGTGTTCCGCACACGTGGCTCATCCATGCCTTGTCAACAGGGCACCAACACATTCTCTTTTCTGGATGCCAATGTGAGCGGCAACGCATTTTTATTTCCAAATTCCACTTGCTCATTACTGGAAGCATTGACTTTCTACCCGTTATTTTTCCACGTTTAACCTACCGTCCTAGTTGCTAACAAGGCCGTCACACAGTGATGCTTAATTAAAAATTGGATTTTGAAAGATCCAAGGTTTGGCTAATGATTCCCCGTGAGTATGGAAGACGGTTTGGAAAGACTTTAATTCCCCGAAGCCGCAGGGCCACATCATCGCGTGACTTCACTTCTATTTCATGGGGGATGTTTTCTCTCTGTCATCATGGGACTCAGCCCTCTTGCCACCCCGGCCAGAAGGGTGTGGCCTTGACCTCATCTTGCCTCTGGCAGGACCTCACTTTGACGTGGCTTCCTCCTCCCTGGGTGGAGGGCACGCTCCTCCCTGACACGTCAGTTTTGGAAGGAAAACCTTGAAGAATGATTCTTAGCACTTACCACGTGGTATTTGAAGGACGCAAGAGTCAGGCTCTCAGGGGTTTTGTTTGGTCAGAGGACTGTCAGCTTCTTACGAGCCTCTCCAGGATGGTGGAAGGTTCTGGATGCGCTGTGCTGGTTTCTAGAAGGAGAAAACATAGGTGCTAAGAAATATCTGGGGCCCTGAATAACAGTGATTCGAGCTCCGTTAGCATTGCTAAATCACGTGGTGCTGTGATTATGTGGCCTGAGTATGTTCTTTCGCCCTCAAAACTCAGCCGACGACCGGCCGCCTCAGCCGACCTGAGCGGGGAGCAGCAGGGCGTTCGCACCCGTCGCCTTCCTGGGGAGTGGCTGTGCCGGGGTCCCCCTGGTCAGGGTTTCCTCCCGGTTTTGTGCGGGGTGGGGGGAAGGCAGCGTGAGGAGGGTTGCCTCAGGTGGGCGCTTCTGCCCGTCTTCCCCCAGGGGCACCTCTGTCAGATGGCAGGATGCCCTCACGTGAACTGGGCGAGGGGGCCTTCGTCCAGGCGGCACTCCCACCTGCTGGAGGAAAGCGACGAGGAGGCAGGGAGGGCGCTGGGAGGGCAGGCCCCGACGGCGTGACCACACTCACACCAACGTGTCCACATCACACACCACCCCGTGCCCCTCACCCAGCGTGACCACACTCACACACAACCCCGCGCCCCTCACCCAACAGGACCACACTCACACACAACCCTGCGCCCCTCACCCAACACGACCACACTCACACACAACCCTGCGCCCCTCACCCAGCGTGACCACACTCACACACCACCCTGCGCCCCTCACCCAACACGACCACACTCACACACAACCCTGCACCCCTCACCCAACACGACCACACTCACACACAACACCATGCCCCTCACCCAACACGACCACACTCACACACCACCCCGCGCCCCTCACCCAGCGTGTCCACATCACACACCACCCCGCGCCCCTCACCCAGAGGCCGACCCCAGCAGGTCCAGCAGGTCCTGCAGCCTCACTGGCCCCTTTGCTGCGTTTGCAGGTTGATCAGAATTGCGCTCAGAAGGCCCCTGTCTCACCAAGGCTCGGCTCTGCAGCCTGACTCCAAACCGCGTCCCTCTCCCAGCTTCCTGCATCGCGGGAGTGGCCCCGAGGCGCTGAGACGTGCTGGCTGTAAAATGGAAGGAAGTGGCTTCTTTCACTATGACCTTTCTGAACGGGCCAGGACCGCACTCGAGAACGGATGGAAGCCCCTCACATGAAGGCTGGTCTTTGCGGTATAATTCTCTCTGCAGAAGGCAGGGCACTGGAGCGAGCAGGCAGAGGTCTGGCGACCCCGTGACGTGGTGGAGGAGAGCGTGAGGGCTTTCCTGGCTCACAGTTCAGTTGCCACCACTGGCTTAAGACGGTGTTTTTGTTTTTCAACAAAATGGGTGAGGGATTACCGAGGTGCTGGGGGCAGCACGTTGGGGCGTCGCTCTGGAAGACTAGCAAAGCGGCCGGCGTGGCTGCGGGTGGGGTTTGCCTGCTTTTCAGGCTGCTTGGCTCCTTCCATCTTTCAAAGCTTCCTACTCATGGTAAACTACATGCAGCAGTTTGCCTCTGCGTCAACAGACTCAGGGTCTCAGATATCATTTATAAATAAAAGACTGATATTTGTCTCAGAAAACGCAAAGGCAAGAGGCCATTTCTGAGCACCCGAAGTGTGAACATTACTGCAAATTACAGGGCACATCTGGGGCTAAGAGAATGACTTTTTCGGGGTAGCTGTGAAGCTGATGCGGAGAAGGCAATGGCGCCCCACTCCAGTACTTTTGCCTGGAGAATCCCATGGACAGAAGAGCCTGGTAGGCTGAAGTCCATGGGGTCGCTGAGAGTCGGATATGACTGAGCGACTTCACTTTCACTTTTCACTTTCATGCACTGGAGAAGGAAATGGAAACCCACTCCAGTGTTCTTGCCTGGAGAATCCCAGGGACCGGGGAGCCTGGTGGGCTGCCGTCTCTGGGGTCACACAGAGTCGGACACTACTGAAGTGACTTAGCAGCAGCAGTGAGGCTGATGGTGCTGGTGTTTCCTCCTGGGGGTCAGGGAAGGGGAAAGCTCGTCTATGGAAGGCTTTCTTCATGTCCCCCGGGGTCTCTGACTGCATCTGGCCTGTGTCTAGGGACCAAGTGACAGCGTTCATGGACATACATCTCATTTCAGCTTGACGTGACTGAAGTTTGACTCAGTTCTTGGTCAGAAGTGTTTTACTGATATTGGTTGAAACTCATTTGGTTTGTGCGTTTGTCTCCCCAGCGTGGGTGCGTTTCTATGGTAGAATAAACATGTATTGAGTAAAGGCAGTGACACGTTTGTGCACAACACGGACGAGACGTAAGACAGTCTTGGGACAGACAAGGTCACTTGGAAACAGTTATATCCAGAGCTCTAGCTCCAGGGAGTTTCCAGGAGTAAGAGGGATGGTCCACGTAATCAGACTGGGTGGCGTCTCCTGAGGGGGCCATGTGGGGAGGTGGTCCCACCTTAAGTCTTACTGGACTTTTTTTGGCCACGGCACACAGTGTGTTGGGCCTTAGTTCCTTGACCAGGAATGAAACTCATGTCCCCTAAAGTGGAAGGCGGTCTTCCCCATTGGACCACCAGGGAAAGCCCTAACCTGGCATCGTAATACCTGGGGGCAGGAAGTGACTCCTTGGGAGTGGGGCGGTGAGACGCTCGTCACTATGCTGTTGACGAGGGTCTCTATTCCAAGGCCCACTGCTTTTCCTCATTCGCAGTAGATGTAGGGTGGAGCTTGGCGTGCCCCAGGGCAGAACCAGAGACTCCCCTGAGAACAGCCTGGGCCCCCAGTGATAGCGGCTCTAAAATGGATGCTCCGAGGCCTCGGAGAAGAGGGTCTCTGAGAGGCTGGCAGGGAGGGCGCACTTCCGCTCGCCCCAAGGCTTGGGGAATGGGAGCAGGGCCCTCCCCACGTCTCCAGGGACGCACCACCTGCAGAGAGACTCCTGAGAGTCATCAGGGTCTGTCCTAGGACTTTAACTGGGCACTCCTCCTGCCTGGCAAGCGAGGGCTTCCTCTTTTTAATTTATTTATTTTTAATTGAAGGATAATGGCTTGACAACATTGGTTTAATTTCTGCTGTACATCAAGATGAATTAGCCATAGGCGTACATATGTCCCCTCCCTCTTAAACCTCCCTCCCGCCTCCCACCCAGCGAGGGCTTCTTTGAAGAGCATTGTCTGAATAAGAAGAGTTGGGACATTTCCTGTCTGTATTTGTGTGCAGAGAGGTAGGGGCGTGGGGTCCCCAGGAGGGGAGGTTGGCACCCTGCCCCCTCACCATTCCCCTGGATGCCCTGCGCTGCCTCCCAGGGGAGCACAGACATCGGGGGGCCCCAGGCTCGGCTTTGAGGACACTGCACTGGAGGCAGCCCTGGGCGGGGTGGGGGTGCTGGGGGCTGGAGGGGTGAGCTGAGGTCAGATGCCCACTGAAAGTTTACTCAGCTCAAACTAAGCCATCCAGGACCTGAGATGAAGCTGCGTCCGTACCTGGAAGGGGCAGGAGCAGGGAGCCTGCCCAGATGTGGTCCCGAGGCAGGGAGGCGCGCGTGGGGACCGCGAGGGAAAGGATGTCAACTCGGACGGCGTCCGGCCTTGTCCAGACCCAGTCGGGCAGCACCCGGGCCGCCCGAGGCCGCGGCCTGTCACTCCCCTCTTCTCCTGGGTGGGTGACGACACGGCCTGGGGGGGCCCGGAGCAGTGTCACCCCCTCCCCGGTCACGGATGTGCTCTGGACCTGCCTCGTGGGCCTGTGGATCTCGGGGAATGTCACAGTGCCCGCTCCCTCCAGACCCGTCACATATGGTTCTCGAATAGGCACGGCAGTCTTATTGATAGGTTTAGATAATTTATTTGAAGACCTGCAGGACATTTGGTCCTGTCCAATACGTGAACTGTGAACTTTCAGATGTTCAAGCTGGTTTTAGAAAAGGCAGAGGAACCAGAGATCAAATTGCCAACATCTGCTGGATCATGGAAAAAGCAAGAGAGTTCCAGAAAAACATCTATTTCTGCTTTATTGACTATGCCAAAGCCTTTGACTGTGTGGATCACAATAAACTGTGGAAAATTATTCAAGAGATGGGACCTGACCTGCATATAGGTTTCTTAAGAGGACATGGAACAACAGACTGGTCCCAAATTGGAAAAGGAGTACATCAAGGCTGTATATTGTCACCCTGCTTATTTAACTTCTATGCAGAGTACATCATGAGAAATGCTGGGCTGGAAGAAGCACAAGCTGGAATCAAGATTGCCGGGAGAAATATCAATAACCTCAGATATGCAGATGACACCACCCTTATGGCAGAAAGTGAAGAGGAACTAAAAAGCCTCTTGTGAAAGAGGAGAGTGAAAAAGTTTTCTTAAAGCTCAACATTCAGAAAACGAAGATCATGGCATCCGGTCCCATCACTTTATGGGAAATAGATGGGGAAACAGCAGAAACAGTGTCAGACTTTACTTTTGGGGGCTCCAAAATCACTGCAGATGGTGACTGTAGTCATGAAATTAAAAGACGCTTACTCCTTGGAAGGAAAGTTATGACCAACCTAGATAGCATATTCAAAAGCAGAGATATTACTTTGCAGACTAAGGTCCATCTAGTCAAGGCTATGGTTTTCCCAGTCATGTATGGATATGAGAGTTGGACTGTGAAGAAGGCTGAGCACCAAAGAATTGATGCTTTTGAACTGTGGTGTTGGAAAAGATGCTTGTGACTCCCCTGGACTTCAAGGAGATCCAACCAGTCCATCCTAAAGGAGATCAGTCCTGGGTGTTCTTTGGAAGGACTGAAGCTGAAGCTGAAACTCCAGTACTTTGGCCACCTCATGCGAAGAGTTGACTCATTGGAAAAGACTCTGATGCTAGGAGGGATTGGGGGCAGGAGGAGAAGGGGACGACCGAGGATGAGATGGCTGGATGGCATCACCGACTCGATGGACATGAGTTTGGGTGGACTCCGGGAGTTGGCAATGGACAGGGAGGCCTGGCATGCTGTGATTCGTGGGGTTGC
Organism: Capricornis sumatraensis; assembly: GCF_032405125.1. NCBI lineage: Eukaryota > Metazoa > Chordata > Mammalia > Artiodactyla > Bovidae > Capricornis > Capricornis sumatraensis. The sequence goes on from NC_091081.1 coordinate 89,495,535, forward strand.
AAAGAGTCGTCGGATACAACTGAGCGACTGAACTGAACTGAACTGAACTGAAAGTGCCCACTCAGACGCTTGGTCCCTGTGAAAAGGTCTTTAAAGTTTCAGCACAGTTTTTTGTATGTCCATCACATCCCAATGAAATGCTGTAAAAGAATAAAATGAAATTAAAAAATTTTATGGTCCCTTGGCATATTCCATTTAGTGTTTTCGCCGCAAAGAGCACATTTTCCCAAACTGCACTTTACTCTTAAAGCTATGTCTGCCTTATTTGAAAATAAGGCCCACATATCAAAAAAGGGCCAATTATGGAAGATCTCCCCAAAGAGAATCAAGAAAATTCTCCAGTTGCTACTTAGAGGGCCGACTCCTGCGAGAAAGTGTCAGATGCAGAGGTTTCCGAAATCCCACCAAGTTTCCCCTGGTGGCCGAGCAGGGGAGGCTGGGCGGGGAGGCTGCGGCCAGGCCGGCGACCGCCTGGGGGCGTGCGGGCAACCCAGTTCTGAGATGCGAGGCAAATTTCCAAACTCCCCACTCCGTGTCCCTGGGCTCCTCCTGAAGGTGTGCGTGTTGCCTGAGGGCAAGGTGCTGGGAGCCCAACAGTTACGTGGTGCGCGTGAGGCCCTGACACCCAGATCGCTCTCGGTCAGTGTCAAGCGTGGCTGGGGTGGCTGCCCTGGGCTCAGCACACGTCCCTTAAGAGGCCACACAGGGCTCCACCTACAGCGTGCACCTCAGGGGTGTTCACGACGCCCAGCGCCCGTCAGTTTCAGGACATTTTCACCCCCGCCCCGCTGGCTGTCACCCTCCCCTCCCGGCCCTGCCTTGAGAACCACAAACCTTCCCTCGGCGGGTCTGCCAGTTCTCCAGGTTTCACACAAATGGAATCCTGCTCTCTGTGCTCTTTTGTGACTAATAATACGTTTTTGAGCTCATTTGGTGCCAGTAAAGATCAAATGAGATAAAGTCTGTGTACATAAATTCGTGCTCTATTATTAAATTTTGATCATTTGGCCTGGGTTTTGTCCTGCCCCCGATGGCGGCTGTTTATGATAAATATGTCCTTTCATCTGTCCCCATAACAGTAATTAGTCCAAAATAAGTCAACAGCTAAAGGTCTGCTGAAAACTGTCCGGTGGCCCCTCAAACTCGCAGTCGGTTTCCTCTCATTTTGGTTCAGTTCCAGCTAAAGCAGCGGGGGCAGGGGCGCCTGGCAGGACACGGTCCCAGGCTGGTTTGGATGTGGGCGCTGAGCCTGGTGGGTGGCCTTGGGCGCCTGGGGTGGCCCTGTGCGCAGAGCAGGGGCGTCTTGGAAGCTGCATCACTCTCAGGGCCTCTGTGGGCACGAGCAGGGAGCAGGGGCCACTGACGACGTGGGCAGCGCCGGGCCGGGGCGGGAATCGAGGCTCGGGAAACTCTGTGTGCTAGACCCCACGCCCCTCACCTCCTGCGACTTCTGCTGAGCTGTTGTTCAGAGGGAAGAGGCAACAGGGCGGAACCAGGGAAATGTCTCGGGCAGAACCCAAGTCCTTTGGAGACAGGAGGAGCTGGAGATCCCAGGCTAATCTTCAAGTCATCTGGGGCAGGTGGGACTGTGTCTGTTCCCAAGGTGAAAACTGCAGAAAAGAGACAGGGAGGCCGGGAGACGCTGGTCGCCAGTGCAGACACCCTGGTGGGCCTGCTGCTGGAACAGTCAGGGGAAGATGCCCGGGAAGCCGCTGGGTATACGGCCTGGGGCTCAGGAATGGGCCAGAAATGCTGCGGTTCTGCTGACAAAGGCCTCCCTCAAGCCCCGCTCTGTGCCGGACACGCAGGACGAGACCAGCAGGCCTTGCTCCGTGAGCCACACAGATGATGACGCCAATGATGACACTTTGTTCTCGGGCGAGATGCCCGGTGCTGTGCGGGCATCATGTGTGATCCTCATGGAGCCGCACGAGGTCAGAGCCGTTCAACCGACGAGGGGACAGAAAACTGCTCAGACCACACAGCTCGTAAGCGGAGGAAGCGGAGGGGACTGTGGGCGTCTGAGCCCCCAGAGTGGCCAGGAGTGCTTGGTCAGCACTTCCAAACACTAGGGAAGGGGAGAAGCTATGCGGAAGCTTCCTGAATGTGGCAGAGGGGCTGTGACCCCGGGGAGAGCTGGGCCAGGAAGCTGTGAGCAGAGGCGCTCACCCGCCCTCGGACACAACTGCCCTAGAGCGTCTCCGCCCGTTGCAGCCTGGAATCTGCCCTTGCATTGCTGGCGTGGCCTGTGGCCCCTGGCAAAGTCTTCGTCAGGATCTGGGTTATTGCTTTTGTTCATATCCTGGGTGCGGCTGGACCTGAGAGGCCGACAGGAGAGAGAGCCGGAAACAATGGGTGGGGCGGCCAGGGAGAGCCCGGGTCAGGATGCAAAGCAGCCGCGTGTTTACTAGACACAGGCCGCACGGCGGCCGCCCAGTTGGAAACGGCAGCAGTGCCTCAGGCGGACCTCAGCACAGACACTGGGGGCTCCGGCCACCAGAATCGGGCTGACCGTCAGGGAGTCAGAGGTCGAGTCTGAGTGGGAGAAACAGCCTCGTCAGTCAGATGGCCTGAAACACGGGGGTCTCCTCCCCGTCTCCGCAGGCCTTCTCTGACCCTTGCCAGCTCCCAGGCACCAGCCTGAGGGGCCCCACGCACCCACCTGCGGGACCCCACGTTCCTGCTCAGGCCAGCTTCTCAGACAGGGCTCAGAGCCCCGGGCTGCTGGCCTTGGCGCTCAGTGGCCCTGGCCTTCTCCGGGGTGTGGGCCAAACGTCACAGACGCTCGCTGAGCATTTTGTCTTCGTGTTTCGTGCTGAATCATCTCACGTGCCAGGGCTTCCCCTCTTAACCCTCCTGCCTGTCGGATGCCTTCTCTGAGGAGCGAACAGGGTCAATGACGAGCTGTGCAAAGTCAGAGGTGAGAGCCAGTCTGGAAACAGCCGCGTGGACGTGCAGCCTGGCTGGTGACACCAGGGTCAGACGGTCAGATGACAGGTGACACCCTCCCACGAAGGAGCCCTGGCCCTCACAGAACCCTCAGGAGGGCTTCGCAGGTGTCCCAGCCCACGGCCGGCTCCACCGCAGAGAGAGGGCTGCCCCAGTGTAAGACGGGGAGCGCCCTGAACCCGAACTCACGGTACCAATCAGCTGTCACTTTAGTGGTCTTCCCAGCAGATCGTTTTTCTTTAAGATATTTTATTATTGGCCCAAATGTACCAAAGATGTCTATTTTCAATGGAAAACATACTTTGTTGGGCTGACATTCTCTGGGCTTTTGGGCCCGTTCCTGCCCTGAGCCGGGGGAGGGGGCAGACATGAGCTGGAAGGTCTGTCCTTGGACCTCAGCCTGGCTCCTCCTGGAAAGGGGCCAACAGCTCCCGTCCTCTGTGTGGTCCCACCTGTTACTTCCTCACGCCCAGAACGCTCGCCGCCATCAACGGTCCCCAGCGGAAGCATCGCCACACTCTTTCGGATATCACCCTGGACAATCTTGGCCCTCGGAAAGGTTGCTCCATCCTGGGTCACATCTGGTTCTGTTCCAAGCACTGCTCTGACCCCAGAGCCTGGCGACTATCAGCGTCTGTGACTCAGGGGTAAAGCCCTAGTGTCACAGAGACGGCCGTCCCGCTGGCTTGTTGGATCGTTGCTTTTGGAGGACATATCTCCCAGGCTCATCACCTGTTTCTCCACCACAGACGCGTTCAAGTGAAGCCACATCCCCGACCTCCGCACTGGACGGTGCCGAATGGGGCTGCCCTGAGTCCAGGCCACCACCCGGAGAAGCGCTCGCCTGAACAAGCCCGGGGTCCAGGGGACTCGCTCTCAAAGGCCACCCGCCCGTTGGGCATCTGTGGGGAAAGAGTCCCCAGAATTAGCATGAGGGGTCCCACACTCACCCCATGACAGACCCCTGCTAAGATGTGAGTCCAGCCCCGGTTCCCACGATCCTCAGAGACACGTAAGGAAGCCCTGCTTCCCTGGGGTCGCAGACCTCAGGGTACCCTCTCACCCCAACAGTCACCCTGGCCTCCCACCCGCTAACATGACGGAGGGGAGGGGCCTGAGGGTCTGGGGAGGGGTCTGGGGAGGGGCCTGGGGAGGGGCCTGAGGGGGGCGGGGCCTGAGGGGCCTGGGGAGGGGCCTGAGGGGTCCGGGGAGGGGCCTGAGGGGCCTGGGGAGGGGCCTGAGGGGTCCGGGGAGGGGCCTGAGGGGTCTGTGAGCAGGGAGGGGCGGGGAGGCCGCGCTCTGCGGGGAGTGCTGGGCTGCTCTTCCCGGGCTTCTTTGCGTTCGGACACCTTCAGGACTGTCGAGGCCGGGGCAGGGTTCTGCTGGGCGCCCGTCCACACGGCGCTGCAGGTGGAGGCAGACGTCCGGGCGTTTTCTCTGAGCGGGGCTGTGTCCAGGAATCGAGGCACACGTGCTCCACATGAGCGCAGAGCTCAGCCTTCAGGAGACCAGGAAGTCAGGGTGGCGGTGTGCTTAAGATGCTTAGTGAAGAAAAGAGCAGGCCCCTCCCCAGGCCCCTTCCCAGACCCCTCAGACCCCTCCCCAGACCCCTCCCCAAGCCCCTCTGACCCCTCCCCAGGCCCCTCCCCAGGCCACCCGTCACGGTAGCGGGTGGGAGGCCAGGGTGACTGTTGGGGTGAGAGGGTGCCCTGAGGTCTGTGACCCCCAGGGAAGCAGGGCTTCCTTACGTGTCTCTGAGGATCGTGGGAACCGGGGCTGGACTCACATCGTAGCAGGGGTCCGTCGTGGGGTGCGTGTGGGGCCTCTCGTGCTAATTCTGGGGGCTCCTTCCCCACAGATGCCCAGCGAGTGGGTGACCTTTGAGAGCGAATCTCCTGGACCCCGGAAGTCCATCCCCGGAGTCCAGTCCAGTCAGACACGCAGACGCGGAGCCTGGGCAGCCCGCCGATGCCATGCGGGGTCTCCGTGCGCAGCGGCTGGACTCTGACCGCGCGTCTCCCCACCCTCAGCCCGGGCTCCCTGCCGCACTTCTGGGGCCAGGCAGCCGGACGCTGCACCCAGAGTGCCGATCCCGGGCACGGCGTCTCGGGTCACAACACGCCTCGTCCGCCAGGAGCAACGCGGTACCCAGGGGCGGGGACGGGCTCGGCTGGGACTGATGGCCTCAGAGTCGGACTCGAGGGTGGACACAGGCGGGACCTGCTCGGATCACGGCCTCTGCCCCAGGAGGCGGGTGTGCGGTCGGGCAGTCATGAGACAGAGGGACTCAGGGAAGCCAGCGCAAGCGCGTGTCCTGCGGGGTCGGGAAGGTGGGAGGCCGGCCTGGCCCCCCAGACCACAGTGAAGCAGCTTCTCAGGCGAATCCAGCGCAAGCATGCGCCAAAGCGCCATTTCAGACTTGCTGATAAAGCTTCTTTTCAAATAAGTGAAGATCTTTTGGGGAGAGATTTTGTGGTGTGTGTGTGTCTGGATACTCTGAGGTGACCGTAAGAAAAGGATTTCCAGCAGCGGTCACCAGGGTGGCCGTGGGGACAACCCTGCCGGAACCTGCGGCTCCCTGGCTCTTCCGCATCCCGTGTGCTCCCACCACCGCCTTTTCTTCTTGTTCCTGAGCACTTAAGTCACGTAACCTTTCACCCCCTCTGAGCAGGGTCCCGGTCTCAGCCTGGTGCCTGCAGCCCCGGCTGTTCCATTCCTTGCCAAGTTCAGGCGGTCATTTGAGGTTGGGGTGTCCCTCCAGCCCTGATAGGCATCTGTCTTTGAGGAAACCCACCCGAACTTATCCCCAGAGGAGGAACTCCGCCCTGGCAGGGGCTTCCCCCAGGCAGGAAACAAACCCCACAGTGGGGGTTTGCTTCAGCTTCCCGTAGAGGCGTGATGGACTCACTGGTTTCATCTCTCTCCGCTGAAGTGATGGATGCTCACCAGGCAGCCTGTGCCCAGACTCATGGATAAAACGTGACTCTTCACAGGGTGCTGCGAGGAGCCCTGCCTCCCCGGCCTGCAAGCGAGGACTCAGCCCCCAGGGCACGTGTGTCTGATTTTAATATTAACACTCAGTGACGCGGAGCAGCTCCCCAATTAGCCGCACTGCAGGCCTCAGTCCGAGGTGGCAGGATCCTACAGAGCCAATTAGCGGGCAATTGGGCCCTGGTCTCTGGGGGGCTGCTGAGCCCCTCCGGGTGTGACCACCCTCCTCCTGCCTACTGGGGATGTGCGAGTCCACCCCGTGATGAATTTCATTTCCAGAGGTCGGTCATGTGCTTTCCATTTAGGACCAAATAGGATTTCCCAGTGAGACTGAAAAAGGGTCATTTTCGTCTTGTCCACAATACAAGCAGGGAACTAGGTGATGGATCGTTTCATGGCACGGTATTTGTGTGTGTGTTTGTATTTGGTCCTTTTTTTTGGCAAGAAGATTGCTCCCTTTTCTGTGAGTTCCTCACTAATTCATGCTTTATTCTTCGATTAAAAATCCTTGGAAGGAATCTCTTGTGTTTTGTCCAGCTTCCTGTAATGATCTATGCATCACTACCTTTTCTGCACAAAAAAGATAAGAACTGTGTAAACCTGGATCACCTGTCACGCGGTTGCTGTTTGCTCTCTGAGTCGCGTCCAGCTCTTTGGGACTCCATGACTGTACCCTGCCAGGCTGCAGGCAGGCCGACTGCCTCGTGTCTGACTCTGCGGACTGCAGCCCTCCAGGCTCCTCTGTCCGTGGGATTCTCCAGGCGAGAACCCTGGAGTGGGTTGCCATGCCCTTCTCCAGGGGATCTTCCTGGCCCAGGGATTGAACTTGAGTCTCCTGCTTTGGCAGGTAAGTTGTTTTTTGTTGTTGTTGTTTTTTTAAACCACTGAGCCACCTAGGACGCCCCATATATTATATATGTATTTATAAGAATTAAGTTTCTAAAGTAGCCTGCAAAAGTAATAGCATTGTTGACAACATTATTGGTCTCTTTGAAGTATCTGTTTTCCAGGCTTATGTTGTGCTCTATTAGACTTACAGGCTTTGCAACTAATTGACTGTCTCAGCAGCTCTCACTCTGTGCTGTGCCAGGAGTGCCGCCTGACTGCGGAGCAGCAGAAGGGGCCCTGAGGATGCTCCCCGCACTCACACCCCAAGAGCAGCCAGGGGGCCCTCGGTGGCCCTGGGAGCTCCGAGGCTCCAGTCTGGCCAGGCGCTGGGCCAGGAACACGTTTGGCTGATCTGCAGAATGGGGAGGTTGGTGGCTTAGGTTAGGTTAGGGTTGGGGGCTGGTGGGCTTGGTGTGGGGGAAGGGCTGGGAGGGGAGGTCACTCTGGGTGGAGGGAAGACATAGTTGTAAACGTGGGAAATGCCCTGAAGAGCCGTCAGGAGACACAGCCTCCTGGAATTTAGGGCCCTTTGCTGCCTCCAGCCTCACCGTGACGCTGCTGGCAGAAGGGTGGAGGAGCGAGGCCGTAAAGCCCCCCGGCAGTGACAGGTCGGAGTCGACTGGACAGGGGCACGCAGTAGACTCCCGAGGTTGCAGCTGCCTCATTTTAATTAAGGATGTGATAGCTTGAGGATGAGGGTCTCAGAAGTAGCATTACTTTCAACAGGGCGGGGGGTTTTGCTGTCTCCACTGGAGACGGGGAGGGGGTCTGGCCAGCTGTTGGACACACGGGGCAGGGACCAGAGCCTGGACCATGAAGTCCTCTGGGTTAGGGGGTCAGGGTGGAGTTGGAACCCCGTCCATGGACGCAGGTGGCCCCCACGGACCTGTGGACGTGTATAGATGATTTGGGGGGTTGTGGCATGGGGGGCTGGCAGCTCCAAGGTTCAGGAAGGCAGGGCTCTCCCCAGACTTCCCTGTGGGGCTGAGCTCGTGGGCACGGTCGCCGTCCCCTCTGGGGGCCTCGCTCAGCCTGCCTCCCCCGCCCCTCCTCTGGGCTTCGCCCCGGCCTGTGGCCTCCGCAGTGTCTGCCGCTGTGTGTTTCCTGACAGCGGGCTCGATTTGCTTGGTGCCTGTCCACCCGCTTCCAAGGCTTCACCTGTCCTGGTATTCCGTGCCCAGCGTGCTGTGAGCAGGGGTGGCTGCTCAGTAAACGTGAGTTCAGGGGCACGGGAGGAGGGTGGGTGCGGACTCGGAGGCTGGGGCTGGAGCCACGACTGAGGCAGGCTATGGCACCAGCCATTAAGAGGTGGGGCTGTGGGGATGGGGAGACAGGGCCAGGCTCCCGGCGGTCTGGGAAGTCATGTCATAAAAGGTTTCACTGGGGAGGTGGCATTTGACATGGGGCTTCCCTGGTGGCTCAGCTGGTGAAGAATCTGCCTGTAGTGTGGGAGACCTGGGTTTGATCCCTGGATTTGGAAGATCCCCTGGAGAAGGGAATGGCTACCCACTCCAGGATTCTGGCCTGGAGAGTTCCACGGACATTAGAGTTCATGGGGTCGCAAAGAGTCAGGCATGACTGAGCGACTTTCACTTTGAGGCATTCCGCATTTTTTCAGCAGCAGGTGCCCAGTGAGTGCCCAGGAATAAAGCTCCTCACGTGCAGTGTACTTGACTGTCCCTTGTGCAGTGCTTTCCCTTGCCTGCTCCATGAGACAGTGCTGTGAGCATAGCAGCCTTACTGGAGGGGGGCACGCAGCTCAGAGGGTGGTGTCAGCTCCAAGCCCCCTGCTTGCAGCCCTGGAACTGTCCCCGAGCTACACCTGCCTGGGCCCAGGCTCCCGGAGGTTGAACCCTGCAGCCAGGATGAGGGCGAACGCGGACGTGTTAGAGACGTTTGTTTAAGGAGCTGCTTTAAACCCTGTGATGTCGTGGGAATGCCGCTCTGTGTAGGCTTCTGCGCCCGAACTTGCCCGTGGCTCCAAGGTGGACCCCACGGCTCAAGGAGCCTGCCCGTGGCCCCGAGGTGGACCCCACAGCTCAAGGAGCAGGCACGGAGACAAATCAGGACCCAGAGACTTTGAGGAAACACTCTGAGGCTGAAACCCTGGGGTCTGTGGACAGAGTGAGCGGTGTGGCTCCTCGCCCTGTGTGGGGGTCCCAGGGGTCTCTCCCACAGAAGCCAAAGCTGAAGGAGGGGTGGGAGTCAGGGATGCCGGGATGAATGGAATTAGGCGTCCATCTAAGGACCTGATTCGTGCTGGAGACACCCCTGGAGAGGCTGTGAGATCCCAGCCCTGACTGTCCTGGAGACGAGGCAGGTGTGTCCCTGAGCCGACTTCGGGCGCCTGGGGGTGTGCTCTGGGTGCCCAGCAGGGGGTGGCGAGTTTGGTGCCCAGCACAGCCCCAGAGCCACCCTCCCTGGCGTGGGAACCAGCCTTCTGAAGTCTGCCAGCTACTGTGCCTCATCCCTGGAGGGAAAGCCGCCTCTTGGCTTTATGTTTGAGGGTGAGACACACACTTCTCCTTTCCCACTTGAAGTGCGCCATCCTGCTCCCCAGGCGAGGTGAAGCTTTGGAGCAGCCTGGATCTCCAGGGTGGGCACTGAGGCTTGCTGAGCCTTTGGCCCCTGGCCCCCCAACATCGTCCCCTGGCCTCTCAGCATCGCCCCCAGATTCTCAGCATTGCCCTTGGCCCCCAGCATCATTCCCCGGCCCCCAGCAATGCCCCCAACCCTGCAGCGTTACTTCCCGGCCCCCCAGCACCATCCCCCTGCCCCCAGCATTGCTCTGGGCCCCCAGCATCATTCCCCGGCCCCCAGCAATGCCCCCAACCCTGCAGCATTGCCGCAACCCTGCAGCGTTGCCCCAGCCCTCCAGCATTGCCCTGGCCCCCAGCCTCACCCCCGGTCCCCAACACTGCCCTCAGCACGGGGGTGGGTGGCTCCAACACACCTCCCTCCCCCAGGGCGAGCTGCACCATCCTGGGAGGACTGCTCAGAGCTGCAGTGACGACTCCCCCCACCCCCCTGATTCTCGCTCTTCGCAACGTGGAGACGTAGAGACATGTTTAGTTTCCTGGAGGCTCTCCGTCCTGCTCTCTCTTCAGCGGAGCCTCCCACAGCAGGAGGGTGCCCCTCGCTGGATTCAGCCTGAGCAGGGTGCAGCGTAATTACCGTCTTCTCGTCCCCACTGGATCCCACTAAGGAGGAGGTGTGTTCACAGACGGTTGCCTCCAGGAAATTTGTTTTTAAGCCCTTAAGCCTGTAAACATCACTTTCCGTCTAACTGCCTGTGATCCCAGGACGTCTTTAATTATAGCATGAAGAAACAGCCAACACCCTCACACCATTCTTTTCCCTTAACAAGATCAAACTTAATTTTTTCAAGCTAAGCCAGAAAAGCAGATTAGCACTTGAAATGTGGGCATGGAAAAGAGCCGGGCTTCTGGTCGCAGTGCCGCAGCACCTGTCCCAGGGCCCCGGGGTGGGGGGCACCCTCTCCTGACCTTTCTCGTCCCCAGAGAAGGGAGCCTGGATGGCAAGCTGACAGTGCACTCAGCTCACTGAGGACGTGGATATTATTTTAAAAAGTTAGGTCTCCTACACATTTGATTACTCAAAGCTCAATTTATTGTCATGGGAAAATGTTATTAAACAATGAATCTCAGATGATCAAACCCAGGATTCGATCCCTGGGTTGGGAAGATCCCCTGGAGAAGGGAAAGACTACCCCCTCCAGGATTCTGGCCTGGAGACTCTGGGTCGCAGAGTCAGACACGACTGAGAGACTTTCAAATGGGGACAGGGTCGGTGGGCAGGGAACAGAGGTGATCCCGGATTACAGACGTCCTGGGAGCCCGTCCCAGACTCAGGCTTCATCCAGTCAGAGGAGGGGAGCCTCTGGAGGTTCACGGGTGAGGATGCCTCACCAGCGGGCCGGGCTAGGGGAACGCACTGGGCAGGAGGTAGCTGAGGGAGCCTGGGCGGGGGCGACCGGGAGGGACTGAGGCAGCCCCAGGGACGGTGGGGGGCTGGTGGCCTCAGAGGGGTGCAGCTGGTCTCTTTCTGTGGGGGAGAACCAGGGGCACCCCCAGCAGAGCTGACTTGGAGGTCATGGGTCAAGACCTCCCCTCTGGAAGGGCAGGCGCTGGGACGGCCCTTGGGTGCAGGTGTCCAGATGAGTCGGGACCGGGGAGCTGGTGGTGAGACACATCGCTGCCTGAATTCTTGTACCTCCTGCGTAAACCCTTTATAACGCAGGCCCCGATGGGCAGCTGCTTTTTAAGACGGCAGCTTTAAGCAGACAGCACTGCTTCCAGGCACACACTGCTGATTCTCCTCAAGGAGCTTCTGGGCCTGACAAAACGGCGCTTGTTAAGACATGAGCAAGCATCCACACCAGCTCAGCAGGAGAAATCTGCTCAGTTCTCGGTGCCCGCCCGCCCGCCATCACGCCTACCAGAGCGCCTTGCTAATCGTCCGCGTGTCTGTCTCTGGGATCCACCGGACTGGGACCCGTGCACAGGTTCACGCGGCCTCTCCCCCGCTCCCATTCCTGGGCATCTCTGCCCCCGCCGGGCCTGACCCCAGGGGTGCCTTCAGTCTCAGCTCCTGCCCAGTCGGATCTCCTGGCTGACGCTCGTGGTTCCCTGTCCTTCCCTTTGCTGTCACAAGAGCCGTCTGTTTAGTAAATCATTGAATAAACAGCTGTGGGTTGTGGGTTTCACACCCATCTCCGCCACAGAACGTGAGCCCGCAGGTCAGAACCACGTCCAGCTGCCAGGCCAGCACTGCTGAGACCTCAGATACGAGACTTGTGCCAAGGACCTGGATTCTGAGCTGCCTGCATCCCAGGACCACGTCTTTGCCTCCACGGGACTCCGTTACCACCTTGCAGAGGCGGGGAGCCCAGTCCAGACGTGCAGCGGGTGTCAGCCCAGACCCGAATCCGTCTGTATAATCCGTGATTACGCTCACTGTTTTCCCTGTTTTGTCACGAAGGATATGAAAGCTCAGTGACGGATAGGAACACTGTCAAGAAAGGCACTATGACTAATGCTTTTGTTTAAGAAACGTGCTTTTGGGCATCTTCTCGTGTGCCTCTTGGCCATCTGTGTGTCTTCTCTGGAAAAACGTCTGTTTAGGTCTTCTGTCCATTTTCTGATTTTTTTCTTTTTGGATTGAGTGTCATGAGCTGTTTGTATATTTTGGAGATTAATCCCTTGTCAACTGCTTCATTTGCAAATATTTTCTCCCATTCCAAGGGTTGTCTTTTCTATGTGTACACATAGCTAATTCACGTTGTTTTACAACATTGTAAAGCAACTATACCCCGATTTTAAAAAAGTGTGATTTATTTTCTTAAACTCTTCAACTGCAGTTTGACATGGGTGCCATTCTTGACGCTCCTGCACGGCGCCCGCCTTCCGGGGACTCACGGATGAACAACCACCCCCCCCGTTTACTTAACACACGTCTGCGGATTCAGCTTTTCAAAGCTTTTTTTTCCACCTTGACAGAACGCGTTACATGTAGAATTTCAGCTCAAAGGCTCATTCTGCCCAGGAGACCCAGAGGGCTTTGGCTTCCTTGGGAGTTGGGACAGGTGAGGTCCCCGGGTGCCAAGGAAAACAGCCCCAAGTTTACCCAGCACGGCTGTCACTCCCTCAGAAGTCGTCCCAAATCAGAGACTGGGGCCAAGGGATCAACTTACAGTTCTACAATGCTCGTTCTCAGGTTGTTAGGGAAAAAAGCCCATTGTATCACAATACAAAGAACAATAGGGCACATGCTTTTCCCGCAGAAAGCTTCCGCTTCCTCCAATCAGCTCCGGTCCATGGCTGAGTCGGTGTAACCTGTCCCCTCCCGGCCTGGTCATCGTCCACGTGCCCGGGGTCCCCATCTCCACTTCGAGGAGGAAACTGCACGTTTGGGGAGGGAGGTCCCTATAACCCAGACACAAGCATAGTCACATCGATCACTATGACTTTCCTTCTGGTTCAATACCTGAAATAACTGTGATTTTCTTGTACCTCCTGTGTAAACCCTTTATATCGCAGGCCCTGATGAGCAGCTGCCTTTTAAGACAGCAGCTTCAAGCAGACAGCACTGCTTCCGAGCACACACTACTGATTCTCCTCAAGGAGCTTCTGGGCCTGACAAAACGGCGCTTGTTAAGACATAAGCAAGCGTCCACACCAGCTCAGCAGGAGAAATCTGCTCAGTTCTCGGTGCCAGTTCAGGCTTCATCCCAGGCCGCTGGCATGGTGAGTGGCTGGAACCACACGAGCAAAGAAAGTTGGTTCCTCTCCTTTCCTAAAAGAGCAGCTCACTCACAGCTCGAGGCCGCGGCTCAGGTTTCCAGCATCTCTCACTGTGGTCGCTGAGGAAGGCACACACGAGTCCAGAAATGGCAGCTTTTACAAACAGCATCTGGGGGACTTGTTTGTTTTCCAAATGCCTATTTTATCTCCCTCGGCGCCCACCCCGCCGCCCCCCCCCGCCCCCCCCCCCGGCCCAGTCTATATCAGTTTCCAGTGTCAGAACTGTTGAGAAACAAGTGAGCTTATCTAACTGAATATTCTAGAAACTGTCTTCTGTAGACAGGGGTTGAGTCGCATTTTCTCCCTTGACCTGAGGGTCAGGCCAAGAATTTTTCATCTTTGGAAGAAAAGTAAATTTCACAGGCATGTTAATTTGACTAAAATTCAGAAAAGCAGAACTTTTGAAATGCTGAGAACAAATCAAAACTTTCGATCCTGTGGTTAATAATATTCTGACTTACTCTGAATTTACCATCAGTTTTGAATAACTTGGCACCCCAATGAGTGCAATTTTTATATGGGAATTATGCTGAACTTTTACCAGCAGAGAATCATTTATTATTTGAGGGACTGAATCATAAAAACAGTGCCATTTTTGTAAAGTCTTTGGGCTGAATTAGACTTTAAACCCCAAACCACAAAGCTGAAGTTATATTAGGAACACTGGAAGGATCTGAGTGGTGTTAAAACGAAATTGGAAATATTTTTCTTCCAAAGCTAATAGTGGATTTCAATCCGGCAAGCTTCTTATCTATAACACTGTTCTTTCTGTAAGACGTGAAAGCAGTCTATACACCATGCCTACATTGTTGGGCTCACGAGTCACTAAGTTTGCACCCTAAGTTTTTAGTCTTGGCTATTAATGCTTAAAATTCAGCTTGGACCCTGCATGTACATAACACTATTTGGTTCAATAATTTCTTATGTGCTGGAAACCCAAAGTAATAGGGGGAAAGTAAGCCAGAAAACGCTCTTGAAATTTTGACACCTACCCTCTGGTTTTCGGGTTAAAAGCTCCGCTGTATCAGGAGATACCTCACTCCTTGCCCGCTCCCAGACGCCCAGCCCCGCTCCCAGGAGGCTCGTCCACCTCCTCCCCCAGAACCTGCGTTTCAGGGGCGACAGGGCCTGGAAACTCCCCCAAGGACCCGGCGCCGGGACCGTGGTCCCCACTGAGAGTGAAGGGCAGGGCGCGGGGACGGAGGGTGGCCCCGTCGGTGAAGCAGGGCCCCTGCCGCGGGTGTGCGGCCCCGGGGGACCTGTGAGGGCGTTCCTCCCTTCAGGCCCGCAGTGAAGACGTGCTGCCCGCGGGACCCACCGGGAGGGACATCGGGAGGTCACCCGTCTCACTGCTGCCTGGTGTGGGGTGAGGGCAGGGTCAGACCGTGGCGGCCGGCCCCCCTGCACCTCCGGGCCCTGATTGCAGATGTCAACGGAAGCCCCTCCGCCGGGGCCTGCTCTGTTTCACCGCTCGCCCAGAAAAGGGGCGTTTCAGCGCCGCTGGCGCAGGGTCGGCTGCTGCCCTTCTAAGCCGGGCAGACGGGGTGGGCGGGCGCCCTGGAGGGGAAGGGGTCGCTGAGGGGCAGGGTCACTAGAAGCCGGCTGCACGGCGGGGAGGCGCACGTTTGGGTGTCTCTGCCGGGTGGTGGGGAGCGGGTCACCGATCTGGAAGTGAGTGCTCGGGCGCCCGCTGTGTGAGCTGCTGGCCACAGGGGTGCGGTTTGTTTGACACTCGGTCCGGCCGGTCTGCTTGTGTGTCCGTCCCGGCACTGGGGTCCTGAATGCGCCTCGGGGGGAGACCTCCATCCTCACCTCTAGCACCTAAGCCCTCCTCCCTTGGCAGCCTTGAACTTGGGGTGCCTGCCCAGCAGCGGGGCCTGGGCGGTCTGGTGGGGGGCGGGTCGGGGCCCTGGCATCCGGGGCGCTGGGGGCCGGGATTCCCAGTTCCCGGGTGTGGGGGTCCAGGCTGGGGTCTGTCCCCGGCGCCGAGGGAAGGAGAGTCGGAGGAGGCCTGGGAGAGGCCCCGGAGCAGCGCCTGGGGCAGGGCCTCGCCGGGCTGGCTGCGGGAGCCCTCCTGCCCCCCGCCACGAGGCGCTGGTCTTGCAGCTGGTGACCAGTGAGGGCTGGGAGGGGCTTCCGCCAGAGGACCGTCTGCGGAGCCTCAGGGGTAAACTGTCTGTCACTGGGGACGCCTGGCTGAAGCCTGAGTAGCCTCCACGGGGGGCTGCATATTTCTGAGACGGTCCTGGGGAAACGGCCGAGGCTTTAGGGGAGGCGCATGGTCAGCCCCTCGAGACGGCTGCTCTTCTCCTCCCTGGGCGCCCCCTGCCCCCCAGGCCCGTCCCCATCCTCCTCACCTGACCACCTCCCCTCTCAACCGTCCATGCCCACGCCCTGCCCCAGGCACCCCCACCACAGGTTACTGCAGGGGCGGGGCCGCCCTCTGCCGGTTTCCCTGGTAACCACGGAGCCAACCCGGGATTGGTGCCCCCATCGCTCGGAGCGCCTCCCCCACGCCCTGCCCGCTGCCCGCAGCACGCGGGGGGTGGGTGCCGCTCCAGGACCCTCTTCAGACGTGCGCGCTCCCCGCGTCCACCGCACCGTGTTGTCTCCATGGCGGGGTCCGGGCTCTTGAAGCTGAGCGAGTCCAGGACCTGCAGAGGGGCAGCCCAACAGAGACAAAGGCGACCAGCCAACGAAAACCCACAGCCAGGGGACCCGAAGGCCAGCTTTAAATTTCTCTGGTTCCACGTTTATTCAACAAGGTCATCCAAAATATTTTCCCATGGTGGCCTTACGGTAAAATTTCACAGACGTGCTTTGAAAACGTCTCGGGCCCAGCTCCCCTCGTCCGCCCCTGAAGGAGCCACCCTGACGCTGCTGGCCGACTCCCCTGCGGCCCACACTGCCGGCAGGCCGGCCTCCCGGCTGGGATCGTTCTCCCAGACCCGGCCGGTCTTCCCGCCGCAGAGCCGCAGAGCCGCAGACCCGCCCGTGCGCCGGGAGCAGGTGGCATCCGAGGAGAGGCTGCCGCGGTGACCTTGGTCTGGGACGGCTGAGGACGAGGGCCTGGAGCTGAGGCCGCGGGGCCTGCAAGGACCCCCGGAGCGGTGACTGGGGACAAAGACTCTGCTCTGCCCCCGCGGTTCTTCTATTTAAAGTGCACCGTGCCGGGGTGGGTAGCGGCCCTCCTTCCCCCGGGTCCTCTGACCGGCTGCTGGACTCCCCGCCCCTGAGGGCAGTTCACGGACACTTCCGGGCGAGTGCGGAGGCGGCGATGTCCTGTCCGGGGACCCGGGGGGCACCTCCGCTGTGGCTCCCCCAGATCAGCCCCTCTTAAAGACACCACCGAAAACTGTCACTGAGCCAAGAGACTCACCAGAAACAGGCATATAATAGACACGGAAAGAGCACGACGAGAGAGGGGAGAAGGGGGGAAAGCCCTTCGCTTACAGCTGACCAGCGGCCCCTGCCCTGACCCTGCCCGACTCACCCTCCACCCAGTGAACAGCTGAGAGGCGCGCGCAGAAAGCAGGGACACCCATAAAGGATAAACCCTGCAGGGTGCCGCGCTCGCCTCCCCACCCCCAAGGTCGAATAGAGGCGCCTGCCACATATTTAACCTGAACTCAGGACGGAGCTGCTGCTGGGCCTTTAACCCCGGCATCTCCAAGAGAAAGCCCACTCCCTGCTGCTGAGAGCCAGGCCCCTGTGCCCCTCGGCCGGGAGGGGACACCTGCCCCAGACCCCACCGAGGCACCCGCCTGCTCCCGCGCTCAGGGCCTGCACCACCTCCTTTGCGTGCTTGCCGACGGCCCGTTTCCACCACAGACGCCCACGGCCTCTTTCATGCGACCGTCTTTCTGTCTCTGCAGATGTTGTTTTGGGCAAAAGCTCTTGTTCCTTGCCGCCGTGTTTCTGATTTTGGAGGAACATTTATTCTAAAGGAATAGGCCATATTTTTCAGGCGGGAAGGTTGGCCTGCTCTATCACTTGGCACACACGGCCCTCCAGCCACCCAGCGTAGCCCCGCTCGCCCCTTTACCACCTGACTGAGCCCCTGGAGAGGGCAGCGTCCAGCTCAGAGCCCGGAGCGCCTGGTCTCCGGCCCTGAGGGCTCCCGGTGTGGGTTTCTGCTACGTCAGAACCACGCCGGGCCTGGAGAACTGTGCCAGCCTGCTGATGTGTCTGGGGTGGCTTCTCAGGGGGGAAGGCCCGTCCTGTTCACCCGTCCACCTCGCACCCAGGAGGCGGGGGATCACAGGCTCTTTCTTGCCACCAGTGACCCGGCCTGTCTGGAGCCAGCTGCCTGCGCACAGGGTGGGGTGTTCTATGGAACTGGGTCTGGCGGTGTGGCCCTTTCCAAAATAGAGATCGCAGCTCATGGACAGAAAGTGATTTTCACCACATGGAACACCCAGGCCAGCTTAGAGCAGAGGCAGGCCTGCCCCAGTGGCTCAGACAGCCGTCTCCGGGACGAGCGAGCTCGGGACACCCAGAGCCGCCTGGCTGGGTACAAACCCTGGCCCCTCGGGCCATTTCGCTCAGAAAGCTACAGCCCAGAGGCCAAGCTGTCGGCCTCAGTGGCTTCAGACCCCCAGGACAGGCTTTCCCTGGGGTTGAAAGTCATGATCAGGGGTTTGCAGTCATCAAAAATAAGCCAAGATTGGCAGGGTTCTGACACACTGTGGTTCTAACATGCAGTGGGTTGGGGAGCTGCGGTGTGTTAGCCATCCATGGGTCCAATCTGCTGGCTGCGCACGGTTTTCTATTGAAAGTGCACTGTGTGTTTGAGAGGCAGGAGAAACAGCTCATGGATGAAGCGCTCGCTGCACGCTGAGCGCCGGCCGTGGCCTCGAGTGGCCGGTGAGGCTGGTTTTCCTACAGGCAGGGCACAAGCCGAGAGCCCGGGAAGCTGAGAGAGCCCAGGACCCTGAACCTCCGCTCTGGGCACACGGAATCCCGGGGGCACTTTCCGTGGCACCCTCAGAAGCCAGCCCCACCCCAGCAGCCCCATCGCGCCTCTGTGGTCACGTGTGGACCTCGGGCGCGCAGGCGCAGCCGTACGAGGGGCCGAGGACTAGCCGGCCTCACGGAGGAGAAGACAGAGGCTCGGAGAGACCCCGCCCACAGCTGGGCCTCCCCAAAGGCTGTGTCCTTTCACTGTAGAAACAGTTCCCTCCAGGAGTCGCTCCTTCCCCTGGAGACAGCAAGTCTCCCCCCCCCCCCGCCCTCTGTCTGCAGGGCTGGCAGCCTCTGCCTCGGGCTGGACGAGACGCCGCACTGTGTCTATGCAGGTGGGGGTTTACCGCAACGGTGTCAGATTCCTGAGCAGGGTGTTGGGGGTAAGGAGTCCTGGGGAGCGTCCTGGGATGGGAGTATGGAACGTCAGGCAGTCCATATAGTTAGGTCTGCTGATAGACGTTAAAGTTTTAAAATTCACTCATGGGAAAAAAAAAAGTCACCCAAGAGGCCAAATGGTCTAGTGAGCTTGGAAGATTTCCTGGGAAAGTCATTTGTCTGTGGGACACGGTGCTGGAGATGCCAGGCTCCAGTTACATATAGCAAGCAGTGTCAGCTTTCAAAAAAAATTCTTTTAAGCATCACCTTTCTATGTCTTCATTTATTAAGGCAGCAGAAATGAGTGGAACAAGAATAACTTTTACCAGGTGAGCACTTCGTCCAGAGGTCAGGACTCAGGCCCGAAAGCCCATTCTCTGGGCCCTGTCCTCCCTGGCCCCGGGGGCGCTCAGGGTCTCATCTGCTGAGTGGAGGGCTTTCTGGCATTGAGTCCGTCGTGTGCTGGGTTCCTGATGAGCTCGGAGCTGGTTTTCACCCTCCGTTGTGGCTGTCACAGGAAGGTGGCGTGCCTGTCCCCGTGGCCCTGGGGTTAAGCGGCTCCCTGGCGGCAACCTTCTTGGCAAGATGGGGAGATTAATTCTGAGCCCGGGTCTATCAGTGACCCACATCATCACCAGGTTACTGCCCGCCCACGGGACTTAGATTTCAAAGAGAAGTCTCAGCATATTTGATAAACCAAGGATGAGCTGCTGCTCCTGCTGCTGCTAAGCTGCTTCAGTCTGTCCGACTCTGTGCGACCCCATAGATGGCAGCCCACCAGGCTCCCCCGTCCCTGGGATTCTCCAGGCAAGAACACTGGAGTGGGTTGCCCTTGCCTTCTCCAGAGGATGAGCTGGGACGGTTATTATCATAACCGCTGGGAACAAGCTCACTGCTGCCGGCTGGCGCGGTAGGGACCCCCGGCATCCGAGAACGCATGTCGGGCTTAGCCTGTGCGCATGCTCGGAGGCTCCAGACGGTCGGAGCTGAGCGATGCCACGCCCTCCGCAGGCCAGCCCTGGACCTGCCCTCGGGGTCCGCGTGCACTTAGCCCTACCACTGCCGCATAAATGAATATCACAACTGCAGTTCCTTGAGCATCTTTTGTTAAAAAGGTAAACTTTGAAACAATGTGCTGTTTGGGAAATAAATCAACGCAGCAAACAGAAATTTATGTGCAGGACACAGGTCATGAGTCTCTAAGTAACAATTTACTGGCAGAACTTCAAATAGCTTTTTGTTATAAGTAAACCTTGCATGGTCTAGGATTTGAGGGTAGAAAGAATCATTACCTTTTTTTTTTTTTTAAAGGAACAACAAAGCTACTTAGAAGTCGGCCAGCCCGGAACTACGTGCACCCTTGAGACCGGCTGGGACCTCTGGCCCAGGGGCTGCCTCTCTGCCTGGGGCCTGATGCTTGAGGTTCCAGGGCCACGACCTGCTGCCTGGGGTCTGTCCTGGGGTCTCCAGAGTTGCTGTCATTGTCTCCCGATTAGTGGCTGAGGAACCCTGTCCCTCCCTTCAAAACTGCTGATTTCTACACAGGTTCTTTGATAAGAGGCAACTTTGCCTGAGGCTTGGCGGTGACTTTCAGAGGGCTGTTTACTGACTCCTTGGAGAAGGATTTTAAATGATCGCTCTCCTGAGGCAAACTGTGCATCAAAAAAAGAAGGCACAGGCATCACTTTGCAGAAGGAAGCTGGCTCGTTGCCACTCCGGGCCTCAACCTGCCAGTCTGATTATTTATTGGATGAGTGCAGATGTCTGGACAGTGTTCACTCTTTTATTAATGCATTTGGTCCATAGCTGGAGAAAGAAATGGCAACCAACTCCAGTACTCTTGCCTGGAGGATTCCATGGACGGAATCCTGGTAAGAGGAGGACTCTGGAGGAGCCTGGAGGCTACAGTCCATGGGTCGCAAAGAGTGGGACATGACTGAGCGACTTTGCTTTCTTTCTGGTCCGCAAACATCACCTGAGCATCTGCACAGGCCAGGTGTGTGCAGCGCAGGGCAGGCTGGCTCAGGAGAGGTGGTTGTGCCCACCAGGCTTTGCATTCTCCAGAAGCTGATGCCGAGGATGGGAGTGGGGTCCCTACCGTCCGGGTCCCGTAGTGGGGGTCTCCCTTCACAGGGGTTATCCCCTCACAAACTCGGCTCTCCTCCCTGGAGGTGTGTGTGCGATGCTCCCCGGCGACCCGGCTTGGCTGTGTGTTGGGCCGGAGAGGCATGTGCTCGCGGCTGGAAAATCAGCGCAGGAACTGAGCGGCCTACAGGTGCAAGGACACATCTGCACACAGGCAAACTTTCGTGGACCAAATAGGAGTCCAAAGAAGAGTAGCCTCACGTTTTCCCGCAGGCAGGTTAGGGAGCTGGCTCCCATGATCACCACGGGGCATTGCTACAGAGATGGTGACGATGAAGCCAGCGCTTTTAACCTGAGTCCCGCTCATGACGCTCACCCTCGGGGGAGAAGCGGGACTTCAGGAGGAGAAAGCCTCTGGGTTTCCCATCCCCCCAGCCCCCAGAGGGGCATGGCCCAGGGCAGCAGGCGGGACCCCGGGGAGCAGTACCTGCTATCCCCGCCTGAAATTCTGCGATGCGCTGTGAGGCTAGGACTGTCCTCGGGAAGAGGACCGCACGGGGCAGAGATGAGGGGCCCGTGGGCTCACGGTCCTGGAGGCTGAGGCAAAATGGAGTTGGCTGCCTTGAAACCTCATTTCATGGAGGTTAGCTTCATTCAACAAACACTCCAAGTTCCCTCTGGCCCCCAGCTGGGGGAGGCAGACACTCAACAGCTGGCGGGGAGGGTGATAAGACCGCAAACTCAGACAAGATCAGGAGAGTCCCCTTGGGCCCTTTGACTCCACATCTAGGAGCAAACGCCTCTAGGATTCATGGGCAGAACACGTGACGCGGTGGTCCCTGGGGAGTTTCACCTTCAGAGAGTAAGGGGCGGTGAAGGGGCAGAGGGGTGGTGAGGACGAAAGGCGAGGGGGCTCTCCCCATCCACACCCTGAATCCCACTGGCTCAGAGGCAGAACCCCCCTGCTTCAGGCACGGCAGCCTTCATCCCACCTGGATCCAGCTTCGCGGGGCCAGCCTCCTGCTGACCTCTGAACTCTGACCCCAGCTCCTGCCAGGACACAGGATTCCACTGAGGAGGGCCTGAACTGAGCAGCTGGAAAACCCATCCTCCTAGAGAACGCATCCGCAGGAGCAGAGCCCACCCTTAGGGGGAGAAACCTGCTGCTTTCAGCTTCCGGACACGGGATCGCACCAGACCATCGCAGAGGGCCTCAGGGGCTGCCGGTGAATACTTCTCAACATCGGTCCTCAGACTGGCAGTGTCGTTTGAGAAGTTTGCCAGAAAACTTTACTTTTTTCTGACATTTTTCTTCTCTTCTTCCCTTAAAACGGGTTGTGGTTCAGTCACTCAGTTGTGTCTGACTCTTCGTGACCGCTTGGACTGCAGCGCGGCAGGCCTCCCTGTCCATCACCAGCTCCCGGAACTTGCTCCGGCTCGTGTCCATCAAGTTGGTGATGCCATCGAACCATCTGGTCCTCTGTTGCCCCTCCTGCTCTCCATCCAGCACACCGATAGTTCTATTTTAACATTTTTGGATTAAAAAGTCAAAGTTCTATGGGAAGAAGTTCTTGATATACTTATTAAGTGAAAAGCTTATTTAAAGCAGTTTCATCATCCAGTGCTCATCTGTGAATGTACAGACGCTTCACTAGTTGAGAATTAGCTACACGGAAATGGCTGCTGCCTGTTGTCTCTGGACTGTGGACTATAGACTGCCCCCGCCCCGCTTTCCTTCCTTGTCTTCATTTAACTGTACTTTCTAAACTTGCTACAATGATTTCAACTGTTTCAACTGTTTTGTAATAAAAATACGAAAGCAAAAAAATGCTTATTCTAAATTGAAAGAAAATAAATGACAGTCACAATATACATCAAAGTCTGCCTTTGAACAAAAGACACTTTTAAAAATCATGTATTTCTGTCATTATTTCTATTGATCATCTCAACATTTTATATTTACAACTACTTAATTTTTCAATCTCAAGCCAAATTTACCCAAGACAAAACTCCAAGTCACCCTAATCCCTTCGGAGCAAAGCGTGACCTGAGCTGCATGAACTGGCTTCCCACTCGTGGTCGATAAAATTGAGAGAGGAAGTTGAAACGGACAGCAGGTGTTCACTTTCACTGCCTTTTATCAATCACTTTACCACAGACGGTCCTCAATACGATTGGAAACTGCTAAGGGTGCACCCTGATGACACAAGGAGGTGCTTCCCACACGTTCAGTGCGTGTGAGTCACGGGCACCTGGTTAAAAGGCAGGTCTGGGGCGGCTGCTGGGGCTGCTGGCTGGTGGACCACGTGATCTGAAGACAAGTTGCCATCTTAACATGAATGTTGCTTCCCCGAGGACCCGGAGCTTCCTTCTCGTAGTGAAAAGCCTGAAATTATAAAAAGGAAGCAAATGGCATCTCACGGCATTGACTGACTCGGTCCTTCAGAGGCTGTCCCAGGCAGTGATTGTTACAGTTTTGAGGTTTGAAATTTGAAGGAAATGGATTTGCACGGAAGCGCGACACTCACCTGTGCAGAGGCCTGGGCAGCTGCCAAGCTCCCTGAGTCTGGCTTTGATGAGAGCTACTCTCGTTTACGCCGGGTGCACCACCCAGAGTTGGGCACCTGGATCAGCGTCTCCAGGCACGCGGCTGCACGCTCGACCTTGGATGGTGCGTGACGCTGCAGACTGCGGGAGTGCCCCTGGGGACAGAGAGGGGGGCCCTTCCCTTGCTCCCTCGCTCACACGCCAGTGACACCCGAGTCACTCTTAGGAGGCTGCGGGGGCCGAGTGTGACCTTTGCAGAAGTGGGTGATGAAACCTACAGCTGCTTTTCTGCCGGGAACAATGCCTACACAGCTGCAGGCCCAGAGATGGAAACAGGGACAGAAGCACTGCCTCAAGTACACTGTCTACAGTTTCATATAATCATTTC
The DNA here is from genome assembly GCF_032405125.1 of Capricornis sumatraensis. NCBI lineage: Eukaryota > Metazoa > Chordata > Mammalia > Artiodactyla > Bovidae > Capricornis > Capricornis sumatraensis. The sequence continues at coordinate 89,519,046 of NC_091081.1, forward strand.
CTTACAATATACTCTCTCCCAGCCCGCTCCTAACGCCCTGACACGCTATTACTTATGGGTTTGTATTTTATGAGGACCGTGGAGCTCTCTGGAGTTGGGGGGCGGTGAGGATGTCCACAGAGGGGCTGCTGACAGGAGACCTTGGCCTTTTCCCTTCTTGGAGCCCAGGAGGGTCAGATGGGCTGAGCTGATGCAGCTGAGGGCTTCTCAGGTGGTGTAGTGGTGACGGATCCTCCTGCCGGGGCAGGAGGTGCAAGAGATATGGGTTCAGTCCCTGGATCGGGACGATCCCCTGGAGGAGGAACTGGCAACCCATGCCAGTGTGCTTACCGGAGAATCCCGTGGACAGAGGAGCCTTGCAGGCTACAGCCCATGGGGCCGCAAAGAGCCGGGCACGACGACCTTCACTTATGATGCCGCTCAATCACAGAGCACCTCCGGGAAGAGCGGGAGGAGCCGGAGAATGAGTAAGCTGCGACCTTTTGAAAAACTACTTGCTCTCAAGACACAAAGGAGTTTCAAACGAGAGGTTAGCTTATTGTAATCTGAAAAGGAAAGGCTGAATTTAAATAAACTAGCCTACAATTGGAAGTCTTTTCTGGAGCTCCAAAATATCCCGATTTTAAAAAATCTGACTTTCCTTTTAAATCCTCCTTTTCTGGGTTCTTCAAAGAACCCCACTCTGGAGGAAGCATTGCATTCCTGCCGCACTGGGCCGGGGGCTGAGGGTAGATTCAAGACAGGGCTTGAGCGGCTGTCTGGGGCCTCTACAGGCCGGGCACAATGTCCGGCTGAACAAACTGCACGTGAAAAAGACTAATTGGTCCCCAAATGGAGGTGTGTGGATCTCGACTTTAAAAATATTTATTTAACACAAACACTGGCCGGGCCATGAAAAGCCTGCCCCTCATTCCTCTCGACCCTCCGTGACCCCTTCCTAGGGGCACGGTGCTTTCTCCCTTGGGGACGATTAAAGCTGAAAGGGCTTTTTCATTTATTCTCCAGCAATCCCGAAAGTGCTCACAGATGTTTTAAAAATTAACCAGGACCCCGGCCAGCAGCGTACGGCCGCCAAGCCTCTCTGCCTCCGGGGTCCTCGCACAGTCAGAGCGGCTGGAATCACTGCGTCGGGCAAGCCCGCCTTCCAAGCCCCCTTCTGAGACTCACTAACAAACACCTCACAGCCCTCTGCATTGGCAAACATCATTTTCTACTGAGGGCCTTCTTACAAGAAATAAAGCGCAAAGCGCGGCTGGTATTGAAAGAGGCCCGAGTCACTGGCTTGGACGTGAACTGTACGCTTTGGTGTTTGGACAGCAAGACTGCCTGTCCTTAGAGTCTGGTTGAGGCACGGTGCTACCCTGAGGGATTATGGTAGCTGAAAACCAAAATAATCCCTGCTGTTGTGAAAACGAAAGCCCGATACATAGACTGAGTTTGCGCCTCCCATCCCAAGCTCGTTTCTGTTCAGCATCAGGCCCTCAGCGTCCTCCCTTCTGCTTCTCCCTTTAGGAGCAGCGCCGTCTCCTTTACGGGCAGAACCTGCAGGTCTGAACCTGCTCACGTGACCTGGGACCAAGGAGCGCGCATGTGCTGAGCCGCGCTTTGAGAACTGTGGCATGATTTAAAAGCACAGCTTCTCTCCGAATGACAAAATGAACCTTAAAACCCGTTTCCCGTTGTATGCTCATCACTTTAGCAGCTGTTTGTCTCTCTCCCTGTCCCTGGCAAAGGTGTCTCCTCAGATATGGTCACAGTTAACTGTAAATCCCCATCTGTCTGACACTTGCTGTCCAGGTGTCCGTGTGTTTCTTTGAGATCCTTAGATTTGCAAATACTCTGATAAGTTGATGAACATATTTCCTTGACTATTTATCCAGTGTTGGATATTAAGTTATACTATAGAGAAGCCAAAATCACTTTGATAAGAAAAGACACAGGGTTCTTTAAAACTGCCAAAGTGGGGAAACAAGAATGTATTATTTTGAAAACTCTGTTTCTTTATCTGGCTGCCCTGGGTCTTAGGCGCCCTTTGGGATCTAGCTCTTCACCAGGGATTGAATCTGGGCCCCTGGCACTGGAAGCGCAGTTAGCCCCTGCACCACCAGGGAAGTTCCGAGAATCTTAAATAAAAAGCATGTCCTTCAACATTCGCAAGTTCAATCACCCAGAGTCTGCGGGTCAGTGTGGTCACGGTTCTCCTGAAGCTCCGTCAGGGATGGGGACCTCGGACCTGGGACGACCCCACCCTTCGCCCCACCCCCCTCCCATGCTCCGGTGTGTTACATAAGCATTTTCTGTTGGGAAGCTGGGGAACCACACGTCCACGGCCCAGAAAGTGCACGGCCTCAAAGAGCCTGGAAGATAGCACTCAAGTAAAGAGGGCCCTGGTGTCGATGCCCCTGGGTCCCTCCGGGGGGACCAGTGCAGGGTCCAGAAGGCACAGCGCTCGACTGTGTGCAGAAGGGAGGGGACCGTGGGGACCCACCAACGTGGAACGTGGCTGTTCAACCAGCGCCATCACTTCTGCTGCAGAGAGAAAACCGTCCTACAGCCCAGACCGGTGACAGACCTAGAGCGTGCTTCCCATCAGGACGCTCTCCGTCCGAACACACCCTGCCCCAGGCATCCTCGGAAAATGCAGATGCCTCTAGACTGAGAGCAGACCAGCCACCGTAAAGCCCCAGTGAGAAGCCGAGTGAGGCTTCCTGTGGGCCAGGGGCCTGGTCCCTGCTGGCAGGGGGAGGGGGGCGGTCCCTGATGCAGAGACAGTGCCGGAACACGGGATGGGATCTGTAAGCCTCAGTCGCCCTACAAAGGCACTATTCTAAAAGCCGAAACTCTCCTCTACTCCCTTTCAGAAGCTGGAGAGCCCCTTTCCCTGCAAGTTCAGCCAGTTACCGTCGACAGCCCTACTTGGCCATTCTGGAGAATTTTCACAGTCGTCTCAGCTTAAAAGCCACAGAAACCAGCTAGTTCATCTCTCTTCCGCCCGAGGGCAGCTGATAAGAGATCAAACCACAAAGCACCTGTGCACTTAGGCTGGAAGCGTCTCCCCCTCACAGAGCCAGCTAACTGCTCAGCTGCTGGAGCAGAGCCAGGACTCAGCCTGGGGACGCGCGAGGCACAGGGCCTTCTGCTTTCTTTTTAGCACCAAAATTTCATATTTTATTAGACATATTTTTTAAGAGGAAAGACATGTGTGAAACCCTCCCTACACACAGAGCCTAACTTATCCTAATTTATCTTAAAGCCATGCATGAGATGTAAGTGGCATTACACGCCAAATGGAACGTGGTGATGAGCAATTTTGTGCTGGAATTCCGTGAAAGCTGTGACCCATTAAACAGCATCCGACCAGTCTCCACTCTAGGCTCTCCTGTCACATCAGCAAGTCTGAGCAGAGGCTTAAGAGAAGGAAGCTATTTCTGCCAAATCCCTTATTTATAAAATAGCAGTTTAGACATTGCTGCAATCGTGTCTTTTCTCTTCGGGGACTTGAGTGTAATTAATAAACAGGCTGCATGCAATCCGCACATTTTCTGCGTTTGTTCGCATTTCCACCCAGACTCACGAACCTCCTCCGCTTGCTTTGCGTGAGCTGCTGTTGGCCGGTGGATGGGCTGGCGCCGGGGGCCTGTGAGGGCCTTGGGGTCCCGTCTCCGGTTGCTGGAAAAGGGAAGTCCCACTGCCGCTTTTCCGAGCGGCCGAGTCCAGGTTGATTTTCATCATTTAAGTTGCTTTTCTGCTCCAGAAAAATACCAACAGGAGCTTTCTTTTTGATGCCCTGAGTAGGGGCAGGGGACTGCGGGCAGGGGTCCCAACAGGCTGCTCCTCTAGGCTGGCCGTGTCCCCAGGCCTCGGTCCTGGCTGGTGGGGCTCCTCAGGGCAGCCATGTCCCCAGGCCTCGGTCCTGGCTGGTGGGGCTCCTCTAGGCTGGCCGTGTCCCCAGGCCTCGGTCTTGGCTGGTGGGGCTCCTCAGGGCAGCCGTGTCCCCAGGCCTCGGTCCTGGCTGGTGGGGCTCCTCTAGGCTGGCCGTGTCCCCAGGCCTCGGTCCTGGCTGGTGGGGCTCCTCAGGGCAGCCGTGTCCCCAGGCCTCGGTCCTGGCTGGTGGGGCTCCTCAGGGCAGCCGTGTCCCCAGGCCTCGGTCCTGGCTGGTGGGGCTCCTCTAGGCTGGCCGTGTCCCCAGGCCTCGGTCCTGGCTGGTGGGGCTCCTCTAGGCTGGCCGTGTCCCCAGGCCTCGGTCCTGGCTGGTGGGGGCTCCTCTAGGCTGGCCGTGTCCCCAGGCCTCGGTCCTGGCTGGTGGGGCTCCTCTAGGCTGGCCGTGTCCCCAGGCCTCGGTCCTGGCTGGTGGGGGCTCCTCTAGGCTGGCCGTGTCCCCAGGCCTCGGTCCTGGCTGGTGGGGCTCCTCTAGGCTGGCCGTGTCCCCAGGCCTCGGTCCTGGCTGGTGGGGGCTCCTCAGGGCAGCCGTGTCCCCAGGCCTCGGTCCTGGCTGGTGGGGGCTCCTCAGGGCAGCCGTGTCCCCAGGCCTCGGTCCTGGCTGGTGGGGCTCCTCTAGGCTGGCCGTGTCCCCAGGCCTCGGTCCTGGCTGGTGGGGGCTCCTCTAGGCTGGCCGTGTCCCCAGGCCTCGGTCCTGGCTGGTGGGGGCTCCTCAGGGCAGCCGTGTCCCCAGGTTTGGCCCTGGCTGGGTGGGGGGCAGGTTCTGTGGGGTCCCGTTTCCCCTCCCCTGGGTATCCTTCAGCACGTATGTGCTCTTGAAACTTTGCTTTCACTCCAGCTGTCTGTGCGAATCCAGAGAAGTCACAGTTCTGGGGCCCCCAGGATGTGCCCCCGCCCAGGCCACTGTCTATGTTGGCGGAGCCCCCTGGCCCCAGCACTGGGAGGAACGCCCTTGGGCAGAGCCAGCACTCGTGGGGGCCGGCCCTTTCCAGCCACAGGGCCCCCGAGACCCTCCCCTCTCCCGTGGGTGCCAGCCCGGAGTGCCCCCGAGAGCCCCGGTCCAGGAGCAGGGGCCGCATCCACCCTGTGCCCCCAGCTCTGGTCACTGGGGCCTCACTGGGCAGAAGCAGTTCTCAGCCCAACAAGGGGGCTCCTGCCACCTCCTGCCTGGAGTCCTCGTGGGGGTGGGCGGACGGCCGCCCTGGCCCGGGCTCTGCTGCGGATGGTTCTCCTGGGAATGGTTTAATCTTTAACGTGTGAGACGGTGCACCCGAACCCTGTGCGATCGACTGTTTAACGTAGAAGTCCTGATCTCCGCGCGTGCCTCTGCGAGCAGGCAGCTGAACGCCGAGCCCAGGGGCCTGGGCTGAGGCCGCCCTGCCCGAGGCCTTCCGGATGGACACGTCACAGCGTCCTGCTTGGGGGGCTTCCAGTCGCTGAGCCCCAGACCTGCCCGGGCTGGGTTGTACCAGCGCTGACATTCAGGAGAGGGTCCATCTCAGTGACCCTGACGCCCACAGCGACAATGCCAGAGGAGCGGTGAGACGGGACGGTCGTCTGCAGTCCAGGCGGACAGCCTGCGGAGGGTGGCGGCTGGCTGGGTGCCGAAGCCTGCTTTTCTGTGCAGTGTGGTCAGGCCGCTTCCACTCCTTCCAGCGAGGAAGCCCCAAGCCCCCAAGCTGTCATAGACACGCGCTGAGCCGGGCTGCAGGGCTGGGCTCCCGGCTGGCCGGCCGGGTGGAGCCTTGCCTGTTGGTGCAGACGAACCGGAAGATGAGGATGCCGTCGGCCGAATGGCCACAGTCGGGAGTGGGCCTGTCTCCCGCTTGGCGTCACAGCCCCCACGCCCAAGGGCGTCCCTGGGCAGGACAGAGCGGCGGGGCCTCCTGTTGGTCAAGCTCCCTGGCCCCGAGCAGGAGGACTTGAGGTGGGGGGAGCGACAGGCAGGGCCCCGTCCTCCCCTCCCAGACTCACCCCCGTGTGCCATCTCACAGCAGCGGAAACTGAGGCTGAGAGACAGTCTTCTCTGGGGACACCAGGGGTGCGGGGCAGGGAGGGGCACCCATGTGGCTGGCAGCTACTGTGTCCCCCCAGCCCAGGGGGGTGGCAGCGTCGTCCCTGCAGGCTGCTTTCTGCCCATGGCATCCGGGCTCACCTCCGTGGAAAGCGGCCCCGTGGTTCCAGAGTGGCCCTCCCTTCCTGACAGAGGCCCAGGGCTGTGGCAGCCCGTAGGCTGGGGACCCGCCTGGCTGTCCTGGACGCCTGGGTCAGGGGTTCCAATGGCAGTCGTGGGGCCTCCAAGGTCAAGCGGCTTGCCCTGCCGACCCTGTCCTGGGGCCCCTATATTCTAAACTCCATCCTGGGGTGCCCAGTCCCCTCTTGTTCTCTGTGACTGTGATCAGACCAGAGAGGTGATCCTGGGGAGGACATGCTCCTTCATCTCCCAGAGCCGCCGAGGGGCGGGGATGGATAAGGGGACGTGACGGGACGTGAGGGGGTCATGGTCAAGGACACTGGCCATCCTGTGTGCACATGGCAGAGATTTAGAGACTTGTCAAAGCCCTCGTCTGCCACGATATCATGGAACCCCAATTTTGAAGGTTATGCCATTGGGGTTCATCTATATCTGATGGATTACAAAAAAATAAATCTGGTGGTAACCTGAGTTTCTAAAGAAATTCAATTATTCACTCCAGTTTTCCTCTATTTTTGAGTACCAGAACTATCTCCAGAGCTTTGTTTCATGTGATGTCTTATAAAAGCTTAAAAAATGACCATTAACTTTGCTTTCAGAGTGGGAGGAGGACCCAGGTTGGCAGTACCTGGAGGCGCGTAAAGAGAAGGCGTTTACAGAACAGAGGTGTGGTGTGACCCGGCTGCTCAGCGCGGTGAGAGCAGGGGAGCCTCCGCTCTGCACGTTCTCACCTTGTCTTCTCGGGCTTGCTCTCTATCCTGCAGAGTCCTCCACCCGGCACCTGCCCACCTTTCATTGGCTTCCGTCTTATCGATTTATGCGTCTAGTATCTCATACCTTTGGCTAAAATGCTTACTGATTTTCATTTTGATAAGTTCTTTTTTCTTTCATCAGGCCCCACTACTCAAAGGCAGCCCAGCAGAACACCTCTGTCCGGGCCTGCCTGGCGTCGGGCCACTTGCTCAGGCCTCCCTCTCACTAGCCACGCCCGGCCAGACGTCCAGCCCCTGTCCTCCTGGTGGTGGATGGACCAGCACGTCAAGACCCAAGTGGGGTCCTTGGGGAAGGTGGAAGAGGGTGGACACCCAGAAAAGGGAAGGTGGGCTCCCCCTGAGCCCACTGTCCACCCAAATCTGGCAAGAGGGGGACTCCCAGGGGCAGGGAGTGAGCCTCTCGACCTGCCCGTGAATGAAGTTCCCAGACCTCCGGACCTCATGGGTCTCCTGCAGAGACGCTCAGCATGGACTCAGTTCTCACGGATGTGAGCCAACTGTCCTTGGAGGGAGGCCGTCATGGGCTGGACGTGCGTGTGTGTGGAGCAGCGGCGTCCACCCCTGGAGCAGAGGCTACTGTGGAAGAGAAACGGGCTTCCCCTCCAGAAGGTTCTCCAGGTGTGGGAGGGGCTGGCCCTGGTCCTGAGGGTCTCTGAGGTCCAGTTGACCATGCAGAGGACCAGGAGTGCCCCCCCAAACCAGAGGACGTACCCAGGCAGAGGCAGCCACTCCCTGGAGAGGGTGAGCCTGGGGACCATGTGGGGTGAAGGCTGGGGTTGAGATGGACTCTGCCCCTGCCCAGCCGAGGGGCTGCCACTCTCCGATGGTGCTGTGATGGGGGAGCTCCTCGGGGGCTCGGGCGGGCTCCTTCATTCTCACCCAGCAGGCCACTTTGGCCCCTGTTTCTACACTGTGGAGAAAGAAGGCTGAGAACCAGACTACAGCTGTCCTCAGGTGGAGCGAGAGCAAACCCCCAGGGGAGGGGCAGCCGGGCCCCTGGTGGGGGAAGGGTCAGTGGACCACTGAGCAGGGTCCGGAGACCCATTCCGGCCGGCCCAGGGCGCTCACCACCCCGCCCCCACTTCAGAGTCCTGGGTCCCCGGCAGGGGCTGTCCTGCTCGCGGCCCCTCCATCCCCACATGGACTAGTGTGGACCCCCGCCCACTGGCGCCCAGCAGCGGTGGGGCTGAGGGGACGTGCAGGTCTGCGGCAGACTGGGGCTGGTGTGAGAAGTCTGAAGTCCTTTCTCTCGGTGATCTCCCCGGGGAGGAGAGCTGTGCTCCTGACCACCTGGGATCCATCAGGAAGTGGGAGCCATGGGTGCAGCCCGATTCCGCGTGCTGTATCTGGAAAGATCACTTTCCAGCCAGCTCTGAAAACAACCAGATGGGACCCAGCTGGGCCCCAGAGATAAACCCTCAGAGGCATCTCTGCCCCTTCAAAAGCTTCCTGCGCTGATTGTAAAAGTGGGACAGACGCCTCCCGGGCCCCTGGGCTGCCTGCGGACAATCGACACCCCGCCTGGGAGAAACCACGCACAGAACAGGGCTTTCCACTTCAAAAGAAGCCTGTTCGGGTTATCTGATGTAGACGGCCAACATGGATTTTTTTCAAACTTCGTCAGTACCTTTGACTCGATACTGGAAATGCTATTTCTTTTGGAGGGTGAACCAACTTGTGAGTATTTTGTTGTTTTAGTAAACATTAGGCAAACAAATTCAGACCAGGAAACTTACAGGCGGTTCCGAGAAGACCAGGCTTGGTGACGGTGCCCTACCCTCTGCTGTGGGACAGGTGCAGCGGGGGGCTCAAAACCGCTTCTGAAAGTTGTACCAAGACGACCAGCATCGTCATTCCCTGGGCTAGAAATCGAGCCTCTGAGAGGTTCAGCGACTTCCCCAAAGCCACACAGCGCCGGGCAGCGTCCCCTCCCTGTGTCCAGCTTTCTTTTGTCCCTGTGTGGGGTTGACTGCCCTCTCTTTCCATTTCTGCTTCTAGAAGACTGCTTTTCAACCATACAAAGGGGTCAGTGATGACAGAGCTCTCTCAGCAGCTAGACCTCCGCCATCCCCAGCGGGTAGGGCTACACGTGCCCTGCGTTCTGGCCCCTTCCTCCCGAGACTTCTGGAAGTGAGGGGTCACGTTTCCTTCCTAACAGAGCCTGACTCTCAATCCCATGGTCCCGCGGTAAGTGCAGGGCCTGCTTCAGAGGCTGCAAGCAAGGCCTCTGGGCGGGGGCGGCGCTGGGATTAGAGGATGTTTGGGGGAGAAGAGCACATGGACGTGTTACCATTTAAAAAGAAGGAACCATGGAAACAGGAAGCTTCCTACAGGAACAGTGGTCCTGCCGCACAGATGGCGCGGCCAGCAGCGAGCACTGAGCTCAGCAGAGCTCCCTTCCGCAGCTGCGTGGGCCGGTCCGTGGGGCGGCCCGTGGGGCAGGCTGAGGACCAGCGGGGGCTGGCGGCTCAGGTCCGTCACTGGCCAGGCCACATGCAGCCCCCACCAGGACCCGGCTGCCCTGTCCATCCCCTGCCCCCAGCCAGCATCACCCTGCCTCCACAGGGTCGGCTGTGCCTGAAGGTGGAGACACTCGCTGCTTCCCCTCTGGCCCCATGTCAGCCCCCGACAGTGGAGGGACACCCCTTTCTACAGCCTGAGGCCCAGGGAGGCCGCCCCGCCTGAGCACAGATGCGGCCAGAGGTCCCCCCGCCCCACAGCCCAGCCCTGAGGTTCGGCACAAATGGCGCCAAGGGGTGACTTGGTGTAGGTGGCGGGGGGCAGGAGGGGTCACTGAGGGAGGGGCCTTGTGAAATCACTTTCTCAGCTGTGACCTCCACCCAGCAGGGTGGGAAGGCGTCTGCACACACACACATACACACACACACACACACACACACTCATGAGTATACACCTGTACACACTCACCCATGCACACACAGCCACACACACGTGTGCACACACCTGTACACATTCCCCACATACACACCCATGCACACACACTCACCCGTGCGCACACACACACCCGTGCACACACACATGTGTGCACACACCTGTACACACTCACCTGTGTACACACAACACTCGTGAGCACACACCTGTACACATTCCCCCATGCACACAACCTACCCCACATAAACATGTGAGCACACACCTGTACACACTCACTCGTGCACACACACCTGTCACCCACCCGCCTGCTGGGGCTCCCATCAGCGCCTCAGACTCTCAGCTCCCACCTTCCTTGTCGCCCCAAATGCCACCTCCCTGGGAACAGCGTGGCGGCAGCGTGGGCGGCTCCTGACGCCGAGCTGTGAGCCAGGGGCTTGGGCTGTCTGACTGCAGGGGGGTCTCGAGTCAAGGGCACCAGGCTTCCCTTTCTAACCAAGGCAGATGGACGCACGGGTGCGGGCACTGGTGGGTGTCTGGGTGGAAACCTAGGTGGTCACACAGGGGGACCCACAGGCGGGCATATAGAAAGGTGCACAGGTTACACAGGCGCACAGGCTCCCAGGTAGCGGTAATAGTTCGCTCCAGAGGTTTTGTTTCTCTCAGCGTATTTCCTTCTTGCGTGCTCAGGCGCTCAGCCGTGTCTGACTCTTTGTGACCCCGTGGACTGCAGCCCCCCACGGCCCTCTGTCCATGGGAGTCTCCAGGCAAGAGTACTGGAGTGGGTCGCCATGTCCTCGTCCAGGGGATCGTCCCGACCCAGGGATGGAACCCACGTCTCGTGGATCTCCTGCACTGGCAGGGGGATTCTTTCCCACTAGTGACAAGGACAACGGATGAGCCACAGAGTGTCCATCAGTGACGTTGTGCCACAAACTCTAAGGCAACCTCATTCAGAAGGAGCATTTTCCCTTCATACAGTTAGAAGGTGCTTCGCTATGAGATGCAGCCACACCCATCTCAAAGTGAAGAAGCTGTGACTGTGGGGACCAGGAGGCCGTGAAGTGACGGCGTGAACACGGAAGGGACCAGCACGGCCCGTCAGCAAGTCTACGTCGGGCCAGTCATCGTTTGAGGCTGAGAGTGAACCGAAGATAATTTCAGCCAAACCAAGAGTGAGGTCGTGGCCCCTCCCTGGAAAGAACTTCTGAAAGGTGTTCACTGGGATGAAGAGAGATGAAACCAGAAGGAAAGAGTGAGCGCAAGAAGCAACATTGGTCAAACATGTTGTAAATGCAGGGAGGCTGAACCACAGAAAGCAACGGCACCTTCTGATGGGGGAGGCTAAAACGCGATGGAGCGGAAACGCGGTGAGCAAGCGCAGTGAGGGTCAGAAGAGGCGTGAGTGGGCTCAGAGCAGTCTGTGGTGCTTGCATCATGAGAGGAAAGAAATAGCTGTTAAATTTAAACTTTCCTAAACAAGAGTGTACACCAGAATATAAACGGCAACCCACTCCAGTACTCTTGCCTGGATAATCCCAAGGACAGAGGCGCCTGGTGGGCTCCAGTCCCCGGGGTCGCCATGAGCCGGACACGACTGAGCGGCTGAGCATGGCATGCAGGCAGGTCAGAAAGTGAACGCTAACCACCGACACAGGAGAGGTCACATCTTAACAAGCACACCTTTCCCAACTCGTAGAATGAAAAAAAGTGTAATAGTCAAGCCATCATAAAGCAAAGAAAAAACATGGCAATTAGAAAACATAAAATATTCAAAACAAATTCAAATAAACTCAATAATCGTCAATGGACTTAATCAGCCATTAAAATATGAGGGACGGAACCTGCGTTAAACAGCATCACAGACGGGTTGAAGGTAAACGTGTAAATAGGTCTCTCAGGAAGCACAAAGCGCGGAGCAAGGGGCTGTGACATGTGGCAGGCTGAACAGACTTCCAAGAGAGAAGCATTATCAGCGGCATCAGCCTCTAGCGCAGCGAAGAAAGGGGCCATTCACCAGGACAATAAAGCGCTCCGGGGCAGAGGCCTCGCAGGACAGGCTTCAGAGTGCCCAGCAGACGGGGAACCCGCCAATCCACAGTCACAGGGCTCGTCATCACACCTTCTTCAGGGACTCACTTTTAGTAGACGCAGGTGAACTCTGCCCCAGACAACTCCTGGAGGGTCTCCAAAAACTGGCCAAGGAGGCCACAGAGACACCTCCACAAAGGGGAACCAGAAGCAACGAAACAGAAGGCTCCTTGAAGGCAAGGCTGGCTCTCAGACCTCACAATACCCGAGAAACGAATAGCACCCAGGCAACTGGCAAGACCACTGCTGTTTGTGAGTTTTTAAAGGCCATCTGAGTAAATCACAGGTCAGAGAAGAAGGAACACTGGAAACTAAAAACATTTCCCACTGGTATCGGGAACGCATGGCTTCTCAGAGCTGCAGGATTTAGCTAATGCAGTGTGAGGCTGAGCCTTAGCTGAGCCCAGACTCAATCCTAAGAAAAACAGAGAGGAGGGGGTGATGAAACGGGAGGGGCAGCTAACGGAACAGGACAGGAAGCGGTGTCCAGAGCACCGCACACGTGAGGCGGGGCCTTTGGAAACCTGGGTTCCATGGGCCCACTTCTGGCAACGCCCACCAGACAAGAAACCTTTAAAAGACCAAAACAATTTCTTTTTGATAAACGGAATAACATTGCTAGGCCTCTGGCAAGACCACAGAAGGACAACAACCAGGGAGAACAGAAATGCGCGATGATGCAAATGAAGAAGTGGAGCCACGCGTGCAGTCTCCATGCTTAAATCTTACGGGAAAACTGTGAGCAAGTCTGTGGCTAAGCCTACGAACTTGGATGAAGCGGAGAATTTCCTAGTATACGTTTACAAGCTGATGCTAGAGGCAGTAGAAAAGGACACGACTGACAAGCTAAAGAAATCGAAGAAGCTCTGAAACGCGCCCCCTCCCCACCACACGCGGGTGATTAAACACGGCGGGTCCGCCTGCGTGATCCGCGAACAAGGGGCTCGTGCTTTTCAAGGCCTGCTCTCTGACATCCGAGGGGTGGAACCCTCCGGGGAGCAGCGTGGGGCCTGGCAGAGCTTTGCTGTGATAATCAGCCGGCCGAGCACAGAAGGCGATTTTATAGGCCGGTCTCATCTGTGAGCAGAAGGTGCAGGATGCTGGCAGGCTGGTTGCAGCAATGCACTCAAAGAGCCCATATAAGAATTTCATGTCTGGACTTGGCAAAAATATGAGTGGTGGGAGTAAGGAGGGCTAAGATGCAAACAGGGGCTTCCCTGGTGGCTCAGATGGTAGAAAATCCTCCTGACAGTATAGGAGACCCAGGTTCGATCCCTGGGTCGGGAAGATCCCCTGGAGCAGGAAAAGGCAGCCCACCCCAGTATTTTTGCCTGGGAAACCCCATGGACAGAGGAGCCTGGCGGGCTACAGCCCACGGGGTCACAAAAGAGTTGGACACGACTGAGTGACTAACAGCAATAAGATGAAAAGCCTCGTGTTGAAACCACGCGGTAGGCATTTGGAAAGTCCTCCTTTCTACTTCTGCGTATGTTTAAAACGTTCCACAATACAGTGATTTACGAGTGAGAACAAAACCTTCACAGTCAGTATTGTTCATTCCATGCACAGTTGGGTTAACACTTCCTTAATGCAATTCATTTTATTAACAGATTAAAGGAGAAAAGAACATGATTGTCTCACAAATATTCAAATTTCACACTATTTTCAGTATCATTTGTGTATACAAGTCAGAAGAGAAATTTTCCTTTATCCAAAAATAATGTATTTACCAAAAATCACTCACAAATTGTGAGGTATTAGAAAGGCTTACTTTAAAATGAAAAAGGAATGCACACTAACTGTATACGGTTAGTGAAAGCCTGGTGGGCCTGCAGACCTCTCCTGGGGGCCATGGCCTGACCTTGGGCAAGACACCCCCGATGGATGGGGTGACCCCACTATCCAGCCGTGCGTTTGCTTTAGGTCCCCAGCTTCCACGTGTGGTTTCTGGGCAAGAGTCCACCTTCTCCGCCTCACACCTCTGTCCTGAGCGACACAGAGAGACCCTGGGGAGATGACATGTGAGAGGTGCTAAGTGAGCATTAATCATTAACCGCAGGTACTTGTTAAAGATAAATAGCAAATAATACACCCCAGTCATTGCCAAGTACGCTGCGAGTCTGAGTTAATTAATACCTCTCTCAACCCAGAGAGCTGACTTCCTCTCAGCTATAGGCTCCTAATAATCCTCTGATAAACTATTTTCCCTAAATTATATGTAAAAGCACAATCTTCACCCTAAGCGGGCTTCTGATATCATCCACTTCCCAGCTAACCCAGGGGCCGGTTTGGGTTTCCACGGCCTCCGCGTGATTCCTGACGGAGGTGAGTGCACAGAGAAGCTGACTCTGTTTCCTGTTGTCTTCCCTGACCGCCTCCGGTCTTTTTCGAGTGAACTTACAAGAGCTCCTGAGTAGCCGTTTTAAAGACAGCAGACTCTGTGGACCCGCCCATCTCTGCATCCTAACAACTCCACTGCTTCCGACAGTTTGACAAAATGAAAAGATATTTGACAGCAAACAAGATAAATAGAAAAACAATCAAATGAAATTCAACTCCAGGAACTATTATTCTCTCTCCCTGGATGGCATCACCGACTCGATGGACGTGAGTCTGAGTGAACTCCAGGAGTTGGTGATGGACAGGGAGGCCTGGCGTGCTGCAGTCCACAGGGTCGCAAAGAGTCGGACACGCCTGGGCGACTGAACTGAAAGTCACAACTTGGAGTGAGTCTCAGGATCCGTGACGGAGTCGGATGAAACAAGTGTTGGTTTAGAATTGAGCAAATCACCACGGCTGGTCATCTCAAGCACAGAGGTTTGCACGGTGCCCTTAGGCAGCTGCGTCTGGAACCCATCAGCCCCAGGACGTACATGGCAGCCCAGGGGGCGTTCGCTGTCTGCGGGCTCTGAGGCCGTCCTTGTAAACGCCCCAAAGTTAGACTCTGTGTTTGACGATTTCTCAGCAGCTTGTCTGGTCATCAAACACCAACCTGCTCTGGAGGAAGCTGCCGCGGTGCTGGGCCGCTCCGAGGCTTGATCTCGGAGACCCAGGGAGACGGTCTGGAGACATGTGAACTCCGAGTGTTGTCGAGGAGGGGAAGGTGTGCTCTTCAGGACTGTTAGGACCATACAGGTGCCGAGCAAATGGCAGGGAGCAAGCGCTTTCCAGCTGATGACAAGCTGTTCTCTAGATGTGGGTCAGAGAGCCACTGTCCGAAGTGCTTGCCAAGATGAACGCAGTGGGAGCGCCCGGGTTGTCTGTAGGTACCAGACCTACTCAAGCTGGGGCGGAAATCCTCGCTAGGCCTCTGCGCATCCCTGAGCACTTAGTGCTTCAACAAGCCCCCTGATGCAGTCTGTTCAGTGTCCCTGGGGATTAGAAATGACTTTATCCTTCACAGACAGCCTACGGACTTTCCTTGGTTGGGGGGTGGCAGAGGAAGAGGCTTCCTCCCTGTGGTCCAGAGGCCCTGCTGAGCCGGCCTCCAGGCTCCTCTTCCCTCTCCATAGGAGGCGCAAACCAGCGCGTGCAGTGGGGACAAGCCTGCTGGCGGGCGGCTGCAGGGAGGGCCCCGACCAACACCACGGCTGTCCCCCCCACACTGGCCACCCAGGAGGTGGTGAATGTCACAGAGACCGATCTGAGACTCCAGGCTGTGTGCGTCATCCGGCCAGTGGTGTAAAAACCTGTCCAGCGGTGTCTGATGGGACTACGGCATGGAGACGGAGGGACGATTAAGGAAAACGAAGCCGAAGTGCACGGGGGCTAATGCTCTCTGCTCTGTGTGCCGGGGGCTTTATCCTTGGTTAGATCACGGCTGCTGCTGCTGCTGCTAAGTCGCTTCAGTCGTGTCCGACTCTGTGCGACCCCAGAGACGGCAGCCCACCAGGCTCCCCCGTCCCTGGGATTCTCCAGGCAAGAACGCTGCAGTGGGTTGCCATTTCCTTCTCCAAAGTGCACGGGGGCTAATGCTCTCTGCTCCGTGTGCCGGGGGCTTTATCCTTGGTTAGATCACGGCTGTTGCTGCTGCTGCTAAGTCGCTTCAGTCGTGTCCGACTCTGTGCGACCCCAGAGACGGCAGCCTACCAGGCTCCCCCGTCCCTGGGATTCTCCAGGCAAGAACGCTGCAGTGGGTTGCCATTTCCTTCTCCAAAGTGCACGGGGGCTAATGCTCTCTGCTCCGTGTGCCGGGGGCTTTATCCTTGGTTAGGAGATCATGGCTGAGAGAGACATAAAAAGGGAAATAAGAGGGAATGAGCAATGAAAGGGGATGAAATGTGAGCAGGTAATAAAGACATTGGTCAGGAGTTCCTGTTTCTATAGGGATGTTCTTCTCAGAGATAAGACCGTATCCTTGTTTCAGTGAAAATTCTCACTTCTTGCTGGGGTAAGGGAATGACATTGCGAAAGTGCTTCAGTCTCCTTTGGAGCCTGAGTCACTACTGCTCGGGGGTGTCTTCTGCAGGGGACCGCGCCCCCAAACCACAGAATGGCCGTGAGCTGCATGTCTGGCCTCAAGCACACCCCTCCTCAGCACCTCCCACCTCGATAGGGACAGACCTCCTGACACTTGTCAGACCCACCTCCGCACAGGTGGTCACAGGCCTCTCCAGACACAAGCCTAGCAAGTCCTCCGGGCATCTGAGAGCCTGAATACACACCGGTCAGTGGCCAGACCTCCCGTGAACACAGGGTTGGAGGCTCAGCCAGCGTCCACCTGCCAGGAAGACCCCCCTCCTGCTCATCTGCAGCAAACATCCCAGGAAGCAGCCTGAGGCAGGCCTGCAGGATGTCGGGTCGCTGTCTGCGGTGACCGTCCACAACGGGGCCTGCCGGGGGTGGCTGTGAGGGGCCGCACCAACCCGGCAGGACTGACCTGCAGCAGACAGCTGCCCACTTCCTGTCCTGCTCCGAGCTCAGGGCCAACTGGAGGACCCTGAGTGCGCCCTCCCAGGCCCACGGGACCCCCACTCCTGCTGACCCCTGCAGCGCCGCCTCGGCCTCCAGCATCCCTGCCCTCTTCCCACAGGATGCTCCCCCGCCCGCCTGCCCAGCCTCTGCTGGACGCTGTTGGCGCTGGTTCTGATGGTGGCTGACCCGTGGCTTCAGCAGCCCTGCGTGGACAGGCCCCGCCTGGGATAGTCTTCTCTTACTCCCACGCCTCGAGGACTCCCACGTCCAGGACGAGATCTGGACTCTCTGGGAGCACCCCGCTGGACCCACTCAGCCTCCCTGCCACCCCAGCTCCGCATGCCTGCTCGGCTGTGGGCTCCCTCCCCTCCGCCCCCATCTCCCCGCTTCCCTCACCCCTCAGCCCAGCACAGCTTCCGCTCCTCCCAGCTAAAGCTCTAACTGCTGCCCACGTGGGGTCCAAACACTGTTCCTTTGGGCCCCAGTGCCTGGCACTGACCTCTTCAGGGGCTGCTAGGTCGTCCTTAAGAAGACTCTTGAGAGTCCCTTGGACTGCAAGGAGATCCAACCAGTCAATCCTAAAGGAAATCAGTCCTGACTACTCATTGCAAAGACGGATGCTGAAGCTGAAGCTCCAATACTTTGGCCACCTGATGCTAAGAGCTGACTCATTGGAAAAGAGCCTGATGCTGGGAAAGATTGAAGGCAGGAGGAGAAGGGGACGGCAGAGGATGAGATGGCTGGATGGCATCACCGACTCGATGGACACGAGTTTGAACAAGCTCTGGGAGAGAGTTCGGGACAGGGAAGCTGGCGTGCTGCAGCCCGTGGGGTTGCAGCTGGACATGGCTGAGCTGCTGAACAGCACGGCCGTCCTTGCTGGCTGCATACTTCCTCCAAGTGGACAAAGCTTCCCCAAAACCAGCGCCCTGGGTTTCCGTACCCTACCCCTGGCAGCTGGTGCGGTTCCTGTAAACAGCAGGGGCTCGGTGAACGGGCCTGAGTGCAGGGAGCGGTGAAGACAGGCTCCGGGTGGTCGCCCAGCCACCCCCTGGTTGTACGAGAAGTATGCAGGGGCGAGTCTCTCCCCCCGGCAGCCCTCTGAGCTCTCTTGCTCAGCTCTTCCCCCTCCCGCTCTGTGAGTGCTGACGGGCTGTGGGTGTGGAACCACCCCCTCTTGGGGTTTGAACTACAGGGATTCTGAGATGGCACTGCTCGTGGGCGCAGGTTTATTCTGGATCTGTAGGGCACCGCCCGCGTGAGCTCTTCCCACGTGGGCAGTCCCCCCAGGGACCCCCCCCCCAGGACTCGTCTCTTCCAGTCCACCCCCAGGAGCCCCTCTAACGCCATCCCATGGGAGGTCAGGGGCATCAGTGCAGGAACCCAGGGACAAGCGCATTCGGGTGGTAATAGGAGAAGAACCTTCTGTTTCCTTAAATCAAACAAGACGGTTTGATAAAATGGCTGAGGTATCTTCTCCGATACAATTACACGGTTTTCTAACTTTTATGAACTAGCTGCTATCTAGTTCCTATCTTGGTTTGACTTTGATACTTAAAGACCTAGTTCATCCTCTATAGATCCACTTTCTTGCTAAAATATCTGTACTTCACTCTTGTTGGAAATTACAAATGCTTCCTAATGATCTCAGAAGTCAGAGAGTAAATCTCTCTCTCTCTCTTTTTCCTTTGGGTTCAGGGATGGGGAAATAGCTCACCCACCTTCAAATGCACTGGAAGGACCCCCATCGTCGAGTAATCCTCCGCCCTCCCCGTCACAGGCCACCTTCAGCCAGAGCAGCTGCCTGCTTTGTCTTCCCTTTGTCCTGAGCAGTTACGACCGTATCTGTTCAGAGGAAAAACATGCTAAAAACACAAATTATTCAGGCAAATAAATGGAATGTCTCAGTTAATCTCTGTTTCTGCACACTCTGCCCTCGACCTTCTGCCTTCCCTGAGTATCTTTCTTCTCTGAGTTTCTGGCGCCTCTGGGCTGGAGGCAGGCTCTGCCTTCTGCCGCTGATGTTCTCAACTTTGATTCTGTGCCTTTAGAGATTTCCCACAGAGCCCTCCCTACGGCACTTGCCAGCCTGCCTGTGCTGCTCCCGGGGGCCAGAGACCCTTGCCGTCTGTATGTCTGATCTGTTGTCTGTCTGGCCCTCCATCTGCTCTTTACCTGGCCATAGCCTCCTCTGCGACCGTGACCTCCTGGGCTGTCCAGGGGGACAGGCTGTTGGCATGGTTGGATCACCGGTTGGTTGATTGGCATGGTTACTTTGCCAGTTAACTGGCATGGTTGGATCACTGGTTGGTCGGTTGGCATGGTTGATCACTGGTTGGTTGGTTGGCATGGTTACTTTGCCGGTTAATTGGCATGGTTGATGGCTGGTTGTTTGGGTGGCATGGTGACTTTGCCGGTTAACTGGCACGGCTGATGGCTGGTTGGTTGGGCGGCATGGTGACTTTGCCGGTGAATTGGCACGATTGATGGCTGGTTGGTTGGGCGGCATGGTGACTTTGCCGGTTAACTGGCACGGTTGATGGCTGGTTGGTTGGGCGGCATGGTGACTTTGCCGGTTAACTGGCACGGTTGATGGCTGGTTGGTTGGGCGGCATGGTGACTTTGCCGGTTAACTGGCACGGTTGATGGCTGGTTGGTTGGGCGGCATGGTGACTTTGCCGGTTAACTGGCACGGTTGATGGCTGGTTGGTTGGGCGGCATGGTGACTTCGCCAGCTAACTGGCATGGTTGGATCACCGGTTGGTCCGTCGGCAGGGTTGCTCTGCTGGGCTTTGGCACAGGTGACGGCTGGTTGCTCAGACAGGCCCAGCATTATCTGGGTGGGGACGCATTCCTGTCTGGCTGACTTCAGAGGCTGAATCATGAGGAAACAGCCCGGCTTCCGAGAAAGAGAAACGCTGTCAGGACGCCCACTGCACCCCTCCTGCACTGACCCTGCAAGACCTTAGCCAGAGACAGAGGCCGGGGGCTCTCAGTGGAGCAAGGACAGAGTTCCTGATGACGACAAAGGACGTCTGCAGGTTGCAAATGCGGCGCTGCAGCCCCTGAACTGGGAGAAGCTCTGCCTGATGCGAGAGAGGACGTCACACAGCAGGACACGCTCTGTGAAGCGGGCTTCACGGCCGCTTCTCCAGGGTGCTCAGCGAGGGGCGCAGGCTGTGGACACTGTGAGGACTGGGGCAGGGCTGGCCTCTCAGCCCCTGGGTCCTCTCACAGGACCCCCACCTTCTCAGGCCACATGGATGAGAGTTAGACCATTAAAGAGAATGCCCTGTGAGCTGTGCTGTGGCCACTTGGACCTGTCCGACCCTTTGTGACCCCATGGACTGTAGCCCGCCAGGCTCCTCTGTCCACAGGATTCTCCAGGCAAGAGTACGCTCTCTTCCAGGGGGGATCTTCCCAACCCAGGGATCGAACCCAGGTCTCCTGCATTGCGGGTGGATTCTTTACCATCTGAGCCACCAGGCAAGTCCATGAATACTGAAGTGGGTAGCCTGTCCCTTCTCCAGGGGATCTTCCTGACTCAGGGATCAAACCCGGGTCTGCTGCACAGCAGGCAGACTCTTTATCAGCTGAGCCCCCAGGGAAGTGCCTGTCCCGTGTACAACCTTTTACCAAAAACCCGTAACTGGTAGGTTTGGCTTCTTCCTCCAAATATCAACACAGTTTTAGAAAAAGCTTAGGAAGACCCCTTCAAGTGGATTCCATGAGGCCCACGTGGGAATTCTATCCAGACTCAGTGGAGGCCTGGGTATCGACGTCTGTGCCTGGCCCTTGGAAACAGCGGTGTTTCAGAGGCTGTGCAGAAAGCAGTCCCTCTGTTCTGCCCTCACCTCTGGAAACCACCCAGTCGGAACAGGTGAACTTCTTTATTCTAAAATGCTAATCTCCAAAGAGCGCCTCTTGAGACTGTTCACGGCTATCTAGTGTCTAGTATAGAGTTATTTCAGCTTGCTTTCTCATTGTCTGCCTTCAAAAGTTTCCGCCAATCTGTGCATTTAGCCCAGGAGGGGCTGACGGAGCCCAGACCCTCTGAGGCTTCCCGGGGGTGGGGGACGCCCCTTCCCCCCAGGCCTTCTCTCTGCCTCCCAGCCACAGAAGCAGCCTGGAAAAATTCAGGGCAAAGTGCTCTACGAACTGAAGATGCTCTCAGCAAGCAGATTTCCTGAAAATCCCACCTTCTGGAAAAGCTGAGGGAAATTTCCTTTGAAAAATAAACACCACATACAAGGGTTTCTTTCCAAAAGCACTTTTATGCTCAACACACGAGTGTTGGAAAGACTGTGGCGTGGACTCACATGAAGCGCATTCTCCTCCCAGGGTGAGAGGGCGTCCTCATGGTGGGAAGGACGAGGGTTTGCTGACCACCAGCTACGTCCCTGGCAGGGGAGGCTACAGGGACAGACTTGACTTGCAAAGACAATGGCATTTTGGGTGTTTATTCACCTGGAGCATTTGACAAGGACTCATACTCCAACCCCGTTTCTCGAGCCCAGTGCTGCAGCCGTCAGGGACACTGCCCACCCCCGATGCACACAGGACCCAGGGCACCCATCCCGGGCTCAGGGCACAGGGCCCGGGAGGCAGGACGTCAGGCCTGCAACCCTGGAGTCCTGGAGACGTCCACTGGGCCCCACGGGCGACGCGCCAGAGTCACAGCCTAACCCAGGGGCGGCGCGCCAGAGTCACCCAGGCAGCTCCTCTGAGGGGACCCCTGTCAAGGGGCGGCTTCTGGGTGGGACCAAGCAGAGGTGTCAGATGGCGGCCCGAACACCAAACCCCGAGCGAGGTTGGGCTTGTCCTCGGCTGAGGCCCCTCTGCTGGTGGGCCCGCCCCTCACACCATGGTCATGACCTTCAGGGCGGCCGGCTGGAACCTGCGGATCTTCCTCTTGAGGGCCTTGGAGGCCTTGACGCGGCACAGCCTGGGCACCGGGGGCAGGGCCAGCCTGGAGCTGGCGCGGGCCCGCTGGCCCGGCTGCCCGCCGCCCCCAGAGTCGCTGCCGCTGGACTCGGCGTCCCCGAAGCGGCTGGCGGTGTGGTCGCTGGCCTCGTCCCCGCTGCTTTCGGCCGCGGTGGAGAGGAGCGGCGAGGCACACTCAGCCGAGCGTTCCGAGCCATCTGATGCGCTGCGGGCGCGGGCAACCTGCCGGGCCGGCGGGGGCCTGGGCCTGGCGAACACAGGCCGTGGGCCGCCCCCTCTCCGGGCCGCAGGTCTGTGGGGCCCCAGGCTGGGGTCCGGGCGCGCCCGGGCTGAGATCTCCACTGAGGACTGCCACCGGCGCTGCCTCTTCCGTGCCGCCCCCCCGGGCGCCCCTAGCGGCGCGGCTTCCCAGGGGAACAAGGCCTGGGCTGATGCCCGGTGGCCCTCCCGCCGCGCCACCAGCAGAGGCACGAAGAAGGACACAGGGTACAGGCTGGACTCAGAGCAGGACCGGCCGGGCGCCTCTGTGGCCAGTGTGGGCCTCTGGGGAGTGCTTCCCAACTCTGGGGGCGGCCGGGGGACCCCGAGGGCGCCCCACTGCAGCTGTGGCCTCTCAGGCCCCAGCGTCTTGTCACTGGGCCCCCTCCTGACCATCACAGGCTTGGTCTTGGGGGGCCCCGTGGGGTAAGCTCCACTGGAGACCAGGCGGGGGTGGGCACAGTGTCCGTCCACACGCCCGCTTGGCCACCTGCCTCCACCCGGCCAGCCAGCGAGCGCCGACGGCCGAGTGGGGCAGTGGGGAGCGGGGGCCCGGCCACAGGCCAGCTGGGGGGCGTCTGGATGGGCCTCCCCGTGTGTATGGCCGTGACATGGGCCACGTCCCACCTCGGGATGGCTGCTGGGGCGTGGGGTGCCCACAGAGGGCGTGGGTGCCGGCCGGGCGAGGCTGTCCCCGCCGGTGGCCCCACTCACCACTGCCCTCCCGGGGGTGCAGGCCGGCTTCTCCAGGCCACCTTCACCGTCCACCTTCCGGGCACCGAGCTGCGGCGGGGCTGGGGACGCCTTCCCTCTGGGGGCCCCCCGTGCACTCCCACGGGCCCGCAGCTGCAGCAGCCGCTCAATGTAGGCCGCAGGCGGGCCAGCCTCGAAGGCCAGCCCGGAACGCACGGGGCTGGGGCCTGCGTGGCTGGTGGGGGGTGGGCGGGGGGGCGCGCAGCCCTCGCTCTGCGGTGTCTCCCTGGCCAGAGCGAACAGTGGGCTCTGCAGGGCCACGGCGTGCAGCGGGCTGGGGTAGGGATACACCTCCCGGCCACCCCGGGACACCAGGTCGCACTGGTACTTGGGGTCCACCCCGTGGCAGAGGAAGGGAGCGGCCATGGGGTGTGCCCCGGCTTTCTGCAGCCCCACATCGGCTGGCAGGATCCTTTCAAGGTCACCTGGGAAGGAGAAAAAGAGGGAGGTGTCAACGAGGGAAGATGCGGGCGCCGCCCTGGGACAGGAAGCGTCCCCCGCCCAGCCGCGGCAGGACGACCCCAGCCCCGCACACGCGGTGTCTAGACACGTGGGCAGCCGCCGCACATCCACCACCTGCCACTCCAGCCACAGCCGGGGGGGGCGAGGCCGAGACCCTGATGCCCAGTTTCTGCCCTCGTGCGGCAAAGGTGCCGAGGACGCAGAGAGAAGGGGGGTCAGGGACAAGGTCATGGGGCAGACCGTCCCTGAGACGTCTGGAGACGCGCCCACCATCCGCTGGCTCAGGTCCAGCACCGGGAGTGAGGTGCTGCTCCTTTTGGGACCGCCTGAGGGACGGGGAGTGTGGGGACCATCTGTGGGCCGGGGCGGGGGAGCCGCGGGTGAGCTGAGCTCTCTCCACGTCTGTCCGTGCCCAGCTCTGCTCCATCCTGGTCCCAGGTGGGCCACGGAAGGCTATGGAAGGATGCTCGTTTTAAATAAGAAGACGTGCTTTTCATCACCACAGCCCTGCTACGATGAACAGAAGCGGGCCTTTGGGTCCTCCGTCCATCCAAAAGCCCATGGAAACCCTGGAGCAGCCCCTGTTGGGGTGGAAACCCCCCCCACACACACAAGGACAGGGCTTCCTGTTCTGTGCTTGGCAGGTCGGGGCTGGGCCCACCGGGATGTGAGCTTGGGGCTGACCTCACCTCCTCGGGGGGCGGGGCTCGAGGGCCCGGCGGGCCCCCCACTGCCCGGCTCTCCTCACCTGTGGACACCGGCCGTGGCCGGGGCTCCTCCTGAGGTAGCTGGCCTGGCCCCTCCTCGCTGGCCGGGGGCCCCCACACGGGCAGGGGGACCCCACACACGGCGGTCTCGTCGGCTGACCGGGGCCGGCAGTCCCCCGAGCCAGGCCTGGCCTTGGGGGCGGCAGGCAGCAAGGTGCCCAGGGAGCAGGACAGGTGATCGCTGCACACGGACGTGCAGGAGGTGGACAGGGAGCAGGAGCCGCCGTCGCTCAGCTCGTAGAAGCCTGGCGGGGGGTACAGGTGCTCAGTGCGGCCCAGGGAGCCCCGTGCGAGGGGCCCGTGGGGCTTGGTGGGGGGGTGCCCGGGGCGGGGATGCCCAGGACCCCCGCTGCCTCCTCCCCATCCCGGGGGGTCAGCGGGCCCTCCGCCCTCACCCACACCCCCGCTCACCACCTGCTCACCCCTCTCTGGGGCGACCGGCTCACTCCCCCACGTGACCACTGGCGTCTGGCCCCGGGAGTGGGACCCTCCTTTCCCCTCCCTCCTTGAGCCCCTCAAACTCCATCTGACGCATCAACCAGGAAAGGGGCCGCGTTCAGGGACGCCCCTGCCCGGCCCTGCTACAGGCGTGACAGGATCTTGCAAACAGAAAGACAGATGCGGCAGAGAGCACTGTCCTCGGGGAGACGCTAGTCTCCCGGGTCTGCTGTCTGAGCTGCTGTCTGAGCCTGGAACCTCGAGAGGAAGCCGGGTGCCCAGGACTGTGTCGGTCAGAATGATGCCAACCATCGCTGTATGGCCTTGAACGAGCTCGACACAGGGCACACAGGCCACGGGGAGGATGCAGTTCTGCCCTCAGGCTGCATAAACCCACAGCCTCAAAACTCGTCCTGATGTCACACAAAAGCCTCCACACCAGCTCCACCCAAACACAGCCCAGAACGTGCCTCGGCCCAGAGAGAGGAGAGAAACTCATGCGGCTTCTTCCCCACAAAGCAGCATTTTCCCAACGAAACAGTGCACAGAGAACACTCTCTCTTTTTCCCTGTGAACGCTGAGTTGCTCAGTCCTGCCCGACTCTGTGGCGCACCAGGCTCCTCGGTCCACGGGCTTCTCCAGGCAAGAATACTGGAGGGGGTTGCCGTGCCCTCCTCCAGGGGATCTTCCCGGCCCAGGGATCGAACCCGCGTCTCTTGTGTCTCCTGCATTGGCAGGCAGGTTCCTTACCACCAGCACCCCTTGGGAAGCCCCCCTTTCTTCCCAATCGCACTTAAATACAAGCATTGAAAGTATTCAGATCCTTCCGTGACGCGCACTGTCGGGCGCGGCAGTGGCTCCTGACCCAGGGGCCCGAGCAGCGGTGGGCTTGCTGGCCGGCCGTACCTGAGCTGGGCCTGCTGTCGCTGTCCGCGGCTTCGCCAGGGCCCCTGCGCACGTCCAGCTGCAGTGCGCTGATCTGACGGTCCAGCTGGTCCAGGTGTGTCTGCAGGCCGACGTCCTGGCGTCTCAAGCGGTCCTAGGAAGGGGCAGAGCGGGGCACAGGGCCGTTCTGAGTACAGACCAGGAGGCTGGGGCACTCCGTGCAGCCACCTCACATGCGGCAACCTCCCTAATCCCCCGGCAAACCCCAGCCTGCAGCCCCGAGCTCCACCCCACACATGGCCTCCCGGCCCTCCTGCCGGCTCCTCTTCCCAGGTACAGACGCTGGAATCACCGATGGTCACTTAGACATCTTCCTCTATAAGGAGACAGGGTAACGCAGCTTACGAGAGCGGGACTGGGATCCAAACCAGCCCGAGGTCCCCGCCTCCAGCAGGAGCCACCGAGGGTATTCAAGGTCCTTCCATCTCTGCAAGAGCCCACTGCCCCGGGCTCGCGCCCCGTGGACCCTGCGTCTGGTGCCTGTGCCCGTCTGTGGCACCGGGGGGAATGGGCTTTCAGCTCTGCGAGGGGACAGGAGCATCCCCAGGAGAGAAAAAGGGCCCTGCCTTCTGCAGAGCTTTAGCCTACAGGGCGCAGGTATGCCTCCCAGGTGGCTCAGACGGTAACAAATCGCCTGCAACGCAGGAGACCCGCGTTCAATCCCTGGGTCGGGAGGATCCCCTGGAGAAGGGAACGGCAACCACTCCAGTATTCTTGCCTGGAGAATCCCATGGACAGACAAGCCTGGCGGGCAACAGCCCCTGGGGCCACAAACAGCTGGACACGACTGAGCTGTGGTGTCCCAAGGGTCAAAGAGCAGAGTGAACAAGCAGGCTCTTGGAACGGAGGTGGAGAACAAACCAGGCCCTTATCGTCCTTCCCTCCCCCGTGCCGTGACCTGTAACAAACCTCAGGTCCTCCAGAGCAGCATGACCTGTCTCCCCTCCCACCCCACAGGGAGAAGGCCTTTGCCTCTCCCCGCTACACCCCGTGCACCTGCCTGATCCGATCGGCACACAACCTGCAAGGCCCCGTCCCGCGCCTGGCCCCGTCCCGCGCCTGGCACCCTGGGCATAAAGATGCACCAGGGACCCTGCTCAGGGTCGGCCCTCCCTTGAGCCGCCCCGCTGTTCTAACAGCGTCTCCCACACTAATAAACTCCATTCTCCTCTCATTCTGCCTCACGTCTGGAAATTCTTTTCCAGCCCGCACGTGGACCATGACGTGAGTGACTCACACACACACGGCTTGCACAGGAGACCCTGAGGACGGTCCTGCAGGGCTCTGGGGAGCGGGACAGGCCTGCAGGAGGGGATGCCTGGCGCCGGGGCGGGCGCAGCCTGCGCTGCCCAGCCTCCTCTGGTCTCAGGGTCCACCTCCCGGCTCTGTCCCGCTCCAGGCCTCGGCTGCCCCAGCTGTAACATGCGTGACTGTGTTAACTACATGCGTGTGCGTATCATGTAACACACATGTATGCGGTTAATGCTCACCATACACACCCACACGCGTGCACACACGTGAGTCACATGCGCGTGAAACAGCACCCGTGTTTCACAAACGCTGACGCCCCTCCTTTAGTGATAAAACTTCGCCCCGCTGTCGAGGCTCACTGCCTAAATCTCTTGTTTAGATTAGCAATGAAGTTCAAGGCCAATAATTAGTGAGTGTAATTATATGGGTCTTCCTGTTTAAGAAGGTGATTAATTGTATTTCTGTTTATTATATAGGAAATGAGTAATTACTTCAGCAATTTCAATAATACGAGAAGCCAGTCCCAGAGGGGGCAGGTGGCAGCAGCTTCTGATCCTCACAGGACAACGCCGTCGGCACACTGCTCTGGGTTAGGGGCCGAGAGCCCGGCGCCCAGTGGGTGGACCCACCCAGTCCAAATCCACTTTCCTCAGGACCCGATGCAGGGGTCTCAGAACAACCCCCACGTTTTGCAGCAAGACAGTCTCCAGCCTCATGGAACAGTATCTGTAAATCTAACGCTGTGAAAGGCAGTCCCGAGTTTATTCACGTCTTACACACTCAGAACCACCGAGACTGCCTGGTCACCTTCGTCCCTGAACATTCTCACAGAGGGAAACCTTCCCCAGGTGGACGCCTGACCTGAGAGCTGGGGGCGGGCTCCAGGACAGGCTCCAGCCAAGGATAATCACTTAGATTCAAACAAAGGGAGTTTTTACTGCAGGAGTTTAAACGCGTCGATGAGATCGCCTCCCTCCCCAGCCACGAGCCCCTTCCTCCTGAAAGAGGGCCCCTCTGGCTATTTCCTCCCTCTCCAGCCCCATCCCCCTACCAAAACTGACCCTGGCCTGTTTGTGCCGGAATAAATGCTCTGCGATTACCATGCGCCTGGCCTGGCCTGTGGCTGGCGGTTCCTGTTTAATGTCGAAAGGCCCTAGTACCTTCCAGGGAATGACCGTGTCCGCAGGACCCCGCCGCAGGGCGATAGGGCGTCTCACCCCGACGCACACCGTCCTCCATGGGGAGCTGTGTCTCTGCTTTTCATCAGCCCCTCCGTGGGCTCTAAGGCTGTGCTAAGTCAGAGGTTCCTGGGGGAGCCGCATAGAGCATGGTCTGCTGCGGAGCCGGGCGCCCAGCATTCCTGCGCTCCCCTGCATTTCTGCAGAGGCAGGCCCGCGGCAGAAATGTCACCATGGAGTAACCGCGACGGCCGTGCGGCACAGGCTCCCTCCAGAGCAGCGAGCCGCGCTGTCCCTGCGCCCCCGATGCACCACAGGCCTTCTGGCTCACAGTCGGGAAGCATGTCCTGTCTGAGTCCCCCAAACCTCGTGAGGGGCGAGGGTCTGCTGTGAAGGAGAGACAGCAGGGTTCCCAGGGGCGGGAGCCCCCGGGGGCCTCCGTTTAGACCCCCAAGCTCCCTGCCACACCAATTAACTGAGACTAGGGCGCACCTGGGAGCCTGCACTTTGACAAGCTCCCCAGGGACCAACTTTCTGTGACCACGAACGCTTGAGAACTTCTCCCCAGGGCATGCCGTTACAACCAGACGTCTGGCTTAGCCCCGTCTTCGAACTGTTGACTTCACAGGCTGCAGAGGTGGATCCCATTTCCTCTAGTTTGGCCCGTCCGCTCCCATCTGCAACCCGGCTTTCTGGACCTCTCATAGCTCTGTGGCAGATTCGGAGGGCGAATGTCCCCACATTCGGGGTACAGAGACGGCATCTAGAACACTGCCACCCTCTCCCCAAAACCTAGACACACGCACAGGAAGCAGCTCGGGCATCAGTCCTGCGGCACCGTGAGAGCCCCATCCGGCTGGGGGAGAGGCCCTCGGGAGGCCAGGGTCCCAGGTGAGCTTTGGGGACCACGGGCACCGGCGCCGCACAAGGGAGCCCTGCCTGGCCTGTGGATGCCCCTGTGCCTTCCCGTGACCTTGAGCCAGTCCATATCCTCTGAGAGGTCAGGGGGCAAGCGCTAGCGGCCCAAGGACAGCACCAGACGCTGCGGCTCCAATGGCAGTCAGGCCTCTAGCCCCTGCTGAAGGCCAGCGCCTGCCAGAGAGGAGGAGCCGCTGCTGCTCGGGCCGGGCAGCGTGACCAGCGGGAAACTCCCCACGGGGTCCCGGCAGGTGCCCAGGGCCTGCCTTCTCGTGCCCCTGGGCCCCTCTCGTGCTGGGGGCTCCTGGCGGGACGTGGAGCTTGCAGGCTCTCCGGGGCGTCCAAGGCTTCTCATCAGGGCCTCTGGGAACCTGACCCTGACAGAGATGGGAAGGGCAGCCTCGTCTCAGGGAAGGACAACCCCGGAAGATGGTCAGCTGACCGCAGCGCCGGCCACAGAGGCAGGGTCGGAGGTCACGGGGCTTTCAAGAGCTCGGAAGTCTAGGACGCAGGAAGTCTAGGACGCAGAGACTGAACCCTTCTTCCCCTTTGCTATCAGCAGTAACGGTAGCTCAGCTTGTTTATTTATCCAACAAAGACTCACTAAGCACCTACTTCGCGCTTCCTGCTGTGACTTCAGCTGCAGCAATTAGCAAGGCGCAGCTCCCTGTGGTAAGTGTTGGTGTGGGGACTGTTCCTAAAGGCAGCGTAAATCCCCCAGGTGCTCGAGCTCATTTGCACTTGGGACATCTGCGGACAAAGCTGCTGCGGGTCCCATAAAAGTTCTTCCTGTCTTCACACCTGATTGGCGGCCCCTGCCCAGGTTAACCCAGGGTGGGTGGCAGGGGTCCCTGCCTGAGCCGCGAGTTACCCAAGTGTGAGACAGAGATGGCCCTGTGATCGCCCCTTCACTGCAGAACGGGGATCACTCCTGATGCTTTCCCTGTAGGAGAGATGTGAGCCTGTTAATCGCTGGGCTGATGTCACACGCACTCAACTCTTCTCCTCTCCTGAGCACACAGTCTGTGCCAAGAATAAAGTTTCAAGACAAAGCATGCGTGTTCCTTCTGGTCTCCACATTAAAAAAACAACAAAAAAACCGGTTTGATCTTCTCTCCCAAAAGGCTACTTGTAATTAGAGGCTGAGAACCCACAAGTCTGATCTGTATATGACTTAAGCTCGGTTAATCATCAACTGTGCTCCAGCTCCCCCACAGAACAATGCACAGCAGCACCCCGGAGCTCCTTCCCGTCACACGCGTGTCAGGCACCTCTGCAGGCTTTTGCGTGCCTCCTCCAGGGAGGCTGTGTCTGGGTGCACGCGCACACACACACAGCAGCTACACCTGCAGCTCTGACTGGATTAGATATGGGGGGGGGGCGGTGAAAAGCCTATAAAGTCCCACTTGGGAACTGGCTCCTTCCCTCCATGGAGGAGCCGGGGAATCCCAGAAGGAGAGGCTGCACCGTCAGGAGACAGTGTGGGAGACACCAGGAGTCCTGGGAAGCATCGCAAGACCCTGGGCTTCCGGATGCTCTGACCCAGAAGCAGCTCACAAACCACTGGCACGACACGACTGCGCTAAGCTGACAGCAACGTGGCAGCTTCATCCAGCCTGCTTTGTACAGACGGCAACTTTAAACAGGGCCGATTTAACTTCTCAGTCAAAAGACTTTCCACTTGGCGTAATAGAGTCAGTTCTCAAACAGGCGTCTTTCTGTGGACTGTAGCCCACTCAGTCATGTCTGACTACTCCTGACCCCATGGACTGCGGCCCGCCAGGCTCCTCTGTCCATAGAATTCTCCAGGGTAGCCATTCCCTTCTCCAGGGGACCTTTCTGAACCAGGGATCGATCCTGTCTCCTGCCTTGCAGGCAGATTCTTTACCGCCTGAGCCACCAGGGAAGCCTTCTAATTTTTCATTAAAAAAGTACTGCAACCCTGCAAAAACTCTCTTCAGCTGACGCCAATACATGAAGTGAAATCACACAGATCAATCACGGGGCAGTGAGCTGAGTGTCCCCAGTGGCACAAAGGGAACCCGCGTGTGGAGGAGTCCGCTGCTGGCCCAGGAGGCTTGGTCCCACCGCCTCTGCGTCCAGGGGACACACCTCTTTTCGTGGGTCAGGTTACATTTAAAGTTGGAGAGGCCTCATCAGAGCCACACTTCCCCCAACGTCTAGTTACAATGACAGCACCCCAGAGCTCAGCCTGGGCGCAGGCCAGCTGAGGGGCGCGTGGCACTCTGTCCCCCGACCCACTCCGCAGGGAGACACTGGCGCCCGGAATAGGCATTCCAAGGAGCGCCCCCCCCCCCCCCCGCAGGGCAAACCGATTTGATGCGTTCTTGTCAGCGCAAGAGGGAAACTCCAACCCACAGGAATTCATCCTCAAAGTCTGTATGCGCCGGGCGACACGCAGAGCCGGGCGCAGCCCCAGGGCGCAGGCTGGCTGGGCAGCTCTCAGCACCCGCATCTGTGGAGCCTCTGCGTTCGTCTGCGTTGGGACCGAGCTGCGTCCTCCAAGGCCGCCGAGGGTGCCCTTCGATCGGCCGCCTCCCGCCCCGCGCGCCCCCCGCGCCCCCGCGCGCTCCTTACCAGCTGCTCCTGCAGCGCCGCCAGCGCCGCCTCCAGCCGCAGCTCATGGGCGCGGGGGCCGCGGGGGGCGGCGGGCCCGGGCGGGGGCGGCCCGGCCAGCGCGCCCCACACGCGCGCCTGCTGCCTAGCGCGCAGCCCCCGCAGCTCGTGCAGCCCCGCGAGCGCCGCGCGCAGCCTGGCGCCCACCCGGCGGCGGTCCCAGCCCGCGGGCCCCGGCGGTCCGCCCGGCGCCCACATCCCGCGCTCGGCCCCGCGAGCCGCCCCGGCCTCGCTCCCGGCGTCCGGAGCGCCCGGCCGTGCGCGCCCGCCTCCGCGCCGCCGCCGCTCCCCGCCCCCGGCCCGCGGGCCGCCGAGGCGGGCTGGGACCTATCGGTGGCCGCGGAGGCGGCGTCTGCACCCGCCCCAGGGTCACAGCGGCCGCCCCCGGGCCCGCCCCGTCGGCGGGGGCCCGCGCCCCGGGCACCTGGGCCGCGCGCTCCCGGGCGCTCCGGAGGACGCGCGGGGACCCCGGAGGGAGACTCGGGGGAAGAGCCGCCGCGCGGGCGGTGGGCAAGTGTGAAAACAGACTGAAGGCGGTGGGACGTTTTGTTCAGATTAAAAGCAAGTTTTTATAAAACAAATTGCCGCATAGTTTCGCATTGTAGGATTGTTACCATTATAAATTTATTAGAACTTTGGAAAAAAACTCCCCTTTTCCTAGAAGGCTCAGCTTCTTTTTTTTTTAAATTTTATAATGAAAGCTTTATTGAGATATAATTCCCCTTTTTAGAATGTTCAGTTCAATGGCCCCTTAGTATGCTCACCAAGAACTATTACCCCAGTCACCTTCAGGTAACGTTTTTACCTCCCTTCCCCAAAGAAGCCCTGCCTAGCTAGTGGCCCAGTCCTCCCGAGGCACCCCCAACTTGAAGCTGCCTGTTTGGGACATTTTATAGAAACAGAATCAAACAAGAGATGGTCTTTTAGGACTGACTTCTGTTACTGATCATGCTTTCAGGGTTCATCCACGTTGTAGCAAGTATTACTTCATTCCTTTTCATTGGTAAATAATGTTCCACCGTATGGCAGGACCCACTTTTATTTATCTGTTTAGTCCTTAACAGGCTGTTTTCCACTTTGTGGTAACTATTATGATTAGCGCTGCTATGGAATTCATGTACAAGTTTTTCTTGTGTGTGTGTGTGTGGAGATATGTTTTCATTTCTCTTGAGTTTGTATCTAAGAGTGGAGTTCCTAGGTCCTTGGTAACTTCTGTGTCCAGTCTTCTGAGGAACTGCACCCGCCCCAGGGCCACAGACTGCTTCCCATCATTTCCCGGCCCCATCAGCACTGAGGGCTCCAAGTGCTGCACACCCTCACCAACATTAATCTCAGAGCTAGCTGTTCCAGGATGAATGAAGTGGTCTCTCACTGTGACTTTGATTTCCATTTTCCTCAAGGCAAGTGATGCTAGTATCTTTTCACGTGCTTATTGGCTGTTTGCTTGTCTTTAGCAAAATGTCTGTTCAGATCCTTTGCCAATTTTTAAAAAACTGGGTTGTCTTCTCTTTGAAATGTAAATATTCTTTGTGTATTCTAGAAACACTTCCATTTGAAATGATTTGCAAGCATTTCATTCACTCTGTGGGGTGTCCTCTCACTCCCTTGATAGTGTACTTTGCAGCAAAAAGTTTTTAATTCTGACTAAGACCAAATTACCTCTTTGTTGTTGCCTGTTCTTTCAGCGTCCTGTCTAAGAAACCACTGTTTAATCCAAGGTCAAAGATTATATCTGTGCTTTTCCCCTAAGATTTAAAAATAGCTTTGGTGCTTATGTTGAAGTCTTTGGTCCGGTTTTAGTTAATTTTTGTGCATGTTATGAGGCAGGAGTCCAGCTTCATTTTTAAACGTGAATATTCAGTGTTCCCAGCACCATTTGTTAGAAAGACCTTTTTTTCCCCCATTAAATTGCCCTGGGACCTTTGTTGAAAATCAGTTGATTCAGAAAAATCAATTCCTAGATTCTCAATTCTATCTCACTGGAGTGTCTGTCTATCCTTTAGCCAATTCTGCATGTTTTGATTACTGTTGCTTTGTAGAAAGTTTTCCAGTTACGAAGTGTGAGTCATCCACTTCTGTTCTTTTTCAAGACTGTTTTGGCTATTCAGGGTTTGTTGCACTTCCACCTGAGTTTTAAGCATAGCTTGTCAATTTCTGCAAAGCAGGCAGCTGGGATTTTGAGGGCGACTGCTTGAAATCTGTCGATTGACTGAAGAAGCATTGCTGCCTTAAGGGTGAGTCTTGTGAACCATAAACGTGGTGGTTTTCCACTGGTTTAGGCCTTTAATGAACAGTGTTCTGTAGTTTTCAGTGTTCAAATCTTGTACTTCTTTTGTTAAATTTATTTCTAAAAATTTTATTCCTTTTCAAATTATTATAAATGGAAATGTCTTCTAATTTCATTTTCAGAATGTTCATTGCTAGTGTATAGAAATAAGCAATTAATTTTTGTATACTGATCCAAGCAAGATTTCTGAATTTTTTTTATTAGTTTAATGAATTTTTAGTGGATTCCTTTGCATTTTTAAAAATTTACAAAATTGTGTCATCTGGACACATTTCTTGCTTTCTTAGTTAGTTGGTTTTAATTTGCTTTTCTTGCCTTATCACTCTGCCTGGAACTTCTTGCACAGGTTGAATGGAGGTGGTGAGAACAGGCGTCCTTGTCTTGATCCTGCTCTTGGAGGGGGAAGGACATTCAGTCTTGAACTCTTGAGTACAGTGTTAGCTGTAGGTTTTCCTTAGGTGCCTGTTATCTGAGTGAAGAAGTTCTCATTGACGCCTCGTTTCTTGAGTGTTTGTATCATTGAGTCTTTCAGGTTAGGCTTCTTTTGTTTGTTCCCTTGGTTATCTATATTTAATATTGAGAAAAAACGTTAGGCTGAGACTAAAGAGACCTCAATTCCAAGCTCTTTTGCCTTCAATTTTCTAAACTATAAAATGAGTTTATCAACGATTCCTAATGCTGCTTTCTTTGTGATCAAATAATAGAAAAAAAAAGTATGATTCCTCTTTAAATTTGATTCCAAGGGAGATTTAGAGAGGACTGGCCAGGAGCCTTTTTGGTTACCTGTTGTCGCCCCATCTGTGACTCACTCAATGGTGTCTTTTGAGGAACAGAAGTTCTTAATTTTTATGTAGTCTTACTTATCATTGATCCTGTTTGGGTCATTTTAAAGAAATTTTTGCTTGAAGAAAGTCAAAGACATTATTTAGAGCTTGAAGATATTATGTAAAGCCGCTTCTAGAAACATTATTATTTTACCTTTTTTATTTAAATCTACAATCCACCTAAAATGGCCTTTTGTTTATTGTACGAGACGGGGAGGTCACAACTGGCTTTTCCTCACAGGCGCGTCTCAGTGCAATACTTACTGCCCCAGATGTCTTAGTGTCTGC
This sequence comes from Capricornis sumatraensis, assembly GCF_032405125.1. Taxonomy (NCBI): domain Eukaryota; kingdom Metazoa; phylum Chordata; class Mammalia; order Artiodactyla; family Bovidae; genus Capricornis; species Capricornis sumatraensis. The sequence goes on from NC_091081.1 coordinate 89,553,796, forward strand.
TTCCTGCACAGACTTGTTATCTTAAATAACCAAATTCAGTCCTTAAAATCAGGAAAGTGTCATTGGTTCGTAATTATCATCTAATTTTCAGACCCAGTGCGGGTTTTATCCTACTTAAAGTCCTTTGACTCAGAGCAGCCCCCTCCAGAGTAGCGCGCTTACCTGGCCTTTCGTGCTGGAGGCCTCTCAGCCTGGAGCAGGGCCCGCTTTGTCCTTGGCCCGTGACTCAGCACTTTCCTTGGCCCGTGACTCAGCACTTTGGAGATGCTGTGCTCCAGAACCAGTCGTTTTGTAGGCGGCTCCTGGGGTTCGTCTCGCTGAGGTGCCTCCTGGGTTGGGCTGTCTTTCTGAGTGGGGAGCATCCTTGTGTCTTACCGACGGGGACGCTGCGCCCGCGCACAGCCACCTCATCTGTAGCTCTGGGTGTCATCTGTCTGTCCGTCCCTTTACCTGTCTACCATCGAGCCGTCATCCGTTTTTGTGAAAGTTGATTTGTCCGCTTTGGGCTGTGCTGGGGCTTCGTGGCCGCTCAGGCTTTCTCTGGTTGCAGCGAGCGGGAGCTGCCCCAGCTGCTGAGCACGGCGGGTTTCTTGCCGCAGCGGCCTCTCTGCTGGTGCAGAGCATGGGCCCTAGGGCACACGGGTCTCAGCAGTGCTGACGCGTGACTCGGTAGTTGAGGCGCACGGGCTTAGCTGCTTTGTGGCGTGTGGGGTCTTCCCGGATCAGGGATCGAACCCAAGTCTCCTGCCTCGGCAGGTGGATTCTCCACCACTGAGCCCAGGGAAGCTCCTGTTAATCTGTTTACCGATCCATCGACCCATCGACCCATCTTTCTATCTGTAACCCATCAACTGTCCAGAATGGAAAAGGAGGGCAAGTGGGGGAAGAAAGGATCAAGAGCCCTGAAGAGCTGCGGGTTTTGTCCTCCACGTGGGGCAGGCAGAAAAGGGCTCTAAAGTCGCAGTGCTGGCCTGGGGCTGCGGGGGTCAGAGCGGCCGGGTGGTCCTCCCTGAGCTCTGGGCCTCAGTGCTTCTCCTCTGGAGGTGGGCATGCCTCGGGGTGGCGTGAGGCAATTGGGGTGCCCAGTTACCCCAGCCAGCCTCCGCTGTTCTGGGATTTAGGGATGCGTTGAGAGGACCCGAGGGCTGCTCACGCTCTGACTGTCCTGGGAGCCCTGGGGAGGCGCTCGCGTCCTTAGTGCTCTTGGGAGTGTCTCCCGTTTTCCTGGCCTGGGAAGGACGTGGGGCCCGAGGCCGCAGACTCTGGACTCCACCTCCCGCCCTGAGTTTCCTGGGGCTCAGGTGCCAGCCGCCACCTCCTCTCTTACCCCCTGCCTTCCCCTGGGGTGACAGTGAGCGCAGAGGGACGGGCCTCTCCTTTGTGAGTGTTGGAGGGTCTGAAAGTATGTGTCTTATTCAATGATTATACATTTATGTAGCCCTTAAAGATTATCATGTAACTGAAACTAAACAGGGGTGAAGGAAATGTGTATAAGATGCCAAGAAAAAACAAACTGAATTAAAACTTGTGTTTAAAAAGTGCAGCTGCAACCCAGCAGGGTCGCTGTGGAGCAGAAGGAAGGTAAGAGTTGTCAGTTTGCTGTGGTTCTGAGAGCCTCTCTCCCCTGGGTAATTTGTTCTCTTGTTTGTTAATTTTGTTCTCTTGTGCTGCTGCCGCTGCTGCTGAGTCGCTTCAGTCGTGTCCGACTCTGCGACCCCATAGACGGCAGCCCACCAGGCTCCCCCGTCCCTGGGATTCTCCAGGCAAGGACACTGGAGTGGGCTGCCATTTCCTTCTGCAATGCATGGAAGTGAAAAGTGAAAGTGAAATCGCTTAGTCGTGTCTGACCCTTAGTGACCCCATGGACTGCAGCCCACCAGGCTCCTCCGTCCATGGGAGTTTCCAGGCCAGAGTGCTGGAGTGGGTGCCATCGCTTTCTCCGTGCAATAAGCCAGTGTTCACATGCACACGCCCGGCCCTACATGCTGTGAGAGACTGAAGGGAGCAGGGGGCTGCGGGAAGGCCCTCCCCCGAAGGCCCGCCCCCACACGCCCTCCTCCTTCTGACCCGTCCTGGCCCCCGCCTTCCTCACCGGCGTCCCGGCCCCTCCAGCTGGGCCTCCTATGGCCCCTCGGCTGCCCAGGGCCTTTGCACGCGCCATGCCCGCCCCTGAAGTCTCGGCCCCCAGGTCCGTGTGGCCTCCTCTGCCCTCCTCGCGCCTTTTCCCGGTCAGGCTCCCTTCAGGCCAGCCTGGGCCTGGCCCCAGGGCTCACCGCCCACTTTGCCTTTCTGAAGCACACTGTCCGCTCCCATTCTTGAGTTTGCTTGTCTGCTGTGATCCTTCTTCCTTGTTTATTTCCCCCACTGGACTGTAAGCCGGGTGAGAACAGAGACCTTCGTTTAAAAACTGATGTATTTTAGGTGATAGCCTGGCTCCAAGTAGCTGCCTAGTAACAGCTGCTGAATAAACTCTTGGTAATTTGTTCATCATTGAGCTGAAAGGAAACTTTAGAACTATATCCAGGGAATTCTCTGATGGTCCAGTGATTTTGACTCTGCACTTTCACTGCCAGGACCTGGGTTTGATTCCCTGGTCTGGGAACTGAGATCCCACAAGCTGGAGTGGTTTGGCCAAAAAAAAAAGAGAAAAAATTATACCATAGGTCATCCCCAGATGATACATTTTTACATTGTTGAGTTTTGTTACAAAAGTAATATGCAAGGTTCTAGAGATATGTAAAGAAACTTTAATATTTTCTGACGTCCAACTCAGTGGACATGAATTTGAGCAAACTCTGGGAGACCATGAAGAACAGGGAAGCCTGGCATGCTGTAGTCCACGGGGTCACAGAGAGTCAGATACGACTTAGCAACTGAATGACGGCAACTCAATCCCTCTTGGATTAAGCCTTATTTATGTGTTCTAAGTGGAGAAGGCAATGGCACCCCACTCCAGTGTGCTTGCCTGGAGAATCCCAGGGACAGGGGAGCCTAGTAGGCTGCAGTCTACGGGGTCGCGAAGAGTCGGACACGACTGAAGTGACTTAGCAGCATGTCTTCTAAGGCATGGCCATTCACAAACCTATCGTCTGTCTATCTATCTGTGTATCCATCCATCTTCGTATGTGTCTGTCTGTCTTTCCATCTATTCGTGAGTCTTTCCATCCACCCATCTTCCAATGAACATTCAGGGTTGATTTCCTTTGGGACTGACTGGTTTGATCTCTTTGCCGTCCAAGGGTCTCTCAAGAGCCTTCTCCAGTAATTAAATTTATAAGTTAAAGACGTAGTGAGCCTTCTTGACCAATAAAGGAAAAGCTACCAACGCTGTTGTGTCTTCAGACCTCTCTAGCTCTCACCACATTCATACAGTAGTTAGGAAAAATATTAGAAATGAAGCGAGCTGTATAGGTATTCCTTGCCTAGGGCTCGATAAAGGCTATAGTGGCTTGCTTATTCTGCTTAAAGAGAATGATGCGAATAGAGTTATAGCCGATACGCACTGGCCTCTATGCTTGTTAAACTAACCATATGAAATCGATAATTATATTGTTGCCAAAGGCAGTTGGGGATTAAGCAGTTAGGTTCTGTGTCTGCATGTTCATCAGCAGATAGGGTTCCCTTTATCTATAAGACCATCTCATAAAGAAGATTGGGACCTGTGACCTCCCACCAGCAGACTGCTTGGTCAGCTCCCCCGTGTATCTGGGGCTCAGAGGGTGGAGGCTCCTCACTGGCTCCAGGTCCGTGGTGCCTGGGCTGGACCACTGCGTGCAGTTCTGCCCTGAACAGCCTTGGGGGTTGCCCCCGACAGGGTCAGGAGAAGATGCCAGATGTTGTGTAACCAATGTCTGATTGCAGCCATCCCAGCCACCTGCTTGGAAAGGTGAAAGCAGTCCAGCCTCAGGCCGCAGCGGGTCACGGGGAGGCTGGTGGAACATTCCCAGTGGGGCCAGCGCTCAGTCCTGGGATGAGAGGGGGCCGGGGAGCTCTGCCCGTGACCCGGGCTCACAGCTGGGGATGCAGCGTGTCTGCTGAGACCCACTTCTGTCTTGGGGGAGGTTTCTTGATGATGTTTAGAAGGATGGCTGACGCGGTCTGAATTCAGATTTGTGCAAGTTTTCAGTACCTCTGGGTGTTCGTGGAGGGCCTTGAGCATTGTCTCTTGTTTGAGACACGTAAAAATCCACGTAAATCCACCTAAAATGTGGATTTAATTATTGAGCAGCGGTTCCTGCCATTCCTGTGTCTGGATGGAGCAGCGAGCAGCCAGCCCGTGGCGTGAAGCTCCCGTAAGTGTCCCGAGAGAGGGCTGCCCAGGGTGTGGACGCGGGGAGGTGGCTCCGTGCCGGTGTGCACGGCCTGAGAACACTTGTGATCAGCAACCAAGAGACGGCAGGGCTGAGATTCCATGTGGCTTTTGCCTGAAGCCACCGTAAACCTCGCAAGATGACATCACTCATTCAGACTCGGGCGTTTTGGCTTGATGTGGTGTGACTTGTCTGCACAGTCTTGGTGAATTTCCACAGCATGAAAGTCGCATGTCAAGGAGCCAGATTATTGCACTGCGTTCTTCCTATTTCAAAACTGAAGTCACGTCTTAATTCCTCCTTTCCCCTTTCTTTAAATTCGCAAGATTTAAGAGTATTAGCTCAGCAATGTTTCACTCCTAGCTCCTTCCGTGATGATTGCCTGGGTGGGTGTCTGTTTCATCAGAGCTCTGAGATGACAGATGCGTGGTGAGAAAGCCTCAGAGTGCTGTTGACAGCGTGTTGACACACCGGGGGGGCGGGGAGGGGAGCATCGCAAGGAGAATCCATTTGTGTTTCTGTGTGTGCGTTGCTCTTGTTAAAAACACCGAAGGATGCTGTGTCCTATGGTCAATTAGCAATGCAGTCATTTTTGTTCCAAGATTAAATCTGTAACTCCGTAGCCTTCTGTAAGGTGGAATTGAGTTGGAGAAGATAAAGCTGTCTTGTAACTTCAGTTTTATTGAGCTTTATTTTTCCACTGTAAGTTCAGTTCAGTTCAGTTCAGTTGCTCAGTCGTGTCCGACTCTTTGTGACCCCATGAATTGCAGCACGCCAGGCCTCCCTGTCCATCACCAACTCCCGGAATTCACTCAGACTCATGTCCATCGAGTCAGTGATGCCATCCAGCCATCTCACCCTCTGTCATCCCCTTCTCCTCCTGCCCTCAATCCCTCCCAGCATCAGAGTCTTTTCCAATGAGTCAACTCTTCGCATGAGGTGGCCAAAGTACTGGAGTTTCAGCTTCAGCATCATTCCTTCCAAAGAACACCAGGGCTGATCTCCTTCAGAATGGACTGTTTGGATCTCCTTGCAGTCCAAGGGACTCTCAAGAGTCTTCAACACCACAGTTCAAAAGCATCAATTCTTCGGTGGTCAGCTTTCTTCACAGTCCAGTTCTCACATCCATATATGACCACAGGAAAAACCATAGCCTTGGCTAGACGGACCTTCGTTGGCAAAGTAATGTTTCTGCTTTTCAATATGCTCTCTAGGTTACATTTTTTTCTCCTTTTCCTATGTTCATGCCTAATATCTCATTTTGTGACAATATAATAATGTATTTTACAACCCCTCTGTTCATGGACATGATATAATCAATTATTTTTCTCTAGTCTAAGTCATTCTGAAGTAAAATGCTTAATTCTGCCCCACCCTCTGAAAAAGTCTCGCCAATACAAGGTGTTATTGAAACTTTCCCCTAATTTTATATGATTCTTAGATTAACATCGAGATTGAACATTTTTTTGATTTTTTTATATATCTGTAGGTCTTCTTTGGTATTTTCCTGTTCAAATATTTTGTCAAAACTTTAATTGGGATACTTATCACGGGTGTGTAAGAACCCTATAGTAAAGATATGGGCAGAGAAGTCAACAGTCATAAAGCAAATTTGGGAGCCCTCAGTGTGAGGGTCAGAGTGCGGTAACATTGCTCAGAGTGAAAACCCTAAGTGAATGAGGTGCTCCGTTACAGGCATATCTGCTTTGAATGGGGATTTCCGCGTGTGGGAAGAGCCCACTGAGATTCACAAAGGTGACGGCGTGTGTAGGCTGAGGCTGGTCCATGGTGTCCATGGATCGTCCACTCTCGAGCGCGAGTCAAACACTCCCCTCACTGATGCCCATGGCCGGCAGTCTGGAGAGGACCACACACACGCTCCTGTACCTTTTATTTGAGAGGAGCACAGCATCACTCACAACCAGGCTCTCCGTCATGACTGGAAAGCAAGGGAGCACTTTAATCTTCAAGAAACAGGAAACTTGGGGGCAAGTTGATGTAACTGTCCACATCTAGCTGTTAAACAGTTTTGTGTGGGATTAAATGAAACGATGTTTAATTGTTGGATAGACACACTTTGCTGGTTATCCTCATGTGCTTTCAGCTCATGTAATTACAGGAAGCAGGGATAACCCTCTAACCGGGAGCAAAGAGAGTGAGGGGTGGCTCTGGTTAACAGTCACCAGCGTCTGAATTCTCACCACCACCACCTCCAGGTCTGACAGTCACAACCTGAGGTTCCCGCTGGGATGGAGGAGCTGCCCAGGCCTTCTGTCCCTGCACCAGGCCGCTCACCTATCCCTGCACCAAGCGCTCACTTTCTGTACCTGCCTGGGATGGGGTATGGCTCCAGGTAACCCTGCTGATTTAGGAATTCAGACCGTGAGGGTTAAGAGACCTGTCTCCATTTACACAAGGAAATTAATGATAACTGCATGGAACCACTCAGACAGCGCTCGTCTCTCAGGCCAAGGCTGAGCAGCAATCAAGCCACCTTCTCCTGGGACTGAGAATCGAGTGCGTCCCCGCCTGTGTGGAGCCAGCCTTGGCACCAGAAAGCGTCCAGCTTTGGAAGGCGAGACTGCTGTGCGTTTACCTGGGAGGAAAGTCGGAAAAGGACGAAAAGGGCGACTTTGGGGGACACTTGTGAATCTTCTTTTGAGAAATGCAGATTTTTTTTTCAAAAATGAAATTTTATTGGAAATGTTAGTTATTGTTGGAGAAATATGAATTCTTTCCTTCCTTATTATATTGTATACATGTAAGGTGGCATTTTTATAATAAACGTTTAAATATTTTAAAGTGTCGATGTATTTTGTAATAACTCCATGATAGTTTCAGAGTGTAACTAAATAGGCAGGTATAAAATGCTTTCAGATGAGAAGAAAGGGTGTCAGAATCCTGTACGGCGGCTCTTTAGGGGGTAGGGAGGGAGAAAAAACAACCATTGAGAAGAAAGGCGTAACTTTTGCAGGCAGCCATGACCTCAACGCTTTCGATGTAAAACATTAATCAGGCTCAGTGTTAGATTAGATCAGAATCTGCCCCATATACAATAGAATTCCACCCAGGAGGAAGCCGAACGGGAGTAAAATCAAACAGATTTCAAGATCCTCTTACAGTGTCACACAAGACTCTTCCGCTGGGTTGAACCACGGGAAGTTGTTGAGGTTTTCACTTAAAAAGATTGAACACTGACTGTATCACGTGATCTGATCACACACCGGTGTACACGGTGAGCTTTAAATAGGCAGAAGAGAGCTTATATAGTACGTGGGGAAAAATTGCAGACGATTTAAAAAAGGAAATGAAAGGAAGGGGGGAATTTAAACAAATTCAGTAAGATGACAAAGAATCGTTGAAAAGAGAGACAGAAACCATAGCTGGTCAGATTTAAAAAAACCTCCAGAGTGAGAAACCTCGCATGTACTGATGTCACTGCTGCCAGAAAGCTCTGTGTCCACCAGTCCCGAGGTTGGGCAGGGTTTGCTGAGACGCACGGGCCTGGAATTAAATAAACCAACGGCAGAAATGGTGCTGGTTATGCTCCTGAGACGTGAAGGAACAGGGCTCCCGGGGTGACGCTGAACAAGAGCCAGGCCTGCTTGTTTTCCGCACATTCCTAATTTAGTTTATTTGGGGAATAAAACCCTCCTATGTTCTCTTGCTGGTACAAAACTAGTACATGCTTATTCTAGACAGTTTGGAAAATATTGAGAAGCAAAGAGAAAAGAAAGAAGCCCAAAACCTCAGCTCCCAGAGCTTAATGCAGCTACCTTCTTCTTTTTTTTTTTTTTTTTTTGGTCTGATTTGTATGCTCTTTTCCAGGGGCTGATACTTTATGTTAAAGAGGAGGTCACACCGTGCTGCTGCCGACCTGGTCTTTGCTCTGGGACTCCGTGGCGCTTTCCCGCGTCGTCCACCACCCGCGTGGGCGTCGGGTGTGCGCACTCGGTCACTGCCGGTGTGTCCGACTCTTTGTGACCCTGTGGACTTCAGCCCCCAGGCTCGTCCATGGGACTCTCCAGGCAAGAGCACTGGAGTGGGCTGTCATTTCCACCTCCAGGATATCTTCCCAACCCAGGGATCGAACCTGTGTCTCTTGTGTGTCCTGCATCGGCAGGTGGGTTCTTTACCACCGAGCCAGCACTTGAGTTTTTCTTTGTGTGTAGACAAAGGGATCTGTTTATGAACCCCCTCCTGGCTTGTGCGATCTCTGAACCTGCTGGGCTGCCCCCCGGCCTTGTCCACCCTGGGCCCGTCTGCCAGGGGAGGCCTGGCCCCCGGTGCTGTCTTGCTGGGAGAGAAGGAGCCCTTGTCTCCCTGGGGGGCTCACGCTGCCCCAGGCCCCCTCCCCCCACACTGGACCCTTCGCCTGACTGCCCCTCCCAGCAGGCTGGACCACCCCTCTCCTGGGCCCGCCCTGTCCACTGCCTCGGTGTCTGTGTCTCGAGGTAACTCTCCCCTGGCTGGCAGAGGTTTATGGGGTGCTCTCTGTTAGATCAGGGCCTGGATCTCGTCACACGCTTCCTGTGACCTGCTCCACGGCAGCCGCCCATTTGTTCATCTCCGTCTGTGTGTCTTTAGGTCAGAGACAGACAGAGCGAGTGAAAGCATTGCCCCTCAGAAAGTCTGTGCTGCGTGGAGACAAGGCTTTGGCCACACCGTCTGGCTAAATCAAGTGTTATTATTTTCAAAAACTTCATTATTTAAAAAATCATAACGTTATGAAGTCAGCTACATATAAATATTAAAGAATTAATCAGATAATCTGGAAGAGCTGGGAACTAGAGGAAGCGAAATTCTGCCCATAGTCTCCTAACTTTTAGACTGTGTTTCTCTCTTAATTTATTGCACATTTACTGAGTACTTGGTGAGCTACAGGCCAGGGGGTCGCAAAAGAGTCGGACGTGACTTAGCAACCAAACAGCTATGCAGCAAGCGCTGCGCTTCGTAAACCTCCGTCTGCTTGTTGCTGCGAGGCACCCGGGAGTGTCCACTGGCCCTCCCTGGACACCCTGAAGACACTGACCCTCAGTGACTGACTCCAGGCCCGGGTCAGCCCTGACGCATTGCCACCTGTGTCTGACCCCAGAGTCAGTGTGGGGGACGGGGTCACTGCAGTATGGACTACGGGCTCGGGAGTCAGACCTCCCGGTCAGAGTCACTGGACCGAACCCAGGACTTCCACCTTCTCAAGAAACAGGTGGCTGAGAATTGCGGGGACCACACCGGCTGGGACCCCAGGACTCTCTGTGGGGAAACCCTGGGTGCTCTGCTTGGTACCCCGATGAGACGGGGCATCTCTCAGGCCAGGCCCGGCTGAGCCTCACGGCTCCCACTGCTTCTGTGGGAGAAGAGCTCCTCACAGCTCGCTTCGCTTCTCCGGGGCTTGTCCTCCTGACTGTGTGTGGAATTTCCCGGGACACTTCCAGAAACCGCTGATGCGGGCCACCCTCTTCCTCAGCCAGCTTAATCAGGCTGCTGAGCAGGCAGAGCCTGTGAACCGCCCTCGTCTGCGGTCCTTCAGGTGACGCTGCAGGGGTGCGGGGGTGGGCGAGCCCCTGTCAGGGTCTCTGCCCCGGCTTAGAAGCCGGTTCACGAGTCCCATCCCTGCCCCTCAGCTCCAAGCCGCCCGGTGACCCCCACGGGCCTCGGGCGGGGAGGGGGGGGGTCTGTGTTTACCCAGGGAGCTGCTCACGTGTCCGCTCCATGCCCATGGTGACCCTGGGCATTGCCGACCAGATGCCCAGAGCACCGTGCTGGGAGACGAGAATCAGCTCCTAGGCTGGCTGACTTAGTGGGCAGTTCAACGCCAATGAATTTATCAGTTTCGGTCTTAAAATGTTGTGTAAGCACCCGGAGGCTTTCTAGCAAAGGGTGTGTGATTTTATTCATCAAGTAAAATATGAAACTCTGGGCAGGTCCTCCTCAGAGGGCGTTTCCATTGTCATGGCTCATGGCTCTGTTTCAAGATGAAGCTGTGGATCGTCGGTCTGAGGAACAGGCCAGAGCAGAGCCTGTGCACCCTGATTTACGACAGCTCTGCGCCCCATCGCCTCAGCACCACGCCTGCCAGCGATGGCAACATTCGAGCCCCAGGCAACTGCAAAAGACCGCGTGGGCAACGGGTGGTCCTTGCAGATGGTGGACTGCTTGCTTTCTCCCTCACCAAGAATATGCAGAAACTGTTCGAAGGAGCTCAGCCAGCGGTGGCATCATGAACCAGCCAGAGGCACTGAATGGGTTAGGCCACAGTCACTGGTGCTAAGTTCTCTGCTGGCGGGATGTTGGGTCCTCAACGCCTCGTGGAGCGGCTGTATATGACTTAATAGACAGGGGGCCCTTCCACTTTGCAACCACTCAGTAACTGTCAGAGTCAGTTTTAACCTGTTGGGTTAAAACAACAGAGGGTGGTTTTACTGTCCTTGAGAGGATGAAAAATCTATATGGTAAGAGAAATGATACCAACTGTCATTGGAACATTTACTCTCTGCCAGTCACCAGACCCGCACTTTTAACAAGTTAACTCACAAATACAGGTGAAAACACACAGGAAAACCTAACAGGAGCTGTGTAGTCAGTGGAGGCCACGGGATCCACACGTTCAGAACACAGGCTATGGGGTTTGCGGAAGCCGGGCGGGATTTATTGGGAGTTGATTCGAGCAGAAGGATTTTAGAGAGGAGGCTTCGGGTGACTCCTTGAGCGGCTCCACGAGCCCACCTTGGGAGACATGGGGTGAGGAAGGGCCAGCCGGGGCCGGAGCCCGAGGGTGCGGGGCAGAAGGCGCTCTGCACAGCCTCTGTTGCAGCGGCGGGCCCTGCCTGCGGGTCTGACAGACTGGATCCTCCTTCCCCGGGAAGACACGGGAGTGAGCGCCGAGCCTGCGGGGAAGACTGGAACCGAACAAAGGGCTTAGAAGAACTCCTTATCTGGGTTACCTTCTGAAAATAGGGGTCACGACGGGCCCCTGGAGCAGCGGCTGCGACCTCTGACGCCGAGGCGAGAAGCCCCAGGAGGAGCGGCCGGGGCGTCTGCTCCTGAGCCGCTGGGCCCGCCTCTGCAGCGCCCCATCCAGGCCGGGCCCCAGCACGCGCTCTGGGGCCTGGAGACCCTCGTGGGTGCCTTCAAGAGAGGAGGAAGCCTCAGCATGGAACCGCGGGGCCTGCAGAAAAGCTCTGTGTGCGGACGGGGCTGGAGGGAGGAGGAAGTGGCCAGACACCTCAGTCTGGAAGGGCGAATAAGGGTGGCCTTCCGGGCAGGGCGGGCCTGTGACGGCAGCAGGTGCACAGCTGGAGACGCGCGGAGGAGGGAGCGGGTGTGGCTGGCGTCTGTCTGCCTGAGGGTCGGGGCGGGGGGGAAGGTGTGGCTGGGGGTGCAGTGCTGAGCAACCTGATCCCTCCTGTGGAGACGTTGACCACACGTCCGGTCCCCCAGGAGGCTTCGTGGGGGGGAGGGGGCGCCCACCAAGCAGAGGGCGGCCCCCTGGGGGGTCCAGGCAGCCCAGCGGCCCCTCCAGCCACCAGAGGATCAGGCAGGTCAGGCTCACCTGGGCTCAGGGACCCGAGAACCCAGACCTGTGTCCTTCTGAGCAGACAGAGGACCCCTCCCCGGGGGTGTGAGCAGGCAGGAGGGGTGCGTGAGTAGGCGCGGGGTGGGGGGGCGTGAGCAGAAGGGGGAACCCTCCCCAGGGGTGTGAGCAGGCTGGGGGGCGGTGCGTGAGCAGGCAGGGGGACCCCTCCCTGGAGGTGTGAACAGGCGAGGGACCCCTCCTTGGGGGCGTGGACAGGCGGGGGACCCCTCCCCGGGGGCGTGGACAGGCGGGGGACCCCTCCCCGGGGGCGTGGACAGGAGGGGGACCCCTCCCCGGGGGCGTGGACAGGCGGGGGACCCCTCCCCGGGGGCGTGGACAGGCGGGGGACCCCCCTCGGGGGGGACATTGGTGACTGTGGAGCCCATCCCGGGAGGGGCCCTGGAGAGGGTGCGGCCGTGCGCTGCGTGCACCCTGGGGTCCCCAGTGCTGGGGTGCTGCCCTGGGGCCCCGCCGACCCAGCCTCTGCGCCGGGCTTCAGGTTCTCCCAGGTTAGGGCTCTGCTTCCCTGGTGGCTCAGGCGGTAAAGCATCTGCCGGCAAAGCAGGAGGCGCAGGTTGGGTATGCGGGTTGGGAATCTCCCCTGGAGAAGGGAATGGCGACCCGCTCCAGTATCCTTGCCTGGGAAATCCCGTGGGCAGAGGAGCCTGGAGGGTCACAGTCCATGAGGGTCGCGGAGTCAGACACGACTGAGTGGCCAGCACTTGACGCCTCGGGGTCGGGGCGGTTGCCTGGGCGCTCAGCTCCCCTGCCTGTGGCACGCGGTCAGGAAAGAGAGAAAGCGAAGTCGCTCAGTCGTGTCCGACTCTTTGTGACCCCGTGGACTGTAGCCTACCAGGCTCCTCTGTCCATGGGATTCTCCAGGCAAGAGTGCTGGAGTGGGTTGCCATTTCCTCCTCCAGGGGATCTTCCCGACTCAGGGACCCAGGTCTCCCGCACGACAGGCAGACGCGTTACCGTCTGAGCTACCAGGGAAGCAGATGGCCAGGAATGGTGTTCAACTCCCGAAGGAGAGGGGGCAGACGAGCCCTGCGAGGCTGGGAAGGGAAGCCCTTCACCTCCAGCCACAGTTTCCGGGTCAGTGCTTCCGAGTTCTGGAGCCCTCCGAGTGGCTGCAGGGGCGAAAGCCAGGAGACGTGTTCAAAATGCGATTTCTGGGCCGTAGCTCAATCCTCATGACCGAGATGCCCCGGGAGGGGCAGCTTAAGCCACATCCTGGGCTGTCCCCTGGGTCGGCTTCATCTTTGTAATGTCTGCTTCCCCATCTCCCAGGCCTGTCCTGGCTGCAGACGGAAGGCCGCTAGCCCACCTGTGGTTTGGACATGAAGGGAGGGGAGTGGGGTGGCAGGGGCAGGGCTGGCTCCTGGGGGAGGAGACACGGGGGTGTGAGCACGTCTGGAGGCAGGTGACAAACACCCCGCCTGTGCCTCTCAGAGCAGCACTGAGCAGGGGCTAACACAGGCGACGCCCTCGGAGCATCGTAAAGGCCACGACTGTGGCTCAGGGGGCTTCCCTGCTGGCTCAGATGGGAAAGTGTCTGCCTGCAGTGCGGGAGACCTGGGTTCAATCCCTGGGCCAGGAAGATCCCCTGGAGGAGGAAATGGCAGCCCACTCCAGTGCTCTTGCCTGGAGAACCCTATGGATGGAGGAGCCTGGCGGGCTGCAGTCTGTGGGGTCGCAAAGAGTCGGACACACTTCGGCTTTCACGGTTCTGCGATGGCGGGTCTCTGCCCGAATCCTGTCGGGGCCCCTGTGCCACCCCACACAGCTGCGGTTCATTCTGTGACGAGCCGCAGTTTATACATCCATTCCACGTACATCCCCCGCATGACAATGTTGCTTTGAAACGTATCACGTCTGCCTTCTGGGTGTGTCTGCAAGAGCTTTGCCCAGATGCAGGGTTGGCAGCGGGCGTCCAGCGCCCACGACCCCTGTGGCAGGTTATTCCTACGTGTGGGACCCCCTCCCACCTCACCTGCAGGCAGGGAGGGGTCTGTGGTCAGGGGTCATCCCCAGCACACTCACTTTTGCCATTTTGCTGAGTGTGGTGTTTTGTTTTATTGTGGTTTGAACTGGGGTCTCCCTGGTTAATAGTGGGTGAAGTTTCTCTGCAATAACACTTTGGATCTTCAGGCTCTGCAACACGCCTCCTGTCTCTCACCTGTGTCTCTGAGGGTTGCTCAGCTTTGTCTATTTGATGTCCCAGGTCTTTCTCTGTTCTGGTGGCCAACGTTGAGTTGTATGTGGGTTGCAGAGAACCTCAGGCTTGTAGCTGGTTTTTCCGTCTCTTCACACTGTACTTTGAGAAGCAGAAGCTATTTGTTTAATGTAGCCCAGTGTATTCGTCTTTTTGTGACTTGAGACTTTACCTGAAGTGGTGCCCAGTGTGCCTGCGAAGGTGATTCTGAGCTCATCAAGTCATTCTCCACGTACCTGACATTCTGCTCAGACTCTACCTTCAATTGCTAGTTTCAGGCACGTATTACATTCTGGATGTTTTCTTTGGTTCTTGTGAAAATCCAACCTGTCAGTTCTGACAATTGTATTTTCTTTCCTCACATTCTCCATCTTTCATTTCTTAAAACAAAAACCACTTCTTAAAATTGCACCTCCTTCCACTCGGCATCTGTCTCTTTGTGGGGCGACCCTGTCCTTGGATGGCACCAGGTGAGCTGCTTGCCCACGTGCTCAGCGACTGTTGACCTGAACTTCCGTCTCTGTGATCTTTGAGGAAAGGGCTGAGATGGGAGCCTGTCCTTCCAGGGGAGGCTCCTGTCTGCTCCTGTTGGCTCCCAGGACCTTCGAGGACACTGTAGGATGAGTTCCAGCCTCTTGGCTGGAGTTCTGGCACAAAAGCTGGCTTAGCAGGCCAGAGGGTCACACCCCGGGGTCTCCTGTGATGGAGGGGGCTCCCTGTCCTCCACTGCAGGGGCCCCACTTTGGGGGGAGGCTCCGGTGGCAGGTCCCTTGAGAGTCCCTTGGATTGCAAGGAGGTCAAACCAGTCCATCCTAAATGAAGTCAACCCTGAATATTCATTGGAGGGACTGATGCTAAAGCTGAAGCTCCAATACTTTGGCCACCTGATGAGAAGAGCCAACTCATTGGAAAAGACCCTGATGTTGGGAAAGATGGAAGGCAGGAGGAGAAGGGGACGACAGAGGATGAGATGGTTGGATGGTGTCACTGACTGGACGGACATGAGCTTGAGCAAGCTCCGGGAGTTGGTGGTGGACAGGGAGGCCTGGCGTGCTTCGGTCCAGGGGTCTCAGAGTCGGACACGGCTGAGCCACTGAACGTCAGCAACCAGTGTCGGATGATGGCACGTGCCGAGAGTTTACGGGAAAAGTTACGGGAGAAGAATCCAGTGTGAGACAATTATTTATTTTTTTCCTGACAACTGGGAAAATAAGACAAAACAAAACACCATCAGGGTTAGATTCTATCACAGACGTCATTCCAGGGAAACAGCGTGGGCCAGGGCGGCGCTCAGTCCTCTCCTGTTTCTGTCCTGAACTGGGGACGGGAGGGACTCGCCCAGGGAAGAGAGGGCAGCTCTGCGCGCACCCATCTGGCTTGTTTTCTGGAGTCCCCGCCGGCCCTGGCCAGCCCACTCCACTGCGCACCCGAGCCCTGCCTCGAGCAGCTCCCTTAGGTAGCGGGTGGAACCAGAGCTATTTCATTCCTCCCGTGGGTAACGGGTGGAACCAGAACTATCTCATCCTCCCTTAGGTAACGGGTGGAACCAGAACTAGCTCATCCTCCCTTAGGTAGCGGGCGGAACCAGAACTGGCCCAGTAGGAAGGATGGGCGTGTGGAGTCCTGGGCCCCGCTGGCCAAGCGCCCAATAGCAACAGCCCACGTGTCTCCACAGTGACGCACCCCACCCCCGGGTCAGGGGCCCAGCCCAGGGGGAGGGCGGCAGGCTGTCTGGGGGGTGAGGCAGGCTCACCTCTAGAACGGGACTGGGCACGTAGTCCACCAGGGTCAGAGACAGTGTCCTAGGCTTCGTGCACAAGACACAAATCACGCGTCTCCTGTCGGTGCTCGGGTGACTGGAGAGAAAGCAGATTTCCACCAGTTTTTACTCATGAAACTAAAGACTTGATTTATGCACTCAGACATTTGAACTCCATCTGCTTTTCGCATGCCATAAAATGTTCTCTTTTGATTGTTTTCAGCCCCTTTAAGATGTAAAAACCACTCTGGGGCTCAGAGGCTGAACAGACACAGGTGTGGGCCGGCTGGTGACCCTGAGGTGGGAGCTGAGGTCAGGGAGGGGCGTGGCCCCAGCACTCAGCTCCCGGGGCTCTAGAGGGCCGAGGGCACAGATAATCCACCCACAGGAATTCTTGCTTATAAGTAAATCTAATCAGTGACACATTGCTCTGAAAATTCATTGTGTTTGGTTGCAGAGTGAGTGTTAGTCGCTCAGATGTGTCTGACTTTTTGTGACATCATGGGCTGTAGACTGTCAGGCTCCTCTGTCCATGGGATTTCCCAGGAAAGAATACTGGAGTGGGTTGCTATTTCCTCCTCTAGGAGATCTTCCTGACCCAGGGATCAAACCCAGGTCTTTTGCATTGTAGGCAGATTCTTTACTGTCTGCGCAAACCCTAGGGAAATGCCGTAACCGGGGCTCAGCACTGCAGCCCCCTGGCCGTCACAGAGCAGATGCTGGAGCTCCTTGCTCTGATGGGTTTGGTCTCTCCCGGCCATGCGGCATCGAAGGAGGGTCTCGTTCCCCCGCCCCCACAGCACACCAGGGTGGAGAACAGCTCCTCTGGTTTCCATCCTGCACCGCCTGCTGGGGGAGAAACTTCACTGCGTTCAGGTGGTGGGCGGATGATCCCGTAAAACTGTTTCTCAGGGTGAAGCTGGGCTGGGCTCCCATCCGACTGGGCCACTCAGGTCAGCAGCATTGATTCTTTCCTTGGGGATGCGGGTGGCAAGTTTGAAGGTGTCCAGGGCCCCCTAAGCCCCTTCCCTGTGCCGAGGACTAGCTGCTTTTCTTACACTGAAAACGCACAGAAATGCTGGATTCTCTTTCCTTCACCTGGGATGTAGGTGCCTGCATTTTTTCACTGATCAAACTGATGTGACTTGCCTGTGACAAAGGACGTGTAAAACGTGACTCTGTGTTTACTATTATGGGCAGCCATGCTTTGTAAGAAGTGGCTGAGAGTGAAAGTGTTAGTTGCTCAGTCGTGTCCGACTCTTTGCAGCCCCATGGACTGCAGCCCGCCAGGCGCCTCTGTCCATGGGATTCTCCAGGCAAGAACACTGGAGTGGGCTGCCATGCTCTCCTCCAGGGGATCTTCCAGACCCAGGGGTGAAACCCCCGTCTCCTGCATTGCAGGCAGAATTCTTGACCGTCTGATCCACCAGGGAAGCCGCTGGGGGTTAATGCACTTCCAGATAGAACAGCGCAGTCCTAGGAAGAGATGGGAAGGCGTTCTCCAGGGACTTTTCCAGCCAATCAGGAAGCTCCTGGTGCCGTCAGACAGGTCACGCATGTGTCCTCAGTGTGGCAATAAACCTTGGTGCCTCTGGTTCAAAAGGCCTTGCGAGCCCGGCTCCCTTTCTGCTGCCTGGAGGGGGTCTGAGCTGAATGTCTAGTGTGCAGCTGGAACACCAAGTGCAGTTTCTCAACATGTTTGAGATGAACAAAGAGTGGGGGGCAAGAGGGGACCCCCGGGCGTCTGGGAGCCCATCAGCCAATTATGGGCGAAGGGCAGAGAAGGCGACTGTGAGGGGGACTAAGGGCTTACAGAGCGGCCCGGCCTGCATCCCACCTGCACGTGTGGATTTTTATCGTGTTTCCTGTTTACCACTCAGAGCGTGTAAACAAATAGAGCAGAATTTCAGAGGTTTTCTTTTTCTTCAAGGTGGAATGTGTTTCCTTTTCTAAGTGAACAATGATGGTTACCGAAAAATCCAGGAATTAGTTTTAAAAATCCCACATTTAAAAATAAAGAAATGACCCGAGAAAAGCGATGATGTGACGTCAGCGCCTCTGAAGTTGGTGCTGATGATCTGACCGTCTGGATCCTCGTGTCATCCCGGAGAAGAGCACCTGGATCGTCTGGAATTGCCAGTTCTGCTGGGTGTTGCCAGTGGCAAAGTTTCTCAGGAAGGATGACGTCGTGCCTTCACACCTTAAGTGCCCAGCACATGAGCTGATGTTCCGAGTATTTGATGGGACGGAGGTCTGGTGACTGAGGGAGTGAGGGTTGGGAACCAACACTTCCCCCCCCCCCCCCGTCATCAGCCGCAGCTGTCAGGCTGCGCGTTGCCACCTCTTGTAAGGACTGTTTCTCAAGTCAAATCGGAGGTGCAAAAGAGGTCTTGGTAGATTTTGGCTTTTGGTTTCAACATTCTCATAATAATATAATCTAAAATGCATTGAACTTTAAAAAAAGTGAATTCTATAAATTTTTTATCATGAAATAAAATCACGTATCACATTAAATTTAGGAAGCTCAGAAGAGAAGAGTCCGACTTTCATTATTGGAACATGACTGCACTAGTATCTTGGTTTAATTTCTTTAATCCTCGATCTTCTCTATCTGTATTTTAACATAACTGCAAATACAACCTGAAACATTCTGAAGGTGAAAGTCATTCAGTTGTGCCCGACTCTTTGTGACTCCATGGAGTCCATGGAGTTCTCCAGGCCAGAATGCTAGAGTGGGTAGCTGTTCCAGTCTCCAGAGGGTCTTCCCAACCCGGGAATCGAACCGGGGTCTCCTGTACTGCAGGCAGATTCTTTGCCCGCAAGCCACCAGGGAAGCTCCGCATAGCAGGGAACCATACCTTTCTGTCTGCACGTCATTCTATTATGTGGTGGTGTGAGGTTTACTCCTTTTTTAAGGCTTCTAAAGGGTTACTTTGGGCTTCCCAGGTGGTGCGAGAGCTAAGGGACCCGCTGCTTATGCAGGAGGCATAAGAGACGAGGGTTCAGTCCCTGGAGTGGGGAGATCCCCTGGAGGAGGGCATGACAACCCACTCCAGTATTCCTGCCTAAAGAGTCGCGTGGGCAGAGGAGCCTGACGGGCTACGGTCCAAGGGTTGTAAGAGCTGCACACGACGAAGCAACAGCACGTGTGAAGGGGCTGTTTTAACTGCTTCCGTTGAAAATGGCACTTTGATGAACATTATGTGTAATTTTCCACATTTGGGGCTTTTTTCTTGGGCTAGATTCTTCAAAGTGGATCTAATAGGTAAAAGGACATAAAATTTCTCAGGCCACCTCCCAAGGCAGGCTGTTGAAGCTCGTCCTTTAGGACCAGCAGGGACGCAGATCTCCAGCCCAGGGGGCGTCCTGGGAGTTTTCAGTGTCTCCCTTTCCTGGAGGCCGACAGCCAAGGTCCTGGGCTCAGACTGTGCTGACGGTCTGTCTGGAACACTGGGCTTCAGTGAGGGGCCCGAGCTGGCACGCAGACAGCCCAGGACTCTCACCCGGGGTCCCCCAGCGTCAGGAGGGGCGCCCAGGACTCGTCCTCCCCTCCGCAAGGACGCTCCTGCTGCCTTCTGATGGAGGGGACGGGAAGACCGTAGACCTAGGGACAGCCCCCCACGCCGCCTCCCCGCCGGGCGCGCTTTGAAAATCGGAGAGCAAAGAAACTAGAACCTGCAAGCGCCTGGAGGTGTGTCCGAGACGCGAGGCTGTCTTGATTTCCGGGAGCACTTCTGGGGACGAGCCTCCCCGGCCAGGCGGGCTCCCCTCCGTGTGGGCAGGGCGCCCCCTGGTGGGCACGCGGGAGGCTGCCGGCCTCCACGGAAGAGCCCCCACTTCTGCAAACCCGGCTCCAAACCCGGGCTCCCAGCAAACTCCAAACTCAAGCTGCAAACTCATAGCTGAACGCAGTCGGCCCGTCCTCCGGGTGGTGAGTGCGGGGCCGCCGCCTGCTGCCCGCACCTGCCGCAGTACTGCCTTCCCCCCCTGGGCACACCAGGGGAGCCCCCAGCACACCCGGGGCTCCATCCTTCCTTCCTGCAGGTAGACGCTCGGGCTGGGCTCCAGAGGCGGGCTCTGACAGCAGCCCCGCCCCAACCCCGGACAGCGCAGCGGAGCTCTGGGTGCAGTGAGGTCACGGGTGTCTGCTCCCGAGAGGCGCTCTGAGCAGTGACCGTGTTAGCGCGAGCCCGGTGCGGCGCCTGGGGTCGGCCACCCCGCACGCGGTGCCACGGGCTCCTCCCTGCCTCGTCCGCCCTCCAGCTCTAGTGGGACGCCTTCCTGGAGAGCGAGGTCCAGGAGGAGGCACGGTGGCTCAGCTGGTTCCGGCGCCTGGTCCTGAGTCTCCAGTAAGCAGAGCGTGACTTGAAGGTGCCGGGGTCTTGTCCCTTCCAGAGGACACCGAGGGTAGCTCAAGGCCACTCTTCACTGCCTTCCGGCAGTCACTCAGAGAAGCATGCTCTGGAAGCTTCTGTGGGGCCGTCCTCTGCGGCTCCTGCTCCTCCTCCTCGGCAACCCCCAGCCCTGCTCCGTCCCACCCCCGGCGCCGGTGCCCCCCTGCCGCGCCCCCTCCAACCTCAGCACGGCCGCCTCCTTCGCTCCGGTCAGACGCCCGCAGATCGGGCGGCGCTCTGAGCCTGGGTGCGTGCCCGGCCCTGGGGTCCTCCCCGGTGCTTCCTGGGCCTTCTCTGGAACTGCTGCGGGAGAGACGTTTGAGGGCGCGTGGTCAGCATCTTAACTGTAATGACGGCTTCATGGGCGAGTCCATACGGCAACATTCATCCAGTTGTGTGAGCGCAGCTTAATATATATCAATTATATGTCAATACACTTGTTAAAAAAACAGCTAACGTTACCCAAAGCAGTTTTTCCATGTTTATGATGCCAATTGGCTAATAATGAGTTTCACGTGTTTTTAATTTTGGGGTCTGCTGATTTGTTTTTGATTTGATTTTATATGTGAAAGTTTATCTACTTCCCACCGTAAACTACAAGACAGGGGACACCACAGAGACCTCACTTATATCCGCTACATAAAGATGACTTTCTTTCCCTTAAAGTTTTAGTTAATTTTTCCATCGATTTCTTTTGAAAATATCGTGGAATGTGTGTGTGTGGGGGGAGAATGCGTGTAGACATACACACTTGTAGACCCACATGCATTCACACAGAGGCACACTCACAACAAGCACACTCACACAGACACACTCATAGACGCACACTCACATAGACTCGCACTCACAACAAGCACACTCACACAGACGCACACTCACATAGACGCGCACTCACATGGATGCACACTCACAGACAAGCACACTCACCTAGACACACACTCACAGACAAGCGCGCTCACACCCCCTCCGCCTTCCCCAGCCAGGCAGTGGCCCTCTAGGGCTATCTTCCTGAGGCCTGGACATCTGGTCCTGGCGCTTCATCAAGGTCCTGGGAAGAGGAGGCGGCAGGTGATTTATAAGGTGCTGTTAAGCCAGGGCTTCCCCTGGGGCCCCAGGCCCGGCTGTCACATGGTTTACCAATAGGGGATTGATGCTCTGCAGCGGCCTCAGACCCGGGGCGTGTGAAGGCCCTGTGGGGAGCTGGGCTTGGGCCCCACCGAGTCCAGCGTCCCTGCACCCGTGAACGTCTCGGTGGCTCCTGAGCAGAGGCGCCGCGTGTCCTGTGAGCGAGGCCGCTCAATCCCTGACGACTGGCCCTGCGGCGCAGTCTCCTTCTCCCCGAGGCTCATACCTAACATGGGCTGTAGCTCCTGGTTGAGGGCTCGGCTCTGAGACCTGGCCTGAGGGCCTCATTTCTACTCTTGGTGCCTGGGAGGATGAGAAGTGTCAGGAGTGGTTGGTTCCCTGTTCTGTTAACAAACGGATACCTCTGTCTCAGCCTTCCTGGGGGGTTGGTGCCACTGGCACACCACTCCCATCTGTGAGCTTGGAGGGCACTGTGTCCACCTCACAGCCGCCCCTGTGTCTCCAGGGCCCTTCAAGCACATTGCAGGCAGTGCCGACCAGAGCGCTGAGGCCGCCCATTCACACTCCCCTCGTGAGAGCAGTGGGGCCAGCATGCTCATACGTGTGCATTTACATATAAAACGCACGCAGACCACTGTGTGTGGTCTGTTGCTCATACGTGCACATTTACATATAAAACGCACGCAGACCATTGTGTGTGGCCTGTTGCTTAGCCGTTCCCGACTCTTTGTGACCCCACAGGCTGTACGTCGCCCACCAGGCTCCTCTGTCCCTGGGATTCTCCAACAAGAATACTGGAGTGGGTTGCCATGCCCTCCTCCAGGGGACCTTCCGATCCAGGGACTGAACCTGGGTCTCTTGCGTCTCCCACACTGGCAGGCAGATTTACCACTGAGCCACCTGGGAATCACGCATATATCAAGACCATATTTTAATAGTAAATTATATATATACACACACTCACAGATACATATGGAGTGGGGTGGGTGGAGAGAGGCCCTTGGGTCCTCATATGCTTTCAAAAAGCACTTTATTGTTCAAGATCCAGGATTTAGAAGCATGTTTCTAAATGTGCGTAGTGTTAAAAGACATTCTTTGAGGACGATCAAGAACCACCCCCCCATCTCCAGGGTGAAAAAAAAAAAATAAAGCTTTTTTTCATTCTCAAAGTTGATGGTTCAAATTTTAGCCAGTATTGGAAATGGGATCCAGGTGTTGGTGGTGACAACCCTGACACTTTCTGGAGCACGCTCTCTATTTGCGAAATAAAAATATGTCTTGTTTGTTGAACATAGTTCTGGCATGTGAAACCGGGCTTTGTCTAAGGTACTTGGTCGTGTTGAAAACAGTCTGGCTTCTATGAAAACTGTCTGGTGGTGGGCGGAGAGCCCCGCGCTGGACTCAGACCAGCGGGAGGGCCGGGGTTCGGGGCGGACAGCCCCTGGTCCCCCTGGGTGCGAGTCTTCACGGCTCACGTGGCTGAGAGCCCAGGGCCAGCAAAGCTGGGTACTCAGACCAGTGTCCAGGGTACAGGGGGCCAGGGAGAGGGTCTCCCCAGACCCCTCACTGCCCTGTCATCTTCACAAGGTGACCGATGAGTCAGAGAGACACAGAAGACATGTTCAAGGCTGTCACCAGGGAGGAGCAGGGCAGCCCTGTCACTGCAGGAAGGAAGGTGTCCGCGGCCGTGTGGTTTATAATCACACCAATTAGAAACGGTAAAGGGAGTCGACTGGGCACTTCCCTGGAAACAGCTGAGCTGAAAACACACAGCAAAACAGTGGACCCTTCAGATACAGTCGCATCTGGGGAGCAGCTTCCAGAGGTGGTCCTGGGGGCGGTCCTGGGCCCTGGGATCCCAGGTCTTGGGAGCTGAGCCCTGAACAAGCAGCCACAGTCTGTGTTAGATATGAGCCTTGGGGTGCTGGATCCCGGAGAAGGGTGCAGCAGGGCCAGCAGGACCCCACCGCATCCTGGGAGGGGCTCAGCACAGATCCCGGGGCTGGTCCTGGGAGGGGCTCAGCACAGATCCCGGGGCTGGTCCTGGGAGGGGGCCCGGGCGTCTTCCCTCCCGAGCCTCCGGGGCAGAAGGCGGAGGGAAGGGGAGTCAGATGAGTCAGGAGCAGGCCTATCAACAGAGAAGAATGTGCCCCAGGAGCGGCTTGCGCGCTCAGTGGGTCAGAACCTCTGCGGTCATATCACTACCCTCTGTGCAGCTCACCGGCTGCTATGGGGCTTGGCCTGGACTCTTCTGCGCCCAAGAGGTTAAAGCAGGGACCGTGTGAATCTGCTCCCACAAGCAGAGTTCCCTGCAGGAGGTCTCCCCAGGCCTTCGGAAGCAGGTGTCTCCCTGCCCGCGGCTTGGGCCTTGGGTTCGGATGGGCCCACTTGGAGTGTGTGAGGTGAACCCAGGGATGGGGAGGACCCCTGCAGCTGGGCATGTGGGCAGAGAAGGGCAGGGAGGAGGCGCCGTCACAGGTGCCCCCTGGGCTGCGTGGCAAGGAGGCGTCCGTGGCTGGGTCCCTGCTCCCTGTGGGCAGATCCTCCCTAAATCTGGCGGACAGTGCTCTGTGCTGAGGTGCCCCGGGGTGTGGATGCTGCCAGCGAGGACCATGGGCAGGGGCGGGAGGGTGTGGTCAGTCCCGGCCACGCCGAGCCTGCCCCGTGGAAGACGCTCATCTCCCCTGAAGGGCCTTTCTGGTGGGGGGCTTTAATCCCCTCCGTAAGCAAGCACCTGCTTCTTCCTCGGGGAACTAAGCGCCCTGAAACGCTCCCGAAGCTAGGGCCTCAGCCTGAGACGGCGACCCTGTGTCAGATGACAGCAAAGACTGGCTCTGTCCTGGGAGGGGGCGTATCAGGGAACTTTGTCTCCTTTGCTTTGGGCCAGAGACAGAGAGACAGCGTAGGACTCAGGAGGGAGAACAGAGATGATCAGGTTCTTTTCTGGGGGTGCCGGGGTCAAGGCCTGGAGAGCAGGCCCGGAGTGGGGTGAGCGTGGTCGGCGGGTGGCACCTGCGGGCCTGGAGTGGGGCCAGCGGACTGTCAGGCGTCAGGGTCTCCTTGTGGCTGCGTTCCTTTTGGCCTTGAGGCTTCATGGCCTGCGTCCACCTCTGTGACTGGGCTTGGCTGTGCCACGAGGCACAAACAAGAACCCCAGTCTTGCATCTGGCAAAGGACCTTCTGGCCCCCCCAGTGAAGATGGTCCCAGGATGGAGCATGACCACGAGGCGGCCGGCAGGACAGGGGAGGAGCAGGGCAGAGTCTGGAATGAGAACTGACGCGTCATGACACCCCAGGGCCCTCAGATGTGGGGCGTGTGGAGAGGATGCTGTGGCGAGGAGAGGGTGGACACCGACGGGCCGCAGGCAGGCTGGGGTGCGGGCTCGAGGGGCCGCAGCAGCTTCTAGGCTGCAGAAGCAGCCGCGGGGCTGATACTCTCACACTGCAGAGAAAAGCAGGTCTCAGAAGCCCCCAGACCCTGACCGCTGGAGGAACCAGTCCCTGCGAGGTCACCGAGCTTGTTCTCAGCCCTGGCTGTGCTGAACCCCTAGGGGACTTCACAAAGCTGGTACAGGAGCCTGGCCAAGGTGCTGGTCTGTTTGGTCTGGCGAGTGGCTTGGTCATCAGGAGCCCACGAAACTCCCCAAACTGTTACAAATGTGACACCCAGGTTTGGACCATGTTCTCCACACTCCCCTCTACCCCGGCTTCTTGTGTGTGGCCGGGTCCTGGTGCCGCCCTGGGGAGCATGGGGGCCAGGGGGAGACGAGGGTCCTGACTTGGGCTTCCTCTGCCCTTTCTTTCCCCACGGTCTTCAGTTCAACCACCTCTGTGACGGCTCTCGACACCCTTTCCCCTGAGTCTTCCCTCCGGGGCTGGAGCCACTGGGGAGACACTTGCCCACACGCCCCAGGGAAACTGAGCTGCCCTTTAACGTCACTAACACCTTCACCAAGTTTATGCTCTCGGGGTTCCAGATTAACCCCACCCCGGGGCTGCCGTCTATAGGGTCGCACAGGGTCGGACACGACTGAAGCGACTTCGCAGCAGCAGCAGCAGCCGGGCACATGACTCTGCTCTTAGTTGGAGCCTCTGGGTGAACCCCTGGTCTCGCGAGAATCGTACTTAAGTCCAATCGCACCCCCACTCAAGTATTACTATTTTCACTTTTCATCCTGAAGATTATTTGCAGACTTGCCGGCTCACGGTGAGTCTCCGAGTATTGTGCAACTCCTCACGTACTTCTGCAAGGTTCTGGCAACTGCCACGCGAAAGGAGCTGGGGTCACAAGCGTTTTGCAAGAGACGGCTCTGAGACCGGACGTAGGCAACAAGGTGCAGTTATCTGCTGGCGGCTGTGACCGAACCTGCTCCCACTCTTCCCGGGGCAGAGAGGGTGCCATCCTGCGTCCCTTCTGTCTCCCCTTCGAGTTTAAAGAACTGGAAGCACAAGAGTCGCTCACAGGCTTTCATCCTCAGCGCACAGGGCACCTCCTCCCAGCGGGGGTGGCAGTGATGGGGGTGGTGAGCTGTGCTGGAGGCAGGGACGCGCGGGCCCTCGGAGGGGCTGCTTGACCACAGCAGCTCCCAGACCTGCCTCTCATGAGGCCAGAGGGTCGCTTCGGACGAGCTGTGAGCCTGGCCTGGCAGCCACCGGAGGCCCTTCCCAGGTGTTTGCTGGGGTCAGCGGCCGGGCTCCCGGTCGCCCACAGAGACACGCTCTCAGTGTATCTTTGCTGAGGGTGCAGGTCTCCTTCGGCCCCCTGTCCCCTTCAGAGAGCGCCCTGGACCAAGGAGACCACAGCAGCGGGAAGCAGGAACGGGGCCACCAAGCGACCCCCGGCAGGCTGCGTGGGGCCGCGTCAGGCGGCGCTGGAGTGTCCACAGAGAGGGATGCTGAGAGCCTACACGGGCCCTGTGGCCTGCCTGCCGCATCCTTCCCATCAGCTCCCCCGCCCCGCATTCCTGAGACCCCAGCCCACCGCCGTCAGCTCCCGCACCCCTTTCCATCAGCTCCCCCACCCCGCATTCCTGAGACCCTAGCCCACTGTGTCAGCTCCCACACCCCTTTCCATCAGCGCCCCCGCCCCGCTCTTCCTGAGGCCCCAGCCCACCGCCGTCACCTCCCGCTGCCCGCTTTTCACCCTCTGTGGCCGAGGGTCCTCCTGGGCAGCCGGAGCGCCTCCTGGCCACGCGAGGAAGCCCTGCGTCTCCCCTGCCCCGGGCTTGGCACGACCGCCCCGCCTGGACACGCACCCTGTCTTCCCCGGCTGAGTCTTCCCGGCCTGCAGGCCTCTCCCTGGCGTGGACGTGTCTCCACCTGCCATCCCCGCAGTTACCATTTCTGCGTCCGTGTGCCATCCATCCACGGCTCCCCTGGTCCCCACATGGTGAGAGAAGAGACCGCTCTGCCTGTTTCTGGGCTCCAGGCTGCCCTCCCTGGCCCAGGCCAACCCGAGAGGGGCCCCCGGGGCCCTCCCTGACCGAACGAGCGTGCCCAAGGCTCCCTCATGCATGTCAATGGAGAGACGTGTTTAGAGCGGCTTCTTGCTGTGCTTGCAAAGCCCAGGAGGGCTCCTTCCTCTCCCTGCATCTCTCTGCTCCTCCAGAGCCCCCACCACAGCAGGAAGGGGCCCGCAGGTGCAGAAGCCCCTCGCCCCACCAGAGCCGGAAGCTGGGGCAGCGGCTCTCCGTTCTGGAGGGAAGCCCCACCTCCCAACCCTCCTGAGGGGGTGCACTCCAAACAGAAGACCGCCTGGCACGCGAGCGCCTCGTGTCCGCCGGCTCTCGAACAAAGACACGTGCGCGTTCACCTTCTGGTTGTGGCAGGTTTGCTTTCCTACAATTTAAAATTAGTATCAGCATTTGCTTCCCCGGTGGCTCAGATGGTAACGAGCCTGCCTGTAATGCAGACCTGGGTTTGATCCCTGGGTGGGAAAGACTCGCTGGAAAAAGGAAAAGGCTACCCACTCCAGTATTCTCACCTGGAAAATCCCACGGACAGAGGAGGCTGGTGGGATGCAGTGCATGGGGTCACAAAGAGTCGTGTCCACGACTGAGCGACTAACACTTTCACTTCTCTGTGCTTTATATAGTGTGTATAACTGAACCATTGACATTCAGTTCAGTTCAGTCGCTCACTAGTGTCTGACTCTTTGCGACCCCATGAGTCGCAGCACGCCAGGATTTCCCGTCCATCACCAACTCCCGGAGTCCGCTCAGACTCACGTCCATCGAGTCAGCTATGCAATTCGTGTATTAACGTGGTAAAGCTATTTTCAGTGCAATGAGAAGATGAACGTAAGTATGAGCTGTTATTTTTTAAAAAATACTTTTATTTATTTATTTACTTGGCTGCGCCAGGATCTTAGTTGCAGTGTGTGAGATCTAGTCCCCCGACGGCCACTTAGCCCCTGGGCCACCGGGAAGTCCCATAAGCTGTATCTTTCCAGTGACCATCTGTCTAATTGTGGTTGTTCAGTCGCTCAGTCGTGTCCAACTCTTTGTGACCCCATGAATCGCAGCACGCCAAGCCTCCCTGTCCATCACCAACTCCTGCAGTTTACTCAAACTCAGGTCCATCGAGTCAGTGATGCCATCCAGCCGTCTCACCCTCTGTCGTCCCCTTCTCCTCCGCCTTCAGTGTTTCCCAGCATCAGGGGCTTTTCCAATGAGTCAGTTCTTCACATCAGATGGACAAAGTATTGGAGTTTCAGCTTCAGCATCAGTCCTTCCAATGAACACCCAGGACTGATCTCCTTTAGGATGGACTGGTTGGATCTCCTTGCAGTCCAAGGGACTCTTGAGAGTCTTCTCCAGCACCACAGATCAAAAGCATCAATTCTTCGGCGCTCAGCTTTCTTCACAGTCCAACTATCACATCCATACATGACCACAGGAAAAACCATAGCCTTGACTAGACAGACCTTTGTCGGCAAAGTGATGTCTCTGCTTTTGAGATACACTGTCTAGGTTGGTCATAGCTTTCCTTCCAAGGAGTTTTCTTGGCTGCAGTCACCATCTGCAGTGATTTTGGAGCCCAAGAAAATAGCCTCTCACTGTTTCCATTGTTTCCCAATCTATTTGCCATTAAGTGATGGGACCGGATGCTATGATGTTAGTTTTTTGAACGTTGAGTTTTAAGCCAGCTACTTGGCATTAAGTTGATAGTATGGAAAATGGTTTTGTTTTTTTCAGTTAAGTAGACCCAGAGGTTTTGTGCTGCCACGCTCTGAACTGGTGTAAGAGGCGCTGTGGTCCCCTTCCTGGGAATCGTCACAAGGTGCCCTGGGGGAGGCGGGATCTGGAAACCTCCGGGGCTGAGGGTGGAGGGAGGGGCCTCTGTGCAGTGCCACCGGGCACCACCAGGGGGCAGACGCAGCCTGCACTGGCTGTGGTGCTGGACACAGGACAGGCCCCGGCCCAGGCCGGGTCAGTAGGGGTCTGGGTACAGACGGGAGGTCGTGGGGCTGTCTGGAGGCTGCCCTGCCGACTTCCTTCCATCAGCCCAGCTAAGGCCAGGACCCCTCAGGAGGCTGCCCTGGGCCGACCCCCTTCCATCAGCCCAGCTAAGGCCAGGACCCCTCAGGAGGCTGCCCTGCCAACCCCCTTCCATCAGCCCAGCTAAGGCCAGGACCCCTCAGGAGCAGGACCCCGAGATCTGGATGAGAAACCCACACATGTGGGGGCCCAAAGAGTGTGGGGCACCCAGACAGCCACAGGAGTGGACTGGGGTCTTCTCAGCCCTTGGGGTTCACAGGCTGTGGCTCCTGGGATGCGAGGACTCTTTGATCTGGGGAGATGCCTGGCAGGTGAGCTATGATTTTGCAAAGCTGGCTTGGAGTGGCAACTGCCTGGGCCCTGGGTCTGAGGCCAAGAGACAGGGCAGGAGTGACCCTGGGCCCGCGTGGCGCCCATCGCCAGAGTCCGGGGGAAGGGACCCGGAGCTCAGGGTGTCCAGGCGAGTGGACCGGCCAAGTCTCAGTGTCCCCTCCCCCTCGGACAGCCCCCTGTATCACTGTGCTATCTTCCAAACCTAACAGATGAGGCAGCGGATATTTGAAAGGTGCCTGCTGCACAGCCCTGATAACTGAAGGTCGGGTCTGCGGTCTGCGGGGGACCTGCTCCAATTGGGTCAGCCCAAGTCCCCAGGGAGCATCACTTGGCCAGTCTGAACCTGACCTCCAGCAGTGGTCCTGCTTCAGAAAAAGCCTGATTGCCAAGATGATGGGGTGCGTTCCATGTTGATGGGGCTTGATGGGAAAATTGCCTACCACCCTTACAAGGAACATAAATGTTCCGTGTTCAGCCCACCCTTCCGTCCTGTCCCCACAGTCTCTGTGACTTGCTTCAAGGGTTCCAAGGGCCCACAGCAGAAGGGGCTTCTCCAACAGCTGGGGCACTGCAGGCTCCCCGGGAGGAGCCAGAGAATGGGCACCTGGGCGCAGGGACAGTCACAGGGGTCCTGAGATGGGCACAAGGTCAGGGTTTCCTCACTTCAGCCCTCCCCTAGGCTCAGCTGTGGCCGAGAGCGTCACGGCAGCCCACCAAGGAGTCCAGGACAGACCTGCCTGTGTCCTCTGCATGGAAGTGCCGATGTGACGTGACTCAGCTGGAGCCTTGGCTAAACGTGATCCCCCGCGCCCGCAGTGGCTGGGGGCAGGCAGACATGACCCAGCTCCGCGGTTGTGGGTGACACTGGCAAGCCTCGGCTGGAGCTGGGGGTGGCAGCTGGGATATTACTGACTCACAGGTGCCAAGAAGCCAGACTCCCAAGTCTGCTCAGGGTGCTGTTTCTTATTGCCAGCGAAAAGCGTTAGACCTCGGTCTCCCCACCCACAGGCCTGGTGCCGGGCAGGGCTCGCTGGCTGGAGATGAAGAGAAAAGCCAGCAATCCTGATCGCGTCTTTACTTAAAGCTTCCGATCAGACACACCACATAATTTGCATTTGTTCAATTGTTTAAATGCAGTGTTAGGTGTCATTAATCTTGAAGACTGATTTCTTGTTGCCCCACTGTCTTCCCAGCCTGGGATGGAGGGCTGGTTTGACTCAAAAACATTCCTTCTCCAAAAGAACGACCTGTCCTCTACCTCCAGCACCCACTCTTTAAGACGCTGAAACCCACAAAAGTTAGAAAACCAGACATTTCAGCTTTTCTGTGACGGGTGGGCCTGTGCCCGCCTGCAGAGGGGCCCAGTGCCTCCCTTCCTCCTCCTCCTCAGGGCAGGAGTCCTTGGGGGCTCCTTGGGAAGGGGGGTCCTTGGGGGTCTTGGGGGGTCCTTGGGGCCTCTGTGGCTTTGCTGCTGCCCTGAGCTGCGCCTGCCGCTGGAGGCCACCCCTGAGCCCCACAGGTCACTGGGCCGCCCTGCCCCCTTCTGCGCCTGGAGACCCCCGGCCCCCCCGAAGGAGCTCCTGCACCTTCTCAGCCGTGGATTCACCCACGTTCACCCAAAGCCGACTTCAAACTTCCTGACTCTGGTGGGGAACCCCCAACAGAGGAGGGGTGGGTTTCCTGAGGCCCGATTTCCAAGTAAGGTCCCAGTCACGGTCGCGGGGTCTGGCTGGGACGCAGCTTTCTGGGCACACAGTTCACCCCGTTCTGAGGGCCGGCTGTGCGTCCTTCCCCGGGGGCTGAGCTCTGCTCAGACTCCGTTTGGGGCCCGGAGTCGGAGGGAGCCTCCAGGAGGAGCGGCCACCAGAGGGCGCTGCTGCCCAGGGCTCGTCCTGCCCGCGTCCACCCGGCGAGGACCCCGGGGAGCCGTCTGTCTGCGGGGCTGTGTGGGGTCCTCCTTCCTCTGTCCTCCGAGGGGGGTCTGCTTTCGCTGCCCTCCGAGGGGTCCTCCTTCCTCCGCCCTCCGAGGAGCACAGCCCGTGGGGCCACCCGGCCGCAGCGCTGGTCTCCATGTCTGGGCTCCGTTAGTTTGGAGGTGCTGGGAGGAGTGGCTGGGGTCACTGCAAGTGGGTGTGCGGAGGTCAGGGGGTGCCTGGGGCAGAGCTGAGGGAGGGAGGGGGTGGAGACCACGGGGCCAAGAGGCAGCCACGCGCGGTGCCCTGAGGGCTGGTGCGTGGACAGGCGGACACCCGCACACACACACCCTGCCCATGCATCAGGAGGAGGCTTCAGGCTGGGGCCCTCTGCAGGGTGGACCGTGCCAGGCTTTGGCTGGGCACAGTGTGGACTGGACCCCAGGGGGAAGGAGCCGGGTGACAGTCTGAGCCCGGGGCTGCCCCATGGGCTGGAGGTTGGGCCGGAGGGTGGTTTCGGGAGTCCCCCTCCCACCGGACGGCTGGTGGGCTCACGTCTGGCTCTCAGGGCTGACGCGCGCACCTGAGCAGGTGACAAAGCCCTATTCACCTCCTCACTTTTATGACCATTCTGTGGGCTCCTTGAGGATCCAGCCACTTTGATGTGGGTGTTTGCTCCTACAGACCCGGCACTGTTGATCTGAGCAACGGTCCATCCCCGACGGCCGAGCTCCCGGGAGCCCCGTCCCGGCAGCGATTACAACCGCCTTTTATTGCTCCACAGGTGTCTGCAGCCAGACAAACAGGGCACAGAGGCCGTTGTTGATAAGGAAATGTGATACTCGAGGAGCCCGGGAGCTTCCGCAGGGGCTCGGCTTGGCTGGACGGACCCCAGGAGCATGAAAAGGGCGATTGTGAAGGGCAGGAAACAGGCTCACCTGCTCCTCAATTAGGGGCACCTGTGTTGACTTGTCCCGTGAAGGGAACTCATTTTTCAACCGGTGAGATGCGTGTTTTCCTGGAAAGCCCAGCGCCCCGCTTGCTACTTTCATCGGGAAGCGAGAGATGGCTTTTGTCCCTTGTGATCTGAGCATGTGGATGGACGAAGCAGCCTTCGCTGCCATGCAGCTCGGACGGTGGTTCTGAGGCTGAGCCGGGCCCGGGCCCGCGGGTTGGTCGGGACCGAGTCCTGGCGGGCGGGTCGCTGGCGGGGAGCACCGTCCAGGTTCCCTTGTGCGGGGGTCACTGAGCCCAAGGGGCCGCTCGGGACACCTTCCCTGCCGCTGTCTCTTTACTCTGTGGCTCGGGGCTGCGGGGTCCGCCTCACTGGGAGGATGCAGAATGGGCTGGCAGACACGGGCTGGCAGGCATGCCTCCCGCCTTGCTTCTAGTACGTGTTCCCCGAGAAGGGGCCCAGCGCCCGTGAGGCCCTCCCGGCCCGCCTCTGACCATCGGCTCACAGAACGGGCTGTGGTAGAGACGGCTCACGCCCAGAGCCTTAGGTGTCCTCAACAGCCCTGGGGGGCACCAGCCGTGGGGTGGGTGGCAGGGGACCCCAGGCCATGCTGAGGACCCACTGCCCCCTGCTCCCCAGAAGCTGCTGGCTGGAGCCGATGGAGAG
Source organism: Capricornis sumatraensis (assembly GCF_032405125.1). Taxonomy (NCBI): domain Eukaryota; kingdom Metazoa; phylum Chordata; class Mammalia; order Artiodactyla; family Bovidae; genus Capricornis; species Capricornis sumatraensis. The sequence continues at coordinate 89,586,502 of NC_091081.1, forward strand.
AGGGCCCCAAAGGGTGAGATCGGTGTTGGAACTCTCGCCTGAAGCAGAAACTGAACCAGGCTGGGGGCTGGAGGACCCGAGGGCGGTTGGGGGGCATGTGGACTCCGGCCACTGCTCTTTGCTCCCCCCCAGCCTGCTTCACAGGTGACAGTGGTCAGGGTGAGACTGCATGGAGCCCGAGGATGGAGCCATTGGGGGTCCAGCCACGACTCTCCCACCCTGGGGGGCTTCCTCGTCCCTCTTCTAGCCAGAGGTGACAGCGTGGGGGGACGCTGATGAGAGAGCCCTGTGAGGCAGGCTGCTGCAGTGGCTGGAGGGCCCCTCTGTCCATCACCGCTGGTCCCACCGTCTGGCTCAGGGGACCTAAGGCTTGTCCCTCCTCGACCTGGCATGAGGACTGAAACCTATCAGTCCTCCTGGGCCCCTCTGCCATGGCCGACACGCCATGGTGCTGCTGCATGGGGGGGGGGGGGTGGGGGTCTCAGGCCCTTCTCCCTGGACCATCGTGGTTCTTGGGGCCTTGGGGTCGCTTCCCTGGGAGAAGGCCCCTCTCCAGCCTCTCTCCAGCCAGATGAGGGGAAAGCCTCAGTCACAGGGCACAGTGACCTTCACGGGAGTGAGGGAAGCTGCACGCTGAGCTGAGGCCACCAAGTGGATCCCCTGCAGCTCCCTGGGGGGGACAAGGCGTGGACCACCTGCTGCCCAGGTGCTCAGGCACAGCCAGTCCCTGTGAGGGCTGTGGGTGCTGGACGCAGGCCCGTGAGGGCGGTCATGTACCTCGGGGCTGTAGTGTGTGTGCCGTGGGAACAGGGACGCCCCTCTGACCTCTGAAGGGTTCGGTTTCTTATCTGCTAAGTGAACACAATTGTACACACTTTTCTGAATGGTTCCAACTAAGACAGTGAATGTCTTTGAACACCTTGCAGGGCCTGAGGACCTGAGGGGTTGCACCTGGAGCTGTGGGCGCCTGAGCTCCCCACTCTCCGGGAAGACCAGAGCCAGCCTCCTTTCTCTGTTTCCTGGAGCAGGCACCCCTGGAAGGGACCAGAACGGCCTCCACTGGAGGGGCCTCCACTGGCCCCCCCCCCCAGGCTCACCTGCCTCCCCTTCACGCGAGTGATTTCTCCTCAATCAGGTGCAAACGGGTCACGAAATCCACAGTCTTCCTGTCATAGCACAGTCAAGAATCAATGTCGGAGGAAAATGTGAGACAGAAGGTGTTAGAAGCATGTTCTGGAAGGGTGGCCTCGGGCATCAGTTCTCATCCAGGTGAGACAGCACCTGGGGAGGGGCTTGCACACGGAAGCCAAGGGGGCTTCCAGGCCACAAGGGCAGGGGCTTGACTGAGAATGGCCTGTGGGCACGGATGCTGTTTAGTCTCCAGGTCATGTCCGACTCTCTGCGACCCCGTGGACTGTAGCCCGCCAGGCTCCCCGGTCCATGGGAGTCCCCAGGCAAGAACACTGGAGTATTGCCTGCCATGCTGCAGGACCTGGAGGGTTGCCAGTCCCTCCTCCGGGGGATCTTCCTGACCCGGGGATCGAGCCCGGTTCTCCCGCATCGGCAGGTGCTTTACCACTGAGCCACCTGGGAAACCCCACCTATGGGCGCTCAGCTCTGAAGCTGGTTTTGGGTCTTAAAAGCCAGGCTAACCGCCTTCAATTCCTTTTAAAGTTGCAAACGAGGAGTTGTCTTGGGGTGACGTGACACAGACCAGGCCCAGGTGTGGTCACCTCCCCGCCTGGCCTCTCCTTAGCCTTGACGAGGACCCAGTCCCTCAGCGCGTGGCACCGCCCCTCACAAAGCGACTCAGTACGTATGCGCCTCGCCTGCGTCTAAGAGCTGCGGGCCGTGGAAGGTCTGGTGCCGCCCGCAGACCTTGCCTCTGTTTCTAGATGTGGGTCAATGGATGAAACAATTAAAAAGAGCAGTTTTCCCTTGTTTTAAAATCTTCCTCTCCGTGTGTCTGCTTGTAAACATCTTATCAGGGTACTGGTGTCCATGCACTGATAATTTAGGATATCTAAGCTACCATATCTTTTTGTCCAGGGCCTCGTAAAGTCTGACATTTATAATCTCCCGTCGTTACAGTTTAAAATGAAAGGCAGCCCCGCTGAGTGGCCCGCACATGTGCAGATGGTTAAAGGCATTTTTTAAATGAAGGCGTCTCTCAGGGGCTTTCGTTGTTGTTGTTTTTGGTTTTGTGTTTTCATACCACAAGATGCTAAGTAATCTGTTGATTTAGTAAAGTATGTATTTAATGCCCAGAGAAAACTCTAAAAAGATTGACGTAAAACCCAGCAGGGACACGGGGCTCGGGTCAGAACCAGGCCCGGGGCCCCGACCCTTTAGAGAGGGCCGCGCGTGCGGGGCGTGGTGCCCTGTCCAGCGCTCTAGGGCCGCCGCTCCGGCCCACCGCAGGCGGTCTTCCCTTGAAGGCTCCCATGACTGGGCGGGCGGAAAACCCACGTCCCAGGACGGGCAGAGGCGGACGAGTCCAGGTCGCTCGGACCACCCGGCGCATGTGGGGAGCGTTTCTGGTCTTTGCGTCAACCTTCAGCTGCAAGTTTGCGGGAGGAATCAGTGAGGCCTCGAGTGTAGGTTTGTGTCCCCTCCTGACGATGCCTCTCCGTGCTCCGGATGCTGTGGGTGGTGTGGTCCTCTGATCCGTCTGATGTCCAGCACCCACTGCCTTCTCTTGAACCTCCGTGTCCCCAGACATGCAGAGACAAAGCGTGACCTGGGGAGAAGGGTCCCTCTAGCCCACCTGGCCTTTCGGGTGGGTCTTCACCGACAGGCAGGCCCTGGACTTGCTCACGGATGGAGCTGGGTGGGGACTCTCTTGCTGCCTGTCCACTGTGACCAGCGTTGCTCAGTCACCGAATCACGCCTGATTCTCTGCAGCCCTGGGGACAGCAGCACATTCTGCCCTTCATCATCTCCTAGAGTTCACTCAGACTCAGGTCCATTGGGTCAGTGACATCATCCAACCATCTCATCCTGTCTTGCCCCCTTTTCCTCCAGCCTTCAGTCTTTCCCAGCATCAGGGCCTTTTCCAATGAGTCAGCTCTTTGCATCAGCTGCCAAAAGTATTGGAGCTTCAGGTTCAGCATCGGTCTTTCCGATTAAAATTTTTCTCTTGTCCTCAAACTGAGCACGTAAGCATGTTTCAGGCAGCAGCTTTGCCAAATCCTGCCACGACTCGGTGGGCTGAGCCTTTCCTGCAAGTCACCCTGCCCTGTCTCTGAGCCCCGCTGATGCTCTGTCTGGGGGCTGTCAGTGGGCCCAGTATCCCATATTTCCTCCTGGCCTCTCACTGTTATGTGCAGGCTGCTTCTGCCATCTGCTTCCAGATCCTTCCTTGGCCCCGGACGCATCAGCTTCGGAACCGGAACTGCCCCCGAGACGAAGGATTCAGTTCGGCGGCCGCTGCTGTCATCTCCTCTGTGCTGGTCCCACCCGGACCCCCGTCCCCTTCCCAACAGAGATGGGGATTTGCCCAGAAACAGCCCCCACCCCGATGAACCAGTGAGTCTCGAGGAGGCTGGTCCCTCCTCAGCTTCTGGGGTCCGCCTGACTGGCCTTGGGTGGCACTTTTCACCCTCGGGATTCTGGACTTGTGCGCCAGGTGGCCCCCATTTGGGGACGTCCTGTGGCCTGTTATGCGTTCAATGCTCTGGACTCTGGGAGCACAGTCTCCAGACATGGCAAGTGTCCTCAGGGAACAGATGTGACCCCCATCTGTGTGACAGATGTGACGGAGAGCTCTGGTCCAAGCCAACGATGACAGTCTCCAGAGGGTGAGCGTCCCTCCCCAGACCACCTCTGAAGGTGTTCCTGACCTGGAGATGGACTGGGGTTGTCCTAGACTCACTCTGGACAGAGAGGTGTGAGGAGAGTTTGCCGGTGACTTCCTGGGAAAGGTTTCTTGGTCTTTAACAAGGCGCATGAGGAAATGGGCCCTCTGCGCACTGAATCTTGTCTGATGGAGGCTGAGGCCATGTCCCCCGGGGACCGTCTGTGGCTCTCCCGCCCGACGGGACCTGTGAACAGGGCACAGCCGGGCACACTGAGGGGGGCAGAGCCTGGCTTGCCTGGCCCCATGCCCTGGACGCCTTACAATGTAGGTGCATCTACAGCGGCTGCTGGGGCAAAACCAGCACCAATGCGGCGGCTGAAAACCATAGGGATTTGTTCTCTTGTGGTTCAGGAGGCTGCAAGCCCAGAGCCTGTCTTGCTGGCTGGAGTGGGGTGTAGGGACGGCCCCTCCGGAAGCCCAGGGGTGCCTCAGCCTTTTCCTGCTGCAGCGCTGGTCCTGTGGCGCCTCCTCTATCTGCCGAGAGCATCACCTGGCCGTTGCCCTGTCCCCCTCGTCACATTGCCTCCCCTTCTGTGGTCACATCTCCCTCTGCCGTGCTCTGACAAGGACCCTCGGGATGGATGCTCCAGGGCCATCTCCCCATCTCGGCGTCCTAGATGCCAGCATACCTGCAGAAGTCCCCTTTGCCATCTCTGGTGACAATTGAAGCTTCCAGGGAGGAAGGTGTGGACATCTTTTGAGGTCGCTGTCCTGCCCATGGCCTAGGGTGTGCACCGCCTCCAGTGTCTAAGCTGGAGGGGGCGTGTGCCCGTGGCCCAGAGTGTGCACAGCCTCTAGTGTCTAAGCTGGAGGGGGCACGTGCCTGTGGCCCAGGGCACACAGCCTCTAGTGTCTAAGCTGGAGGGGGCACGTGCCCGTGGCCCAGGGCACACAGCCTCCAGTGTCTAAGCCGGAGGGGGCGCGTGCCCGTGGCCCAGGGTGTGCACGGGCTCCAGTGTCTAAGCTGGAGGGGGCGCGTGCCCGTGGCCCAGGGTGTGCACGGCCTCCAGTGTCTAAGCTGGAGGGGGCGCGTGCCCGTGGCCCAGGGTGTGCACAGCCTCCAGTGTCTAAGTTGGACAGGGCGCGTGCCCGTGGCCCAGGGCACACAGCCTCTAGTGTCTAAGCTGGAGGGGGCGCGTGCCCGTGGCCCAGGGCGCGCACGGCCTCCAGTGTCTAAGCTGGAGGGGGCGCGTGCTGTGTGTGCAGCTGAGCACGCCCTGCTGTACACCTTCCCGTGGATCCCCTCGTGGCATGAAAACCCCAGGGTGCCTCGCCCACAGCTGTGCTGGGTCCTGGTCTTGCTGCCTGGAGCTGAGCCTGAGGATCAATTTAGAAGGTTACCTGCTTCCAGGGTGAGGCCGTGGGCGCTTGCATCACATGGAGCCACATTTACTCTGGGGAAGCTCGGGTCCGTAAAGGAGCCGTGAGTCACTTGCTGGGGTCCCGTCGGCACCAGACACCCCCCGTTCTGTAAACAGCAGGCCCGACGTGAGGTCACCAACAACCGCACCAGCCAGGGCCTCGCTGTTTGCTCTGGCACCTTAACGGGCGTGCTGACCACGGGCAGCGGTCACTGCACCGGCCGGGCTGTGACCACATGGCTCCTGCTCAGACGGGCGGATCTGCTGGTTTCCTTCTTGGTCTCAGGGTGGCGCCGGACCAGAGCTGATGTCGGATGCAGGGCTGGGTTCCCTGAGAAGGAGAGAAGCCCGGTCCGTCTGTTGCTCTGGGTCTGAACCCCGGCTGCATGCACTTCTCTGAGAAGCTGCCAAGTCCCAGCACCGCGTCGGGGGATGTCTCCAGGCGCTGCCCTTAGAGGGTGGCGGGGCTGTCAGCCACAATGCAGACCCCACTTCGGAGGCTTCGGTTTCCTCTGGGAACCCCTGCAGCTCAGGGTCAGATACGAGGAGCTCTGCTCACATGAGTATTTTTAATAAAAGTGCATCTCTCCTTCATCAGCAGACCTCACTGGTGAGCTCGGAACTCGAAACCTGGAGGAGGCTGTGGGGCGGTTGGCGTTGGGATGCAGGCCTCCTGTTACGCGGTTACTGCCCGTCATAGGCGGAGGAGACCCGCTCTTCCGATCCTGACGCCACCAGCAAATCCTGGGCTTCGAGTTGCCACAGCAACGGAGCCTCAGCCCCGCGTTCCCCATGCATGCGCCGTGGACGGTCCCGTGTGGTCACTGCGGGCCCGGGCCACTGACACAAGGGCTCCAGGCTTGGAGGTGGCCTCTGCGTCAGTTTCAGGGGCAGGGGGAGCCCAGGGACTTGCAGAGACCTCCCGCCCCCCAGCCAGCACCAGCCGGCGTGGACGAGCAGTGAGTGAGTCAGGACTGCACGGCCTCTATTTCCCTTTAAATAAATACACGCTAAAAAACGGGAGGGAATATGGTTGGACAAATTATCTGGGGTTTTAATCACTCTGGAGTTATGCGAAAGCCAGCCCAGACACTCAGGTGGCAGAGGCGCAGGGGCCCGGATGGTCTGCTTTGGCACGGACGCCTGAGCTGAGCAGGGGTCGGGGGCTCACGTAGGTGGTCCCCACACCAGGGGGGCCTCTCCCTGACCCCACAGGTGGCTGTTCATGGCAAGGCGTGTTTGTGAGTGATGAGGCCAGGGCCTAGCTGAAGCAGCTGGGACGTCTGTAAGTCTAAATCTGAAATAGCCGTGACGAAAGCGGTGGTTTCCTCCCTACGCTCCTTGCTCGGGGAGGCCGAGAGGAGCCCTTCTGAGCCATGAGGGTGGTCACAGGTGCCCCCGGGGGCGCTGAGGAGGGGGCAGCCCAGTGGGTGACAGGCTCCTCTCAAAGGGCACAGTCGCGGGTCTGAGGCAGGTAGGTGGACGCACTGCAGAGTGGCCCCGGGGGGGCGGCCCGCTGTGGGCGCCGCTCAGGGAGTGTGGGGGGAGGCATCAGAGCCGTCTGCGGCCGTGGCAGCTCCTCTGTGTGAACTCTCAGCGGGGAGAAACCGGGGGTGCTCCTGCCCTGAGCCCTCCTTCCGGGGCTGGGGGAGGGAGGCTCCACGGGGTAGGGGGGCGTCTGGGGCCCCGACACAACCTGCAGGGAAATGGGCGCTTGTTCTGATCCGTGCTTGGGGCTACAGGAGCCCCCGAGGAGGGACGGTCATCTACCCCCATCCCCAGCCAGAAGGAGACGGCTCGGCCAGTTCAGACTCAGACCCGAGACGCAGCAGGGCCGAGAGCAGGCTGCCAACCCACTCACACGGAGAGGCCTTTGGCCGAGACGGGGAGGAGGGCGTGCCTGGCCAGGTGTGCCGGCCAGGTGTGAGGCCAGGTGTGCGGACCGTCTGCCACCCAGTTCCAGGGCTAGTCTTCCGGCCTGGCTGAGAACCGGCCGGGACACACAGCTCCAGGCCCTGAGTCTGGGAGCTGTTGCCCCGTCATGCTCAGGAGCTGTAATCCTCACAGGCAGCTGCCAGAGAGCCCCGTGTGTGCGTGCGTGTGTGAGCGTGCAGGCCAGGGCACACGTGTCCCTGGAGGTGGCCTGGCCACCCACAGCAGCCTTCTCAGACACCAGCACAGTTCCTGGCTTCAGCTTATGAAAGACCCCAGGCTTGGCTGGAGCCCACGAGCTTCTCTGGCAACACTTGGTCGGGTGGCAGGCAGATTCCTAACCTTGATCAGACGCCCCTGGAGGCCGTCGGGCAGGCTTGCTGGGATGCTCTGCCTCGGGCTGGCTGTGTTTCCGGAGAGCTGTCCGCTGGGCGCACACCTGGGCGGATTTCAGCCCCGAGGGGGCCTCTGCTCCCTGGCCCCCCATCTGTTAGGAGGGGTCAGGCGGGAGAAAGGATGGCTGTGGCTTAAACAGGGGGGCTTTCTGCAGGCCTGTCCTCTGCTTCTGCATTTCTTTAGTTTCCAGAATCTAAAAGGAGTTGCGTCGATGCAAACACATAATTCAGCACAGCCCGAAGGAAGCAAGGGGCGCCTAGAGGCGGGGCTTCCTCCTTCCTGCACCAGGGGAGATGGCCCTGTTCTGACCAGGCGGGCACAGGGCTCTGCCAGGTTTGCAGGAAGTCAAGCAGACGTCAGCATGCCTGGGTCTGTTCTCTGTGGCAGGGAGGGGAGCTGGTGGGCATGGAAGTGACTTTCCTAACCCTGTCCAAGCATGGGCTTTGCCTGGAGAGCAGCTGGCCTCTCCGCCACCCCAAGGGTTCTAAGAGCCTGCGGTCAACGCGGCCTCAGGGGGGCGCCCCACTGGGAGGATGCCCAGGAGGGCCTGTGGGGAGCCCGGCCTTAAGGGGAACAGACCCGCCTTGCCTGTGGGAGCCCAGACTTCAGGGGGAACAGGCCAGCCTTGCCTGTGGGAGCCCAGGCTTCAGGTAGAAGAGGGCAGCCTTGCCTGTGGGAGCCTGGCCTTGAGATGGGACAGGCCCGCCTTGCCTGTGGGAGCCCGGCCTTGAGGTGGGACAGGCCCAACTTGCCTGTGGGAGCCTCGCCTTGAGGTGGGACAGGCCTGTCTTGCCTGTGGGAGCCCGGCCTTGAGGTGGGACAGGCCCGTCTTGCCTGTGGGAGCCCGGCCTTGAGGTGGGACAGGCCCGCCTTGCCTGTGGGAGCCCGGCCTTGAGGTGGGACAGGCCCGACTTGCCTGTGGGAGCCCAGGCTTCAGGTAGAACAGGGCAGCCTTGCCTGTGGGAGCCTCGCCTTGAGGTGGGACAGGGCCGCCTTGCCTGTGGGAGCCCAGGCTTCAGGGGAAACCGGCTCGCCTTGCCTGTGGGAGCCAAGGCTTCAGTTATAACAGGACACCCTTGCCTGTGGGAGCCCAGCATTGAGGTGGGACAACCCCGACTTGCCTGTGGGAGCCCAGGCTTCTGGTAGAACCAGCCAGCCTTGCTTGTGGGAGCCTGGCCTTGAGGTGGGACAGGCCCACCTTGCCTGTGGAAGCCTGGCCTTGAGATGGGACAGGCCTGACTTGCCTGTGGGAGCCCAGGCTTCAGGTAGAACAGGGCAGCCTTGCCTGTGGGAGCCCGGCCTTGAGATGGGAGAGGCCTGACTTGCCTGTGGGAGCCCAGGCTTCAGGTGGAAAAGTGCAGTCTTGCTTGTGGGAGCCTGGCCTTGAGGTGGGACAGGCCTGTCTTGCCTGTTAGAGCCTGGGCTTCAGGGGGAATAAGCCTGCCTTTCAATGAGAGCCCAGGCTTGGGGGAATAGGCCTGTCTTGCCTGTGGGAGCCCGGCTTTCAGGTGGAACAGGGCGGCCCTTCTGTGGGAGCCCGTCCTTGTGGTGGGACAGGACTGCCTTGCCAGTGGGAGCCCAGCCTTGAGGTAGAACAGGGCAGCCTTGCCTGTGGAAGCCCGGCCTTGAGGTAGAACAGGGCAGCCTTGCCTGTGGAAGCCTGGCCTTGAGGTGGGACAGGCCCGCCTTGCCTGTGGGAGTATGGCCTTGAGATGGGACAGGCCCAACCTGCCTGTGGGAGCCCAGGCTTCAGGTGGAACAGGGCACCCTTGCCTGTGGGAGCCCGGCCTTGAGGTGGGACAGGCCTGCCTTGCCTGTGGGAGTCCGGCCTTGAGGTGGGACAGGCCCGCCTTGCCTGTGGGAGCCCAGGCTTCAGGTAGAACTGGGCAGCCTTGCCTGTGGGAGCCCGGCCTTGAGGTGGGACAGGCCTGCCTTGCCTGTGGGAGTCCGGCCTTGAGGTGGGACAGGCCCGACTTGCCTGTGGGAGCCCAGGCTTCAGATGGAACTGGGCAGCCTTGCCTGTGGGAGCCCAGCCTTGAGGTGGGACAGGCCTGCCTTGCCTGTGGGAGTCCAGCCTTGAGGTGGGACAGACCTGACTTGCCTGTGGGAGTCCAGCCTTGAGGTGGGACAGACCTGACTTGCCTATGAGAGCCCAGGCTTCAGGTGGAACAGGGCACCCTTGCCTGTGGGAGCCCGGCCTTGAGGTGGGACAGGGCAGCCTTGCCTGTGGGAGCCCGTCCTTGAGGTGGGACAGGCCCGCCTTGCCTGTGGGAGCCCAGGCTTCAGGTGGAACAGGGCACCCTTGCCTGTGGGAGCCCGGCCTTGAGGTGGGACAGGCCTGCCTTGCCTGTGGGAGTCCAGCCTTGAGGTGGGACAGACCTGACTTGCCTGTGGGAGCCCAGGCTTCAGGTGGAACTGGGCAGCCTTGCCTGTGGGAGCCTCGCCTTGAGGTGGGACAGGCCCATCTTGCCTGTTAGAGCCTGGGCTTCAAGGGGAATAAGCCTGCCTTTCAGTGAGAGCCCAGGCTTGGGGGAATAGGCCTGTCTTGCCTGTGGGAGCCCGGCTTCAGGTGGAACAGGGCGGCCCTTCTGTGGGAGCCTGGCCTTCAGGTGGAACAGGCCCACCTTTACTGTGGGAGCCCAGCCTTGAGGTGGGACAGGCCCCTCTTGCCTGTGGGAGCCCAGGCTTCAGGTGGAAAAGTGCAGCCTTGCCTGTGGGAGCCCGGCCTTGAGGTGGGACAGGGCAGCCTTGCCTGTGGGGGCCCGGCCTTGAGGTGGGACAGGCCCGCCTTGCCTGTGGGAGCCCGGCCTTGAGGTGGGACAGGCCCACCTTGCCTGTGGGAGCCCGGCCTTGAGGTGGGACAGGGCAGTCTTGCCTGTGGGGGCCCGGCCTTGTGGTGGGACAGGCCCGCCTTGCCTGTGGGAGCCCAGCCTTCGGGGGAACAGGCCCGCCTTGCCTCCTCCGCTCATTTGTTCACACGTCTGGGCTGGATTCTTTTCAAACAAAGACTCTGAGGCAAAAGAGGTGCAGAAATACCACTCTAGGTCTTCGAAGATGGCTGTCCACTCGCCGTGCGAACGCAAACACTTCCTGCCGCACGTCAGGAGCACACGCACCGGGGCCCGCTCTTCCCTGCAGGGTCGGCCTCGGGGTGTCCAGTCCAGGGCCCGGGGCCCCGGGGCGGTGGGCTGAGCCCTGGGTGGGCTGTCAGAGAACTGATGTGGCCTCGGGGCACGGTTCCCGAGGAGAGCATTTTGAGTTGAGAGACCCACCCCTTGAGAGCCAGACAAACTCCAGATACTGTCCGAGCAGACCGTGACAGAGACTTGCACGCCTGGGGCACGTCCAGCCACACTGACGTCTGTGACGCGTCCATCACAGGTGGGCTTTGTCAGCAACACAAATCTGAAGCAGTTTTGGTCTCTGCCCTTGAGATAAGATCGGATGATATTCTATTATTTAAAGTGTTCTAATGCACCCCACTCCAGTACTCTTGCCTGGAAAATCCCATGGATGGAGGAGCCTGGTGGGTTGCAGTCCATGGGGTCGCTAAGAATCAGACACAACTGAGCGACTTCCCTTTCACTTTTCACTTTCATGCATTGGAGAAGGAAATGGCAACCCACTCCAGTGTTCTTGCCTGGAAAATCCCATGGACAGAGGAGCCTGGTGGGCTGCAGTCCATGGGGTCGCAAAGAGTCGGACATGACTGAGCGACTTCACTTTCACTTTTCACTTTCATGCATTGGAGAAGGAAATGGCAACCCACTCCAGTGTTCTTGCCTGGAGAATCCCAGGGACGGGGGAGCCTGGTGGGCTGCCGTCTATGGGGTCACACAGAGTCGGACACGACTGAAGTGATTTAGCAGCAGCAGCAGCAATGCATCATAGCTCGTCCTGGGTGAATCAGAAAGTGGTTGCCACCAACAATGATCGCACAGTAATCCTCTTTGCCAAGGTTTCTCTCCCTGCTGTGTGCTTCCTGCCAGGCGTGGGGGACCCCCGGCCCCTGTCTCCGGCAGCAGGGTCGGGCCATCCATCAGGCTGGGGCTGCTCGTCTGGGCTGGCGGGGCTGGGATCGACCCTGTCTGTGAGCCCAGCCAGCTCGCCCTGCTGGGGCAGCTCCTGGGGCATCTTCTGCCTGGGCTCCCAGAGTCTGGGGTTCAGGACCCTCCACTGCCCCTGCCCTCCTGGTTCAGCTCTTCCTGAACCCCAGGTGGTGTTCCCTGGGACTACCTCCCAGGTTAACCGTTCGCCAGGAAGACATGCAGGCATGAAAGCCGGGTGGGCAGGGAGCTCTTGGCTGTCTGCACACAGCGGGGAATGGTGGGGGCACAGGGCAGAGCCCTTCCGGGCATGCTCGCTGAGGCCGAGGACTGCGCCCCGCTTCAAGGTGTGAGCAGAGGGCTGCTGATGGCCTCGGCGGTGGGTCTGGACCACGTGTGGCCACATTCAGCCCTGGGCTCCCGCTCCTGCAAGGCTGCCCCAGCCACATGGCCTGCAGGATGCCGTCTAGAGAGCGAGGGTTTCAGGATGGCCCCTCCTGACCTAGAGGAGCTGAGGCCCTGGAGGAGGAAGAACCCACTCGACAGCCTGTCCCCCACACAGGCGCTGGGACTGCCGATCACGGTGGGCTGGGGGGTGCCCTGGGGAGCTGGCCACCTCAGATCTCACCAGTCCCTTCAGCACGGTCCTCCATAGACTGTGGTCTAGGCTGGCCTGGGAGCGGGGGGCTCCCTGGAACCAGGCTCTCCCCCTCGGGCTGGGGTGAGGCTCTGCCCCTCCCCGCACCCTGGAGCTGGCCTTGTTTCTGATGACGAACCCAGTGAGTCCATTCAGGGCAACGAGGGCATGGAAGGGCAGGAAGGAACTCCTGTGGTCCTGACGCTGAGATTTCCTAACACTTCAGCCCATTTCCTAGGACACGCACATGCCTGCCCGTGCATGCAGGCAGGCCTGCACACACGGACGCACTTGGGTTTTGTAGCCAAACGGGCTGAATCCAAGACTCCGAGTCTCAGCTCAGCGCTGCACGTTGGAGATGGGGTGACCGTAACGGTGACGACTCCGCAGCGCGGCTCGAGTGTGGATTCCCAGCTCAGCGCTGCTCGAGTGTGGATTCCCAGCTCAGCGCTGCTCGAGTGTGGCTTCTCAGCTCAGCGCGGCTCGAGTGTGGATTCCCAGCTCAGCGCTGCTTGAGTGTGGCTTCTCAGCTCAGCGCTGCTCGAGTGTGGATTCCCAGCTCAGCGCTGCTCGAGTGTGGATTCCCAGCTCAGCGCTGCTCGAGTGTGGCTTCCCAGCTCAGCGCTGCTCGAGTGTGGCTTCCCAGCTCAGCGCGGCTCGAGTGTGGATTCCCAGCTCAGCGCTGCTCGAGTGTGGATTCCCAGCTCAGCGCTGCTCGAGTGTGGCTTCTCAGCTCAGCGCTGCTCGAGTGTGGATTCCCAGCTCAGCGCTGCTCGAGTGTGGATTCCCAGCTCAGCGCTGCTCGAGTGTGGCTTCTCAGCTCAGCGCGGCTCGAGTGTGGATTCCCAGCTCAGCGCTGCTCGAGTGTGGCTTCTCAGCTCAGCGCTGCTCGAGTGTGGATTCTCAGCTCAGCGCTGCATGTTGGAGACGGGGTGACCGTAACGGTGACGACTCCGCAGCGCGGCTCGAGTGTGGATGAGAAGAACAGTGTAAAGAAAGCCCCAGGGCAGACTCTCTCCTGGTGAACACACGCGTGTGCTGTGTGTGCACACTTGCCCATGGGGCAGGGAGACAGTTCAGAGACCACCGCCCCCATGCAGTATTTGAACACCGCCCTGACGATAGCCCTGAAATGTCTTCCTTCCTCATCTTCTGTGTGTCCACCCGAGGGTGTCCCAAGCTGCTCCGCAGGGTGTCCATCTGGCCTGGCGGCCGCAGCGTGACTGGCCTGCAGCCTGGGCTTTGCGACGCAGCCCTGGCCTGACACCCGCACCTCCGGCCGGGCGCACCGACCGTCCCTCCTCTGTCCTGGGGAGGGCGTGATGCAGGATGTCCAGGCCTCACGGTCTCGGCCCCGCCAGCCCGCTCCTGTCTGCTCCTCACCAGATCCACAGCTCTGTCCATGAGCTGCCAGCCCGGGACACCCGGCGCTATTGACAGGATGAGGTGGGGCTGGTGTCTGTGCAGAAGGCGTGAAGGTCTTCACCCCAGCCAGGCTGCGGGGCAGGGTCTCGGGCACCATAACCGGCAGTGCTGGTCCAGGGCCTTGGGGGTTCGGAGGTCAGCCGGCTGGGACCCCCAGGCTCCAGCTCCGGGTAGTGCACATGGACAGAACCCAAGTTCTCCATGTGTGACCCCCCCCGTGCCCCCGGCTTGGCCACCAGACCAGCGTCTGCATCCTGGAGGGGGAGTGGTCCCCCTACTCAGGGGTGAAGCGCCTGACCTCAGGGACCCCAGGGGGTAAGCACAAGGCCCCCTCCTGCCAACCTGCCTCCCCGAACGCAACTGCCCTTCCTTTTTTTATTATCATTAAAGTTTATCTTTTATTTTTATTGAAGGATAATTGCTTTACAGACTTTTGCTGTTTTCTGTCAAACCTCAACGTGACTCAGCCACAGATATACACATATCCTCTCCCTTTTGAGCCTCCCCCCGTCTCCCTCCCCATCCCACCTCTCTAGGTTGATACAGAGCCCCTGTTTGACCGATGAATGGATGAAGCAGTCGCGGTACATATACACGGTGGAATACTACTCAGCCACGGAAAGGAGCACATTGGAGTCAGTGCTACCGAGGTGGGTGACCCTGCCCTTCTTTTTAGCAGCTCATCCTACCCCTGGGAGTCTTGATCTCACAGAGAGAGGAGGGGTGGCCAGGTCCTACATGACTTCAGGTGGGGGGCTCAGGATCTGGCGGGAGCCTGGGATGGGGGGATGCTGAGACAGGAGGCTGCGTGCGTGCCCTGTGTGCCCGTCACCTCCATGCAGGGACCTCCCCACAGGCACACCCAGATGACCCTCAGCAAGGTGCACTCTGGCCCATCCTTGTACTGAGCCCCACGGACTCTGCTGGAAACTGGACCCAGGGACACACGGGCCATGTCTGTAATCCCCTGTAACCATGCAGACTTGGTTTGGGGCCAGACTTGGATTTTTTTTTTTTGATGTTCTGTGTTTGCTCATTCTAGGCAAATCACTAGGCTCTGCTTTGAAGGGAAAAGGATTAAAAGGCCATAAAGCGGCCTCTTTGACATTAAATTGCTTTAATATTTTGAGGAGGTAAATGCAAATACATTGGAATCAGACGCAATGCTTCCATCAGATGCACCACGTTCGACGTCTCAGGGGAACTCGGTCAGAAACATGCCGGGGTTCTGAGGCCCCCGCCCCGCCGTAAGACCTGCATCTGTGTCCACATCCTTCATCGTCAGATGAGGTGTGTTTTCAACAGGTCCACACTGTTCTCCACGTGACTCCGAGGTCAGAAAAGCCCCACCATGTCTCTCTCTGAAATGCACTGCCTTGCGGGCATCAGCGGCTGTCAAGGGGAAGAGGGACCTTCTTCCAACTGAAGTCCATCCAGAGGGGTGAGATCGCAGTCTCCCCTCCTGTGGAAGCTGGATGCCCAGTCTTGGTGCAGATGAGCATTCGTTTCTTTGAGGACAGCTAGTTTGTAGCATTACTGTTGGCGCAGAGTCAGACACGACTGCCGCGACCTAGCAGCAGCGTTCTTGTTCGGTCATTTAAAACACACGCTAACGATCTCAGGTGGGAGGGGAGGACGGCCCTCTGACAACAGCCCGCTGCGCTCCTCGGGGCAGCAGGTCTCCGTGGTCCCAGCCCAGGCTCCTCACTCACCAAGGTCCGCTTGGGACACCTGGGTCTTCACGACACTGCGGGGTCGCAGCTCGCTGCCTGCCTCCACCTGCTGTCAGAGTCTCAGGGATGGGGGTCCAGAAATGGCACTTCTAACAGGTTTTCTTGCTGATGGACCCACAACATTTAAGCACTGCTGGCCCCCATATTCAGTCCCAAAGTAGTGTCCGACTCTCTGTGGACTGCGGCATGCCAAGCTTCCCCGTCCTTCACTATCTCCCAGAGTTTGCTGAATCGGTGATGCCATCCAGCCATCTCATCCTCGGTCGTCCCCTTCTCCTCCTGCCCACAATCCCTCCCAGCATCAGGGTCTTTTCTAATGAGTCAGTTCTTTGCATTAGGTGGCCAGAGTATCGGACCTTCAGCTTCAGCATGAGTCCCTCCAATAAATATCCAGGGTTGATCTCCTGTAGGATGGACTGGTTGTATCTCCTTGCAGTCCAAGGGACTCTCAAGAGTCTTCTCCAATACCACAGTTCAAAAGCATCAATTCTTCAGTGCTCAGCTTTCCTTATGGTCCAGTTCTTACATCCATACGTGACCACTGGAAAAACCACAGGTTTGGCTATACGGACCTTTGTTGGCAAAGTGATATCCCTGCATATCTCAGCATATTTTTAATATGCTGTCTAGGTTTTTCATAGCTTTCTTTCCAAGGAGCAAGCATCTTTTAATTTCATGGCTGGAGTCACCATCTGCAGTGATTTTGGAGCCCAAGACCACTGCCCTAAAGGGTGCTTTTTAGGGGTTAACTCTTCCTGAGCCCTTGAGAACAATTACCGATCCTTTCATTCATTCCGAAATGCACTCGCGTGCCAGACACTGCTCTGTGAATTGTAAGACTGCCTGGTGGGCCCCCTCCTGGATAAGCCCCTCCACCTGGGTGAAGGCAGAACTGCAGATGTGACCTGTGATGGACACGACCCCTGTGGTTCTGTCCTGAATCGAGAGACTCAGTCCAGAGGGGAAGGGACGGTCTGGAGGTCAGAGAGCAGGGTGCCAGGAAGACCCACCCAGCTGGCCTGGAAGGAAGCACGGGTACCTGCATGAAACCCCTATGGGGGCAGTAGGCAGACTCAGGACATCAGGAGCAACCAGGAAAAGACCCCAGTTCTACCAGTACCTGAGGGGCGTGGACCGGAACCTCAGTCCTCTGAGGTGAGCTGAGCCCAGCGACACTCGCCTCATCTTGGAGAGACCTGGATGACCGACCTGCCCGCCCAGCCTCCTGAGCACGGAGACCGTGAGATGCCACCTGGGTGCTGCCAGTGGCTTGTTCCCTTGTGCAGGAGGTATGGCTCGGGCTCCAGAGGAGGGGAGAGGCCCTGTCCCCACAGGGCTTGCTATCTAGTGGGGAGACCCCAGCAGAGAGGACGCCGCAGTGGATCTCATAACGGTTATGAAAAAAGGTCAGTTCAGGTGAAGACGCAGGGAGTGGGCAGGGTGCAGGTGAACACAGGAAAGTCAGAGACGAGTGTGGGCTGGGAAGGGGGCCCTCCTGGGGCACAGGGCGACGGAGGGCGGGGGGGGCACAGGGGGGGCGATGGAGGGCAGGGGGGGCACAGGGGGTGGCATGGAGGGCAGGGTGGGGGTACAGGGGGTGGACGTGCCGGGCAGGGTGGGGCACAGGGGTGTGTGGAGGGCAGGGTGGGGGCACAGGGGGTGGACGAGCCGGGCAGGGTGGGGCACAGGGGGGGCGTGGAGGGCAGGGGGGGGCACAGGGGGGGCGTGGAGGGCAGGGTGGGGGTACAGGGGTGTGTGGAGGGTAGGGTGGGGGTACAGGGCAGTGGTGTGGAGGGCAGGGTGGGGCACAGGCTGCAGCTCCCCGGCTCCCCTGAGTGTGGTCCTGCCCACCCACCCGCTCTGGCCATGTTTCTGCCCGGAGCGGACCCGCGTCTGAGAGGACAGATGCCCTGAGGGCACCTCCGCACCTCGGCACACCCTTCCTGCTCCCCAGCCCTCTGTGGGGCCCCAGCAGTTCCTGGGCCCTTTGCTCCTCAAACGCTGTGGCTGGAGTGCAGCCTGCAAACGGGGAGCAGCCCCCGGAGGGGAGCCCGCAGGGACCCCAAGCTTCCCAGAACCGGGTGGGACGCGTCTCCCCTGGAGCCCTGGCCTGGCCTCAGGGCAGGGGTCAGGGTCTGGAGATGCCTCAGGGCAGGGGTCAGGGTCTGGAGATGCCCCCCTCAGGGCAGAGGTCAGGGTCTGGAGATGCCCCCTTCAGGGCAGAGGTCAGGGTCTGGAGACACCCCCTTCAGGGCAGAGGTCAGGGTCTGGAGACGCCCCCTCAGGGCAGGGGTCAGGGTCTGGAGACACCCCCTTCAGGGCAGAGGTCAGGGTCTGGAGATGCCCCCCTCAGGGCAGGGGTCAGGGTCTGGAGACACCCCCTTCAGGGCAGAGGTCAGGGTCTGGAGATGCCTCAGGGCAGGTGTCAGGGTCTGGAGATGCCCCCTCAGGGCAGGGGTCAGAGTCTGGAGACACCCCCCTCAGGGCAGAGGTCAGGGTCTGGAGACACCCCCTTCAGGGCAGAGGTCAGGGTCTGGAGACACCCCCTTCAGGGCAGAGGTCAGGGTCTGGAGACGCCCCCTCAGGGCAGGGGTCAGGGTCTGGAGACACCCCCCCTCAGGGCAGAGGTCAGGGTCTGGAGATGCTTCAGGGCAGAGGTCAGGGTCTGGAGACACCCCCTTCAGGGCAGAGGTCAGGGTCTGGAGACGCCCCCTCAGGGCCGTGGTCAGGGTCTGGAGACTCCCACCTCAGCCTCGTCCAGAGAAGCCACCAGAAGGGCCTGGGAGTGGCTGGAGGGCCCATCCCCTGAGCCAGGGGCGTCGGCTCTCAGAGGCCCTCTGCCCTGAGCTGGGTGGCGGCGTGTGCACGGCCACATCTGAGCCCCGTGAGATCTCAGGCAAGTCGTCTGCCCATCAAAGTGCCTCAAAGGACCAACAGAGCAGATAGCAGAAACGTGTCCTCCCAAGGCCAGAGGCTGAGAGTCTGAGATGCAGGGTGAGCGGGACCAGGGAGGATGCGCTGGGCCAGCCCTTGGTGCCCACATCCCTCCAGCCTCCACGGGGCAGGCTCCTCTGTGTAAGGACGCACTCATGTCAGATGAGGGCCCTAGCCACCTTATTTTGACATGACCCCCTGTGACACGCCCTGTGTCCAGGTAAGACCATACTGGGAGGGGCGTGCTGGGGTCAAGACTGTCTTCTTATCTGGGGGGACACACGTTCTCCCCACAATGCCCTCTAGTCTTTAAGTTGCCTCCTCCGAAAAGATAAGTGGTAACTAACTCGGAAGCGTTTCATGAGATGATGGATGTAACTGACTTGATTCTGTTCTGGACCCGGGAGTGTGGGGGATTCTCCCAGGGAAGCCCCGGGTCTGGAAGGTGGCTGCTGGAACAAAGACTCAGGCTGCACGGCTGGTTTTCCGCTGTAAGAGACTCAAAGCTTCAGGCCTGATGGATCCTGGAGCAGAAGAAACTCAGAGGAACCCTTTTCATCTGAGGTCCAATAACTGGACTCTCAATCTCCTCCTTGGGGGATTTCTGCTTAAGAAATTCTTGACAACGTGATTATTCCCAGACAGCAGAGTCATGGAAATAAAAATGTAATCGTAGGCTTGGACTTGTACATAAAGATAAACAGATTGGGGGGAACACATGTGTCATCGGGCTGAAATGAACCTATTGAAAAACAAGAGGCCTGTGAGGACTCAGGGAAGGTAAATAGACCTTGTTTTATAAATGACACAGTAAAGGTCCTTCAAACAGAGCTGTGGACCTCGGCGTGGGAAACGTTCCGAGTGATCTTTTCCAGTCCTGCTGAGATCAGCCTCTGCATATTTCCTGTTAAATAAAAGCCCTGGGATGTGCAACAGATTTAGCCGAACAAACAGAAGACGTTGGCGAAGCTGATAACCGATTCCCGGAGGGCTGGGTCTCCGAGCGGAAGGAATTTGGATGGAGAGAGAGCAGACACAGCCAGAGGAGCTTAGACCTTGATGCTCGACTCCGTCCTCCCGCTCACCTCCCGGCAAAGCCTGGCCGCTTCTGAGCTAGTCTGACAGCGGTAGCCTGGCAGCTGGATCTGTGGAGGCGCAAACGTGTGCTCTCTCTGCCCATCGACGGGCGTGGCGGCCTTGCGGGTCGCGAGCCGACGTGTCCTACTTAGGCCAGTACGGATTCATCATCGTCGGGCACGAGCTCCCCGGGTTTTTTCCAAGAACGGAAATGGACACGTTAATTTATCTTCATTTTCTCTCTTACGTCTCTTGTGGTCAGTGAAATGCGTTTTCCAGGTGACTGATTGGGGTCAGAAGTGTCTGCGGGGGAGCAGAGGGAAACCATTGTCCTCTGGATGCCTTCAAGATGTTACAGGAAATGAGTGCATGCTGGTTCGCCTACTCAAGCAGCTAATACTCCATTTACACTCTAGCCCAGGGGCTGACTCGCAGACTTCCCTTAGAGTGCCCCGCGATGAACCCCCAGAGGGAGAGCAAAAGCCCCTCCCCCCGCTTGGAGTCCCTTTTTCTACGTGAAGCCAAGGCCAGACTCCTTTCCAGTTCGCTTGCTACGGGCCGCCTCCTGGTCCATGCTGTGGCCAGCTCACCCATCAAATGCTCAGAGTCCTCTGCGAGCCCCTGGGATGTGCCGTGGATGGCAGGCTCTCTGCTCCCTGGGCCCTGGTCCATGAATTCAGCCTGATCCAGATCTGGTGTTTTCCACCATTAGCCACAAGTTTCCTGGATTTCTATCTGTATAATTAGATAAACCAGGGTGGAAGAGGGATGAGAGAGGCCGGTGAGTGACAGCAGCCGTGGTGTGACTGGCAGCCAGGGCGCAGCCCTCTCGGGCTCCTGAGGCACGCGGAGGACGCGGGCTTTCTTCTGATGGTACTAGAGTCACTCAGGTGTTTCATCGGGGACTGACATTACGTGACTGGTGTTTTTAGGTAAGCTTGTTCTGCCTGCTGTGTCGAGAAACTGAGTACAGAGCACAGAGGGAAGCAGCAGCTAAGACGTGATCTAGATGGTCCTGTGGCCCAGGCAGACGTGGCAGTGAAGGTGTGGGCTGGCTGGAGCCTGGACAGAGTGTGAGGCGGAGGCGGAGAGCGTCCTAACTAATGGAGTGTGAGAAAACTCTGAGGCTCTTGACTTACACAATGGGCAGGATGGAGCTGACCACAGCTGATGGAGCTGTCCACGGGTGATGGAGCAGTCCACGAACAGTGGAGCTGTTCTCAGTGAGGGAGCTAGTCCCGGTAACAGCACTGGTCCCTGATAATGGAGCTATCCCCGAATAATGGAGTTATCCTCAGTGATGGAGTTGCTGAATTAATGGAGTTGTCCACAGATGGTAGAGCTGTGCCCATGATGGGGCTGTCTCCACGATGAAGCTTTCCCTGATGATGGACCTGTCCCCATGATGGAGCTGTCCCCGATGAAGGAGCTGTCCCCATGATGGAGCTGTCCCCACGATGGAGCTGTCTCCATGATGGAGCTGTCCCCGATGAAGGAGCTGTCCCCGATGAAGGAGCTGTCCCCATGATGGAGCTGTCCCCACGATGGAGCTGTCCCCACGATGGAGCTGTCCCCATGGTGGAGCTGTCCCGGATGATGGAACTGTCCCCCATGATGGACCTGTCCCTGATGGTGGAGCTGTCCCCATGATGGAGCTGTCCCCGATGAAGGAGCTGTCCCCATGATGGAGCTGTCCCCACGATGGAGCTGTCCCCATGATGGAGCTGTCCCGGATGATGGAACTGTCCCCGATGAAGGAGCTGTCTCCATGTTGGGGCTGTCCCTGATGGTGGAGCTGTCCGCATGATGGAACTGTCCCCGATGAAGGAGCTGTCTCCATGTTGGGGCTGCCCCTGATGGTGGAGCTGTCTCCATGTTGGGGCTGCCCCTGATGGTGGAGCTGTCTCCATGTTGGGGCTGCCCCTGATGGTGGAGCTGTCTCCATGTTGGGGCTGCCCCTGATGGTGGAGCTGTCCCCCATGACGGACCTGTCCCTGATGGTGGAGCTGTCTGCATGATGGAGCTGTCCCTGATGGTGGAGCTGTCCGCATGATGGACCTGTCCCTGATGGTGGAGCTGTCCGCATGATGGAGCTGTCCCTGATGGTGGAGCTGTCCCGGATGATGGACCTGCCCCTGATGGTGGAGCTGTCTCCATGTTGGGGCTGTCCCTGATGGTGGAGCTGTCCGCATGATGGACCTGTCCCGGATGAGGTGGGTTAATTCACGGGAGGAGCAGCAGGTGGGATGAAGGAGATTATGGTTTGGGTCTGGGGAGCCAATTAGACATTCAAGGAGAAATGGTGTGAGGCAATGGGCCATGGCAAGAAGGAGGGAGGGAAGCTTTCTTCCTGTTTGGTGCCCTTTTGCACGTGATGCAACTTTCTTAATCTGTGCTCATTATTACCTGCAGAATTTTTAAAAACTCAGAGTTACAAGAACACGGGGCTGTCTGAGGCACTGCTTCTTTTCTCGATCATATGCTGGGTCCCAAACCCCGAGAATGTCTCTGCGAGACCTACGGTGTGTGAACCCCTTGGCTCTGGCTGATTTCAGAGGGAAACAGAAGGTGAAGCACCAACTGTAGGTCCGAGAACTGCCGATGAGGCGGAGTCAGGCTGGGCATCAGCCTCAGAACCTCCCCGGGGCTCCGGATGCGGGCCTGGGGAGCCCCTAGACCTGGGGAAGGAGACCCCAGGACAGCGGGGCGGGCAAGGACCCCTCGGTGCTTCCTGCGGGGAGGAGGTGCGGCCGTGTGGGACCTACATTTGCTCAAGCGAATCAGGCTGGAATCAAGGGCGCCAGTTTCGGTTTTCTACCATAGAAAGCTTGTTCCTCAACCCCTGAAAGCACAGCTGTGGCTGACTGCTTAGCCGAACCTGCCCGCGTGTCTCCCGAGCGGAGCTGTGTTTACGCTTGGGCAGCTCAGAGCCCTGCCTTCCTGTCCAAGCCAGATAGTCACCCACAAGCTTCCTCAGGCCTGGGGGAGGTTATGGAGCCTCACAGGAGCATCTCTGCCTCCTCAGCCTCCCAGCAGACGGACAGCCCGCCATCCAGTGTGCCCGGCAGAAGCCGCAGCGCTCATGCTTCATCCCCGCGGGGAGCGGGATCCTGCGCTCCACCCAGGGCCGGGCCTCTCTCCTCACCCTCTTTACTGAAGCATCAAAACAGCCAAAGGTGGGCCCTACATCCCCAGTTCGTACGTGAGCGCTCCGTCGTGTCTGACCCTTTGCAGCCCCGTGGACTGCCAAGCTCCTCTGTCCATGGGATTCTCCAGGCCGGAATACTGGAGCAGGTTCCTATTCCCTGCTCCGGGGCCTCTTCCTGATCCAGGGATCGAACCCATGTCTCCTCCCTCAGCGGGAGGACTCTCTACCACTGCGAACTGGTGGCCAACCCTGGGCCTTTGGAGCCCGAGGCCCTGGGTGTGACTGTGAGAAGCGAAGGAACATTCTCTCATTTGTGAAAGGCTGGCTCACTCTTCTCAGCTCATCACAACTCTGTTTTGCAGATGAAATACATTCCAGTGTAGATGAAATGCTCAGAACCCCGCTGGCCCCCAGGCCACCGACAGGAGCAAGGCCCGCGTGGTCAGCTGCGGGCCTGTGTCCACCCTCTGCCCCTCCCCCTCCAGCGTCCTCCTTGGGGTGCAGATGGTCACCATCGTGACACAGCCGGGCGTCCGCTGGGCCCCAGGGAGGGCAGTGTCCATGGGAAGCCTTGCTCAGGTCAGGGCGATCGGGGAGGAAGAGGGTGCTGGAGAGTTGAGGTGGCAGAGTGGCCTCCCTTGTGCGGGGAACCCGGGGCCTCGGGCCCCCCCCACCATGGCGACCCTCCCGCCGGCAGGCCGGGCTGCGTCCAGGCTGGAGCTGGGCCTGCTCTCCCCTAATGGGGGTCCCTGGAGACGATCAGACTCTGAACCTGGGGGAGCAGCGTCCATCTGGGTTTTCTTCCTAGTTATTGTGGACCTGTGACTGCCTTTCCAGATCTCTTTGGGAACCTGTTTTTTTCCCCTTGGCCACAGTGAGGGCTGGGAGTTCTGATCTTTGTGTGAAGAAGGAAGAGACCCCAGAGGGAGGCAGGGCTCTGCTGGTCCCACATGGGCTGAGCATTGCAATTTCATGGCGGTTCAGGTCTCTCTATTTCAGGCTCAGCCGGATTATACCTGAAAGTTCTTTTTTCCGTCCAGAAACTGTCAAACACTGAACGATTCACTGAGAAAGACCGAGCCACAATTACGGAATGAATCATATGCATTTTAATAAAGATTTAAGTCAAATATTTATGAGAAAAGCTAAAAATACGCTGGTAGCTGCTGTGTGGTTCTGATCCTCAGCCAGGAGAGCGAACAGGGAAAGCTCCTTGCTGCCTCGCTCAGCTCCAGCCTGATTCTTGCTTCTGTGTCTCCTGGTGGGGGGCGGGGGAGCTAGGAATCCTGGGTGCTGACCTATTCTCCCAAGACAAACCTGGGGAGATGTTTACAGGGCGCTCCCAGCCTCCAGTCACACCCCGTAAGGTTTAGACGGAGAGGCGCCCCGGCCCACAGGTTGCATTCCTCTGTTGCCTCTGGTCTCTGCCTTTAACAGGGAGCAGAAGGGCATGGCACCCGACTCCAGTATCCTCACCGGGGAAATCCCACGGATGGAGGAGCCTGGCGGGCCACAGTCCAGGGGGTCGCTCAGCATCAGACACGACCGAGCGATGCAGCTTGCATACACGTGGATGCTCTTTATGGAAAGTCTGCTTCGAAATGCTTCCTTCTGTGGATGCAGGGAGATGAGATTTCATGGTTTTCCTGGATTTTGACAGAAAGACGACCGACACCAGACGCAGCCTGGATCCTGGAGAATGCAGAGAACCATGCTAGCTGCATCTTCAGAGCTGACCCCGGGTCACGTGCTGGACAGCTGGGCGCACAGGTGGCTGCAGGGGCGAGCTGTCTCTGACTCCTGGGTCTCTGCTCACGAAGGCCACCTGCCCTTCTAAGGGGGACACGGTGTCTCCGCTTGACTCTGAAGCAGAATTCCACTGATGGGTGGCTCCCAGGACAGATGGTATGCTCCCACACCCTGCAGACTGGACGTCCGAGACTGCTGTGTCCTCAGGGGTGGTTTCTGGCGGGCCCCTCTCTCGGGCTCGTTCGTGGACGGCTGCCTTCCGGCTCTGTCCTCACGTGGCCTTGTGTGTGGAGAGCCCAGGGCTGGGGCTCCGTGTCTCCTCTCTTCTCACAGGGACTTAAGCCTGCTGGGCCGTGACCTCAGCTGACCTACTAACCCCCTGAAGACCCAGCTCCACGTTCAGCCTTGCTGGGCAGCAGGGCGTGGGTGCGTGCATGTAGAGGGGGGCCACAGTTCAGTCCAGCACAAAGAGGGTAGGTGTGAGCAGGAGGAAGCCTGCTGTGGGTGCAGCCTCCCCCTACCCGGCCCTCCCCTACCCGGGCCCTCCCCTACCCGGGCCGAGGACGCGCGTCTTCCTGCACCTGGCCTCCACCTTTGGGGCTGCCCAGCCATGTGCCCCCTCCCTGGCCCCCATGCGAGCTCCGTGTGCTCGAGGGGACGCAACGGATGGACCCCAGGAATGTCCTGAGATGCCTCCCTGGTCCGATGGCCTGCCTGCTATCCCGCACAGCGGAGGCTGTGTGGATCAGACCGCCCTGGGGAGGCCTGGCCCTGATGACCGTCCTGTGGGGCCCTTTGAACAGCTGGTTCAGCTCTCACTCCTGGCATTTTCACCCTCTGAAGTTGGAGGGGCTCTGATATTTGAGGACCAGCGTCATCATTCTGGGGAGAAGATGACAAATCGGTAGCCCTTTGGTGGATATGAACACAGACTGTGTCCACAAACGAAGCAGGCCGGTCGCAGGGAGAGCCCAGACCTGCTCCAGAAGCTAACGAAACCTAAATAATTGGCTTTACCACTTAGAAATTATGTCGGAGGGCAAAGAAGACGATTTTTAAAAATACTCTCTCATGACTCGAAAATAAAACACAGTTTCTGTTCGGTCTTAAATATTCACACAAAATCACCTCTTTGGAGGTTAAAAAAAAAGACTAAATGGTCTCAGCCAAAAAGTTTTCAGAACGTTATGAGTCATGAATACAGGATTATAATGTGAGTCTGTGAGTAAACCTGGCTGCAGGCAGAGTTCCGTTCTGTGCGGGGTGGGGTGCGTGCTCAGGTAAACCCGACTGCAGGGCAGAATTCTGTTCTGTGCAGGGTGGGGTGTGTGCTCAGAGGAGAGGGGTCCTGTGAGCCCGGGGGGGCAGGGTGCGGGGGTCGTGGGGGCATGCGGGAGGCAGGGGGGCGCTAGGGGTGCACATGAGGGCAGGGGGGTCGGGGGGGGGCATGAGGGGGTCGGGGGGGCATGAGGGGGTCGGGGGGGCGCTAGGGGTGCGCATGAGGGCAGGGGGGTTGTGGGGTGTGCAGGGGCAGGGGATGCGCGGGTGGGGGCTCGCAGGCGCACGGGGAGCCGGTGTTTCTCTCGGCTGCGGTGCTTTCTGCTTCTGGCTTTGCCAGTCATGCGGCTGGAAGACGTAGCTCCACGTTCCTCCTTTAAAACCCTGCTTGATTCACCAGCATCAGCCTGATCTGTTGATCCACACACACCCCGGAAGAGAAGTAAGGGTCTTTTTTTTAACCATTTCAGTTTGCAGCTGCTGACACATTGTCATGCAAATGTTTCCTCCGGTGTCCACAGGCGCTGTGAGCTTTAATCAGACTCAGACTTGCCTCTGGGTCTTGTGTCTTGTCCCCAGTGCTGAACAGTGATCCTGGTTGCAAACCGACTCACAAGCGACACCGGCTTCCTGCTCTCGCAGGACGCTCTACCTAGACAAAGAGGAGGCCTGTCTATCGATTAACAGTGACCTCTCCATCAGTGAGCTTCCCTGGTGGCTCAGCTGGTAAACAATCCTCGCGCAATGTGGGAGACCTGGGCTCAATCCCTGGCTTGGGAAGATCCCCTGGAGGAGGGAAAGACTGCCCACTCCAGGATTCTGGCCTGGAGAGTTCCATGGACTGTATAGTCCATGGGGTCACAAAGAGCTGGACACGACTGAGCGACTTTCACTTCTCCATCAATGGGCTCTCCCTGGTGGTTCTGTGGTAAAGAATCTGCCAGCCAATTCAGGAGACATGGGTTCAGCCCTGGAGTTGGGAAGACTCCCTAGAGAAGGAAATAGCAACCCACTCCAGTGTTCTTGCCTGGGAAATCCTACGGACAGAGGAACCTAGCGTGAGGCAGTCCACGGACAGAGCTGAGAGCCTGAAGAACCACACAGCAGAGCAGCTCAGTGACCTGCTGCCCCTGCTCCGCCTGCACCGCCCGCACGCACGGCCAGCTCCCGGGGCAGGGGGCAGGCAGCCACCACAGCTCCCGCAAGGCCAGACCCAGGATCAGAGGGGCGGCAACAGCGCAAGAGGGACAACGGGGCTTTTCCAGGAAGCCCCCCAGCAAGCCCCGCGGGCGGCGTGACGGGACCCTGGGGGCTTCTCCAGGTGGGCCCAGGGGGTGACCTCCCCCCCACCAAGGGCTTGGGTACGCGACCCCAGCACAGGTCAGAAGGTCCTGGGGCTTTGACAGGCAGGACTGTGAAAGGCTAATCGTGAGCTGTGATCAGAGCCGGAGAGTGGGGAGGAAGCCACCGCTCCTCCTGCCCCGACCACAGGCCTCGGCCCAGACCCGGCCTCTGCACGGGGGAACCACGAGCTCGCGGGGAGGAGGCCCTCGGGGCTGCTGCGGGGCCCAGCCTCTGGGGGGCTCGGGAGGCTCTCCTCACTTCAGAGCAGGAGGTGGAGGCTGGTGTCACTTGCAGTGTCCAGCCTGGAGGGCATTTTGCACGCCTTCCAACTGCTGCCGAAGGTGCCTGTCCTTGAAGTCCGGCCCCGGCCCCGCCCCCCGTGTGCTCCCCACGGTCCCGGGGGGCCGGGGGGTGCTGGCCTATGCGTGCGGCTCTGCACGGTGTGTCGGATGCGTGTGGCGGGGCTCCAAGTCAGATGCCCGGGCCTGCCTCTCCTCGCTGCTCTCCGCTTCTCCTCGCGGCACCGAGTCCGACCCAGGCGCCCTCGCTCCCACCTGGACCCCTGCCCGGCCCCGGATTGCTCCTGGCAGCCCACCAGACGGCTCAGCAGCACCCGCTCAGAGAGCCAGGTTTGGAGTTACATGGCAAGGCCCTGGTGAAGAAGAAATACATCTTTATAATAAAAGCACAAATGGTTTTTTGGCACACGAGCTCTTCATTAGATATTTATCAGGTATTTTAAAAGTTGGCTCAAAGCAGCATGGGATTTGCCAGGACGCTTCCTCACAGCCGGAGGAAAGGAAGAACCCGCAGGGTGAGTCTGAGCTGCCTCTGCCCGCGGTCCACACTGCTGGGGCCACGTCCGGGCTCATGGGTCCTCCCTACCGATGCCCGTTCTTGTTTGGATGATGCTGGGGTGTGGGCCCTGCAATCTGCTTGCCCTGTGGGTCCCTGGGCCTCCCTCCGGTATCAGGAAGCACGCCTGGGTGTGAGTGGGAAGGGCAGGGCTTTCTGCGTGTGGGGGAGCCAAACTGGCCAGGAGGGCATCGTGTCCAATGAGAAGTCACCCAGCAAAAATAAAAATCACGTGCCGCATGGGTTGAATGTCTTAAAACGGAGTGAACCGTTTGGGGAGGTTTCTCCACGTGCTCTCCTCTCTCTCTCTCTCTCTCTCTCTCTCTCACGCACACACACTCTGTCCTTAGAGGAAGAGATGCTGAGCTACTGCTAGGGATTAATTCGACATCTACCTAAGTTTTCCTCAGAACCACATTAGAATTTCTGGAAGCTGGGGGCATTTAATCCGTGCAGAAACGGTCGACTTAGAGCGTTCCAGAACCCTGGCGTACGCGGCGGGTGGGGCACTGCAGGGTGGACGGCAGGCCGGGCGGGCAGAAGGCCAGTGCCCGTGGCTCCGTCCCCAAGCTCAGCCCTGCGGACACAGGCGCCCTGGTGAACAGTGAGCTCTCAGGAGTCCTGTCTTTCTCCTCCTCAATTCCCCTCCATCTTGTAAAGCAAACTTCCTCCAAGACATGTCAAAAGCTGTACACGTCCCAGGTGGGCTGAAGAAGAGGCAAAATGGGTGTAAAATGAGCCAAGAATTCTCCCGTGCTGATGAAAGGTGAGATTACCTACCTGGCACTGCCGGGCCGCAGGCCAGCGGGGCGCTGTGCTGCCGGCCGCTGCTGGGCGCGTTCGCTGTGCCGGGCGGGACACGAAGCCCGTTCACGTCTGGCCCAGCAGGCCCGGCGTCCACGTTCCCCAGGGCGGCTGCTGAGCCGGTCCTGGGGGCCCGCGCCGACTCCTGACCAGATGGCTCATATTTCAGGGAGAGTCAGCATCCCCTGAACTCTCATGTTGTCTACACCAGGAGGTGCCCCAGAGCCCGTGGGGAGGACAGGAGGACCTGCGACGGAGGGGGGGGGGGGGGAGAAGCCGCGGCCGCAGGGAGCACCACGCTCGGGTCCTAGAAGGGGACATGCGTCTCCCGGGCATCACCCCGCGCTCGGGGGCAGCCCCGGGGAGACTGCCGGTCCAGCCTGCTCAGGACCCAGGTGAAAATGCCCCCTGCTGCATCCAGGGGCCAGCTCCCGGGATTCCTGGAATGTCAGCCTGGGATACACAAGCTGGCTGGCCTCCCAAGAAAGGGGGGGCACACCGCAGGCCCTGGGCGTGTGACTTCCAGCGTGTCTGTGCGGCTGATGCGCCAAGGAGAGAGGAGTGGGTAAAGCTGCCCAGGTTCCCCAGCGCCTGGAAGCCGAGATCTTAGGTCTCCACTGGCGACCCTCAGCTCCTCTCGGAATCCGTCCTACAGACTCCTGGGGAGTGTCCACGGCTCTCAGCCCTGGGTGTGCTTGCCGCCGGGGACTCACGCAGCAGGAGCCCCGCGCCCGCCTGGAGCCGGCCGCCCTCGCATCCACTGCCCGCTGGCAGGGGCCCTGCGGGTGGGGAGGCTCCTCAGGGGCCAGGCCCCACCACCGCCCCCGACACGCTGAATTGGAGCTAGTTCTGCCCGTGGTTCCCGGGGGCCTGGACGCCGGCCCGCTGTGCAGACAGACCAGACACAGGCTGAGATCCAGGTGCCTGACCCCCGGGCCCAGGGAAAGGCAGGCTGCTGAGGAAGGGCGTGGCCTCCAAACACCTTCTCCCAGAGGTGGGACAGCGTCGCGGGTGCAGCGGAGTCCCGGCGGGAGTGGGCCTGCGGGCCCAGAAAGCTGCCCCATCAAGTCTCCAGGCCACGTGACACACCTGAGCAGAGCCGCCACCGACACCTACACCACCTTCCGATACAGGGTGAAACTCGCTCAGTCGTGTCCGACTCTGCGACCCCGTGGACTATACAGTCCGTGGAATTCTCCAGGCCAGAATACTGGAGTGGGTAGCCTTTCCCTTCTCCAGGGGATCTTCCCGACCCAGGGATTGGACCCAGGTCTCCCGCATTGCAGGCGGATTCTTTACCAACTGAGCTAGCAGCCAAGCCCCTTTTCCGATATAAAATTGCCTTTCTTTTTATTTCTGAGCGTGCACAATCCACGCACAGCACGAGTATTAAAGAGGCCCCGTGGGCGTTTCCCCTTTAAGTCCGTGATTTCCGGGCTTTCCTGGTCACTGAGTAGCCCCCACCCGCCCCGACTAATACACTGCCCTCCCCTCCAGGTCCTCCGAGAGGGGCCCCGAGGCACCGAGGCGTGTGCGGCCGCGGGCCCTGCCTGAGACCGCGCGCGTGCCGGGGAGAAGCGGAGCGACCGCGAGACAGAGCAGCGGAGGAGCCGGTGATCCTCCCCGGAGGACTGGCGCTCGTGAAACACGGGGATTTTGAACCCCGCACCGCGCGAGTGTGGAGCCTGTGAAACAGAGAGCTCAAGTCGGACAACAGTGAGACTAAGGAGGAGCGAGGCCCGGGCTGCGCGAGGAACGCCGCCCCGTGCCGTCCTCAGAGGCGCAGCGCGGGGTGGGGGCCACCCCCGGGGGCTTCAGGCTGCGCTTCGGGATGGAGAGGAGGAAGCCCCCGGCCGCGGGGTGGGGGGCACCGGCCTGGGCGAAGGGGCGGATGGAGGAGCTGGCGGGCCGGACGCTCAGGGGCCCGGCGGGTTCCCACAGCCGCTTGGGCCTTGAGTGTGTGTGTCTCCAGCGGACTTTAAAGTGACAAAAGGCAGGGGCCGGGTCGGGGTTGCGGAGGATCGGGGAGGGCGGGGCCTGGGGAGCGCCGGAGGAGAGGCTCCGACTTTAGAGCGTCTGGCATCACCGTCGGGGATAACCGACGGCGCTTCTCAGTGTTCCGGGGGCGAGACTCTCAGATGCGATCCTGTGCCCTGCAGAGCCTGGGCGGCAACGGGGCGGGGAACGGTCAGACCGCTCACATCGCCACCCTCCCACGGGCGGCCTTCCAGTGTGCTCACCCTCTGCCCCCGCCCCGAGGGCAGTGAGCACCCCACCCACGGGCGCCTGGGGCCCTCACTGTCTGTCACTCAGCCCTCTGCTCCGTGCACCGCGGTCCCGGCTGGTTCTGACCCGCCTCTCCCTGCTGGCTGAGGACCCCGCATGTCCTTCATGTGCTTCCACGTCGTGTCCTCTTGAGTGGCAGGCCTGCTCCTGTATGGATTTTTAAGCCATTGCTTCGCGAGGTCGCTGCATATTCTGGCTGCAGGCACTGTCCTTCGTGGGATCTGTGATTTGTAAATATCTTGGGGCTCAAGCTAACTTTTTTGCTGCTTAATGAGTTGCCGCCAGCGTGACATCCTATTCATTATACGTTTCAACAAACATCCGCAGACTAAACACCATTTCAGCTGATAAGTGGAAATGACTGATCGAACGTCTGGGTGGCTCTCATACACACGTGACTGCCAAAGCTGTCGCTCACGAGCGTTCGGAAAGAAGATGCCTCGTGCTGGCTGCTGAGCGGCTCTCAGACAAGGCCTGGCTCCCAGGGTCTTGGAGTAAACAGGAGGCTTTCAGACAAGACACAGAGGTCGCTCTGGGGCTGGAAACAAAAAGCCTGCAGGGAAATTGGAATGAAAGGGCAGGGGTAAATTATGAGCATATGCATACCTGGCTCAGACGGTAAGCAATCTGCCTGCAGCACAGAAGACCCGGGCAAATCCCTGGGTTGGGAAGATTCGCTGGAGGAGGGCATGGCTACCCACTCCAGCATTCTGGCCTGGAGAATTCCAGGGACAGAGGATCCTGGCGGGCTATGGTCCATGGGGTCACAAAGAGTCGGACACGACTGAGTGACTAACACACAGATGCACGCACAGCTGAAAGTGTGGTGGAATGAACACGCACAGAACCAAGATCCAGGTGAAGACAGCCTCCCTGCTCCCAGAGGGCCGTCCTGACCTGCCTCCCCGGAGGGGACGAAGTTCCAGTGTCTGGTCAGCACGCCCCAGGCCTCTCTGAGGGCCACCTTATACCACCAGCTGAGGTTTGCGGCCTCCTCTTTCACACACTTAAAGCAATGCGTGTTAGCACTTAGACTGTTCTCTGCTACTACAGCCACCCCCACCTGTGAGCTATGAATACAGGACTGAGGCAGTCCGTGATGCCGTCAACAACGAGCGAGCTCGAGCCCCTGTGCTCGTTGTCATCTGTCAAGGCTTTCTTTGCCAGCCCCCCAGCCCCGGACGAGCCCTTTTGCTCCCTATCCTCCTCTGGACCCTGTTAAGGAGCAGGAAACACCAGGAGGAAAAGGCGAAGCGTGCAGACCCTCCGTGGAGTGGACTGTCTTTCTTATCTGCGCTGTCCTGGGAGGCAGGGGGTTCCCCGGAGAAGGACCTCTTGTGGTGCCAAAGCTCCATGTAGTGGCCATTTCATTGCGTTCGTTTACGATGCTGCTGATAAGCTGTGTGCTGTCCGAGATCTCTTCCTAAAGAGCCGCTTTCGCTATGCGCCAGAGCTACAACTTCACTGTTGACGTCACTCCCACCTCGAGAACCTGTGTTGACTGGGGTGGTGAATTTCACAGGCCCACTTGCTGGGCTGCAGTGCCCAGTGCTGGGGCAAGCGTCTGCCTAGGTGTTGCTGTGAAGCCATGTTCAGATGAGATTAACATTTAAATCTCACTGTAAACAAAGCAGGTGGCCCTCCATGTGGGTGGGCCGTGTCTAAGTAGTTGAAGACACTAAGAGGAAAGACTGCGGTTCCCCAAGGAGGGCAGAATTCTCCTTATCCTGGGCATCTGCTCATCCTGGGCCACTGACTGCGAGCCTTCCCTGCAGAGTTCGGATGTTCCAACACCCACAGTCAAGTCAGCCAACACCTTCAAATCAATCAGTTGATGTCTTTCTCCCCTTGTGTGTATGTGTATGTATTTATTTATGTGCTGTTTCCCGGGAGGATCCTCTCTAACACGAGCACACCCCGGAGACAGGGAAGGTTTGGCTCCTGAACGTTGCGTTACAGCAGCTATCGCAGTGAAGCAGGCCACAGGTGCTGTCTGGCCTCCCAGGTCAGATAGAAGTTCTGTCCACACAGCAGTGTAGTCTAAGGGTGCAATGGCATTGCGTCTAAAAAACAACGCACACACTCCGACATAAAAGCAGTTTATTGCTAAAAATGCTAGCTGTCATCTGCGCCTTCACTGAGTTGGCCTCTTTTCACCTTGATGTTGAGGCTGTTGGCTGATCAGAGTGGGGGCTGCTGAAGGCGAGGTGTCTGTAGCAATTCTGTGCGACAAGACGAGAACAAAGCTTGCTGCACCGGTGACTCTCCCTTGCGCTTGATCACGCAGAGGCCGTTGTAGGGCTGTTCATTGCCCTAATTTCAATACTGCTGTGTCTCAGGGGGCAAGGAGGCCTGAGGAGGGGGGGATGGGGATGGGGGGTCTGTGGGGTAGTCAGAACACACGCAACATCATCAGCTAAGTTCACGCATGTAATCGAGGTTCCTGGCACCCCAAAATGAGCCCTGTAGGAACACAGAGCATCACTGACCGCAGGTCACCAGTGCAAAGATGAAAACAGAGCAAGTGTGTGACCTGGTGTGAGAGCCGCAGAATGTGACCCGTCCGCAGTGTCAGCAGACTTTGCTGGAAAAGTGGCTCCCATGGACTTGCTCGCTGCGGGGTTGCCCCAGTGTTTGCAAAGTTTCGTACAGTGAGCAAGACAGAAGGAGGGCTGCTCACATGACTGCCTGCATAAGAAGCAGATCCCCGCACCTCTCACCCCTGAAATATGAGACTCACCACTGGGCCTAACTTTGCACATGAAACTTTATTAGCTACTAGCATTTCATGAGCTCTTCTGGTCATGGAACTCTGATCAACTCACACTTCCATGAGCTATTTCCTTATCTAGAAACAGATTCTATCTAGAAAATAGAGCTGCCATGTGATCCCACTCCTGGGCATATACCTAAAAAAGATGAAAACTCTACTTTGAAAGGATTTATGCACCCTAGTGTTCATAGCACCACTGTGCACAATATCAAGACGTGGAAGCAACTGAAGTGTCCAACGAAGAAGGACAATTACCACACTCCATCACTTACATGTGGAATCGAAAAAACTGACACAAATGAGCTAATTTATACACTGAAAGACTCACAGTGAACAAACGCAGTCACAGAGCAGGACGGCGGTGGGGAGACAGATTAGGAGCTGAAAAAGATGCGGTCGTGTCCAACTCTGTGAGCCCCTGGAGTACACAGTCCATGGGACTCTCCAGGCCAGAACACCGGAGTGGGCAGCCTCTCCCTTCTCCAGGGGATTTTCCCAACCCGGGGATCGAACTCAGGTTTCCCGCACTGCCGGTGGATTCTTTACCAGCTGAGTCACGAGGGGAGGCCTTGTGGTTTAGGAGCTAGGCACTGACATACACTGCTGTGCATAAAACCGACAAACACCAAGGACTGATGGTGAAGCTGAAGCTCCAGTACTCTGGCCACCATGCAAGAGCTGACTCGTGGGAAATGACTGTGCTGGGAAAGACTGAGGGCAGGAGGAGAAGGGGACGACAGAGGATGACGTGCGTGGATGGCATCACCGACTCCATGGACGTGAGTCTGAGCGACTGTCTCACTCTGGGAGGTAGTGAAGGACAGGGAAGCCTGGCATACTACACTCCATGGGGTTGCAAAGACTCGGGCACAACTTAGCGGCTGAACAGCAACAACAGCCGGGACCTCCTGTATTGCACAGAAAACTATGTTCAATGCTGTGATAACCTAGAACCGAAAAGAATCAAAAAATAATGTGTGTGTGTGTGTGTGTGTGTGTGTGTGTGTGTGTGTGACTGAATCATCTTGCTGTACCTCTGAACCTCACAGCATTATACTATACTATAAATCAGCTATACTTCAATAAATCATAAAGTAAAATAAAAGAAAGCCTCTCCACCCTTCAAAGTTGGTTCCAGTGCAGCATCCACCACGGTATCTGCCTCTCAGGCCTCCATTTTTAACTCAGCAACCACCCCAGAGAAACCTCCCGTGTGCCTGGAGGGGCTCGGAGACACAGTGTCTGTCGCAGCCTCCCAGCGGGAAGGAGGCCTGCACTGTAGCGAGCTGGGCCCAGCAGGCAGGGAGGGGAGGAGCAGCTCTGGGGTGGTGGGCGGGCGGGGCGAGGGGCTGGCCCTGACCCAGGCCCCCAGGCGCCAGGGCAGCCGATGTGCCATCAGAGACGGTCTGGGGAGATCCAGCAAGTGCCCCCGTTTCCAGGCCTGTGTACTTCCACCTCTTCACCTTTGCCTTTCGACCTTCCAGGGCACTTTCCATTTCTGCTAGGCCAAACGATCCCTGTGGGTTTATTCTTTCCTATTTGAAGCTGCTCTGGAAAAGCCCAGGGTCTAGCTCTGGCTCCTGGGGCGCGTGGGCCCCTGTGACTGATGCTGGGCGGCTGAGTCCCTGCCAGGCCCACACAGGCCCCGCCCACGTGCTTGGTTTCTGCCTTGACTTCCCCACGAGAGCGCCCCCCAGACCCCCAGGGGTCCCGTCCGTCCCCACAGGCTCGGCCGAGACCCGGGCGGCCGCGGTCCCAAGTGTGGGGAGGCTGGCCTGCCCTGCCGCTGCCCTCTTCTCGGGGGAGACGTGGCCAGAATCTTCCTGGAGACCTCCCTCCTGCTGACCAGCGGGCTCTCGGGGCCCGATGGGGCGGGAGCAGGGGGTGTCCAGCCCTTGCACGTGACCCGGCCCCTCGCCCCTGCTGTGGCCAGGACCTGCCTCCCCCTCCTGGGGCCAGAGCTTCCCCTGCAGGCTCCAGCCCCCTAAGACATCACGCAGGGCCCCAGGTCTCTCCCTCTGCCACAGACCAGGTCGCTCCCAGGCCCGCCGTCCGGCTTCCGCGGTCTCCCCAGCACCGGCTCCTTCTCTGCCCTCCCACCCTTGTAGCTTGTTGGCCTCAGAGCTCTGCCGACCTTGCTTTGGGGGGATTCCTGAGAGAGCAGGGGGTCCTGACCGCGGCCACTGGCTGCTGTTCTGACTCCTTGTTTCTTTCTTTCTTTTCTTCTCTGGTGAGCAAACAAAGGCAACAAGCCTAAATATGAAACAAGCCCCCTGTCCGTCATCAGCGCTCCTCCAGCAGCAGAGGGCAGACCCCCGGCTTTGTGCGTTTTGGCCTGTCTCCTGGGGACGGACTCGAAACCGCTGGTCAGACTGTGCTGTGCTGCGGCTTCATCGGAAGCATTTTCTCCTGTCACAGTGGCAGAAAAAACAACCGCATGCCTCCCGCTGACTGTGTTTTCTATATTTAAACATGTTATAGGTGGAAAAATTAGAAATGTAGGGAAACATTGAAGCGTTGTAAAATAAAATGACGAATTCTTAAAATGACAAAATAATTCTAAAAATAAACAAAGGACTGAAAACTGCCCTGGATGATGCTGATGTCCGTGGAATTCTCCAGGCAAGAACACTGGAGTAGGCAGCCGTGCCCGTCTCCAGGGGCTCTTCTCGACCCAGGGCTGCCGTTCCCTTCTCCGGGGAATCTTCCTGACCCAGGGGTTGATCCTGTGTCTCCTGCATTGCAGGCGGATTCTTGGCTTCCCACCAGGGAAGCCCTAATGATCCTGATCCCCAACAATAAATAAACAAAAAATAAATTTTGGCAAAATGGTTTCAGCCATACTTTCCTGCTGACCAGCCCTCAAATGATCCTCTTCAGAAGTTTGAGCACTTACAGATTCTCCCTTAGTTAAACATGAAGCTGATGCTCAAGAAATTGTACTGTTAATTGCATTGTCTGATTAAAGCAGATTTCTTTGGTATCGTTGAACCACCTTCTAGGTAATGGATTCGATCCAAATAGTTGAGATTCCATTCTCTCCTAGTAAATCATGATGTGTTTTCATGGAAATAATTTTGACTATATATATTTTATATAAAAAGTATTATATATGTATATATTATATATTTTATTATGTATATATATATATAGTTCTTCCATAAAACTGAAAGACACACATTTTCTTGTGCTGAACATCTCATCAGTAAGACTGATGTCAGCTAGCTTACTATCTTTGTTTTCTCATAGGATTTTTATGGTTTCAGGTTTTATATTCAAGTCTTTAATCCATTTTGAATTAATTTTTGTGTATGCTGTGAGATAGGGGCCAGAGTCATTCTTTTCCCCCTTGTATATTCTTAGGTCCTTTGCTGCAAATTAATCACTCGAATACGCATCGGTTTATTTCTGGGCTGTATTCTATCCCATTGATCTAAGATTCTGCAATGTCACGCGGTTTTAATTACAATAGGTTTGTAATATTATCTGAGATCGAGGGGTATGGTGCCTCTAGTTTTGTTCTTTTTCCTCAGTGTTGCTTTGGCTGTTTGGGGTCTTCTACGGATCTGTGAAAAATGTACAGTTGTTCTATTTCTGTGAAAAATACTGTTGGAATTTTGATAGGGATTCTGTTGAATTTGTCTGTTACTCTGGATGTATGGACTTTTCGATAGCGTTCATTCTTCCAACCTATTGAGCTTGCAGTATCTTTCCATTAGGTGTTGCTCACTTTCTTTCATGTCTGATCTTCGGCGTACAGCTCTCTCACTCCCTGCTTAAATTCTAGACACTTCACTGTCTTTGGTACAGTTGGAATGGGAGTGTTCTCTTGACTTCTCTTTCCGATAGCTTGTCATTGCTGCAAAGAGGTACGACATTTCTTGTGTGTTGGTTTTGCTTTCAGCAACTTTACTGAACTTGTTTATTAGTTCTAACCGTTTCTGGTGGAGTCTTCAGGGTCTGCTGTGTATAATACTGTGTCATCGGCAAATAGTAGCATTTTACTTTTCCTTTCCAATTTGGGTCGCTTGTCTTTTTCTTGCCTAATTGCTGTGGGCAAGACTTCCAGCACTGTGCTGGATAAAAGTGGTGAGAGTATGTCCTTGTCTTCTTCCTGATCGTAGGGGAAAAGCTTTCAGCTTTTCACCTTTGGGCGTATTAGCTGTGGGCTTGTCATGCATGACCCATATTATGGTGAGGCACGACCCCTCAATAACCCCTTTGTTGACAGTTTTTATCATAAGTGGAAAGGCATTTTCTGCATCTATTGAGATGATCATATACGTTTTAATATTTTCATCTTGTTGAAATGGCATGTTGTGTTGACTGATTTATGGATGCTGAAGCATCCTTGCATCCCTGGCATAAATCCCATTTGATCATTCTGTGTGGTCCTTTCAATGTATTGTTGAGTTAGGTTTGCTAACATTCTCTTTTGAATTTTTACATCTGTTTGATATATTCATCAGGG
Organism: Capricornis sumatraensis; assembly: GCF_032405125.1. Classification (NCBI taxonomy): domain Eukaryota; kingdom Metazoa; phylum Chordata; class Mammalia; order Artiodactyla; family Bovidae; genus Capricornis; species Capricornis sumatraensis. Next base: position 89,624,610 of record NC_091081.1, read on the forward strand.
ACACTGGCCTATAATTTTCTTTCCAGGTGGCATCCTTGTCTGATTTCATATCAGAATGATGCTTGCCTGGGAAAATGAGTTTGGAGGTGTTTCTCCTGTTCTATTTTTTGGAAGAGTTTGGTGGCAATTAATTAATTCTTTGAACGTTTGATAGAATTCACCAAAGGAGCAAGCTGGTCCTAGACCTTTGTTTGTTGGAAAGCTTTTGATTACTGACTTAATTTCCTCGCTAATAAGATTTTCTATTTCTTAATGATTCAGCTTTTGTTGGCTGCGTGTTTCTAGGGATTTACCCATTTCTCCTAGGCTGTCCAACTTGGCGTGTGATCGGCCACAGGAATCTCTTATGTCCGTTTGTATGTCTGTGGTGTCAGTCGTAACTTCTTTTTATTTCTGATTTGTTTGCGTCCTCTCTCTTTCTCTCTTGGTGGGTCTAGATAAAGGTCTGTCAGTTTAGTCTGTCTTTTCAGAGAAGCCGCTCTCAGCCCCGTCGATCTTTTATACGGTCTTTTTGGTCTCTGTTTCACTGATTTCCACTCTGTCTTTGTTATTTCCTTCCTTCTCCTAACTTTGTGTGGCTGCATTTTAATATTCAGCTCAGATCACCAGGAATGGCGGGGGCGGGGGGGGAGAGGAGTGTTTTGATGGAATGCCATCCTGGCATTTGCACTAGGCTAGGGAAGGGGGCGTGGCCGCTGAAGGTGATTGAAAGGCTTTTTTGTGGGAGGATCTTCTCACACTGCTTTCTGTCTGCATAACTCACACCTGTGTGGTCCACCAGTCTCGGAGTATTCCTGGCAAGTCGTATTTCTGTTTAACACCCTTTCCTTCCCCCCAAAGGCAGGTCTCACATAAAGAAAGGAGGGGAAGATGCCTACATTGTGGTTAATGAGGAGGGAGAATCCAGAGGTGGTTTGGGTCACCTGAGTTTGGAGGAGCTTGGCTGCTCTGTGCTAATTAATAGTTAGCTCCTCCTCTCTCCTCTTTCATGCCTCCTGCCATCATAGTTTTGGGTGAGATGCGCTTTTAAAATTATTATTGGTTTAGCTCTGTAACTCTTATCTTCTGTAAGTTCCATATACTAACAAATGTGGCTTCACGAACAGAAAGGCAAAAACAGCTTCTGAGTGTCGTGGACACGAACCTGTTTCAAGACCCCCATGCTGCCTCTGGCAGCTGCCTCACGCTTGGCCCGATGGGACGGTGGCTCCTTAGGCTGGTCTGTCTCTGGCAACAGAAATACATACTTTCAGAGCCATGTAGTTGTCTCCTGTCACCTTTAGAGGGAACGTTCGCACCGTAAACGTCGCAAGTTTGTATTTGGCTTTGTGAAACAGAACTTTCTTTGAAGATGTTAAAAAGGTTTACCATTGGAAAGTGCTGCCGTGGGGTGGAAGCGTCCCCAGTGAATCCCAAACAACCGCGAAGTGCTTTCATAACTCGCTTGGTGGTGGATCTGAAGCAACAGGCCAAGCAGCGCAAGGCGGTGGCGGCGTGTCTGCAGCTCAGAGCTGTGGGTAGTGAGGGGAGAGGCAGACTGCAGGGTCAGAGCTGGGTGAGGGTCCTGCTCCGCCACTCACTGCTCCTGCCAACCTGGGCTGTCCAGGGATCTCGGCCTTATTGTCTGTCATCTGTGAAATATGAGCTTTGCAGAGTTTCCACTGAGTTAATCAGATGACTTGTATCAAACACCCAGCAAATTCCAATCCATTAAAAACGTCCATAAAGTGCCTTGAAAGCATTGTCCTAATCCATATCATAAGGCATCGTGAGATGGCAGAAGAAATCAGTCCACGTGATTTTATTGAGAACAAAGACACTTCAGATTATCTGTTACTTAAATGTCTACAAACAGGGACGAGAGCCTTGAGACAGACTAGGGTCCACGCAGTCTGTGCTTTAACGGAAACTGTCCCGCTGACTGAGTCTAATGGTCGTGGCGAAGGCCAGCTGGCCCGGCGCTGCCTAACTAGACCCTGTGACTCCTCCGTGCGCTTGGGTTTCTGGAGTTAGGCGCTTGGGCTAAAAGCCCGGGACTGACGTGAGGGTCATTCCTGGGCCAAAGGGAACAAAGTTAAGGGAAGACACAGGTCCTTCAGGCTAAGAGGCCAAGCAGAGACCCAAGAGTCAGAAACTCCCAGAAACGCCAACCCTCTGGTGTGGGGGTAAACTCTGGAGCCAGTCTGAGGGTTGGCAGAACACACAGAGATACGAGAGGGGGCGATTGTGCAGAATCCACCTGGGGAGAGCGAGCGAGCTGCAAAGACTCTTTCTGCCAGAGCCAAGCAGGAGCTGGGAGAAAATGTTAATAAGTGACTGATGGTGATTGGTGAAGTGGGCACGATGTCCAGGGCACACACGCTGGCCAGGGCTCGCTCACACCCGCGGGCGACCCTCAGGATGGCAACCCCCTGGTAAGATTTGGGAGACACAGAATTCACAGGGACACTTGCTTAAAGAGCTTATGCTTTGCCTATTGAGGTAGGAAAAGGAGCTGACAAGAAGTTTCTGGCCAAATACAAATTAGTCAGAAGTAATAATTACATTATATTACGCCTACTGCTGGGAAAGATTGAGGGCAAGAAAAGAAGGGGATGACAGAGGATGAGATGGTTGCATGGCATCACTGACTCAATGGACATGAGTTTGAACAAAATCTGGGAGACAGGCAAGGACAGGGAAGCCTGGTATGCTGCGGTTCATGGGGTTGCAGAGTCGGACGTGACCTAGTGGCTGAACAACAAATTATATCATGCCTACAACAAGAAAGAAGTCCTTTGGCAGTTTTGGCATAGTGAAAGAAATTAAAAAGTAAGCCAGGATGCCTTATCGAGGATTTTGCTAGTGGCCTTAGGGGGAAAGTAGATTTGGAAATGTGAGGATGGCTAGAATAGGGTCCTTAGTTTCTCCTTCATATTCTTCAGTGACAAAAAAAAGTTAAATTCCAGATACATAATCCACAATTTAGAATGGGCCCTCATCCACTTACTAATTTTAAAAAACCCCACATTTCCAAGACAAGGGAACTTCCTCGATGGGCCGGCCTGTCCTATAGGAACTGCCTGGAAAACACTGAGCCGGCTGCTTCCTGTCTTGATTCTCGACTAAGTGGCTGTTCTCGCTAACGCAGCACCCATCTGGCCTCCACGCCAGGAATAACTTTCTCAGCGGCGGAGAATGACAGACAGACACAACAGTAACCCAGTGTTTTTAATAAACGTATTGTTTTTCTCCGCAAAAATGGAAGTTGACTGTCTCCCAACTCTGCTGCCAGCTTCTCTTAGGAGCTAGAAGTTGGCATTCAGGGCGCTGTGAGACCCCCCACCCCAAGCTGTCAAAGGCTGTGTCTCATTGGACGGTCCTGGACAACACATTTCATTTCTCTGTGTGGACTCCCTGAGGAGTCTGTGGTTGATACGTGAGGGAAACGCCGAGATTCTTGAGCACAGGGCTTGCAAGCCGGGGGTGGGGGGGGCGCGTCTTTGCTCCCCCCTCTCCCGCCCTCCTTCTCTGGGCCTCCAAGGAGGTGCAGGACAAAAGGCAGAGGGCAGGTCTGGGCACCGGGGGTCTGGGCCTGCCTCTGCCGCTCCCGCTGTCCGGCTGAGCCGCTGGCCTTCTGCTTTTGTTCTTCCTCTTGACGTCAGAGTGAATGAATGAGCGGGTTTTCCATCTTTTGACTTTTACAGGAAAGCGCACAACAGCAAATGAATATTTAAGCTGTCAGCTTGCAGTCCTCTCAGTAAAGCACGAAGTAAAAGCAACATTTCTGGCAGCGGATGCTGAAGGGTTCACGCCAGGTCTGGGTGAAAGTTTCCCTCTCTGGGCGATCGTAGGCCAGCAGTAGGCAGTGTCGACTCTGCATTCTCCCTCGACTGTTGAGGACGCTCCCTACCGGCATTCCTTAGTCACTTACCCACGTGCAGCTGCTCTGCTCACCTCTTTCTCGGACCCAAGAGCAGTCCCGGTTTTATTACAGTTTCTTTCTGAGCCCTCAAGCCAGAAGGAATGTGTTTAAGTATAATACTTAATAGATTTTCTGGGCTCTGGAATTTGAATGAGAATTCACAGAGCAGCCCTCTTTCGAGAAGACACACATTTCCTCCCCGCCTTTCCATGGCCCTCTGTCTGTCTCTTTCATGCGGAAAACACCTCAGCGTGCGACCCCGTGGTTGGAACAGCCCAGGCTTTGTCTCAACGGTCAGGCCCAGAGCCTGCTGATACAGTCCCCGAAGCACTGCCAAAGCTTCGGATTAAACACGGGATTAAAAGTCAGATTTGGATTTTCTGTTTTCTTCTTTTTCTCGGTGTGCCGACAAGTCAATCGAAGCATTGTTCTCCAGAATCTTCACTCTCTTGGCTTTCTGTGTGAGCTAGAATCAGGGCTTTCTCCTGTAAAGTTGTAAGCCGAGGAGAAACTATTCCTGCAATGTTGTCTGTGATGAGTACTGTCCAGAGTCTGGGCGTGCAAAATTCTCTTGGTTTCCCATCAGAGTCTCCACCAAGGGGTCTGGGCCCTCTACACCCCCTATGCTGGCTTCATCAGTGCCTGAAAGGGTTTAGAAGCAGCCACGTTCCTGCCAGCCACACTTGCCCCAGGTCCCGGTTACCTGCAAGTCCGGCCCCAGATCTCTAGGTCCCCCAAGATCCCAGAGTGGGTGCACCTGCGGAAAGGTGTGCAAAGATGCCACCCGCCTTGAACCTTCTGGACTGCACTGGGTGCCCTGCTCACAGCTGCCCTTACTAGAGAGCCAGCTAATCCACCCGTAAAGTTGAGAGGCGAATTCTAGGCTGGACGAGGTGGCGTTAGAGCCCAGAGGTCCAGGGCCCCAAGGAGGACTGGGGGCTGACCTAGGCTTCGAGTTAGCTCTTGGGGGGGGGGGGCGGTGAATCGGCCAGCAGGACCAGTCTTGCGAGGACCGGATCAGCGCCCTGGGATGGGAGGACGAGGTGTATCTTGCTGTCCCAGGGCTTGCGCGCGCGCGAGAGAGCGTGTACGCCTGTGTGCATCTGTGTGCGTGTGTGCACATGGCTGCGCGTGTGCGGGGAAGGGGGCGCGCACACGCAGCACCCACACAGGCTGCAGCATAGCCCTGCGGGTCCCCCCCCACTTCCAGCTCCCTCAGACCCGCGCCCGCGGCGGCCGCTCGGCGGAGCGGGCGTCGGAGCCGAGCGAGCGGGGCGCCGCGGCCGCGCTGGAGGTGGGGCAGGGGGAGGGGACGGGAGGGCGGGGAGGGCGGGCGGAGGAGGATCCGGGAAGCTCCGGAGTTATTTGACAGGAGCCGGGGCCGCCGCAGGACGCGGAGGACCGCCGGGCCAGCTGGTCGAGTCCGGGCCGCCCGGAGCGCTGGGGACGAGGACCCGAGCAGCCCCTCCGCCGGTTCCGCGGCCGCCGCCCGAGTGCCGCCCGCGCGCCCCGCTCGGGGCCGGAGAGCGCCGGCCCGCGCCCGGTCACCATGCTGCTGCCGCGGCTCTGCTGGCTGCCGCTGCTCGCGGCGCTGCTCCCGCCGGCGCCCGCGCAGAAGTTCTCGGCGCTCACGGTGAGTGGGCCCGCGGCGCCGGGCGCGCCGCCTCCTGCCCGGACGGGGCCGGCCGCGTCCCCACGGGCCCCTCCGGCCGCTCCGGCCGCCGCGCTCAGGCGCCGCGAGCAGGTGACCCTCCCGCCCGCGTGGCCCGAGCAGGTGGGGCCTGGGCGGCCCGCGGGGCGCGCGCGGCTTCTGGGGCCCCCCGACGCGGGTGGACCGGCAAGTGGTGCTCCGCGGGCCCCTCGCCGCCCCCGCACGCGGGGCAGGGTCGCGCGCGGAAGACCAGGTCCGGGAGCCAGGGCGCCGCCCGGTGGACTGTCCGAGGGCGGCTCTGCTGGGGCCTCGGCTCCCACCGGGCTCGGTGCGTCCCGCGCTCGGCCCTGGGCGCGCGGTGCGGACCCCGCGGCTCTTGCCCGGCGGGCGGGCGAAGGGGCCCGGCTCCTGGGCCCCGCAGGTTGGGCCCGACCCTCCCGGGGGACGTGAGCTTAGAAGCAGCAGATGCCGGGACACAAGGAGATTGCTTCCCCTCGTCCAAGCGGGCAGACACTGGAGGGCCCCGGGGACTCCGCGTCCTGCGCTCGCCGGCCCTGGGCCCCCGGGGCAGGGTGCGCCGAGCGCCAGGGTCACCGCGCGGACCGCGGCCGGGTTTGCTTTCTTAGCGGCGACTTCTCGGCGAGGCCCGGCCACCGTTGCGCGGTGCCAAGCTCGAAGCGCCGCGCAGGGGCCGAGCCAAGCCGCCGGCCCGGCCCGGGTGTCCCAGCCCCCGGCTCGGGCAGACCTCGTGGGCTTGCAGTGTTTGCAAACCCATAATTAATGCAATCTGCAGAAACGAAAACATTCCACTTAAATGTGTTTTTGAACAAGTGCTTGAGAAAACACGCAGGGAGAGAGAACACCTCTGGTGGAGAGATGCTTCTAAGTGCCCGGGACGGTCCTGAAGGCGTTTATTGTATCGAAAATACCAACGGGTGAGCTGGACTGTGGTCGGGTCTGCTTTTCAGCAAAGCTCAAGCCGGCCGGGAACCTTTTTTTTTTTTTTTCCTATTCGAGCAGTACCAGGGGGAAGGAGTTAGTGAGTTCACGGTTCATACCTAAAATTCTTCTGGGGCGGCCCTGGTCCCTGCCTTGCGTCTCACAAATGACGTGCAGATTAGAAACTGCCTACCCGATCAAGAGGAGGTTCCCAGAGGCTCAGCGGCCCGTGTGGGGTTTTCATCTCCGCAGAGAGGCCGCGGCGGGAGACTTGCTGTGTGTGTCGGTGCCTCGACCCATCTGGACACACATGATGGGCTTAGACGCGCGCTTGTGTAAACAGCCGCCCACCGCGGGGCATCCGAGGCCCCAGAGAAATGGAGACCAAGCCTCACTTCTTTTGCAGCAGGCTGCCTCCGCGGCCACAGCTGTTCTGAAAGTGCCCAAAGCACATGGCACCTCAGGGGGCCTCCTGGATCTGCCAGTCTCTGGGTGGAAAAGCAGGATAGGGTGTTAGTTCCTGGAACTGCTGGACTCCCTGTGGGTTTTCCTCTCTTTTCCGCCCGCACTCTTAGAAGCTCAGCACTCGCTTTCAGGTTGCCCTTGGCCTTGGCCTTCCTAGGGCTGCGCTCAGGGTTTCCTGGGTGTTGGCGGCACCGGCTGCAGAGGACCCCATGCGGAAGCTAATGGCACGCAGAGTGCGGGTACCAGCCCCCTTTGGCTGCACTTCCCTCGAAACTGTTTGTCCTAACACTATTTTTGCAAGTAAGATGCTATGTGGCTTCAGCCTCCAGGAGAAAAGCTTAGAGCCCTGACATCTCTTGGCAAGCTCCCCTCCCCGCCCCACCTCTCATCAAGCAAGTCAAGAAGCTGGCTGATGGGCCGTGAGGGCACGTTGGAGGTGCTGGATTTTTCTGGAGTGCTCACCTCTTTTCAGACCGATTTCCAGTTTGCAGGGGGGAGGCGACCGCTTGTTTCCAGCAGGATGGCTTTCTCTCTGCGGGATTTACATCTGGTCTTTAATAAACCAGAGAGACAGTGCCAGTCCCTGGGGGCTGGGGAGTGATCACTGGGCGTCTTCTGGATGTGTGGTCCTAGGCACATTACTTAGCTGTCTTAATTGCCAGTGTTCTTGCTGTAAAGTGCGACCAAGCAACGCCTTCTGTTTAGCTCAGTGCCAGGATTAAACGTGAGGCTTTTTGTGTCCGCTCGCGGTACACACCTGTTCAGTAACTCACCCTATTTCTGATGGCGGCCGTGCCACTGGTCCTGACGCCGTGGTTTCCCCAGGTGGCTGTGCCCCTCAGGCGTGGGGACGCTGGCCTCATGGTGGTTTTGTCTGTGGGGTGCGGAGCAGTGGGCCACCCTGGGGGAGCGCGAGCTTTGTTAAGGTGGGGGTGCCAGCCTGGACCAGCAATCGAGGAAACCAGCCTGGCTGCCCGCTCGGCACCACCCTGTCTCCTCAGGTGGAAGCAGGCAGCACGTCTGCCTCCTGGGAGTCAGAAGCTTGTCGCTGGCATCCCTGGGTGATGCTTTTGTCCCCCCGCTCCCCGCACTGGACGGTCTTGGTTGGGGGACGTGTCTCCCCCGTGTGTCGGTGGGTTTGACCGCCTCCGCTAATTGGTGTTCAAGACAAAGAGAATCTGCTTTGCTCAATAATTACCTTTCTTTCCCGTTAGAGTCATGCTTTAGAAACGGCACCTTTGTGTGCATTCCTGTGACTCTGAGGATGTGCATCATTGCCTGGTCCTCCATGAACCGCGAGCTTTTCCTGTGACAGGCGGGGGCGAGAGGTGTGTCTGACCCCTGCTGGGATCCTCACCTGTCCCTTCCTTCTTCGAGGGCTGGATCCGGTCCAGTTTCCATCCTGCTCGTGGCCGAGCCTAGGGAGCACCTTCCAGTGTCGGTTGCCTGCTCACACGTGGTCCAGATGACCGCAGTTCTGCTCCATCACGGGCGCAGCGGTGCCGACTTTGGCAGGAGTCCGCAAACCCGGACGTGGGTGTTTCCTTCCTGGGTGTTCCCGGGGGCACTGTACTCCCAGTGACTCCTTGCTCAGAGTGTTTGGGAGGAGCTGGGGACTGATTTTAGAGCTGCCTGCGGGAGTTCTGGCCCCACTGAGAAGGCAGAGGCCAGTGGCCTTGCTTCTCATGTGGCTTCTGGCCACCTGTGAGGATGCGCCCCGGGTGCTGCCCACGGGCTGAGCTTTCTTTGCTCCGGGGACACTTGGTGTGTGTTTTCTCCTTGACTTCGCAGCAGCCTGACCAGCAAGGCTCTGCTTTACTCTCATTCGAGAGGCCCTGCTGGGGCCCTCCACACTGCTCTCTTCCAGAGGCTTCCCTGGGCGGGGGTGGGGGCCAGGGTGTGGACTTCCCTGCCTGTCTGCTGGGTCACCTTCAAGGCCGGTCCAGCTGGGCCTCCCCCGTCCCCTGGCGGGCCTCCAGCACGTGATGAGGAGCTGTCTGTCGGGGCAGGGGCTTCTAAGGACAGAGGAGCCTGGTGGGCTACCGCTCATGGTGTCGTAGAGTCGAACACCCCGGGGTGGGGGCTGAGCGACAGCAGCCACATAGGAGTATGCCGCGGTCGGCACACGCGGGCCCACCGTTGACAGTGCGGAGACGTGGAGTCAGACGTCCCCCTCAGTTCCAGGGCGATCGTGGACGGCCCTGCCCCCACTGCTCCACTGTCTGCTCAGCTCTCAGGCAGCGACTATGGTTTTTTCCTTCTCCTTTTGCAAATGCTCTGAGCACATTTGCTGCTCTGGGAAAGCGGCGTTTCGTTCATCAGCAGAAGAGGGACCACGGAGGTGGTTGAGGAAAAGGAAAGTAAACGTCATCAAGATTTTCCAGCCTAGAAGCCCATTTACACGGCGACTGGAAACCCAAACATCTGGAGGGGTCGCTTTAATTCTGATTTGAAATCAAGACCATAAATAAAACTGTAAGCAACTTCAGGCTATAACAAGGTTGTGCAGTAAATGGGCATCGATGTAACCAACATAGGTTGCGATGGTTCAGAGCAGAACAGATTTCTAAGTAATTCTATATCAAAATAAGCCTTCATGAGAGTCTAGGGTTTTGGAATGAGGTTGCTATTAAGATTGGCAATGTAACATTGGAATAGAGGGCAAGGGTCACACTGTATATATTTTTAATTGAAACATAACTGTCTACACATTTACAAGCCGTGGGTGTAGAGTGACGGACTTCCAGGTGGATTCTGGCGTCAGAGAAGGAAGATTCAGTCATAGTTTTCTGAGTTCATTTGTGATTCCCTAATCGATGGCATTGGTAATGGGACACGTTGTTGTTGTTCAGCTGCTAAGTCGTGTCTGACCCTTTGCGACCCCATGGACTGCAGCCCACCAGACTCCTCTGTGCATGGGGTTATCCAGGCAAGAACACTGGAGCGGGCCGCCATTCCCTCCTCCAGGGGATCTCCCGACCCAGGGATGGAACCCATGTCTCTCGCATTGCAGGCAGATTCTTTACCATCTGAGCCACCGGCAAGCCCGTGGGATTAGACCCTTCTCTTAATTTCTGTACATCTCGAGAGTCTGAATAACACTTAATATATTGAATATTTATTAATAACTGAAGCCCAAGGAAGGAAAGGGTTCAGAAAGTGCAATCCTAATTCCATGTGGGCTAAGAAGAGGTTATTCTAGAAGTGATAATAACAGGCATTTTATGCGGTTTTGTAGTCCCAGGCTGAAAACCAAAGAGCAGAGATTTGTAATAAAACAAATAAATAGAACCCAATAAAATGGTGACTCATTTATATTGTCAGCATTGAGAAGCAAGACATTGTAAATGGAAACTTGTACTACCTGGCCAGGTTTAATTAAAATTATCATTAGAATAGGAGGCCCTTTCCAGAATGACTCATAACACTATAATCATATTCAGATTTCTATTATGTCCAACATAAAACTGGATGTTAATCGATGAAGCTGGCATTTAAGGGGAGGCGAAATGTCCATATGGTTGGGAGCGTGTTTCTCCTGCGACGTGAGCGTCTGCATTCTCCTCACTCCCTCTTTCCCCGATCGCCTTTCCTCTCTGTCTCTTATGCCTCCGCCCTAATCACAGTCGATTCCTTTGCTTCTCCTGTGGCCTTTAATGTCGCTGCTTCCGTCTGAGCTGAGAGTGGGCGAGAAGTTTCTGGCTCCTTCCCCTCACACTCTCTCCCCTGAGAGCATCTGCAGGGCCCCTCTGCTCAGTGTGGCTGGCTCACTGTGGATGGTAGGCCCCTCACCCCCTGCGTCGTGTGACCGGCCCCGTCCCCTCAGTGAGCACACGCCCTGTTTATGTTTATTTTTGTGGGGGGCAAGCCAAGCTGTTAACATTTGAGGTTTCTGGCAAAGGGTTTTCCAATAATAGTGAAGTTTCAGGAAGCTCGGAGGCTTCAGATGAGCACAGAGATCTGTGGCGTGCTTGAGCCCTGGCTCAGAACACTCGAGGACGTGCGCCGGAATCTGTCGGGCCCCTCTCGTTTGGGATGCTCTCAGGTTTGCTGGATTTCGTCGCTGCTGAAAGAGCATGCTCATCAGTGGGTTGGCCCCAAGTGCTCTCGTCTATTGGTGACCTGGCCCGAGGCGGGTTGCTTTGTTGTTCGCTGTCATCAAGGCTCCAGGAACAAACGGGTCCATCCTCCCTGTGAGGTGAGCGCATGGCAGACACGTGATTCTCTTCCTGGGACTGAGGACGTCTGTCTGACTTCCCATCCCTCTGCCCGCCCTGCTCAGCTCTGTACCGTCCCAGCCCCCGGTGGACCGGGGAGACAGACCCTCTGTGGCCCAGCCCATGGCCCCCTGGAGCTGGCAATGGCTGGGTGCTCGAGAGGTGGACCTGGGGCCTTGGAAGAGGGTCTCACAGGCCTTTGTCTGATCCAGATGTGAGCGCTGAGTGCTGGTCACTCTCGCCTGGGAGCTCCATCTCTGTTTCAGTGAAAGTGGGTAAGGAATGTTCTTTTTTCTTCATTACCCAGAGGAATGATGGGAAGTGCATGGCCGAGTGGGCAGAGTGATAATTTTGGGGGGGCCACTTTTCCAGCTGAGGACGGTGAGGTCATGGTTACCTGGCTCCCTCTGGCCTGGCTGAGCAGTCTCGTGATGGCTCTAAAACACGGCTCTGATGTGCGTTCACAGCTGAGCCCTGATGCTGGGGTTTTTACATGTCATTGCCCCTTTCTCATCAAGCACTTCTGGGGCCTGTCTTCATCTTCATAAGAACGTGGCATAGACTTGCCTTCTCCTCCTTGAATCTGGTTAACCTGTCCTGGTTACTAACAGACTAGCTCAAGCCCCGGTCAAGCTCTCTTCACGGAACTCCATCCGCAGGGCTGCACTTTGCTTGCTCTACCACAATTTTTCTTAAAATGTTGAGAAAAATGTACAAATCCGAAGAAAGGCCCCAGAGCCACCCTGGGCCACCTCTTTGTTTGGACATCACTGTGGTGTCCTCCTCACATTACACGTTAGAGTCGCATACAGACTTGTAAGTCGCATAGTGCAAGTTCCGAGACTCACTCACCCCATTGATGAGAATCACTGTTCAGTGTGGAGCAGAAATGCTTACCAATTTGGAAACCGTTCAGGAGGTCCAGATGACGGATACAGGGCGTCATCTGTGCTGTCTCTTAATTGATTCCACAGAGTACTTGGGTTTGTGTCATCAAGAATTAAAAAAACAAATAGTACATTTAAAATGTAAAAAAATTGGCCTTTGAAAGACAGAAGTGACTGTCCTTCAGTTTCGAGATCACTCCAGGGTTAAGACGGCAGAGCGAGTGCCGTCTGGGGATTCCGTGGCCAGTTTTGGGGCGAGGGCTGCAAGCGTGTGTCCCCAGCATCCTTTCTGGGAAGTGCTCTCAGCTCTGTATGGCAGAGACACACGCCAAGGCCCGCCTTGGCCTCCCTCCCAGAGATCAGCCGCAGAAATGTCTCCTGCACCTGTCTCAGGGGACTGCTAGCTTCTTCACGGCGAAGCGGCTGAGTCAGGGACAGACAGAGCGAGCCAGGTCAGGACCACGGTCAGGACTCTGCTCGCGAGGCCGGGTCGTCCACTCCTTCCTTAGACCTGCTCCTGTTGGTGGCAGAGGGGAGGGGGGCCCCTTTCTTCCGAGGGGCCACACTGGCTGTGATGTAAGGGGCCTCGCCCAGGAATGTCTCAGCCAGGGAGACCTCTGTTTTGGATAAACAGGTGCACGGAAAGTTTTAAATATTACAAAGAGAGATGGTGCGAGATTCTGCTGCCTGCCTTAATGCCGCTGACAGTGGAGTAGAATCTGTCACGGGAGGGTTTTCCTTGGGCCTGGGTGCTTGGGCTGGGCCTGGGCGCACGGGCTGGCAGGCTTGGTTTGAATGCAGGCTGGGAATCATATCATCTTTAAAACTGCCACCTACTGATGAACCGACAGTTCCCGTCATCTGCTTCCCCTGGGCCGTTAGCGTAGGTATTTAAAGCAGGTCACTAGGTCTGGGAAAGCCAGACGCCCTTGCACCTCCTCCGTGTCTTTCGGACCCGGCCCTTCCTCCCAGGCCCCGGCGACTCTGCCTTGCCGTGTCGGGAGCACTCTGAGGATGAGGGACGTTTGGACGTCATCCGCCAGGAGTCCGCTTGCTCCTGCCTCCCCGCCCCTCATCTAAGGCCCTGCATTCCCCTCCGCTTTCTGAACCAAGCTCCGTTCTGAGCTCTGGTTGGCTCACACCCTCAGGACCGGAGGCAGGACCTCAGACAAGGAGCACACCTCTGTCTGGCGTGTTGGTTGGCCCACTTGCCCAAGTCACTTTGTGAATCTGAGACTCCATTAAGCCAATTTCTCCCCCTCACTGTTTTTTTTTTTTAATTTCTAGAAACTGTAAGTGGTGTTTTATATGCTATTGGTGTTAAAACTAGGCTTGCATCCTGACCCCACTAGCAGGTTGGAGCTCTCCCCTCTGGCTCACGGAAATCTGCTAAGCGCTCCTCACTGTCCTGTAAGCGGAGCTGTAGGGGGACCCGGAGGGGTGGGCTCCCAGGAGGTGAGACCAGGGCCGTCTCCTCCAGCTGCTGCACCCAGGCCCTGCACCAGGAAAGAGCCCCAAGGGAGTCAGTCCCCTCCCCTCCCGAGAATCAGTGACTTGGGAAGCATCCAACTCTGACTAGGATTCCCAAGGCCACCCACCTGTGACTTCCTCTGACAGTAATCGACGCTGTAGTGGAGGGTGCTGGGCCCGCTGTGAGCCCCGGGCAGTGTGCTCCTGACCGGCAGCCCGCCCCCGCCCCCAGACCTGTTGTCTCCCACACACGCAGGTGCGATCCTAGCACGGCCTGAGCGCACGCAGCACCCAGGCTGTGAGTTCAGACTCAACACTCAGCCCGCTTCCCTCTTAAGGCAGAGAGAGCCGTTTCCTGGGCTGGCACCAGCCCCACCGAGCCGCCCTGTTCCTTTCGTGGGTGATGCATTTAAGTGTTTGCCGGCGCCCGAGGGTGAGGAACGCGAGAGACGGCTCTGACCTGAACGTACATGTCGGCGCAGTCCCGGCTTTGCAGGACCCACTGGTGATGGGCTCAGGTCTTCCTTCTTCAAAGGTGTATCTTTTGCAGGGAGTTGCCCAAACGAGATCTTTCTTTTCACCCGGAGATAAAACCCAGGTGGGGTCCCGGATCCTTTTCTCCGCTCACGTGGCACCTCAGGCTGTTGACACCCGTTTACACCCGCAGGAAGCGCAGGTGCGGCTCCGGGCCAAGGGCCTCTACCGGCCGTGGACGCGGAGGTGCCCGCGCCGGCCACACGGCGGCGCCCGAGAGCAGCCCGCCCCTCCCGGCGGCCGGCGCTGGAGGACGGAGCCCCCGGGGCCCACGCGGCCCACTGCCCTCTCGGGGAGGCGCCCGCGCTGTCTGCGGGCCGGCTGCCCGCCAGATGGGACTTCCTTTCTGCTGCAAAGTCTGGTCACTTAGTAAACCGGTTCTGTTTAAAGCAGTGGCTTCGCTTACTTGTTGGCTAAGCTGATACCCCATTTCAGTGCTCTCTGGGAATGGAAGTGCTTACACGCGTCCGCTTGAGATGGATCTTAACCGGGAAAAACATCAACTGCAGAAAATCGGTCCTCAGGCTTTCGAGGCCTCTCTTCCAACCGAGCCTTCTCCCCACAGGCTCTGCAGCCCGGATCTTCGTGGGGCGAGGGTCCTGGGAGGTGAGGCCCAGCCCCTGCCCCCCAGCTGAGTTCTTACCGGCTGCTACCTCTGGCCGGAAACCATTGACATTGGTTTGCATGAAAGGATCTGAAGGGGGTGTAGAGAGTCCTGAGTGGCCCCCTTGCCAGTCCCCTTTCCCTCCACCCGTGCCTTTCTCTGAGGCTTTGTTCCCTTGTCCTTCTGTGACCAAGGAAGGCCCGTCTCTGGGGCCGGAGGTCCTCTACGGACCTTCGAGCTTGGGAGGCGGGTCCCGCCTGTGGTCTCAGGCCCCTTGGAGGCTGTGACCTCCTCAGAACCTGGCGTCACTTCCAGGCCCAGCCCAGCCTCAGCGTGGCCCCTTGTGGACGGCCATGGGCCCTGGGGGCTTCCTGGGGCTCTGGGGGGACGTCGCCCCTCAGCCCGCAGACGGCAGTGCTGCGTGGACACACCCGATGCTGGGTCCTGTCTCTGGGCTCAGTTCTGTGACCCCACGTGTGCAGAGGTCAGGACGTGGGGGCTCCTGAGGCTGTGCCCAGACGCGGACTGAGGCCTGGGGGCGGCCGCGGGCCTCCCTTCCTGGGGTTCTGGCGCTTCAGGCCGGAGCTCCAGGGCACTTCCTTGCCCTTTGTGTTCTTCCCCCAAATTTAACACAAAAAAGGGTAAAAGAATTTCATTGGTCAGGAAATGGTAGAGTTAGAGGCTAATCTCTCTCTCTGTCCCTCCTTCTCTGAGTGTCTCTCTCTGTCTCTCCCTATCTCTCCCTGTCTCTCTCTTTGTCTCTCCCAGTCTCTCTCTCTGCTCCTCTCTCTCTCTGTCTCTCCCTATCTCTCTCTGTCTCTCCTTATCTCTCTCTGTCTCTCTCCCCCATCTCTCTGTCTCTCCCTATCTCTCTCTGTCTCTCTCTGTCTCTCTCTTTGTCTTTCCCTGTCTCTCTCCCCTGTCTCTCTCTCTGCTCCTCTGTCTCTCTCTGTCTGTCTCCCTATCTCTCCCTGTCTCTCTCTGTCTCTCTCTCTGTCTCTCCCTGTCTCTCTCTGTCTCTCTCCCCATCTCTCTGTCTCTCCCTGTCTCTCTGTCTCTCTCTCTCTGTCTCTCCCTATCTCTCTCTGTCTCTGCTCCTCTCTGTCTCTCTCTGTCTCTGTCTCTGAGTTTCTCTGTCTCTCTCTCCTTGTCTCTCTCTCTCCCCCTCTATCTCTGTCTGACCCCCTTAGACTTTCTGCAGCCTAGTCCCCTGGCCTGTGGTCACTCCCCCTGGCCCTGGGGCTGCAGCTGGGCGGCCTCCCCTCCACACCAGGGACGGAGGACTGGGCCCCAGGAGCTGCAAGGTCTGAGAAAGGACGTGAGCCAACCCAGGTCTTGGCTCAAAGCCACATCCTAATCAGACTTTGTTTTCACCCTTTTTTTCGCTGTTCTCCTTTAACACTTTCTGGGGGTCCGGGTCTCACTGAGCGCTCGGGACAGCCCTGTGTGCATCGCAGTCGTGGGAGCCCAGTTCTTGGGGCGGCTGCCCCCGCTGTCTCGGGATTTCCAGGGTTGGGGGGGCAGGTGATCAGCTGGGACGCCCCGGGGTGCCCTGAGGATGAGGAGGGGCGCAGCCTAGCATCCGTCACTTTGCCTTTGGGGCACCTTAGTGCCCGTCCTGGGGACCGGGGGGCTCCGGTGGAGGAGAGGTAAGCGAAGCTTCACAGCGCACGGGTGTGTCTGACGCGCTCAGAGGCGTGGTGCAGCGAGCTCTCCGCTGGGTGCCGTCACCGGGCAGCCATCATGGGGCCTGTCGCCGCAGACACAGCCGTGCACGGGGGTCGGGACCGGGGAGGGGTCTCCCCCACGTTCCTGTTGGAAATGTGGCCCCGAAGGCCAAGCCCGGGGGGTTGGAGGGGTGCTGTGGGCACCCTGTGCAGAGACTTACCTAGGGGACAAGGGGCCTCCTCAGGGCCTGGGAGGGCCAGGGCCCCCTTAGGGCTCCCAGGGGCTTGGAGGGCCCTGAGGGGCTGGGCTGGGCAGCCGGCCGGCCTCCCGGGGTCTCAGAGCAGAGGGGCAGGCAGGCTCTGGGGCAGCAGTGGTACAGGTGTGATGGGGGCTGGTGGTGCGGGGGTGATGGGGGGCGGGTGGTGCAGGGTGATGCTGGGGGGCTGGTGGTGCAGGGGTGATGGGGGGCGGGTGGTGCACGTGTGATGGGGGGCTGGTGGTGCAGGGGTGATGGGGGGCTGGTGGTGCGGGGGTGATGGGGGGCTGGTGGTGCAGGGTGATGCTGGGGGGCTGGTGGTGCAGGGGTGATGGGGGGCTGGTGGTGCAGGGGTGATGGGGGGCTGGTGGTGCAGGGGTGATGGGGGGCTGGTGGTGCGGGGGTGATGGGGGGCGGGTGGTGCAGGGGTGATGGGGGGCGGGTGGTGCACGTGTGATGGGGGGCTGGTGGTGCAGGGGTGATGGGGGGCTGGTGGTGCACGTGTGATGGGGGGCTGGTGGTGCGGGGGTGATGGGGGGCGGGTGGTGCGGGGGTGATGGGGGGCGGGTGGTGCGGGGGTGATGGGGGGCGGGTGGTGCGGGGTGATGGGGGGCGGGTGGTCCCGGGGTGATGGGGGGCGGGTGGTGCGGGGGTGATGGGGGGCGGGTGGTGCGGGGTGATGGGGGGCGGGTGGTGCGGGGGTGATGGGGTGCTGGTGGTGCGGGGGTGATGGGGGCTGGTGGTGCGGGGGTGATGGGGGGCGGGTGGTGCGGGGTGATGGGGGGCGGGTGGTCCCGGGGTGATGGGGGGCTGGTGGTGCGGGGGTGATGGGGGGCGGGTGGTGCGGGGGTGATGGGGGGCGGGTGGTGCGGGGTGATGGGGGGCTGGTGGTGCGGGGGTGATGGGGGGCGGGTGGTGCGGGGGTGATGGGGGCTGGTGGTGCGGGGGTGATGGGGGGCTGGTGGTGCGGGGGTGATGGGGGGCTGGTGGTGCAGGGGTGATGGGGGGCGGGTGGTCCCGGGGTGATGGGGGGCTGGTGGTGCAGGGGTGATGGGGGGCGGGTGGTCCCGGGGTGATGGGGGGCGGGTGGTGCACGTGTGATGGGGGCTGGTGGTGCAGGGGTGATGGGGGGCGGGTGGTGCAGGGGTGATGGGGGGCAGGTGGTGCGGGGGTGATGGGGGGCGGGTGGTGCGGGGGTGATGGGGGGCGGGTGGTCCCGGGGTGATGGGGGGCTGGTGGTGCACGTGTGATGGGGTGCTGGTGGTGCGGGGTGATGGGGGGCTGGTGGTGCGGGGGTGATGGGGGGCGGGTGGTGCAGGGTGATGGGGTGCTGGTGGTGCGGGGTGATGGGGGGCTGGTTGTGCAGGGGTGATGGGGGGCGGGTGGTGCGGGGTGATGGGGGGCTGGTGGTGCAGGGGTGATGGGGGGCTGGTGGTGCAGGGGTGATGGGGGGCGGGTGGTGCAGGGGTGATGGGGGGCTGGTGGTGGAGGGGTGATGGGGGGCTGGTGGTGCAGGGGTGATGGGGGGCTGGTGGTGCAGGGTGATGGGGGGCTGGTGGTGGAGGGGTGATGGGGGGCTGGTTGTGCAGGGGTGATGGGGTGCGGGTGGTGCGGGGTGATGGGGGGCTGGTGGTGCAGGGGTGATGGGGGGCTGGTGGTGCAGGGTGATGGGGGGCTGGTGGTGCGGGGGTGATGGGGGCGGGTGGTGCGGGGTGATGGGGGGCTGGTGGTGCAGGGGTGATGGGGGGCTGGTGGTGGAGGGGTGATGGGGGGCTGGTTGTGCAGGGGTGATGGGGGGCGGGTGGTGCAGGGGTGATGGGGGTCGGGTGGTGCAGGGGTGATGGGGGGCTGGTGGTGGAGGGGTGATGGGGGGCTGGTGGTGCAGTGGTGATGGGGGGCTGGTGGTGCAGGGGTGATGGGGGGCTGGTGGTGCAGGGGTGATGGGGGGCTGGTTGTGCAGGGGTGATGGGGGGCTGGTGGTGCAGGGGTGATGGGGGGCGGGTGGTGCGGGGTGATGGGGGGCGGGTGGTGCAGGGTGATGGGGTGCTGGTGGTGCAGGGGTGATGGGGGGCGGGTGGTGCGGGGTGATGGGGGGCTGGTGGTGCACGTGTGATGGGGGGCTGGTGGTGCAGGGGTGATGGGGGGCTGGTGGTGCAGGGTGATGGGGTGCTGGTGGTGCGGCCGTGATGCTGGGGTCTGGCTGGGAGAGGCAGGGCGCTCACGGCCCAGGGGGCCATTCGATGTCAGGTTACCTCACGTCGTCTCTGTGTTTCTGCCTGTGAGACGTGGGTTCAGGCGAGGAGACGCAGAGCTGAGGTGAGGGGAGCCGTGAGGAGATCCGGCGGGGCCAGGCGGACACGTGAGCTGCTGGCAGCCTCCCTGTCCCTGGTGTTTCCTCACGGGGCACGCCGTGCAGAGCTCGGGAGGGCGGAGTCCAGCCTGGGTGCCTGTCCGGCTCATGAGCACCGTCTCCTGAGCCCCTCACGTCGGGGCGTCGGGTGAAACAGATGCCTAAACTGCTTGAACAGAAGCATGTGTGACCTTGGGTTAAGCAGATCCCAGGAAACAAAACCTCAGCTGCCACCTGAGCCTCCGCGTGGCCCCCTGCAGCCCATCTTTCAGGGGAGTGGGTCCTTGTGAGCCTGGGGGGTGACAGGCGGTGAACGCGGCCCTCCCGCCGGACTCCCTGAAGGTCAGTCTCACTCTGAATCACAAAGTGACGTGGAGACGCGGTTGGCAGAGGCGCAGGAGGCTGGGGGGCAGCCTCGTGTGTGGTGGGACAGGCCGCTGGCCGCTTCCGGGAGCCGGGGGGCCACGATGGGAGGGCAGCGGGCCTCCTGCCTGGAGCCAAGTGCCCTAGAGGCCTGCGGGGACTCCACTGGATGGCAGGCGGGCGGAGGAAAGATGCTGCTTTTCCGAGGCCTTTGCCCTCTTGGGCTTGCCTTCTCTTCCCTTCTAAGAGCAGCCTCCCGTGCCTGCTGCATCGCTACCCCAGGCTTGTTGTCCTCTGATGCACCCTGGACTTCCTGTTGCGGACATGCTCTGACATGGAATTGAGGGCAACGCGGGGCTCTTGTTTGGAAGAGATGTGGTGGGACCTCGTGATGGTGAAATCCTGCGGGTGTGGCCCCGAGACCAGGATGCGGGGCTCGGTGCAGGATGACACCTCCTTACCGCCCACCCCTGGTCCTCAGGAGACGTGTAGTCACAGCCAGAGGACAGAGCCGGCCTCCCCGGGGGCGGTGGGCTCACTGCCTGGCATCCAGGGGTCTGGGGCCAACACTCCGCCTATGGTTCCTGGCTTGGCTGCTCTTGGGGGATTGGGTGAGCCGCCGGTTCTCAGCCTCCTAGGCTGCAGGACAGGGGTAACCAGGGCTGCACCCCGTCCTGCTCCTGGGAGGGAAGTGGGTCCTGGGCTGGACGAGCCCTCCAGGAGCGCACCTCCTGCCCGCTCTGCTCCAAGGGCGGGCATGGCCTGCGGTTCCTTCTCCGGCGGCCTCTCCCGAGCCCTCAGTGAGTCCGTGTCCTGTGGTCCTTTGCTTGCTCCTGCCCCTCGTCTCTACAGACCCCAGCTCCTGCCCGAGGAAGGCTTCCTAACCCAGGATCAGCCGACAGGCTACCCCGTGTGGAGGAGTGGGAAGCTGGGGGCCTGCAGTTGAGCAAGGCGTGATGATCTCATTTGTGACTGAGAGGCCCTGTCGGTGGGGCTTGGGGATTTGCGCGATGCAACAGGTGAGCTCAAGGGAGCTTGTGGGGGGCCCCGCTCTGTGGTGGTGGCATAGGGAGCAGGTGTGGGGCCTCTTCCTGCGTCCGGGGCCCCGCTCACAGTGACCCCCGTGCTGACTCCTCCCCGGCTTGCTCTCCTTGTGGTGGGCACTTCAGTTCAGTCGCTCAGTCGTGTCCGACTCTTTGCGACCTCATGGACTGCAGCACGCCAGGCCTCCCTGTCCATCACCAACTCCCAGAGCTTGCTCAAACTCATGTCCATTGAGTCGGTGATGCCATCCAACCATCTCATCCCCTGTCTTCCCCTTTTCCTCCTGCCTTCAGTCTTTCCCAGCATCAGGGTCTTTTCAAATGAGTCAGCTCTTCATCAGGTGGCCAGAGTATTGGAGCATCAGCTTCAGCATCAGTCCTTCCAATGAATATTCAGGACTGATTTTCTTTAGGATGGGCTGGATGAATCTCCTTGCAGTCCAAGGGACTCTCAAGAGTCTTCTCCAGCTTTCTTTACAGTCCAACTCTCACATCCATACATGACCACTGGAAAAACCATAGCCTTGACTAGACGGGCATTTGTTGGCAAAGTAATGTCTCTGCTTTTACCAGACCCCCCAGCGCAGTGGCCGGGGGCAGAAACCCCGCGCCCCCTGTAGGAGGTGAGGGAGTGGGTGCCCCGGCCCCACGGTGGGGCCGTGTGCCGCTCATTTTTTTTTTTGAGGACTTCCCTGATGGCTCAGACGGTAAGGCGTCTGTCTACAATGCGGGAGACCTGTGTTCGATCCCTGGGTTGGGAAGATCCCCTGGAGAAGGAAATGGCAATCCATCCCAGTACTATTGCCTGGAAAATCCCATGGACAGAGGAGCCTGGTAGGCTACAGTCCATGGCGTCGCAAAGAGTCAGACACGACTGAGTGACTTCACTTTCTTTCCTTTTCTTCCAAGGAGCAAGCCTCTTTCAATTTCATGGCTGCAGTCTAAGTGTGGTGGACACTTGGTTGATCCCATTTTGCAGATGAGGAACTTGGGACAGAGGTGATTAAGTGAAGTGCCCAGAGTCATCTGGCAGGCCTCCTGGGTGGGTAGGCCCAGGGTCTCCCAGCTGACCCCCTGGGCTGGGTAAGCCTTGACATGCGGGAACAGGCGGCAGGATGCTCTGAGCTCAGGTCCTCTGAATGAGGCTCTCAGGCAAAGACTTGAGCCTGGCTGGACCATGAGTGCTTGTGGACTCACCCAGGGGTGTCACCAAGGCCGCGGGGCCCTTGGACCAGAGGTCTGGGTCACGCGGGCAGGAAGCTTGCTGCGGTGTCTACAGGGCACGTTCCCCAGGGGATCCTTAGGAGACCAGTTCTGGGAATAGTCGTGTCGGACGGCCGCAGGGAGGGCGGTGGGCGCCGTGCACCTGTGGCTGGGCCCCGGCAGGTGTTCACTGTTCGGGGAGAGCCTGAGGTGCCCTGGCAGGCGCGGCCCTGACTGCGGGGTCTGCCCTGATTCTCCCTGTGTTTCCTGGTCTCTGAGTCACACATTGCTTTCAAGTAGCAGGTGTCTGGTTTGTATTTTGATTGATCCCTGCTTCTCTCACTGAGATTTTGAACTTAAGAGACTCTTAATTAAGTGTAAATAAGATAAAATTTACCCTGATTGACTGATAGCGCAGGAGGTTTTCTCAGGTGCCTCGTATCACTTGCCCCAGGCTTGCAAGGCTACACGCTTACACGCGAGGGGAGGCGTGCGATGAAAGACTGTAGGGTTCCTCAGGTGACGCCTGCCCTTAAGCTCCAGCCCCTCACGCGGTCACCCAGGAGCAAGTGACGGGATCTCTGTTGTCGGAGGCGGTGGCGGAGGAGCTTTTAGGGATTTGATTGCCAGCTTCCTCACTTTGTAGGGAGGAATCAGAGCCCTTCACAGTCACACCTGCACACAGCCAGGTAGGCAGTCCAGGTGTCTGGACTCAGCTTCACCCCATTTTTGCCACCCTCCCCTGCTGGCTGAAATTTAATGCTGGATTTTAACAAAAAGAATTTCAGTGCTTCAATCTTCCTGGTGTCTTGCATCACACTATAGAGGACTGATTTTGGTGGAAACGTGTTAAGAGACCTTGACACTGCCTGTGCCCGGGCTGAGCTCAGTCGTGTCCAACTCTGGGCGACCCCAGGGACCGTAACCCTCCAGGCTCCTCTGTCCGTGGGATTTCCCAGGCAAGAACACTGGAGTGGGTTGCCATTTCCTTCTCCAGGGGCTCTTCCCGACCCAGGGATCGAACCTGCGTCTCCTGCATTGGCAGGCAGAGCCTTTACTGCTGATCCACCTGGGAAGCCCCCAGACAACGACACTACGGTTCAAAGATGCAAAATAGTGTGACTGTCAAGGCGGCTCCTCTTTGGCTTACGGCACATTGGTCACGTGACTTAGTAACGACTGCGTCCTGATGTGAAGAGGGCCCAAAGGAGCCGCCCAGACCCTGGTTCTGAGTCGACGAGCGCTGTGTGTGTCCCCAGGACGCCTTACACAGGCTGTGGCTGAGAGGATAAGGAGCTTCACCTCAGCCCCGACGGTGTTGGGCCCACTGTGGATTTCAAAGAGCCTGTTGTAAGGCCTTGGGCACTTTTTGTTCAGTTGTTAAGTCGTGTCCAGCTCTTTGCAGCCCCATGGATTGCAGCACGCCAGGCTCCCCTGCCCTTCACCACCTTCTGGAGCTTGCTCAAATTCTCGTCCATCGAGTCGGTGATGCCACCCAACCATCTCATCCTCTGTCGTCCCCTTCTCCTCCTGCCCTCAATCTTTCCCAGCATCGGGGTCTTTTCCATCGAGTTGGCTTTTCACTTCAGGTGGCCGAAGTATTGGAGTTTCAGCATCAGTCCTTCCGATGAATACACAGAGTTGATTTCCTTTAGGATTGACTGGCTTGACCTCCCTGCTGTCCAGGGGGCTCTCAGGAATCTTCTCCAGCACCACAGTTCAAAAGCATCAGTTTTTAGAGAGGACCTAAGACGATGTGTGCAGGCGACTTCCAGGTGTCTCCCCTTCGCCGGAAGCAAGCTGAGGTTTCATCTGATGGCTTTTCGTTTGGCCCTTGTCTCAAGTCTCTGATGCTTTCTTCTGAGGTTTGGTGAGAACTGAGGCTGAGGGTCAGGGCAGCTGAGAGCGCATTGGGTGGGTCTCAAGTCTCTGATGCTTTCTTCTGAGGTTTGGTGAGAACTGAGGCTGAGGGTCAGGGCAGCTGAGAGCGTGTTGGGTGGTAACGAGTCTTGGCTGCGGCAGAACCTTCACTGCGGCAGCGTCTGCGTCTGTGATGCGGTAGGACTGTCTTGGAGCCCTACAGTTGTCCTCATTCCACTGGGTGAATCAGCAAACAGACGCGCCCAGTGGGCAGTGAGACCGAGCTGCTGGAAACACGGCCCCCAGGCCAAAGGCACCAACTGTCCAGGTGTTCATGGGGTGCTCAGGCCCTCCTGGGCTTTTTCGGGCACTGCTGCTTGAGGCTGTGATGTTCTGGACCCAGAGCTCGGTGGGCACTGAGGGGATGTGTTTGTTCCTTGGGAACGTGGTCCCACTGACCGCCGCCCGCCCCCTCCTTCTCTCCCCTTTGCACGGCTTCCCTTCCAGTCGATCCTTCTGGCAGGTCTTGTCCAGTGGACCACGAGGCCTGAGCCGTGCCCTGCCCCACCCACTCACCCTCTGATTGGCCCTTAGCTGTGGGCACTTCTCTGTTGCCTCGGTGGCTCGGGTCCTCAGTCTGTCACGGCACCTGCTTCTTGGGCACCACGGGGACCCAGTGTCTGCAGTGTCCCGGAGCTCCTGCCAGCCGACCGGCAGCAGCTTGTCTTCGGGGAAGCCTGGCTTTGGGGCGCGTCCTGGATGCACTGGTGCCTGTAGACTGACCAGTCCTTTCCCTGTAGGGCGTGGCCTCCTCTGCTTCAGGCCCTGCCCGGGTGGCCTTGGTCTGAGGTTCTGGGCCTCCCCAAGCTGTCTGCTCGGGGGTGGCCCTGCCCTCCTCCCAGCAGGTCCCTCGTGGCCCAGGCCTCACCTGCCCCATCCAGTTAGCGTGCTCCACTGCCGACCCCCAGGGGGCTCTGGTGACCGACTCCAGCGCCCCCCAGGGATGGGAGGGTGGAGGAGTGGATGGCGGGCTCACAGGACACGGGAGGAAAAGGCAGAGGGGGCCAGCATGGACATGGCCTGAGCTCAGGGGCTCCCTGGATGTCTTTTCCACGCAGCCTGTATGGCCACTTAGCCCTGTGGGGGACCAGGACTGGGAAGAACCCTTGGAAAGGCCAGGTGGGTGGCGGGCAAGTGGGAGAGACATATTCCTGACGTGTGTACTGCATGCTTAGTCATGTCCAACTCTTCGCGACCCCGTGGACTGCAGCCCGCCAGGCTCCTCTGTCCATGGGTTTCCCAGGCAAGAGCACTGGGGTGGCTGCCACTTCCTTCTCCATTTCTGCAGTGGCCACGTTCAAGCACCTTTGTGGTGAGTTACCTGCAAGTCACAGGTGACCTGTGTATGGTTCCTGTAATACTGAAGTCCCACCCGGTATAGAGTTTCCCCTGTTTATCTGAGGGTGCTCTTTGAGTCCTGTTCCTGCAGGAAAGTGGACATGAGCTCCCGGGACTCTTTCTCCAAGGCCTTGTGTCATTGGGGACTTACCCACCCCCTCCCAGCCCACCTAGGTCTTGGGTTCTCTGCCCTTAAAATACTCCACTGACCCAAACCGGGGAAACGGAAAGTACCGAGATGCAGGGGCGATGGTCTGCGTGACACCAAGTGACACGCCCCTCCCCCGCTGTGTTCACCCTAAGGCGGCTTTCATTTCACTGCGGCTGCTGCTGCTGCTGAGTCGCGTCAGTCGTGCCCGACTCCTTGCGACCCCCATGGACGGCAGCCCACCAGGCTCCCCGTCCTTGGGATTCTCCAGGCAAGAACACTGAAGTGGGTTGCCATTTCCTTCTCCAATGCATGAAAGTGAAAAGTGAAAGGGAAGTCGCTCAGTCGTGTCCGACTCTTCGCGACCCCATGGACTGCAGCCCACCAGGCTCCTCCATCCTTGGGATTCTCCAGGCAAGAGCTCTGGAGTGGGCTGCCATCGCCTTCTCCACTCATGCCACTAAGGAGAGACATTAGCTGTGTAGACCTCAAAGCCAGGGAAGCGGCAGCTCTCAGCAGAGTGACGCAGGCTCAGTGCTCGAGGGGCTCTGTCGGCCGTTCTGCTTTCTCCACACAGGAGGACTGGCCCCCGATGGTCCTGAGAACAAAGCCGTGGCTCCGAGGGCTTCGAGAGGTTGCTGGAGTCTTTCCCACGTGATGCATGCGGACGGTTGAAGGCATTTGGTGTGAGACTCAAGGACTGTGAGGGCCTAGGGAAGGAAGGCGGCCCCAGAGGGAGGTAAACTTGATGAAACGACGTGAGGTGTCTGGATAGGGGCGAAGGAGATTCAGGTCCTTCTGGATGATATCCTGTGCTCAGGGCAAGCACCAACCGGGAAAGTCATATCTCCTGGCACTTCTCAGGTGACCTCAGGGCTCAGCATCCCCGAGGGGGTGGTGCGAGGGCTGGGGGAGATTCCCGCAGCAGAGCTGGGGTTGGGTTCTGCGGGGCATCAGCTTGTCCCTGGGATTTCACACCTGTTTCCACTTTGAGAACAGCGCCGGGGGCTGGCTGGGCGGTCATTCTTTCCTCCAAGATTAACTGTTCTGCTGTACGTCCAAAACCCACCGGGGGCGAGCCCACCTGTGGGGCGTCCAGGCCATCTGGGTGTATGACTGTCACTATGGAGCCACAGACAGCTTCTCCAGAAGGAAGACGGCACTTGGGGACGTGACTGGCTCAGATGTAGTCAGCTTTGGGAATGACCATTCCATTCCACTGTTACTAAGTCATGTCGGACTTTTTGTGACTCCGTGGACTGCAGCACGCCAGGCCTCCCTGTCCATCACCATCTCCAGGAGTTTGTTCAAACTCATGTCCATTGAGTCAGTGATGCCATCTAAGCATCTCATCCTCTGTTGTCCCCTTCTCCTCCTGCCCTCTGTCTTTCCCAGCATCAGGGTCTTTTCCAATGAGTCAGTTCTTCACATCATGTGGCCAAAGTATTGGAGTTTCAGCTTCAGCATCAGTCCTTCCAATGAACACCCAGGACTGATCTCCTTTAGGATGGACTGGTTGCATCTCCTTGCAGTTCAAGGGACTCTTGAGGATATTCTCCAACACCCAGTTCGACAGTATCAGTTCTTTCACGTTCAACCTTCTTTATGGTCCAACTCTCACATCCATGCATGACTACCGGAAAATCATAGCTTTGACTATACAGACCTTAGTTGGTAAAGTGATGTGTCTGCTTTTTAGCATGCTGTCTGGGTTTGTCATAGCTTTCCTTCCAAGGAGCATCCCTCTCCATCTAAGACTCAGAAGCCCAAGTGTCATGCCATTAGAGGACGCCCCCATGAGCCATAGGTGGGCCACCTGAAGGTACCCTGTGCCGCAGATGGTTGAACTTGTAAGTCATCATATGTGGCAGGTTTCCAAACTTCCCCCAGGACTATCCTAGCTAACCTTATTCTGCTGTTGAGGTATCTTCTGTCCAAGGTATTTCTTGGACAACTTTGTGTTAAAGAAAATCATATGGGTAAAGAATAAAGAATATAAAAGTACCAGAGAGAAAAGTTCCAAACAAGCCCCGAGAAGCCCGAGGTCCCTTTAGGAGCCCAAGACGGACTGGCCGCCTTCCTGCGGTCGGGTCCTCAGGGCCTGGCGGGCGTGTGGCTGGAGCAGGTCGCCGTGGCTGGCGGGGGCGAGTTGAAGGGTCGCATTCTGAGGAGGGTGAAGGCTCCACAGGTCACGGGAAAGCCTGCCCCCGAGAGTGGCCTCCTTGTTTCTGGGAGACCCCGTCAGCACTGGTCAGCCCCATCGCAGGAAGGGAAGCGACCCCCGTCACGGGGAGGGAAATGACCCCTGTCGCGGGAAGGGAAGCGGCCGGTTTCCAGTCTCCCACCGCCTCGTTTAATCTGCCGAAAAGCGAGCTTTCTGCTGAAGCTTCCCCGCACTCTCCCCCTGGGTTCGCGTGCTCTTTACTCAGGAGAAGAAGGCAGCAGCCAGCGGCTCTCAATTTCTGGGCTCCGGACAGAAGGCTGTTGCTCTTAACCTTGGACTCTCTTGAGTGCCTGCAGCTCGGGGCTCCCGGTGGAGGGATGTGCCCCGTTGTCCAAATTCAGAGGCTGCCGGCCGTCAGCTGGGAAGGGGGTTGTGGTCACCGCAGCCTCAGGCAGAGGGTCGCTAGGCTGCTGGTGGCTGGTGACCTGGTGGCTGTGTGAGCTTTAAAACCTGCCTCTTGTCTCACCTCGAGGTTCTGTGTTCAGATGGCGTGTTTTGTGAAACCCGATATGAAATGCGATGAATTTGGGGAGCCCAGGAGAGCGGTGCCACCTGAAGCCCACAGCCTGGGGCAGATTTGGGGCCTGTGGCGTCGGCTGGGGAAGGGCTTAAGGGACCTCTGGGAGACACAGCAGGGAAGTGTGGACAGGACGGTCAGGTCACCACCTGCTGGACCGGGGACCCAGCGTCTTGAGGAGAAAGCATGTGTTTCGAGTCCTGTGCACATGTTCGGAGTGTACTGTGGGCCTTTGTCCCGAGGATGGACTCTTCACACCCAGATGCAGGCGCGCCTGCCCTGCTCATTCTCTGTGGGCAAGGCTCCCGCAACCCCAGCGGCTGCAGCATCAGCCCAGAGCCAAAGCCAAACCGAACGGAACTTCCCGCTGGCCCACCTGAGTCCTGTCACAGGTGAACTCAGCTCAGCACCGCTGCCAACAGCTACTTCACTGTCAGATGCTCTGCTGAGAGGATTCCAACCTCTCCTGTGGACCAGGGATGCTTTCCCTTTGGGTCTGCTGAACGTGGGATTATTCTCTCTTAGACTTTTCTTAAATCCAGCGTAAGCCCTGCTTTGTGAGAGGATTTGCTGTGTATGTAATGAAACTATAAGCAACACGTTGTGAATTCCTCTGCTTCTGAGAAAGCACCACTAATTATGTCTTTTGTGTGATGGAGGTATTTCATTAATAGTTATCCCTGAAAACCATGCAGGAAGCTGGTAGTTTTGCAGCTGTTGTCTTTCCTTGGCTTAACTAAGAGGCTTCTTGAATCAGTACATCAGCACTGAAGGAAAGAGCTGGAGGCAAACTGCCTGGTGTACTTACCCGTGTTTGTCTCCAGGCAGATAAGTGAGAACCTTCAGGGCGTTCACGCCCCAGACTCTGCAGGGCCTGCAGCGGCTCTGGGAGCCCAGGTCCTACAGGAAGGGGGCACCAGGCAGATAAGGAAGTTTTCTGACTGCACGGATGTGCGAGCTGGACCACAGAGAAAGCTGAGTGCCAAAGAGCTGATGCTTTCAAACTGTGGTCCTAGAGCAGACTCTTAAGAGTCCCTCGGACTGCAAGGAGATCAGACCAGTCCATCCTAAAGGAAATCAGTCCTGAATATTCATCGGAAGGACTGATACTGAAGCTGAATACTTTGGCCACCTGATGTGAGGAGCTGACTCATTAGAAAAGACTCTGATGCTGGGAAAGATTGAAGGCAGGAGGAGGGGGGGTTAACAGAGGATGAGATGGTTGGATGGCATCATCGACTCAATGAACTCGAGTTTGGGAAAACTCTGGAAAATGGTGAAGGACAGGGAAGCCTGGTGTGCTGCAGTCCTTGGGGTGGCAAAGAGCCGGACAGGACTGAATGGACAGAAACAAGAACTGCGAGACTGACTCCGGCCTCACCAGCTGACTGCTTCCAAAGCGCGCGTTCGTATTTTAACAAGTTGAGTGGTTTTATTGGTAAGTTCACTTTCCCATGTCTCAGAAGGGAACTGTAGTCCTGGACACGGTAACGATCACGGGAGCTTTTTGCTCCAGCAGCATGTGGGTCTGGGCAGCCTTCCCTGGCTGGCTCCTGCACCAGGACCAGCGTGGGACAGGGCAGCCCCTGCCCCGGGCCGTCCTCTCCTTCGCCGTGGGCCGGCTCTCCTCCGTCCGCCTGGTAGAGGGATCTTCATCCTAGAACAAGAGCCGTGTTTTCCAGGGTTTGTCTCACTGCCTTATTCTCCCAGAAATCCCTGAGCAGAGCATTCCCCAGGAGGCGAGTCTGGCAAAACTGACAGCAGGCGGGTTTGGTGAGGGGTAATTGAGCGTGTTTTGTAAACAGATCCCAGGTCACGAGTTTATATAAACATGAAGTTCTGGTTGGGGGGGTGTAGAGGCGCGGCAGGATTCGAAAGGTCAGGGTTTGAATACAGAAGCAATTTTCTAAATCTTTCTGTTTGTAAACGGTGTCCTGAAATCAATAAACTAGCAATTCGGAGCACTGTGCAAATTCCGGCAGCACCAGCAGCCAAATCACACGCCTTTGTGGTAAAAATTGGCAGAGCTTTCGGTCCCTGCCAGCTTCGCTGTCAGTGAGATGACCTTTCAGAGACAAAGAGCCTCGACCACATGTGGGTGTCGTCAGGATCCCGATTTGAGTCTCATTAGGAAGGAAGGCTTTCTCATCTCTTCAAGAACACTGAATGGAAATTTCCAGTTCATTCAATGAAATCGTGCTTATGTCTTTTCTCCTTGTCTTTGGGCTGGAGGACTAAATTAGAAACAATAATTTTCTCTGAGCTTGATCTGCTCATAGAAAATACATACGCAGTTTGAAATATATTCATTTTCTCAAAATTGGCCTTTCTTAGTGACTGTGTGATTTGGTGCAGTTTCTCATGGTGTGAGGCAAGGCGAAGGTCCATCAGAACCACCCACTGTGTCCGATAAAAAATGTGGATTCTCATCCCCTCCTGGTCCCTGGAGTCAAGACCTGCAGGGTGGAGACAGGCTGTTTCGAAAACAGAATCTCAGATGATCCTTAAGGAAACCAAAGGCTGAGAATCACCGACTCCGTTAATAGGAAATCTAGAAACAAGGCTCCCGCCCTTCCCCGTGTGTGGCATCTTTTCTTTTTCATGAAAAACAGACCCGCCAGCTACCTGTTTTGCCCTATCTGTGTAGCTTGTTGTTTAAAAAAAAAAAAATCCAACTTTCAGCCTTGGCCACCTGTGATATGACTTTGTTTCATGTTGAGCAGGGAATGCCAAATCTTGAAAGATATCTCTGCTCCAGATAGAGTGTTTCTCTGACCTTTTATTTTTGAGTGAAGCCTTAACTGATGTATCTCTGGCCCAGATGCCGGGACCCTGCATCTTAGTGAGACATCTCTGTGGCCATTTGAGGCACTTCTGGGATAATTTTTGCTAAAACATCAAAAAAGAAAAAATACCCAATGTGAGATGCTGAGAGTCCATCCCATGACACACTCTGCGGAGTCTACCTTATTTTATGACGATACTGTGATTTCCACCTTCACAAGTCCAACCCCATGGACACAGCACTGCCGTGGTCTCCACCTCTACAGGTAAGCTTAGGAGCTTTAAAGGCCCGTGACTCACACGGCAGAATTCTGGGTGAGGGCTGTTGAGGGCAGGCGTGCCTCCTGTTGACCTGCGTGGAAGATTCTGCCTCCCTGCGATGTTGCCTCAGGGCATCTTGAACTGCTAGTAACCACATGAGCCTCTTGCCAAATTAGATTTCAAGCATCGGGCCTCGAGAGGCAGTGGACTGCGGGCCTCCTTCCCTCCGAGGCTTGCGTGGGGCCCGCTGGCAGAAGGAGGTCCATGTTTTAGAACAAAGCCGTTTCCCGCCTTTCCCTCTTCACTGTGGCTGCAGGGCCCATGGGGATGCCCTCCCGTCTCACTCAGGAGTCCAGACTGGCCCGTGTCTGGTGCTGGGAAGCTGTCCCCTCACCTCTGCTCTGCCCTGAGGGTCTCCTCTGTGCTGCAAGACTTGCGGGCGGGTAGAGACTCCCACACCCAGACAAGCTTCAGTTCCCCACCAGCTGTTGCCCAGGGTGGCAGGACACCCCGTCTTCTGCAGTGTGGGGTTGTCTCGACCCCTCAGCCTGATGACAGTTGGGAGCCACCACATTCTGGTGGTGGGGCTGCTGAGGGGGCGTCGGAGCGGCCAACAGGCTAGGGCCTGAGCTCTCACCTGCAGGGTGAGGGGCCGGGTTCAGAGGCAGGGATCCTCTATTGCCAACGGATGTGGCTCCCGTGGCCGGGCAGGCCCCTGTCCTGCATCCTGGCCCTTTGTGGGGCTGTGGTCCCATCAGTGAGTCTGGGGACTCAGCTCTACCCCCTCATCTCCTCCACCAGGTGAGAGGCCAGCCCAGGCCCCTCATGCCTCTCTTGAGGAGGGCACAATGCCAGTGCCCCTTCCGTGTGCAGCGGCCCCTGGGGTCAGGCAGCCGGACTTTGTGAGCTTTGGAAGTGGGCGGAGCCGTGAGGAAGGGACCACACCGGGGCCAGGACCTGATGCTCAGGGGCAGTAGAGCTGTCCTGGAACAGGGGGGAGTGCACCAGTGAGTGTGTGTGTGTGTCTGTGTCTGGGCCCATCTTTGTATTTGAATGGCACCACACACACACACACACACACACACACACACACACACACACACACACACACACAGAGCAGCTGGGCCAGGAGGAGGTGGAGACACGCCTGGGAGATGCCGCAGTTTGAACACACAGAGCAGCTGGGCCAGGAGGAGGTGGAGACACGCCTGGGACATGCCGCAGTTTGGGTCCAGGCAGAAAAGTCAGCATCGTGATAAAGCGAGGTGCACGCGGGATCTGCTTCCTGGTGCAGACGAGAGAGCCACTCACCCTACACTGTAGTCTATTAGGCGTGCATCGCATCACCTCAAAAGAGGCAATGTGTGTGCTGTAGTTAAAATACTTTATTGCTCCAAAGATAGGAACCGTCATCTAAGCCTTCAATGGGTCTCAGTAGCAACATCAAAGATCATGTATTACAGAAACCCCAACAAATATCATCAAAAGAAAGCCGAACGCTGAAGAATTGATGCTTTTGAACTGTGGTGTTGGAGAAGACTCTTGAGAGTCCCTTGGACTGCAAGGAGATCCAACCAGTCCATCCTAAAGGAGATCAGTCCTGAATATTCATTGGAAGGACTGATGCTGAAGCTGAAGCTCCAATACTTTAGCTACCTGGTGCAAAGAACTGACTCATTGGAAAAGACCTTGATGCTGGGAAATATTGAGGGCAGGAGGAGAAGGGGACGACAGAGGACAAGATGGTTGCATGGCATCACTGACTTGATGGACATGAGTTTGGGCAGGCTGTGGGTGTTGGTGATGGACAGGGAAGCCTGGCATGCTGCAGTCCATGGGGTCACAAAGAGTCAGACATGACTGAGTGACTGCGCTGAACTAAACAAGTATAATAATAATGAAAGAATGTGAAAAATGGGGAGAACTGCCAAATTGTGATGAAGACACACAGGGTGAGAGAAGCTTGTGGGATGGATGGCACCGATAGGCATGCCCCAGGCAGGGTTGCCCCAAACCCTCAATTTATAAAGATCAAAGTGTCCCCAGGGCACAGTAAAAGGACATCTGCGTGTTCTGACCGGAGCAGGGGGAAAGGCATGGGGGAGAGCAGGCAGGCTGGGAGTGGGGGAAAGGCGGGCGGGAGAGGCCCGGGAGGGGGGAGGGAGAGGGGGCTGGGAGGGGGGAGGGAGAGGGGGCTGGGAGGGGGGAGGGAGAGGGGGCTGGGAGGGGGGAGGGAGAGGGCTGGGAGGGGGGAGGGAGAGGGGGCTGGGAGCGGGGAGGCAAGGGGAGAGCAGGCGGGCTGGGAGGGCTGGGCTGAAGGTGTCAGGGTCCCTCCAGAGACTCAGAGGTCCTCCTGAAGAGGCTGGCGCCCGTGGCCAGGTGGATAGGAGAAGGGCAGGCTGGGGACAGGGTGGCCTTGAGGTGTCTAGGGACGTGAGGACCGGTGTTTGCTGAGTGACTGTGGACACGGGGCCTTCACGTGGCTCACGTCCTTAAGCCTCCCACCAGTGCCCTGTGGAAGGGATTGCAGTTTAGTGTTGTGGACGTAGGGACGGGTGTCAAGCCCGGGCTTTTAGGTAATTCTGCGCTAAGCTCTGTCCTAGTTCATTTCTAGCTGTCCTAAACTGTGCAGAGGGCGGCTGGAAAAAAGGAGCATCTCGGCCATGTTTCAGATCTGGGGGCGTCAAAGCAGACGCGGTGGTGGTGGTCGTGATGGAAATTTGTTTTCGACCCACAGTTTCCCTTACATGTGATCACTCATTCGATGACCAAGCGATGTCCAAACTGGCCCGAAGGGGCTAGAGCACATGTTTTCTGCTTTGTTAGATGTTTGGGGTATTTACTTTGTGCCATTGCTTTTTACAGGGCTTCCCTGGTGGTTCAGACGGTAAAGCGTCTGCCTACGACACGGGAGACCCGGGTTCGATCCCTGGGTTGGGAAGATCCTCTGGAGAAGGAAATGGCAACCCACTCCAGTACTCTTGCCTGGAAATTCCCATGGACGGAGGAGCCTGGTAGGCTACAGTCCATGGGGTTGCAAAGAGTCGGACATGACTGAGTGATTTCACTTCACTATTGCTTTTCATGGGCTTTCTCTGGTGGCTCAGACAGTAAGGAATCTGCCTGCAATGCAGGAGATGTGGGTTTAATCCCTAGGTCAGGAAGATCCCCTGGAGAAGGGCATGGCAACCCACTCCAGTATTCTTGCCTGGAGAATCCCATGGACAGAGGAGCCTGGCGGGCTGCAGTCCATAGGGTTGTAAAGAGTCGGACACGACTAATGCTTGTGTGTAGCTTTTAATAATTCATGCTTTTTTCTTTCTTTACTGTTGATACATATCCGTCTGGGTAATGCGCATATGGTTATACATTTTCAGTAGGTTTTAAGTGTTATATAAATTTAAACTCTATACAGCATGACTTTTTGAAAAGCTAGCTGAGGTCCACTGTTCAGTTCAGTTCAGTTCAGTCGCTCAGTCGTGTCTGACTCTTTGCGAACCCATGAATCGCAGCACGCCAGGCCTCCCTGTCCATCACCATCTCCTGGAGTTCACTCAGACTCACGTCCATCGAGTCAGTGATGCGATCCAGCCATCTGATCCTCTGTCATCCCCTTCTCCTGCCCCCAATCCCTCCCAGCATCAGAGTCTTTTCCAATGAGTCAACTCTTCGCATGAGGTGTCCAAAGTACTGGATCTTCAGCTTTAGCATCATTGCTTCCAAAGAAATCCCAGGGCTGATCTCCTTTAGGATGGACTGGTTGGATCTCCTTGCAGTCCAAGGGACTCTCAAGAGTCTTCTCCAACACCACAGTTCAAAAGCATCAATTCTTTGGCGCTCAGCCTTCTTCACAGTCCAACTCTCACATCCATACATGACCACAGGAAAAACCATAGCCTTGACTAGACGGACCTTAGTTGGCAATGTAACGTCTCTGCTTTTGAATATACTATCTAGGTTGGTCATAACTTTTCTTCCAAGGAGTAAGCTTCTTTTAATTTCATGGCTGCAGTCACCATCTGCAGTGATTTTGGAGCCCAAAAATAAAGTCTGACACTGTTTCTATTGTTTCCCCATCTATTTCCCATGAAGTGATGGGACCAGATGCCATGATCTTAGTTTTCTGAATGTTGAGCTTTAGGCCAATTTTTTCACTCTCCTCTTTCACTTTCATCAAGAGGCTTTTTAGTTCCTCTTC
Source organism: Capricornis sumatraensis (assembly GCF_032405125.1). Classification (NCBI taxonomy): domain Eukaryota; kingdom Metazoa; phylum Chordata; class Mammalia; order Artiodactyla; family Bovidae; genus Capricornis; species Capricornis sumatraensis. The sequence goes on from NC_091081.1 coordinate 89,659,554, forward strand.
ACTTTCTGCCATAAGGGTGGTGTCATCTGCATATCTGAGGTTATTGATATTTCTCCCGGCAATCTTGATTCCAGCTTGTGTTTCTTCCAGTCCAGTGTTTCTCATGATGTACTCTGCATAGAAGTTAAATAAGCAGGGTGACAATATACAGCCTTCATGTACACCTTTTCCTATTTGGAACGAGTCTGTTGTTCCATGTTCAGTTCTCACTGTTGCTTCCTGACCTGCATACAGATTTCTCAAGAGGCAGGTCAGGTGGTCTGGTATTCCCATCTCTTTCACAATTTTCCACAGTTTATTGTGATCCACACAGTCAAAGGCCTTGGCATAGTCAATAAAGCAGAAATAGATGTTTTTCTGGAACTCTCTTGCTTTTTAGATGATCCAGTGGATGTTGGCAATTTGATCTCTGGTTCCTCTGCCTTTTCTAAAACCAGCTTGAACATCAGGGAGCTCACGGTTCACGTATTGCTGAATTGGAGAATTTTGAGCATTACTTTACTAGCCTCTGGGATGAGTGCAATTGTGTGGTAGTTTGAGCATTCTTTGGCATTGCCTTTCTTTGGAATTGGAGTGAAAACTGACCTTTTCCAGTCCTGTGGCCACTGCTGAGTTTTCCAAACTTGTTGGCATATTGAGTGCAGCACTTTCACAGCATCATCTTTCAGGATTTGAAACAGCTCAACTGGAATTCTATCACCTCCACTAGCTTTGTTCGTAGTGATGCTTTCTAAGGCCCACTTGACTTCACATTCCAAGATGTCAGGCTCTAGATTAGTGATCACATCATCATGATTATCTGGGTCGTGAAGATCTTTTTTGTACAGTTCTTCCGTGTGTTCTTGCCGGGTGAGGAAAGTCCCAGTCTCCCGTGATGTTGTTGCCTGGAGATTAGACACTGATGAAACTTTGCAGTCCTGACATTTTGCCGTCTTTCACCTACACTCTGTGTGTGTGTGTGTGTGTGTGTGTGCGTGTGTGTGTGTGTGTGTGTGTGAGCATGCCCTGGATGCAGGTACATACGTATGTGCGTGTGTATATAAACTTGGGATTGTACTCTACATTTTCATTTTAAATATGTTTATTTAAAATGCTTTCTACACCCTTTATGTGACTTTCAATGGATTGGCACTTTTCTGTTGTGTGCTTCAGAGTAGCTTGTTTATCCAGACCTCCGCTGTTGGAGATTGTGTCTCCTCCGGGCGTGTCTTGCTGCTGATAGAATGCTGCTGTGAGCAGTACTGCGCATTCAGATTTGTGTGCATTTCTGATGTTTTTCTTCACTTGCACTTTGGATGTGGGATTGCTGGGGTTCAGGATTTTAAAGGCCTCTAATACACAGTACAGAACTAGCCAGGCTTTCCGTGTTTATGGAACATTTGGCCTCTCTGGGACTGGCTGCTGGAAGTGCCCAGCAGCCCCTGAAAGTTCAGAATCAGCAACTTCATTTTCCTTGGTTTTTGATCTGAGGATCTGTGTTCATTATAGACTTTTGTTTGCAATAATACCAATGACTCCAAACCTTTAACCAAAGTTGAACTAAATTAGACTCTGAGTCGCAATTAAGGTTGGTTCCCTTTAAAAGCTGAGGCTCGGCAGTTTCGTTTTCCTGCGGTTCTGCGCTTTCAAAGCCTCTTGTGGACGGGGAGCAGATGCGCCCAGACCCTGGAAGAACCATCTTTCCTGTGGACTCTCCAGCTCCAAGATGAAATGGAATCGCTCGGATCGATGGCCAAACCTCAAGCACATGTGTTGCTGGGTCTGAGATCACCGACCACAGCCACCCGCCCCTCCTCCCCTCAGCCTCCAAGTCACTGCTCTTTACCTTTTCAGTTTGTGGAGCCTGGAAACACATCCCTGGGCTTGTCACACGGTCCTATTATCGGACATGTGCTTAGATGCACTCCCAATCATCGGTCTCGCTCCCCAGAATGTGTGGCCATCGATGTTTCCTAACTCCTTTTTCCTAGTGCTGCATGGACAAACATGTCTGGAAGCTTTGGGCTTATAACTGAGCCCACTCTCTTCGTTTGTGACACCTCAAGACCCGGAAGGAAAAGATGAAGGACAACGGCTGACAAAGGGTGGCTTTGCATATTGTCTGGGAGCCTGGCTCTTTGCAGCTGGGTGGCAGCTGGTGGATGCATGAGTGTGTGTGCATGTGTGTGTGCCTGTGTGTGTATGTCTGTGTGCTTGTATGTGTGTGTGCCTGTGCCTGTGTGTGCCTGTGTGTGTGCCTGTGTGTGTGTGTGCCTGTGTGTGTGTGTCTGTGTGCTTGTATGTGTGTATGCCTGTATATCTGTGTTCCTGAGCATGTGTGTGTGTGCCTGTGTGTGTACATCTGTGTGCTTGTGTTTGTGTGTGCCTGTGCCTGTGTGCGCCTATGTCTGTGTGCCTGTGTGTGTGTGTGCCTGTGTGTGTGTGCCTGTGTGTGTGTCTGTGTGTGTGTGCCTGTGTCTGTGTGTGCCCGTGTGTGTGTGTGTCTGTGCCTGTGTGCGCCTATGTCTGTGTGCCTGTATGTCTGTGTTCCTGTGCATGTGTGTGTGCCTGTGTGTGTGTCTGTGTGTGTGTGCCTGTGTGTGTACATCTGTGTGCTTGTATGTGTGTGTGCCTGTGTGTGTGCCTGTGCGTGTGTGTCTCTGTGTGTGTGCCTGTGCCTGTGTGTGCCTGTGTATCTGTGTTCCTATGCATGTGTGTGTGCCTGTGCGTGTGTCTGTGTGTGTGTGTGCCTGTGTTCCTGTGCATGTGTGTGTGCCTGTGTGTGTGTGCCTGTGTGTGTGTGTGCCTGTGTGTGTATGTCTGTGTGCTTGTATGTGTGTGTGCCTGTGCCTGTGTGTGCCTGTATCTGTGTGCCTCTGTGTGTGTGTGTGCCTGTATGTCTGTGTTCCTGTGCATGTGTGTGTGCGCCTGTGTGTGTACGTCTGTGTGCTTGTATGTGTGTGTCTGTGTGTGTGTGCCTGTGTTGTGTACGTGTCTGTGTGCTTGTATGTGTGTATGCCTGTATATCTGTGTTCCTGCGCATGTGTGTGTGCCTATGTGTGTACGTCTGTGTGCTTGTATGTGTGTGTCTGTGTGTGTGCCTGTGTGTGTGTGTGTCTGTGTGTGTGTGTGCCTGTGTTGTGTGTGTGCCTGTGTTTTGTATGTGTCTGTGTGCTTGTATGTGTGTGTGCCTGTGCCTGTGTGTGCCTGTGCCTGTGTGTGCCTGTGTGTGTGCCTATATGTCTGTGTGTGTGTGTGTCTCTGTGTGCGTGTGTGCCTGTGTTGTGTGTGTGCCTGTGTTTTGTATGTGTCTGTGTGCTTGTATGTGTGTGTGCCTGTGCCTGTGTGTGCCTGTGTGTGTGTGTGCCTATATGTCTGTGTGTCTGTGTGTGTGTGTGCCTGTGTGTGTGTCTCTGTGTGTGTGCGTGCCTGTGCCTGTGTGTGCCTGTGTGTCTGTGTTCCTATGCATGTGTGTGTGCCTGTGCGTGTGTCTGTGTGTGTGTGCCTGTGTGTGTGCACCTGTGTGTGTGCCTGTGTGTGTGTCTCTGTGTGCGTGTGTGCCTGTGTTGTGTGTGTGCCTGTGTTTTGTATGTGTCTGTGTGCTTGTATGTGTGTGTGCCTGTGCCTGTGTGTGCCTGTGTGTCTGTGTTCCTATGCATGTGTGTGTGCCTGTGCGTGTGTCTGTGTGCGTGTGTCTGTGTGTGTGTGTGTCTGTGTGTGTGTGCCTGTGTGTGTCTGTGTTCCTATGCATGTGTGTGTGCCTGTGCGTGTGTCTGTTTGTGTGTGCCTGTGTGTGTGTGCCTGTGTGTGTGTGTGCCTGTGTTTGTACATCTCTGTGCTTGTATGTGTGTGTGTGTGCCTGTGTTCCTGTGCATGTGTGTGTGCCTGTGTGGGTGTGTGCTTGTGTGTGCGTGTGTCTGTGTGTGTGCCTGTGTGTGCGTGTGTCTGTGTGTGTGTGTGCCTGTGTGTGTGTGTGCCTGTGTGTGTGTCTGTGTGTATGTGTGCCTGTGTTCCTGTGCATGTGTGTGTCTGTGTGTGTGTGTCTGTGTGTGTGTGTCTGTGTGTGTGTCTCTGTGTGTGTGTGCCTGTGCCTGTGTGTGCCTGTGTGTCTGTGTTCCTATGCATGTGTGTGTGCCTGTGTGTGTGCCTGTGTTTGTACATCTGTGTGCTTGTATGTGTGTGTGTGTGTGCCTGTGTTCCTGTGCATGTGTGTGTGCCTGTGTGGGTGTGTACCTGTGTGTGTGTGTGTCTGTGTGTGTGCCTGTGTGTGCGTGTGTCTGTGTCTGTGTGTGTGTGCCTGTGTGTGTGTGTCTGTGTGTGTGTGTGTCTGTGTGTGTGTGTGTCTGTGTGTGTCTCTGTGTGTGTGTCTCTGTGTGTGTGTGCCTGTGCCTGTGTGTGCCTGTGTGTCTGTGTTCCTATGCATGTGTGTGTGCCTGTGTGTGTGTGTGCCTGTGTGCCTGTGTGTCTGTGTGCCTGTGTGTGTGTGTGCCTGTGTGTGTGCCTGTGTGTGTGTGTGCCTGTGTGTGTGTGTGCCTGTGGGTGTGTGCCTGTGTGTGCGTGTGTCTGTGTGTGTGTGTCTGTGTGTGTGTGTGCCTGTGTGTGTGCCTGTGTGTGTGTGTGCCTGTGTGTGTGTGTGCCTGTGTTCCTGTGCATGTGTGTGTCTGTGTGTGTGTGTCTCTGTGTGTGTGTGCCTATGCCTGTGTGTGCCTGTGTGTCTGTGTTCCTATGCATGTGTGTGTGCCTGTGTTCCTGCATGTGTGTGTGCCTGTGTGTGTGTGTGTCTGTGTGTGTGTGCCTGTGTGTGTGTGTCTGTGTTCCTATGCATGTGTGTGTGCCTGTGTGTGTGTGCCTGTGTGTGTGTGTGCCTGTGTGTGTGCCTGTGTTTGTACATCTGTGTGCTTGTATGTGTGTGTGTGTGTGCCTGTGTTCCTGTGCATGTGTGTGTGCCTGTGTGGGTGTGTGCCTGTGTGTGCATGTGTCTGTGTGTGTGCCTGTGTGTGCGTGTGTCTGTGTTCCTATGCATGTGTGTGTGCCTGTGTGTGTGTGCCTGTGTGTGTGCCTGTGTTTGTACATCTGTGTGCTTGTATGTGTGTGTGTGTGTGCCTGTGTGGGTGTGTGCCTGTGTGTGCGTGTGTCTGTGTGTGTGCCTGTGTGGGTGTGTGCCTGTGTGTGCGTGTGTCTGTGTGTGTGCCTGTGTGTGCGTGTGCATGTGTGTGTGCCTGTGTGGGTGTGTGCCTGTGTGTGCATGTGTCTGTGTGTGTGCCTGTGTGTGCATGTGTCTGTGTGTGTGTCTGTGTGGGTGTGTGCCTGTGTGTGTGTGCCTGTGTGTGTGTGCCTGTGTTTGTGTGTGCCTGTGTTCCTGTGCATGTGTGTGTCTGTGTGTGTGTGTGCCTATGCCTGTGTGTGCCTGTGCGTGTGTCTCTGTGTGTGTGTGCCTGTGTGTGTGTGCCTGTGTGTGTGTGCCTGTGTGTGTGTGTGCCTGTGTGTGTGTGTATGGAGGAGGTGGGAGGGGAGGCAGGCACATACGCACACACAGGCACACAGGCGCACACACAGAGGCAGGGGTCCTTGCCTGTGATGTTCTAAAGACCTAGCCATCCATAGCACACTCGCTCTTTGGGGATGTCTGCCCCGATAACAGCCAGAATACATCCCAGGGCTCCCAGACAACGCCCCAGCGATGCATGTTCTGAAGGCACAATCATGCCCAGCCCACCTGGATCTTCTCCCGACCCCGGGCAATGTGTCACAGCCCAGCTTCTCCCAGTTTCTCCCCCAAGATCACTGAGCACGTGGGGATTTGTGAGGCCTCTGCTGGCCTGTGAAGCCCGTGAAGCAAAGTCTGCCCACCCGTTGATGGATGTTGGGGATCACACCCACGAGCTCCCCCCTCCAGTCCCCAACCTGAGGTTTTGGGCCAGTGGGGACCCAAAGCCCAGGGACATGAGGAGAGGAGAGCAGCACGGACAGGCTAGGCCCAACCTCCTAGTTTATCCCCTCAATCGTACATGCCTCCCTGGTGGCTCAGCTGGTAAAGAATCCGCCCGCAATACAGGAGACCCCAGTTTGGTCCCTGGGTTGGGAAGATGCCCTGGAGAAGGGAAAGGCTACCCACTCCAGTATTCGGGCCTGGAGAACTCCATGGACTCTGTAGTCTATGGGGTCACCTAACCTTCTTACTTCTTCCTGTGGGCACCATTTCCCTGCTATCTCTGGTCCAGCCATTTCCAGTAACCCACTAAGAACTAGACAGAACCGATGAGTGAAGGGTTGTGTCCCCAAAGTCACGAAAGCAAGCGAACAGCAGAAACCAAGCATCAGCGCTGCGATTTCTAGCCCTTGGGGCACAGTTCAGAGATTTTACATCCTGTCGGCTCTGTTCATCTTCTGCCTGGTGGGAAGGCTTCGTGTCCCACTCTCTGTGCCGTGGAGCAAAAGAGAAGAAAAAGACAAGGAAATGACCTGCATTGCGTCTTTTCTTGGCCCCTTCTCCAAAGACGGAGCGAGCCGTGTGCCCACAGTCCGCAGTTTGACTGGCACATTGTTAGGCCTGCAAGGGCTGTTTTCTCTCAAATCCGTCTCCCGTGGCTCCTTCCCCTGAGCCGTGTTGGCTGTGCACATCCAAACCCATCGTGATTCACCATGCATCGGTAACAGCGTTTGGAGGCCGGTCCGTGAAAACCTATCCAATTCCCTGCTGAGTTCACCCACATTCTCCTGTGGTTCTGCAGTGTTTTACAGAAAAAATAGTCCTGGTTCCAAGTCTCTGCCGTCCAAATCCACATTTTGTAGCTTTTCATCACAGAGTCAGGTCCGGGCTGAGACCTCAGCCTTGAGCGAGCTGCCTTTCCTGGAAGAGGAGCGTAAACAAGGGCATTAGTGCCCCCGCCCGCGGGCGTGGCCGCGTGCAGGCCCTCGTCCAGGGCGTCCGGCTGTGAGGTCCTGCTGCACGCTGGACGTATGGCAGCTAGGCCAGCGAGGCGCAGGGCTGGAGAGGGAGTGTCTGTCTTCTTTATTCTTCACCCTCTGCACAGGAAGGCCCAGCTGGCTCGAGGGCCGAGGAGATCAGAGCACACTGCTGGCCGGAGCCCGGGACCCTTAGCCTGCACCCCTCCGAGCCCTGAGGGCACCTTACCCCTGTGGGAGCCCTTGTCCTTGGGCCGAGCTGTGAGCAGCTTCAGGGTGTCAGAGCTGTCCCTGAGCAGCGGTGCTGGCGCGGCCCGTCCTGGGCACACCTGCCCGCCGCCTCCTTGCCCGCTCACTGATTTCCGCTGCACGTAGCAGACCCGTTGCCGTTTCTGTCTGACTTGTCCTCTTCTGCTGGAGGAGCCTGAAGGTGGCCCCGTCCGCTGAGTCACCTTCTCCTCCAGGGTGGTCTCTGGCCAGGGAGGCCGGTTTCTGCAGCCTGGCTGACCTGTGCTCCCCTCTGGGGCCCTCCACCTCCCTGCTCCGTCCCCTCCCCTTGCTTCTGACCTCTGCGGGGTCCCCTCGAGTGACCTCAGAGCAGACTTGAGTGCTCCATCTTCAGCCTTATCATTTATTCAAACTGATCACCTCTTACCAGGCTTCCATCAGGCTCCCCGCGGGCCCCGGCAGCTCCCCAGCTTCCATCGGGCTCCCCGGCTCCCCGCAGGCTCCGGCGGCTCCCCAGCTTCCATCAGGCTCCCCGCGGGCCCCGGCGGCTCCCCAGCTTCCATCGGGCTCCCCGGCTCCCCGCAGGCTCCGGCGGCTCCCCGGCTCCCATCGGGCTCCCCGCGGGCTCCCCGCGGGCCCCCGCGGCTCCCCGGCTCCTCGCCGGTCCTCGGCCTGTGCCCTGGTCTTAAGTGCTGTTCCCCGTGTGCGCGTCTGTACCCAAGCTTCCTTTTTTATAAGGACACCCAGTCATTTTGGATTAAAGGCTCCCTTTCCTTCTGCATGACTCGATGAACGTAACTAATGACATTATTTCCAAATAAGGTTGCTCTTTAAGGGGAAGGGAGATAGCACCTCTCGTGAACTCTAGGGAGACACAGTTCAACCTGTGACGTCAGTGGTTGGATCTGAAGCCCACTCTCATTCTCACTGAGTACCACCTAATCTTAAATCGATTACTGTGCACGACCCTTGTTTCCGAAAACAGTCACATTCACGAGTGCCCGGGGTTCAGACTGAATGCATTTGTCAAGGGGAGGGAACACCATTCAACCCACGATAATACTGCAAAAATACCCTCAGCCTTCAAACCCCCAGCCTTGCCAAGGCGACAGTCTTAGCTTTCTGGATGTCCTTGTAGGGGGAAGCGACCAGGACGCAGGTTCTCAGCCAAGTTATCCCAGTCCTTCCTGGAAGACTCTGTTACAGAGTAAAATAGATGGGGGCGGGGGCAGGGGCAGGAACCAGGGCCGCACCCTTGGAAGGTCCCATGAACGGAAGTCCCCGCTGTGGACCAGCGGGGATGGGCCCCATGGGGAGCTGATGCGCCCCTCTCGAGCCCACCGTCCCTGTGGTTTATGGGGGGCAGTCTGGCGAACTTGATGGGGCCCGAGAAATCACTCAGTGCAAGCCCCCATCTTATAAATGCTGAAATCTGCATTGAATCGGGCAGAATGGTCAAGCGGGTAACCAGGCAGCGGCCTAGAGGAGCTTTGGGACTGCAGGTCGGCAAGCACAGATGCCAAGTGGCACGGGGCTGGCCCTGCTCTGCGGGAGAGGCAGCATCTCTCGCTCCACGTCCACGCACCTCGGCCTCCCGGGCTGTGGCCACAGCCTCGCTGCATCTGGGACTGGAGCCATGTGGCAGGGAGCCTGCCGCCTCTGCTCGAGTGTGTTCACGGACCACTTAGAGCAGGGGGCGTGCCTTCCCATATGAAGACTGACCCTGTGTCATTCTTGGCATTTCACCCCTGACAGCAGGAAATATTTCTAGATCATCTTGTATAATTTACAGTGGGTCAGCCCAATTCATTGCAAATATTTCTCCTATCATGTATCTGAGTAATGCAGGGGTTTTGATCTGAGTCCAGTTGAAGCTGGATGAATCTGAATTCCAGAGGCCTGACACAGACAATGCTGAACAGAAAATTATATTTTATTAAAATCATAAGTGAATTTGTGTGTGTGAAGTTATGGATGCTTAGATAAAGTGCAAAAGCTAGTTTCCAAAAGGTTTGAAGAGTGAGATGAGAATAAAGGGCAGTAACTAGGAAAAGATGTTTCTGAGACCAGGAATGAAAAGGTTCTGGGAGGTAGAGAAGGTTCTGGAAGGTGGAGGCACCTTTGGTTTAGAGTCTTGTGATGACATTGCCCACAGTGCCTGTCTTTCAAAACGAGGTCAGTTAATCCTAAAATGCTTACGGATGACTTCCACCAGGGCCAGGCAGACCTTCAGGTGAATACCTGAAGATTAAAATTATTATTACTAATAACAATAAAATGCTTAAGGAAGACTTAAACCAAAACATTAATCCCATGCTTGTGTGAAAATATCTATACATATGACCTGCAGGAATGTTTTAATCTAGTCTGATAGACACAGATGCAGAAATGCTGTTTGAGTTTTCTTAATTGTGATTTCATTTTGTTAGGAAATTGAGACAAGTTTTCACCATTTTAGGGCCACTCACATATTCTCCCTCCGTTCTTTCTTTGATGAACCTAATTTCCTCACTTTAGAAGCCAGTTTTCTAATTTACTGAATCTCTTAATTAATCAGTCTCTTTAAATTTTAATTGATTCTAATATTGAATTTGCTTCTGAAACTACCAGTGAATTTATATAGATAAAATAATGTTACCTATTTTTTCCCTTGTGCATGAAAAGTTGTATTCGAAGAGAACATTTCTTGTGCAGGCAAAGATAAGGAACCTTCCCTGTCTAAACTGAAAAACTCGATTGTATTTAAAAGGAAAGGTCCAATTTGACATTTGCATGAGAATACTCTTGGCTTAGAATCAATCTTCTTAAAGATGTAAACACGCACACACACACAACACACCACACACACACATACCCCCCCCCACCACACACACACACACACATACACCCACACACACATACCAGACACACACACACACCCCCACACCACACACACACACACACACACACATACACCCACACACACATACCAGACACACACACACCCCCACACCACACACACACACACATACACCCACACACACATACCACACACACGATGTTTATTTTTAACTCACAAGACTTCGATTTCCCCCATTAGTTCACCTTTTCTTTTAGAGAAATATCTCTCAGGAACTATCGGAGACGTCAAGGGAGACCCCACAGCCCCACCACCCGCAGTGGCCCCAATGGTCAGGCTCTCCAATGACAGGCTGATCAAATGATTAATCCAAACCTGGCAGTCTCCCTCTTCTGATGCTCAAGTCTGTGACACGTCGCAGCTGGGGATGAAACCGCGTGGTGGAAACGCAAGCCTGGGAGCCAGTTTTCGCGTTTCCTGAGTATGACCACAGTGAGGCCTGGTGTCGCCAAGCTGCAGCACTGGCTTGTCTGAACAAGCTTCTCTCCTGGTTTCGAGGTGACTGTGGCCGAGGGGTCAGTGGCCGTGGGAGGGACCGCGCTTCGAGAGGACAACACTTGCAGCACAAGCGGCCCTCGGAGTCTCGCCCCTGCTCCCTGCCCCCGCCCGCCAGGAAACCGCGCCCCGGAGGCTTCTCTGCAGCAGTGTGGCCACCTGCGCAGCGAGGGAGGGTTTCTTGAGTAGCCTGTCGAGGGCTTGTCAGGATCCAGTGAGATTACTTAGGAGAAAACTGTCTGTGTTTTGGCATGAAATCTTCCTGAGTCCTTTCTAACTTGGTGTGAAGGGACATTCAAGGAAGAATTCACAAATTTAAATGAGGACTAAACAGGTGGGATGTTCATATGTGCTCAGAAGTGACCTTTTTGAAAGACAACTGGCTTGAACTTTCATCTTTATTGGTACAGATGTGTTAAAAAAAATGCAACTCCCATCAATTTATAGTCTTACCTTGTGTAAGATGTCATATAGCCTTGCACAGTGATGAAGGGAAATATTTGATAAACAGTGCACAAAGAGCTGGATATGATTGCGCGCGCGCACGCACACACACACGTGCAAACTTTAAAGTCAGTGATTGTTCTCCAGAACCAAAGGAAACTCCTATTCAGAAAGTGACAGTGACGTTCTGTGCACAAAGGCCAAGGGGTCCCCAGCATGGACCCCATTGTGGCAAGATGGGGTCCTACAATAGTACTGTGATGTAAAATGATGGTAGTTTGGTAAATTAATATAAAAATTCTAAGTATATTAAATCCTGGCTAGTTAAAATCAGCTTTAGATGATCAAGCTGACAATGTGGACGTACTTTCTTTTTTTCAAACAATGTATAAATCCTAGTTTCCTTTTTCTAGCTAAGTGTCAGCTAAGAAAATCGACTTCAGCTGGCTCCTACAGGCAACACATCTTCTGGTCTCAGACTGTCTTTGTGTTGTTGCCGTCTTCATTGGTTTTTGCCCCGTGGCGTTTTCTGACGCGGACTCCCGGGGGAATTTGATTTTGCGCAGGAGCCACTTTCTGGAATTTTGCCTGTCAACAGCCATGGACCCGGTAACTTCCGAATATCAGGAGGACAGAGTCGCCTCATGCCTTTGGAACAATCCTAAATTAAAGATTTGTCTCTGTTTCCATTGTAAACCTCATTGTTTTCTTGGTTTGACATTATTCCAGACGTACTGGTCGAAATCTTGGCAGCTTTGCTCAATAGTTTTACCAGATGTTGAGAAGAGTAGCTTTTCCTCTTGAGCATTCTGAGTGAATGTATTCTTTACGAAATGGTCAAGCTCAGGGTCTGGATCCAGACAGCTGGACACTGGGGAGCAGGCACTGGTCCTGTCGCTTGTCCTAATTAAGAGATTTAGGTATACAAAATGCTAATTTACTTGGCAAATACCTAAACACAGTGGGTAGCTCTCTTCCTCTACGCTTTCCCCTGAATTGAACACCTAGGCAGCTTCTCTCTGGATATTCCCTGAAGCACTCTGCTGGGTCAGTGAACACGCTGACGACGTCTCCTCCGCACATCTGCCCTGTCAAGAAGACGGGAAAACCTCGCAAGTTCGTTGGTAATTAGCAGTGCCTCCGACTTGTTGGGCTCCGAGTTGAGCCGCCTTTCTGGGGCAGGGCCCTCTAGGACATGGAGCAGACACACGCGGACGGACAGGGGCACTTTCTTGACCCTGATGTCCTGTGATAACTCCCCCGGGACAGCGGGGCCCAAGCTGGGGCGGCCACCCCAGAACAGGGCCAGCCTGAGAGGCGGGGACTGGGGAGACCAGGGCCTGGATCTCTGCCTTCCCTGAGGGTCTGAGCCTGCAGGCCTGGAGGAAAGGGGTCAGCTCAGACAGAATGGGGGTGCCAGTGCCAGGATCCCAAAGCCCACTGCTGATGAGGCGGGTCTCCGTGTGGGTGGGCGGGGCCAATGTGTAGATGAGTGGGGCCTGTGTGTGGATGGGCAGGGCCTGCATGTGGATGGGCGGGGCTTGTGTAGATGGGCGGGGCTTGTGTGTTCTCCAAGCCAGGCTTCAGCAATACGTGAACCGCGAACTTCCAGATGTTCAATCTGGTTTTAGAAAAGGCAGAGGAACCAGAGATCAAATTGCCAACATCCGCTGGATCATTGAAAAAGCAAGAGAGTTCCAGAAAAACATCTATTTCTGCCTTATTGACTATGCCAAAGCCTTGGACTGTGTGGATCACAATAAACTGTGGAAAATTCTGAGAGTGATGGGAATACCAGATCATCTGACCTGCCTCTTGAGAAACCTATATGCAGGTCAGGAAGCAACAGTTAGAACTGGACATGGAACAACAGACTGGTTCCAAATAGGAAAAGGAGTACGTCAAGGCTGTATATTGTCACCCTGCTTATTTAACTTATATGCAGGGTACATCATGAGAAACGCTGGACTGGAAGAAGCACAAGCTGGAATCAAGATTTCCAGGAGAAATATCAATAACCTCAGATATGCAGATGACACCACCCTTATGGCAGAAAGTGAAGAGGAACTAAAAAGCCTCTTAATGAAAGTGAAAGAGGAGAGTGAAAAAGTTGGCCTAAAGCTCAACATTCAGAAAACTAAGATCATGGCATCTGGTCCCATCACTTCATGGGAAATAGATGGGGAAACAGTGGAAACAGTGTCAGACTTTATTTTTTTGGGCTCCCAAATCACTGCAGATGGTGATTGCAGCCATGAAATTAAAAGACACTTACTCCTTGGAAGAAAAGTTATGACCAACCTAGATAGCATATTCAAAAGCAGAGACATTACTTTGTCAACAAAGGTCCATCTAGTCAAGGCTATGGTTTCTCCAGTGGTCATGTATGGAGGTGAGAGTTGGACTATAAAGAGAGCTGAGCACCGAAGAATTGATGCTTTTGAACTGTGGTGTCGGAGAAGACTCTTGAGAGTCCCTTGGACTGCAAGGAGATCCAACCAGTCCATTCTGAAGGAGATCAGCCCTGGGTGTTCTTTGGAATGACTGATGCTAAAGCTGAAACTCCAATACTTTGGCCACCTCATGCGAAGAGTTGACTCACTGGAAAAGACTCTGATGCTGGGAGGGATTGGGGGCAGGAGGAGAAGGGGACGACAGAGGATGAGATGGCTGGATGGCATCACGGACTCGATGGACATAAGTCTGAGTGAACTCTGGAAGTTGGTGATGGACGGGGAGGCCTGGCGTGCTGCAATTCATGGGGTCACAAAGAGTCAGACATGACTGAGCGACTGAACGGAACTGAACTGAACTGAACTATGTGTGGGCGGGGCCTGTGTGTGGATAGGCGGGGCCTTGTGTGGGCGGGGCCTGTGTGTGGATGGGGGTGCTGGCGTGTATCCTGCAGACCCCCTCACGCAGGGGTTTCTGTTCTTCCGAACAATCCAAGTCAGGTCGCTGCCGAGACGGGACAGCGGTGCTGGCCCACCCCTGTTACCTGGCCCGCTGCATTCTGCGATCCCTCCCCCGATGGGAGGCCAAGGTACAGCCTCCGCCGTAATGGCCTCGGGGAAGGCAGCCAGCACAAGCGCGCCTCTCGTTCGTCCTTTGCTCTGTTCGGCGCCCACTGGCGGCCTCATCCTGCAGGCCCAGCGCACGGCCAGGGCCCCTCCCAGCACTCTGAGCTCTCCTCTGAAGCCCCCATGTGTCATCCTGTCTCCTGGTGACGTTTAATCCTCTGCAAAGCGTGTGATGCTCTGCGCACCTTGTGGAAAGCAGAGCAGGCATCTGCCACGGGGTGAGGTGTCTGCTGGGGACACTGTTTGGAAAAGGCCACAAGGTCGCCTGGGACAGAATGTGGTCTCTGCCCCCTGCCTCCCCCTGCGTCCCTGCCCAGGCTCCCCCTCCCCTTCCACTCTCGCCTCTCCCCGCCTTCACCCCTTCCCTGGTTTGGGTTTGTTGGGCAATGACGTGTGCCCCAAGGGTAGGGGAGCTCAGCCCACTGCCCACGCCCCACGCCAGCTGGCCTGTCCCCTCACTTCCACGTTGACCCCCTGCTCTTTACCTCCATCTCAGGGCCTCTCCTCTCCCTCAGCAGGATCTCTCTCCCCCCAAGTTTCTCTCCCTCCTGTCATTAAAGTGTTTCTCCTTCCTCTGTGATTACAGGTGTGAGTTTCAGGATAACCTTTTCAAAAGATGATTCATTTCTCAGCGTTTCATATTTGTTTCATTAGTAATGCAGCCTGGAATGGATATTGATGTCTCTACAACTGGTCATTTAGAAATTGGGGTTTAGGGAGCTGGTTCAGGAGATTAATTACCCTTCATCGTTGCTTCCAGAGCAGCGTCTAAGCCGCCGGTGATGACAGAAGCGTGTCCTCTCGCTGCCCAGGGCCCGGCTCCAAGCCTGGGGGGCTGGGAGCTCAGTGCCGCCAAGCAGCTGCGTTTTCTCTTCCATTTCACTTGAACTCAGTGCAAGTAGCTGCGTGTGGCTGGTGGTTTCATGAGCTACCTGACCCCCCCAGTCCTGGGGTGAAGCACCTTGTGTCTGGGTGATGAGGGCGCAGAGCTGTCTCCCCGCCTTGGCCCCTGGGAGGAGGTGAGGCAGCCCAGCGGCCCGTTCCTGCCCGTCGCGGAGATAGTGCTCCTGCTGGAGGACGATGATAACGCTGAGCAGCGAGGTGCCAGCACCAGGAGACGAAGAGGGTCCGTTTCGGAGAATTCTCCTCCAAGGTTCCGGGCCTGGCTATCTCCTAATGTAAACACGAACTCTTAAACGTGAAGAATCTGCTTAACGAAAAGCCGAGGTGATGGGGGCGTGGGCCGCTTTCCATTTGTGTGGATGCTGATGTGAGGTGTCCGTGAGTCACCTGCAGGCCTGGGGGAAACCTGGGGAAGATGAGAGAGCATAAGAGGGGGGCTCCTGTGCCCCCGGCCCCTCTTCTGCGCATCTTTCCAAGGCTGCTTGTCGAGATCAGGCCCTGCGCGTGGGTGAAGAGTGAAGCCTTTGGGTGGGTGCCCCGGGGCAGGAAGGTGCAGCTGTGGCCCCCAGGCGGGTTTCCAGCCCGTAGGATTGTAGTGAAGAGCAGACCCCCAGGCCCAAAGTCTTGGGTTGGCTCTCACCGCATCTTGGCTGAGCAGGTGGCCTCTCCTGGGAGCCTTGGTCTCTTCATCGGTGACCCCTGAACTCTGCCTGCCCAGCCTCCAGACCCTGATAGCATCCTATCCAGGGGGGCAGCCTCTGCCCTGGCCCCCAGGTCATGTAGACAAAGGCGCTTGGCTCCTTTCCACAGAGAAAGGGCTTCAGACTTCCTTCCGCAGGGTCTTTCTCCTGTGGTGGTGGTTGTGTAGGTGTGCAGAGGTGAGCCTGGAAGGTGGGGGAGGTTTCTTCTCGGCTCCTCCTTCCCCCAGGAAGCCTCCCTGCCTGGCCCAGCGTGGAGCGCGCCTGTGCCCCAGTGGTGAGGATATCGGGTCTGGACACGTGGGCTCTCAGGGGTCACTCCCTTCCCTTCACGCAGCAAATCCTTGTGAGGGAGCTGCTTTGCGCTTGGACCTATGTGGATCCGGCAGGACCTAGACCTGTGACCACTGGCTTCTCCCCTAGCCTGCAGCAAAACACCCTTGCTTTCAACACGTCTCCCAGGCACCCGCTTTGCCCCAGGAAGGGCCAGACCGGGCTCACAGGAGGAGGGATGAGGTGGGGGTGTGATGAGGGTGCAGATGTTTCGGGCACTGGGAAGGTCTTGCTGGGCTGGGATGCCAACATGAACCGGGTTCTGTCTGGTCTCCCCTGGGAGTCCCAGGCCCCTGAGCGGATGTGATGTTCTCATTCTCACCCGAAGAAGTCGGGACCGCGTGAGCGCACCTGAGACCTGGGGCGAGCCCGCTTCCCCGCCCGGGACCAGTCTCCCCGCAGCTTCTCTGGCAAACGAGCCTGTGTGCCACGCCACTCTCACCGGCTGCCCCTCTGCTCCCTGCTTCACCCCGCCCGCCCCGCCGTCCGTGCGGACCGTCCTGCCGTGTGGCGCACGGCCTCCTGAGGTTTGGCTCGGGAGCAAGCTCTCCGGTGTCTCTGCTCGGGGGATGTGTTTCCCCTGCTGTGCAGGTCTCTTTAATAGCCTTACCATGTACTTTTGTGTAATTTGCTCTAAATGCTTTAAAATGAGCAGGAACCTTAAAAAAGAAGCCTTGGCTGAAGGCCTCTGGAAATGTCACTTCGTCAGCAAGTGTGCTGGTCTCCTGGGGGCCAGAGGGTGGACGGAGGTGCCGTCTGCCATCTGCTTGGCAGCCCCGGAGCGAGTGAGGCTGTCGGGGCGTTTGTGAGCTCCCCGTCATGACAGAGTGCAGGGCACGGCACTTCTGTGGCCACCTTCTCCATCTCTGCCTGGCCTCTGGCCTTGTGCCGGCCAGGCGGTCTGTCAGCCCCTCTCAGAGGGGCTGGTGCACAGAGCGCAGTCTGGGCTCCTGGGCCTTTGTCCCCATGCCCTGTCTGCGTGCACAGATGTACCCAGATGGTCCCTGGGGTGGACACCGGGGATTCCCCAGGGTTGACCAGCAGCCCAGTGGATGGGGAAGTGACAGACACAGAACTGACCCTGGTGTGCAGGGCAGAGGGTTTGGAAAATGGAGTCAGACTTGAGCGTAATACTTATTTTGTAGGCTAATTTACCCTTTTGCTCTTAGACACAGGCGGGGTGTGTGTATGACCTTTCGTGTGCTTTAATCTGGAGGCATCTTGAGCACATGGGAAGGAGGCGTCCCACACCGGGGAGGTGAGGAGAGATGGGCGTGTCAGGCCGTCGAGCAAGTGTGTCAGCTGCAACACACTCACGGCGAGCGCGCCCGGGTTCAGGCGTCTTCCTAACGCCTAAGTGTCTACGCGCCCCGTGCCCCTACGTCTGGCTGCTCGGACACCGTCTGACCCTGCTGCAGGCCCTGGTCACTCCCCAGTGAGTTCCGCTGGTCGTGTTACTGCAGCTTCCCAGACGGTGAGCGTTTATTGAGCACCAGCTGCAGACCAGACGCGGTGCTGGGCTCGGGCCTCAGGACGAACACATTCATCTCTACCCGAGAGGCCCCAGGCGTAAGCAGTTGGTCGAGCGTCCACTGTAACGTCCTCCCACTTCCCAAATTCCCAGCTCTGTTTCACAGAGCTGCATCCAGAGAAGCCAGGTAGCTGTGAAGCACCCGTGTGGTCCACGCCTTGGTTCTTATCGGGATGCTGCTGAGACCTGGCACTTCACTGTAACTGAGCTCATGAAGAGAGTGCTGGCCTGCGGCCCGGTGAGACCCCTGTACTCATCTCCACGTCACCACATGCGGTGACACCCTGGGGACACAGGCCTGGCTTGTACGAGTGGAGGTTTTAAGGCCTTTGTGCAAACAAATCGTCTCTGAACCTCGAGAGCGGGGTTGACTGTCAAGTCAGGAGCCTTCAAGTGAGAATCAGAGATCATCCTTGCGCTCAGGTGACACCATCTACCTGTATTTTATTTTGAGACTCTCAAACTCTGCTTAATAAAATGCAGGTAGATGTTTGAGAGTAACGCCAGGACTTCCCCGGTGGCTCAGAGGTTAAAGCGTCTGCCTGCAATGCAGGAGACCTGGGTTCAATCCCTGGGTTGGGAAGACCTCCTGGAGAAGGACATGGCAACCTACTCCAGCATTCTTGCCTGGAGAGAGGAGCCTGGTGGGCTATAGTCCACGGGGTCGCAAAGAGTCGGGCATGACTGAGTGACTTCACTTTCTTTCTTTCTGAGAGTAACAAAGTTCCTAGTGATTCTCACATAAACACAAATCTGGAACAATCAAAACCCAGGAGTTTCTTATCTGCAAGAGGTACTAACAAGAAGCAAAGATATCTGTTTTCATCATTGAAATAAATATTACTGTGGAGGCAGGGAAGGAAAGTAGATAGAAAGGACAGGCTTTGAGGAAAGAAGAGATTAGCAGCGCAGGGCGTGGAGCGGAACTTCCGCCAGCCCCTAGCTGTGGGGTCAGGAACCCGTGCTCACCATGTGGAGGGTGCCTGGAGCTCAGAGGATCAGAGAGGGGCTGGGCCCGGGGACTGGAAGCCCGCAAGGCCTCTGTAAAAACTCGAGCAGTCTGTGTCCACTCAGACAGAGCGGGACCGCAGTGCTGGGAGTGAAGCAGGCGGCGGCACCGGCCTGCCCGCCTCCTATCTCCGCCTCGGTGGGCCAGCCCCTGCCACGCCTGCTCCATCCAGGGCGCCTGGAGCTCCCGTTTCTCAGCCAGGCTCCAGGGACCGCAGCGCTGGTGTGCTCAGCCCCCTGGGCCTGTGTCAGTGTGCACTCGCGGTGGGCGGCGCTCCTGTGTCTGTCTCCGGGCAGGGTTCCTGCAGCTCCTCTGCTGGGTCCCCTCTCCAGGCACGAGCGCCCCCTCCCCATGGACCCTGCGTGTGGAGCCCACCTGCCCTCGCTGCCTGCATCTTCCTGCAAGACTCGCCCCTCCTCTCGACACCCAGGCTACTTCCCTCTCGCCTTCATGCTCCTAATTTTCTTGCTGAAATGACTGAACGGGAGGTTCTCCTAGTGTTCACCCAGTAGATTTGAAGCTATTATGATGGGAGCGTGGCCCAGAGCAAAGGTGCCTGGGGTTGAGCATCTGCCCGGGAGGGCTTCCTGCAGGTCGCACCTTCGTGTCTTTTCCAAGCACGTCCTCATCCATGTCCTTCGTCTTCTTTCCACAGTAATGGTGATGGAATAAGCCTTAGCGTTGCCATCATCTTCATTTCACAATGAAGAAGCCAGCATCATTTGGCTAAGAGGACGGCTGTCCCGGGTCACACAGCAGCTGCCTGTCTCCAAAGTCAATACGCTTCCTCTGCTCACTCTGCCCTACAGTGCCGACCACCCACCCCCCACCCACCCACACTGGCGTTTATCAGCACAAATGTTGACCACTTTCTCTCTCTTTGTTGGGTTTACAACATAAATCTAGTCATAAAAACTGAAAAGAAAAAAAAAAGAAGTCCTCACAATCGTTTGCCCTTGGTTTTTAAATTCCTGCAGCTGCCCCATGAATACAATGAAAAGCCATCAGGAGACCCCAAGTGATGCTGGTGACCCCTGTTCTCGATACTGTTTCCCTCAGCGTCTCAGACATATTCAGCAGATCCCGCTGTGCAAGACCCACAGGCTGTTGTTTTCACCCATGCTGCCGGCTTGTTTCTCAAATCAGAGAAGGGGGGGATCTAGTAAAAGCCCATCCCACTGGCTCTGTGCTGGCCAGTGCGTCCTGGAGATCCACCAGCCTCGGCCGGCAGGGCCGTGCACACGTGGAGACACAGACGCCCTCCTCACCCTGCGGCTCACTTCGTCCTCCTCAGGCGCAGCGCGAGTCTCGCTGTCTCAGCTATTTGCACGGCTACCACAAAGGTCAGCAGAGCAAGTGCTATTACCCCCACTTCGCAGATAAGCACGTGACCCCCCGCTGCCGTGCTGGTGGTTCTGATGGTGTGCTGAAGGTCCTGAGTAGCGTCTGGCCATCGCAGAATCCACTTTTCATGGGTTCACGGCATCCTTGCTAATTGCCAGTTAATGACCAAGGCCTGGAGGGCTGTCATAGTGTGGGAGTCATTTTGTCAGACTGTCCGCTGGGTCATCTGTGTGCAGCGAGGAGAATGCAGGCTTGGGAGTGTTGTGGTCGCAGGAAAGGGGCCCCCATCCCTCCCGGCCTGTTGGTCTGCAGGCCAGTCTCAGCACGACCCCCGGCAGACCTCCTGACATCACGGCTCTTGGTTTGCTCCCCTGGACTCCATACCACTATCTTCCTTTCCCGTCTTCTCAGAGGCTCTCTTGGGTGAGTCTTCAGATCCCCACACAGGAGTCAGAAGACCATCCCACGGCTCTCAGACGCTCACGCTCTCCTCGCAATGCCTGCCGGGCCTGTGTCAGCCCACACGACAGGACGGTGCTCACTGGCCGAGCTGGCTGTTTGCTCCCCTCTGGGCCTTAGTCTCCGCGAGGACGGGCCCTCCTCTGAACCCTCACAGAGTCCAGGAAAATGCCTGACAGAGGGCAGTCCCCCAGCAGTCACTGAGCAAGTCCAATTCAAGATGGACCTGACTCTTTCCTACCTTAGAAATGCGAGGCTTTCTCCCTGAAGAGTGGGAAACAGAGGCAAAGACTATTAAAATACTGAAGCAGAGTGTTTTTTACCAGCTGAGCCACCAGGGAAGGGGTTCCCTGGGGGCTCAGAGGTTAAAGCGTCTGCCTGCAATGCGGGAGACCTGGGTTCGATCCCTGGGTCAGGAAGATCCCGTGGAGAAGGAAATGGCACCCCACTCCAGTATTCTTGCCTGGAGAATCCCATGGACAGAGGAGCCTGGTGGGCTGCAGTCCACGGGGTCGCAAAGAGTCGGACACGACTGAGCAACTTCACTCAGAGTGTTTTTTAAGCACGCATGGATTGGTGCATGTTCGTTCCAGCAAATGGATGAGGAATGAGTGAATGAGTGAGTGAGAGAGAGAATGAGTGAGTGAGGGGTGGCTGTCTCTGGGCAGAGAACACCCCGCAGCAGCTGTGTTTCCCTGGAGCGTCTCAGCTGCCGGCTCAGGGCTGGAAAACGCTTGTCCAGCTTTGAGTCACGGGTTTGGTTCTCTATTCCGCTAGAAAGTAGGGGGCACGTTCCTGAGATCTGACAGCTCAGGGTCTAAAGTGAAGCTGCTCTTTAAAGCAGGGTGTGTGTTTCCAGTCCTCCCCGCCTCCTTCCTTGGTGGTTCAAGGTCACTTCCTCTCTCGAGCCCCCCAGCTCCACCTGCTCCCCAGACGCACCACGGGTTCTGACCTGTCTCCCCTCCCGGGTGTGTGGGCCTCGTCCTGGCATCGAGCAAGCACACTTACTTGGAAGCTATGTTCGCTTTCCGGTGGCTCATTATTTAGAAAGTTCTTGCTTTGGGGAATCTTCCAGCTGCATGATTATGTAATTCAGAGATGTTTTTCTTAATTTAACCCATGCCATGTGTTATCTTGTAAAAATGGCATCTTCCATCAACGTATCAACATTGCAGGGGAAAAATTTGTCCGTATCAAGAGTTTAATCTGTTTCTTAAATGACTGCACTTGTTCCCACTTTTCCTCTGGTTTAAACCCATGCGTTTATTAAGCAGAACACGGACCATGGCTTTAATCTGTGTACACTTGACCTGCTTTTGCTAGTGCTGCAGCCATGTGACCTGCAGGCAGATTTGCACGTGCAGCCCCTTAGCGCCTCCCCCCACCCCCATGTGCCGACTTCCCTGCATCCTGAACGGAAGCGAGGCGGGCCTGGGACCCTGAGGTTGTTGCTGTCATAGTGGTGCTCAAAGTGCAACAGAGTCCCTGGAAGCTGGACAAAGGGGCTCTGAGCGGAACTAGTGTGAAGACCCTCAACCACGTTCATTAGTGAACACTAAATTCTTTAGAAGAGGAATATTGGTATAGTTTATTTTCCTCCCTCAGCTTTGTTTGGTAAAGAATCCAGCTCCTTGAGAAGCTCACTTTCCTCTGTGCACTCACTCCCCTGGAATTTAATTGCTGGTAAAAGTGGGGAGGGGGAGAAATGGGGAGAAAGTATGAGTTCTCTCATTTCTGAGAAAGAACGGGTCCATTGTTTGTTCCACACCATTAAATTACCAAGAATTACGGTCAAATCCCAAACGCCTGAATGCTCGACTTTTTCAAAACTGAGAAGAGAGAGGCTGTCGCCCTCCATTTAGAGAGAATGGTAATTACAGTGTCTTCCCTAAGTCATCTGCATTTCCTCGTCTTAGGGTTTCAGGAAATACAAATAGAGCACCTCTTATACGTAAAAATTAGCAGGATTCAGGTTATTGACTGTCTGCATCTGGAATTGAAGGGTGCGCCTTCTGGGCGGGCTCCTGTGTGGGCCGGGCCTGGGAGGGCCCAGGATGTTTCAGTCAGCTCTGCTCCTCTGTGGCCCCTCTCTCTGTCTCTCTTGTTCTTGCACAAAACTGCGCTGGTCCCAGCCAGCTGTGAGTCACAGGAACAAGCCTGTGAAAACTAGATGCCTGTGAGGAGCGGAACGAGGCAGCTTTGAAAGGCAAGCAGCATTTCATGCGGACGGGACCCCTCGTGTGGAGATCCTGTCTCCTGGGAGCTGCTGCCGCCAGGGAGGGAACGTTAGCTCACACAAATCAGTCTCAGGGAGAGCGAAAAGAAAAAGAAGTTGAAATTCCGCAGTGACAGAATTCAGTCAGCCTGCTTCTGTGCTTTTTTTGGTTCAGCAGCTCAGTCGTGTCCGACTGTCTTTGGCGCCATGGACTGCAGCACACCAGGTCCCCCGTCTCTCACAGTTTGCCCAAGTTCACGTCCATTGGGTTGGTGATGCCATCCAGCCATCTCATCCTCTGTTGCCCCTTTCTCCTCCTGCCCTCAATCTTTCCCAGCATCAGGGTCTTTCCCAATGAGTAGGCTCTTCACATCAGGTGGCCAAAGTATTGGAGTTTCAGCTTCAGCATCAGTCCTTCCGATGAGTATTCGAGACTGATTTCCTTTAGGATGGACTGTTTGGATCTCCTTGCAGTCCAAGGGACTCTCAAGAGGCTTCTCCAACATCATAGTTTGAGAGCATCAACTCTTTAGCACTGAGAGCACTGAGCCTTCTCACATCCATCCATGACCACTGGGAAACCAGAGCTTTGACCAGACGGACCTTGATCATTAAGGCGATGTCTCTGCTTTTTAATATGCTGTCTATTGGTCACAGCTTTCTTCCAAGGAGCAAGCGTCTTTTGATTTCATGGCTGCAGTCACTGTTCACAGTGATTTTGGAGCCAAGAAAATAAAGTCTGTTGTGGTTCCATTGTATCCCCACCTATTTGCTATGAAGTGAGGGGACCGGATGCCATGATCTTCATTTTTTGAATCTTGAGTTTTAAGGCAACTTTTTCACTTTCCTCTTGCACTTTCATCAAGAGTTCCTCTTCACTTTCTGCCATAAGGGTGGGGGTGGTGTCATCTGTGTATCTGAGGTTATTCATATATCTCCTGGCAATCTTGATTCCAGCTTGTGCTTCATCCAGCCCGGCGTTTCTCATGATGGACTCTGCATAGAAGTTAGATAAGCAGGGTGACAATATACAGCCTTGACGCACTCCTTTTCCTATTTGGAACCAGTCTGTTGGTCCATGTCCAGGTCTAACTGTGGCCTCCTGGCCTGCATACAGGTTTCTCAGGAGGCAGGCCAGGTGGTCTGGGATCCCGTCTCCGTCAGGATTTCCCACAGTCTGTTCTGATCCACACAGAAAGCTTCTGTGCTTACTCTATTTAAGAGAAATAAATTTTTATTTTTTTGCAAAACCTTGGAAAGGCAATGATCTCTTTTCACTTGCCCTTTGGTTAAAATAAGCACAGATCATTTCAGCGAGTGAACTTATTCACAGGAAAAATTAGAGCATGGAAAGTCTGCCCCCTGCGTCCCGGAGCCCCGCTGGATGCAGACGTGACGTTCCGCACTGAGCATGGCCTGGTGGCTGGAGCCTTCGCCCAGAAACCTAGGAAATGGCCCTTAATCAGCTCCCAGAGGTTCAGGTGGAGACGTGGTCGCCCACAGGCTCCTGGCCACAGTGCCTTTGCTGCCCGTCTTCCCCAGGACCCCAGCTGCACCCCAGGAGGGATGTGGCTCCCTGGGCAGCTGACCCCCAAACCCAGGGCCCTTCCCTCCCCATGGCTTCACCTCAGCTTCGGCGTTGGTTGGTCTTCACGTGTCGCCAAGCAGGATGCTTGGAGATGAAAGGGGCAAGTGTGGGTGTCCATCTTCTCGAGAAACGAGGCGCCCTGAGTGTGAGACTTTTCTTTCTTTTTCTTCCTGTTGAGAGAACAGGCCGCCGAGGCCCCTGGGCTCCCGCTGCAGTCCGCTGCCTGTCTTCCTCTGGCTCCTGCGTGAACAGGGCAGGGCCGCTGTGAGCAGAGCTAAGTGTCACGGGGCACACACGCTGGATAAGCCGTCCAAGTGGCCACAGCACACACCGTGCGGTGTGGAGTAGTGACCACACCTCAGCGCCGCCCTTCTTTCCGTTAATGACTCAGTGGTGTTCCGTTAATCAGAGCAAAGGCCTGTGTGGGGCAGGCCATGCTCCAGTGACACGTCCTCCAACGCAAAGCAGCGCTGGGGTCACCTTGGGGTTGGTCGTTGTGTCTCGGGTGAGCAGGACTAGACGGGACTGGGGTGGGGCACGTGGGGGGTTGGGAAGCTGAGGGGGGCAGGGGACACCACCCACTGGTGGGGGCTGGCGGCCAGATCTGAGCCCCGCTGGGAGGCCCCTGAGCTCTGAAGCTGTGTGTCCAGGTCATCAGAGGAGCTGAGGCAAGGATAGGGATCCAGGAGGGGCCCCCAGGGCAGGGGCTGTGTGCCTGAAGCACCCCTGCAGCCCTGGGTCCTCCGGAGGGCCCCTCGGACCTCGTGGAAAGAACTCCCTCTGGAACCAGAGCACTTACTCAGAAACTGACCTTCCACCCGAAGGGGTACCTGGGGTGTGGATGAGATTGTGCGGTGCTGTCCAGCAGGGAGGGCCTGGCCCCCAGTTCCAGAAAGACGGGGCTCCGGATACACGTGGCTTCCAAGCTGATGGCAAAACATAGTGAATAGAGGGGTCAACCGGGCACCGAATTCAGACTCAAAGAAAAGCAGTGCTATTCAGACTCTCAGAGGTAAGCAGAGCACGTGTGTCCCAGGGCAGACCTGGAAGGTGCCCAGGCCAGTGGTGGAGCATTTAGAGGTTCAGGCACCCGATGCTGAGCAGAGCAGGGAATGACCCCGGAGGACTGAGACCCCAGAGGTCAGAGGCTTCCGGGCTTCCCACCGTGTTTCTGAGACGCTCCCTCAACGCTAAGTGGCCTAGACAGCCTCCTGCATTCCCCAGAACACTCCTTAAGATGTCTGGATTCTTTTTTCTTTTCTCCTCCAAGTTTTTGAGAGTTGACCAAGACAAGGACAAAGACTGCAGCTTGGACTGTGGGGGCTCTGCCCAGAAGCCACTGTGCGCCTCCGACGGGAGGACCTTCCTATCTCGCTGCGAGTTTCAACGCGCCAAGTGCAAAGACCCCCAGCTAGAAATTGCTTATCGAGGCAACTGCAAAGGTACGTTTCCTTCCATCACTGTTCGAGAGCCAAGCCCTGAAATGTACGGTAAATGTGCTTATAAATGTAAGATAAATGTGCTTTATCGTCACCTGGTCAAGTTTTCCTATGTAGAAAGTCAAAGGGTTTCTGCTCGTGAATCTTTGTCCAGGCGCGTAACGGTAAGAGTCGTTTTTGAATCATCATATTCTTGTTGAATGTTCTTTTTGCTTAGAATGTTTTATGACATCACACATCGCAACACACATTCATCCAAGTTTCACAGAATGTTTCCAGAGTCTCCTAACATCATCCTTTCTCGCTCCCGTTTTTTAAAGTGGTTCTTTCAAGCCTTTTTCGTTTTACCTTCTATAGCACGTGGGGCGTGTATAATAGCACCTGTGCTGTTTCAGGGATTTTTTTTTTTTCTTCTTTTTTGGTACTGATTTTACACTTGTAATTTTCAGTTTTCCTGATTTAAGAGGCGGATTTGGAGCTAACAAGCGTGCTTAGAGCAAAACATTGAAAGGTTTCCCATGTTAATGAAAGGTTTGACTCAGCAAAACATGTTTCAAACACAAATAGAGTCATTTTCAGAAAGAGATTTAACTTTCCTTTTCTTATTATCTAGGAGAAAAGACCACACAGGCTAAAACGCCCTTGAGACCGTGTCCCGCAGTGTCTAGCTGTTAGCGCGACGACCGCTCACACGAAGGGAAGCGGGGGCCTCGGGCCCGCGCTTGGCTGCTGTTCCTCGCACAGTGCCGCCCTGCCTAGGGCACAGGTCAGAGGCACTTCTCCCCGTGACGGAGACGGAGCTGCCTGTTCCCTGCACCTGGGTGCCCTCCTGTTGGCACCTCGTGGGACCCTCTGCCCACGGGCATCGGGCAGCCCAGCACCTACCTTCCTCCCGCGTTCGATTAGTGTGCCCTAAACACATCATTCTGCGAGAAACTTGGATGTAACTTTATGCCCTGATGGCCGTTACACGCCTCAGGTATCTGTGCTGAGAAATGAGAAGTGACCCAAGAATAGGCTCAAGGGTCGAGGGATCTTCCCTGCAGAGAAGTTTCTGGAAACAGTGGCCTGTGCTGGCTTAGCGCGTGAGGACAGGTGCTGCGGCGAGAGGCTTGAGGCTTATGTTCCCCTTTGGTGCCCTGCTCCTTTAGACAGCCCTATCAGATATTCTCTTGGTGATAACTCCCATCAGACCCTCAGCTGGAGGACTCGGAAGAAGCTGCCATATTAAACCTCTGTGTCGGCCATGGTCTCCGTGGGCGTCTGAGAGGGATTGATTACGCTGAGGCCAGAGGCCCATCCATCCGTCTGTCTGTCTAGGTCCGTCTGTCAGGGTGGACTCTCCCAAACCTCGCGCTTGGAACTCTGTGGAGTCCCCACCTTGCATCACTTTTGGGCAGGAGGTTAAGTTGGCATTAAACACAGATGGCCTTTCGGTAACGTCATTTTTAGCTCACTTGTGTCTGGATCCAGCCTAATTTTTCTGGATTACTCCCTTGGTTGGAATTCTCACACCTCACGGAAGAAATTTCATGCCATAAATTTATGACAAAAAATGCGATAAGGGAGAAGAAGGTTAAAAACTACTGCTGTGACTGCAGCCGTGAAGCTGAAAGACACCTGCTCCTTGGCAGGAAAGCTGTGACAAACCTCCACGGCGTATTAAAAAGCAGACACCACTTTGTCGACAAAGGCTCATCTAGTCAAAGCTATGGTTTTTCCAGTAGTCATGTATGGATGTGAGATTTGGACCATAAAGAAGGCTGAGCGCTGAAGAATTGGTGCTTTCAAACTGTGGTGCTGGAGAAGACTCTTGACAGTCCCTTGGACAGCAAGGATTTCCTAAAGGAAATCAACCCCGAATATTCATTGAAAGAACTGTTTCTGAAGCCCCAGTACTTTGGCTACCTGATGAGAGGAGCTGACTTGCTGGAAAAGACCCTGATGCTGGGAAAGATTGAAGGCAATAGGAGAAGGGGGCAGCAGAGGATGAGATGATTAGATACCATCATTGACTCCATGGACATGGATCTGGGAGACAGTGAAGGACAGGAAAGCCTGGCATGCTGCCGTCCGTGGGATCGCAAAGAACTGGACGTGACTTAGCGACTGAACAACAGCAATGAAGGTGAAAACAGGGCTTATCTCTTAAGATCAAGTTTAATTCAAATCAAAAGGATTAAAATAAAGAGAATGTGAAGATACCTGTGAATTTCAAGATCAAGTTTATTTGGTGCTTCAGCTACTGGGGGTAGCAAATATATAAAGTCACTTCAAAGAGGCGCGGTTGGTTGTGCAGCACAGTTTGAAATGAGCGGGCATTAGGGACCCCTGACATTCTTGATCTGGGGGGCAGGCTCGGGCTCTGAGGCGTCTCTGAGTCTGGCGATCTGAGTGTGGTCTGTAGGGGGCCACAGAGAAGGAGTTTCCCATCTGCACCAGACTTTGCCTGCATAAGCAGCCTCTCCCTGGAAGGGGCTCAGAGCGGGAGTGGGACCTCCTCAGACAGGATGGGCCCCTCATACCGGCTGGCTTGCTTCTCAGGTCGCTTCCCCGTTCTGTCGCCTGAAGTCCGGCATCTAACACCCCCAGCCTGCCCCGGGCCACACGGTGGGGGTTCAGTGTGGACAGGAGGGCCCTGGTGCTGGCGGGCGGATGGGCATCCTGGTGGCAGCTGGGGTGCTGCTGCCCCGATCTGTCCAAGAGCACTGGCAAGACTCCACACCAGCCCAGCTCGCGTGTGTCCTGCTCTGACGGTGAGAGCTGGAAAAGCAGGCCGAAAGGCCCTTCCACCGCAGGGAACACCAAGACCCATCCCTGTTTGCCCTAAATTGTTCCCGGTGTTGAAATTGGCTGGTGAATCAAGTATCAAGTTGGTGAGTGTGAAGCTGCGTGTTTTGAGGACATTTCCATGTATTTGATGGGTGACAGCTTCATGGGCCGGTCTCTTTTGGATGTTCTAGTTTGGGAACGATTGAAATATTTCAGTATTTGGTTAAGTTGGACGAAAATGCTTTTTGCATTTCATATTATGCTCTGCTGACCTTGAACAGAAGTGCAGTGGTTTACACCGATAGGTTTTTCTCGTATTTTTTTGAAATTTGTGGAGTCTGTATTTTTAGAACCCAGCAAACTCATTAATGTTTTTCTTTTGATCTAAGACCATTGGGACTGTCTTTCTTTTCAAGAAAATCTCTGGCATTAAAAAAAAAAAAAAAAACAGAAGAAAGAAGGAAAAGAAAAGTCAGATGCCAGGAGATCTTGGAAATATTCTGAGATTTCTGGAAACACTGTCATAAAGGATTCTGACAAAAGCAGCTTCCTGGAGATTCTGAGTGACATTCTTTGGAGTGACGGATGTGTAAGAGGGACACTGTCGCAGAGCGATGCCTGACATTTGTCGCCCTCCTCCACTGCCCGAACCTCACAAGTGCTGTCCTGATGGTCATTGCAGAGTGACCGCTGCCCATGTTGGGGTCTCGGTGGGCATGAGTGTCATCAGTGCGTGAGCACGGGGGGCCTGAAATGTTGTGCAGATGGACCCCACGCCATCTCGGTTGTGATGACTTCCAGACCCCTCACTCTCTCCCTGTGAAAAACCTGAGTGATACCCACCTGGGCGTTCACTCTGGCCAAATAGTGATCGTTGGTCTAGAAGCCTTGGGATGGCTTACGGGCCCTTTGTCCAAGTTGGGTGCTGTGATGAGTCACCTCGGCATGCTCAGGGCAGGCTGGGCCCTGGGTCCATGGGACCATCTGCATTCACGCACATGACCCGGGCCACTTGCAGGGGACGTCCTGCTGACCTGGGCGGGACCTGGACTCTGCTGGTCCTGCAGGGAGAGCTCAGGCCCAGCTCCGTTTCTGGACACTCTGTGGAAGGCGTGGCCCACACACGTGGAGAGCACCGAGGTTTCCAGTGGGCCTCTGCAGGCCTGAGAGTGCCGCTCAGCCCCTCTCTGACGTGCTCCGGGTGCTTTCACTGTGACTTTACTAAAACACACGACGCAGCGCCTGAGAGTGCCGCAGGCATGCAGCCCAGCAGCACTGGCGTGGCCCCACCTGCCTCCCTCCACCCCGGTCCGGGGCAGGAGCTGCTGTGGGTCTCCACGTGGGCAGGGATGGGGCTGGGGTGGCGAGGTCCTGACCTCTGCACACCCTGAGCCCCCAGAGGTCAGGGAACCATGCAACCAGGACGGGAGGCCAGGCTGGCGGGCTGCACCTGACTTCTCGTCTCTGAAACGGGGGGTTGGGTCAGGCGAACACAAGGAAGTCTATCTCTCTGAAGGGTTTTCTGATCATGGACGTGGGGAGGTCAGCAACCCTTGCTTGCATTTGGAGAGCCGAGAAACGGACTGGAAGCTGCATCGCTGGCCGCTTGCCTAGGCTTCAGATGACCTGCCCTGGAAGAAGGCAGGGCCTCTGAAGTTCCCTCTACCTCCCAGGGAGGCTTTGTTATCTGGTGACGGTGCCCAGGACCAGGGCACAGTTTGGTTGCTCTAAGTCCGTGTTCAAGCTGGTTTTAGAAAAAGCAGAGGAACCAGAGATCAAATTGCCAACATCTACTGGATCATCGAAAAAGCAAGAGAGTTCCAGAAAAACATCTATTTCTGCTTTATTGACTATGCCAAAGCCTTTGACTGTGTGGATCACAATAAACTGTGGAAAATTCTGAAAGAGATGGGAATACCAGACCACCTGACCTGCCTCTTGAGAAACCTGTATGCAGGTCAGGAAGCAACAGTTAGAACTGGACATGGAACAACAGACTGGTTCCAAATAGGAAAAGGAATATGTCAAAGCTGTATATTGTCACCTTGCTTATTTAACTTCTATGCAGAGTACATCATGAGAAACGCTGGGCTAGAGGAGGCACAAGCTGGAATCAAGATTGCCAGAAGAAATATCAATAACCTCAGATGTGCAGATGACACCTCCCTTATGGCAGAAAGTGAAGAGGAACTAAAGAGCCTCTTGATGAAAGTGAAAGAGGAGAGTGAAAAAGTTAGCTTAAAACTCAAACATTCAGAAAACTAAGATCATGGCATCTGGTCCCATCACATCATGGCAAATAGATGGGGAAACAGTAGAAACAGTGGCTGATTTTATTTTTTTGGGCTCCAAAATCACTGTAGATGGTGACTGCAGCCATGAAATGAAAAGATACTTACTCCTTGGAAGGAAAGTTATGAACAACCCAGACAGCATATTAAAAAGCAGAGACATTACTTTGTCAACAAAGGTCCGTCTAGTCAAAGCTTTGGTTTCTCCAGTGGTCATGTATGGAGGTGAGAGTTGGACTGTAAAGAAAGCTGAACACCGAAGAATTGATGCTTTTGACCTGTGGTGTTGGAGAAGACTCTTGAGAGTCCCTTGGACTGCAAGGAGATCCAACCAGTCCATCCTAAAGGAGATCAGTCCTTAATATTCATTGGAAGGACTGATTGATGCTGAAGCTGAAACTCCAATCCTTTGGCCACCTGCTGTGAAGAGCTGACTCATTGGAAAAGACCCTGATGCTGGGAAAGATTGAAGGCAGGAGGAGAAGGGGATGACAGAAAATAAGAGGGCTGGATGGCATCACCAACTCAATGGACGTGGGTTTGGGTAAACTCTGGGAGATGGTGATGGAGAGGGAGGCCTGGCGTGCTGCAGTCCATGGGGTCACAAAGAGTCGGACACGACTGAGCGACTGAACTGAGTTGAACTGAACTGAAGTCAGTGTTGACCTGCCAGCATTTTCTTCAGCAAAGAGTCTCTCTATGGAGGAGTCTGCAGGTGTGTGATGCGTGTGCCTGTGTGTACAGGTTCACATACATGTGTGTATGTGGGCAGGCACCTCCGTGTAGGGAGGTTCCGTGTGTGTCCTGCAGGAACATGTGTGTGTGTGTGTGTGTGTCTCTTCTGCCAGGCCCTTTTGGCCAGGCCCGTGTCCTCACTTCCTGCCACATCTTGTCAGACTCCTCGCACCGCAGGCAGGCTCTGAGATGCCTGTTACACGCGTGGCTCCAGGACAGTTTAATCAGGCTAGCACTTGTCCCTTGCAGAAGCCCTCCCCAGGCTTGTTGGCCTTAACCTTCCGTGGGGTTCTCCCAGGTCTGGTGTTAGATGCACCCTCTCGATGAAAGCAGACACAAGAGGTGGGGCTGTTGCTCTTACATTCAAACCAGAATCAGAAATACAACAGGACTCTGAAATGTCGTAAAAAAAAACCCCAAAATTAAACAAAAACACTTCTCTGTTTGCTTCAGCAACACCTGTATCCTCCAAGACTTCACTGGGGGAGCTGGGCGAGCGCAGAGCAGCCTCAGCTGTCCCCTTCCCACAAAGGTTGAGGCCAAAGTTCACACAAAAGGATCCCGAGACCGCTTGCACGGGGTGCTGGTGTGATGCCCGGACGGTCGCGGTGGTCAGTCTTCACGGAGCCGGTTCTGATCGGTTGTGTCCTGGATAAACATGTCAGAGACGCCTGAACACTTTCATATGTTTGTGCGCCACCCCAATTGTGCACCCTGGGTTTTCCAGTCTAGTTTGTTTCTTTCTTTGTGCGTTTACAATGATAATACATATTTAAGATAGACACTGGGCCCCTTTCTCCTCGGCTCTGAGCCGCTCCCTCTGGTCGAAGGATGTGTGGGCTCTTGCTGCGGCGCTGCCTGCTGGCCGGCTGCAGGCGGGCAGACGAGGAGCCTCCTTGGCGTCCTGCTGGCTCTGTGTCACAGCCCGGTGCTCCGCATCATTTACGCCAAAGAAGACCGCAGCACAGAGTTCTCCGTTTTTCTGAGTCTGGCCTTCAAAATGACAGGTTGGTAAAGTAGTACAACTTTTGAAATACAAGATCTGCCTCACTGGATGCCAATAAAGTAAGAAGCCAGTCACCCTCGGGCTAGCGTTCTGCGGCTGCTACCAACAGAGAGCTGGCTCCTTCACTGGCCCCCAGCCTGGTCCTTGCAGGCCCTGTGCTGGCCACGGGGACCCAGCGGAGAGAACTCTGTGTCCCCAGAACGTTGACCCCCCGATGCTCAGAACCACCAACACGTAGTCGCCCTGCTGTGTCCAGAGTCAGCAGGTCTGTTGACCAGAAAATTACTCAGTGTCACCTCTCCATAGATTTCATAGATGGACTGTAAATAATTCCATATCCCCTCGAGCTCCTTCCTCAGTAAGGAGCTGGCTGGGGGGCTCTCTCCGGGGTGAGGACTCACCTAGGAAGAGTTAGAGGGAACACGATCCCCTTTCTTCAGGGTCGTGTTTCAGCATCATCCTGTGTGTGTGATGGATGGGGGCCCCGGAAGAAGAGTTCTGAGGCTCAGGGTGGTCCAGCTCAGGGCTGCCTGTAAACGTCAGTGCCCCTGACCTCGTTCTGGCTGAGCCTCCTCGGGCCCTTGTGACTGTTCTCCAGAATTCTTCTGCATGAAATGGGCAGCAAATGTGTCTCTTCCCATAATCGCTTAATCTGATCTGGAGTGATTTTAGCAAAGAAGGAAATGATCTGCTTCCTGTTTAAA
This sequence comes from Capricornis sumatraensis, assembly GCF_032405125.1. Classification (NCBI taxonomy): domain Eukaryota; kingdom Metazoa; phylum Chordata; class Mammalia; order Artiodactyla; family Bovidae; genus Capricornis; species Capricornis sumatraensis. The sequence continues at coordinate 89,692,612 of NC_091081.1, forward strand.
GGACAGCATCCTTAGGAATAACTGCTCTAGAACGTGGCTGTTTGTTTCTGGTTCACAGCGAGTGTTGCAGCATGGTGGCCTCTGTGACTGGTGTCTTCTGATGCGTAGACACGCTTGTGAAAAGGAATCTCTTTTACTTTGCAACTGAGAGAAAACAATGAGGAAAACGAGACAACACACCCCGGGAGTTGGCCCCGCATTTCAGTAGGGTGGAAGTGGTGGGCTGCGGTTGAGACCCTTCCCAAGAGTGCAGCCGCTGCAACCGACTTAGACGTCTGGGGTGCGGCAGGTGGTCCAGCAGGCGGCCCCCTGGTTTGGTGGGCAGATAGAGGCTTGCTCTCAGGGACGGGCCCTGCATTTCCTGCTGCACAGTCCTCCCGTGTCCCTGTGCCTGGGTCGCCAGCCATGTGCCAGCATAAACCAGAATTTAATGCTCTGTCCACATAAGAGGTTTGAGAACTCCCCGATCAGTGGCAAACGCACCCGCTTTTGAAGATGGCATCGGAGACAGGAGCAAGGCCCATGGGTTCTTTGACCGATGTATGTGTGTGTGCCGTGTTCTGCCAGAGTTCAGCTGTTGGGAGTAATTTGTAACTCGTCTGGACCCTTGTGGAGAGCTTGCAGGCTGGGAACCGTATCACTTTTCCTTTTAGACAGTCAAACCACAGGTTATACTAAAAAAATGAGGACAGAAGTCCACAGCAGTGTTTTCTCAGCGAAAACACAGGCTGCATTAAAACCACATGTTGCTGAGTGCTGGCAGGAATGCAGATCACGACCTGAGGCCCGCATTGACGCACCCCTGGCACACAGGCCTGTCGTGCCAAGGGGTGGCGCCGCGGCGCTTGCCCGGGGTCCGAGATGAGGGCCCCCAGCAGCAGCATCTGTGCTCAGGCCCGGCACCGCGGGGCAGGAGCCCTGAGCCTGGAGCTGGGCCCCGGATGGCGTCTCATCACGGCCAGGAGATTTCACTCCCAGGCAAGCAGAGAGTCACCCGCTAAAAATGCTGGGCGGTGGACACGTTTGAAGCAGTATCTCTCAGCGTCCAGAGGGCCTTTCAGACCTAGACAACTTGTAATTTAAATCTGGAAACACTTAAGAAAAATGGGGAAAGCCATTCTTTTCGACTTGTGAGATTCAAGTGAGTTACGTGGGCTGGCAGTCCGCAGAAATAAGCCCCATGCTCAGGGTGCGAGCCCCGGGCGGGAGACTGGTGGAGGCGGCCCCAGGGGCGGCCTTCTCCATGGTGGACACAGACTCAGCTGGCCTGCGGTCCTGGGACGATGGGCCCTTCCTGGGGCTCAGCCCAGCCCCCGTAACTCATGCCAGGCTTCCGAGATGAGCGTCGGGTTGAGCAGGCTCTGGTGCCCAGCTCAGATGCAGCAGGTGAGTGGGGGCCACCTTCCTCACCGTGACCCGATCTCCACAGTGCATCTCGGCAGCTGTGTTTCCTGACACCTGTGTCCGAAGCTGGGTGGGGCCTGCCCCAGTCTTTCCCTTTTCTGCTAGTTTATGGGGTCTCAGGGGCATCCTCCCGAGGAACAGGAGGAACCCCGTGTTTTCCATCCAGTCATCACAGTGGCTGTTCCACTGCGAATGTGTGGAAATCTGTGCTCAGTGCGCCAGGAGGGCTGGTGAAGACGCTCGGCTCTTTAATCTGACATCTTGTTGGATTTTCCACTTGAGGTTGGGAGCGCAGGAGCTGGTGTCACTCTGAGATGCTGAGAAACTCAGATGCAGAAGGGAGAGCCTGTGGGGTGGGCAAGGGTGGACACAGACAGGGCGCGCCCCCTGGGCTGCAGCCACAGGCCAGATGGCCTGTGCCCCTGGGGTGCCTGCCCTCCCACGCCCGGGCCAGTGTCCCTGGGCTGTTTCTCACCGTAGCTCTCAGACGTGGCCCCCACGTGGCACACGGCCTGTCCATGTGCTCCGGAGGATGTCCTTGGGTCCTGGAGTCTGTCCACGGCCCGTAGGGGTACCATCCGACTTCCACCGTCCAGGAAGTAGAGTCCGCCTCTCCCTACGGTTGAGCCCAGTGGCTTTTCGGAGACGTGGTCTCCTGGCTCCCTGGGCGTGGAGGACACCCCACTCTATCTGCCAGGTCTGGCCTCCCCTCAGGGACACTGGTGCCCTGACAGGTGCCCGCCTGCAGCCGCCCACCCCGTGAGGCCCCTGCGGCCCAGCCGCCCACGTGGTACCTCTGCTGGGCGTCTCCAGGGACCTGACCGCCGCCCTGCCCTGTGCCTCCCCACAGACGTGTCCAGGTGCGTGGCCGAGAGGAAGTACACCCAGGAGCAGGCCCGCAGGGAGCTGCAGCAGGTGTTCATCCCCGAGTGCAGTGACGACGGGACATACAGCCAGGTGGGCGGCCTCTCCCCCTCGGGGCGGGGCTCCCTCCTCGGAGCAGGCGCTCCTGTCCTGGGGAGTGGACGGGGTCCCACCGGCCCGCTCATGGCAGAGACCCCAGCCCCAGTGCGATGGCGCTTCTGGAGGGGCACCCGCCAGGTCACAGGTCAGGGTCACATGCGCCGTCTGCCTTTCCTGTGGTCACCTTGTCCATCAGTGGCAGCGTCTAATCACCCAGTTCTCCACCCGGAACGGGTCAATATTATCATTGTCATTTTGTATTAAAGGAAATGAACTCCTGAGAAGCCCTGCTAACTGACGTATTAGCTTTTGATAGCAAAAAAAAAAACAAGATGGGCTCTGTCATGAGCCAGCCAGTAGCACAGGCCTCCCTGGTGGCTCAGCTGGGGAAGAATCCGCCTGCAGTGCGGGAGACCTGGGTTCCATCTCTGGGTTGGGAAGATTCCCCTGGAGAAGGGAAAGGCTACCCACTCCAGGATTCTGGCCTGGAGAATTCCGTGGGCTGGGTAGTCCATGGGGTTGCAGAGAGACTGAGCGACTTTCGCATTAGATTTCATCCAATAATGTGACTTCTGTGCACTGTTTACAGCAATCACTTGACCTTTGGAAGACTCAGGGAGGGGAGAGACAGAGGGAGGTTGGAGCTGTGAGTGGCATCCACTCAGGCTGGCCGGTGGGGGGCAGGTGGGGCCAGGACGGAGCATCTCACTGGCAGCTGGACACGTCTCCTGTTGCCAGCTCCGCTTCGGGCCGATGGGCAGACCCGGAGCAAGTGTCCTGACTGCTCAGTGCCTTGGACCGCCTCTCGTAAGATGAGGGCCGGTGGAGGATTAGACGGAACAGTGACGGGCCGGCACTACCGGCGTAGGGTGCAAACAGCCCGGCTCTTTCAGCCCTCAGATCCAGGCCCAGGGCACCACGGGGTCCCTTGCCAGGCGTCCAGACGCAGCCCTCGGAAGCCCTGGGCCTCCTGGCGCCCCGGGAGGAGCCGTGGGCGCCCCTGCGGGCACTGACCGCTCTGTCTGTCCCTCCCCCCAGATCCAGTGCCACAGCTACACGGGCTACTGCTGGTGCGTGACGCCCAACGGGAGGCCCATCAGCGGCACCGCCGCGGCCCACAAGACACCCCGCTGTCCCGGTAGGTCCCGCTCAGCTCTCGTGGCGAGCCCGCGGCTGGCGCTGCTGGCTGTTTGCCGACTGTCTCATGAATGTCTGCTTGTAACCGCAAGGGAAGTCAGTTTAGGTGGGATTATGGGGAATATCGGGATACATTTGCGTCACTGGACAAAGCCCAAGATATTATGAGACCTTTGTTTTCAAGAAAGCTTAAACAAGTGGAAGATCTGGTTCTGAACCAGCATAGGTTATGGCAGTTTGGGATTCGTAATTTTTAGCAGTGGCCGCGAGGACTGTGGTCAACAGCAGAAATGACCAAATGTTTTCGTTGGCTGAAAGAAGCGAGCGTTTCTGGGTTTGTATGTATACGATTGCAAAGAAAAAGCAGATCATTCTTCACAGATCCCTTTCCAGATGGTGTGTTTGTGTTATTTTATTACTCGTAAGTGGGCTTGATGTACTGAAGGTAATAACCCTGGCGGGAGAATAATCTATAAAAGGGTCTGTTTTCCATTAATAATTTACCAAAATGTTATAAATGGTTCAGATCATTTTTATTTGAAAATGGTCTGCAGCTTGAGTTTTGATTAATTGGTGATGGAGACTCGTCAGACCGTTTACCAAGACGCTTCGTGATCCGTGTGTCACGACCATACTGGATTAAACTCACTAAGGAAAAACACATGTTATGTAACAATACGAAACATCTTCCTGAATTTTCACATAACATGTTGAGGCATTTGTACTCAGAGTTTACTTTCAAGCCTCTTTTCTGTTTGAAGAGCAGGCATCTTATAATTAGAAATTCTGCCCATGGTTCAGACATTTATACCAGGAGCCAAGTCACTGGTCAGAACTCATAACTGCTTCACCATGATGACACACGTAATTAACAGTAACACAAAACCTAATATTTCAAGTGACTGGTCATCACTTAAAAGCCAGAGGGTGTGCATAATGTGGAATTAAAATATCTTTATTTTTAAAACAGTTATGTCATCCAATACCTAAAAATTGCTGAAAATATGTTTTTAGTGAGCTAACATTTGCACCTAATAATTCTTTTACAAACTCATGGAGTAAATGAAAGAGAAAAAAATTAGCCTAGTGAGTTGGCCTCTGTGTCCCTCAGTCTGAGAGATGCTCGCAAATGCTTATTTCATTTCAACCAGGTACCAGCATTTTGAGTCGCGTTGAGCTATTTTATGAAGGAGAAAGCAGAAGACGTACCTGTATCTGTGATGTTAGTGACACCTTTTGAAAAATTAAGTAGTGTCTGAAAGCACTTTCTTAGAAAACCATGAGTGAAGTTGGCCAGGTTTCTTGTAATTTCCCTGTAATGCTTCATTTCTAGGATCAAAACACCCTACTGTTCACTCACATTGATTTTTCCAACCAGGTAGCAGCCACATTTTACTGTATAGAAGTGTTCCATTGTTTCCACTGTCCATGTGGATATTTTGGCTGAAGGGATGGGTATGGAAGTAAGATTCTTCCCGAATCTGGTGTTTATTGCATGGAAAGTGCCACGAGGGCAGGGAGGGGTGTCTCTGAGGACACGTGTGGTGTGGGTGGGGCAGGCTCCTTGGACACCTGGCCTCTCCTTGTAGGAGCATCTTCCTTTTCACTTCCGTGGCTTGGTTTTGCAGCTTGGCCAGAGTTATGAAAAGATTCCACTAATCCCCAGCAGTATTCACGCTTTTATTCTGCAGAAACGTGGGTGGAGAAGCAGGCACCTGTCCTCAGAACGTGCATGGAGGCTGTGCAAGGGAGTTTGGGGAGGACGGGTCGCACACACACATACAGTTTATGCTGGGCTTTTGCTGATGTATCAGAGCTTCTTCCCAGCTGTAGATAGCTCCTCACCAACCACGTGGAAGGACGTGGTGATGGGCATCGCTTTGCTGAGCCTGTGCTTGACACTGGGCCTGCCCGCTGGTTGGGCTCCATCTGCACACCCCGGGAGCATCCTCCTCCCTTCTCTGGGATGCAGGCTGACACCTGCTCTGGTTGGCATGCCTGGTCCACTCTGTAGAGGACAGATGTGATTTCCGTCCAGTTTATTACAATCAGGTAAACGCCAGCATCCAACAGTGGTCTTTGACCCTGGAGTTCTTACCACAGAAGCACTTTCTCTAGAAATTTGAAGATCAGAAAAAGGTATTAAAACTTAGCAGTAAACACTAATGCTCTCTTAGAATGCACGTATGTGTGTGTGTTATGAGTTGGTGCAAACACACGTGTCAGCAGCCTGTGAGGAGGGCAGGGAATGTCCACTCATGGCTGATTGCAGTGGAGGAGAGGGGCCCGCCTGCCATGTCCCCTGGCCCACTCCTCCCCGAAAGACCTTCAAACCAAAGGATTCTTTTATTTCACAATTATGTGTTTCTAAGTCATTAATGCAAAGCACCCAAATTCCTATGAATCAATAAGAAAACTGGAATAACGAGGCGATCCAGCAGAAAAAGTCAGAAGTCTTGAACGGTCAGCATTTTATAAATGAGGAAACCCTAAGGACCATAGCTCAGTTGGTAAAGAATCTGCCCGCAATGCGGGAGACCTGGGTTCGATCCCTGCATTGGGAAGATCCCCTGGAGACAAGAAGGCTACCCACTCCAGTATTCTGACCTGGAGAATTCCATGGACCGCGTAGTTCACGGGGTCACAAAGAGTCAGACACGACTGAGCGGCTTTCAGGAAAGAAAAAGGGCCAGCGAGCAGAGGAAGAGATGCTTGGGCTCGTTAGCACAGGCCAGGGAGCTGCTCACTGGCCTCCCGGGAGACTCCCAGCTGGGGAAGGAGCTACTGCCCCCCCCCCCCACGGTGACTCCTCGGGACCCTGGGACCCCTTACCCACCTTCATAGGCTTCCATCAAGTCAGCTCACTTCCTTGCCTGCTGTCAGTCGGGAGCTGATGGGTAATTGCACAGCTTTTCGGGAGTGGACGACCAACCTTGTCTTTCCTTCTGGCTGTGGGCTCATGACTTTCAATGGAGCTCACGCTGCAGGAGGCAGAGGGCTTCCCTGGAGAGAAATCGGCCCCTTTAGCCCCTGTGGACACCTGTTTCCTGGAGACAGTCATTCACCGGGTGAGACCCCTGAGGACGTGATCAGAGCCGCCCCTTCAGTGAATCGTGGTGGTCCATCCCGTGGGTCCCATGGTCCTTCCCGTGGGTCTTGTCCTTCAGAGAACACTCACTCCACCCTCCCTCCCTGGAAGCCCACTCCTCATTTCTTATTAATGACCATCTCCACGAGCAGCACTCACCAAGCATTTGCTGGGCCAGGTGCCCACGTCTGCTCAGAGCTCTGCTGACACCCCTGTTGGGGGCCTGGGAGTTCTGTGCAGAAGCCGCAGGCACTCGGGGAGGGGGCAGCTCACCGTCCAGGATAATGGGGGTGGGGGGACATGTCTAGAGGAGGGGATTCCTGGAAAAGGGGGGCATGTTGGCTGGCACAGGAAAGGGGCAGAACAGTTTCTCTCCCAGTGCTTATAAGCAAGGAGATCCAACCAGTCCATCCTAAAGGAAATCAGTCCTGAATATTCACTGGAAGGACTGATGCTGAAGCTGAAGCTCTAGTACTCTGGCCACTTGATTCGAAGAACTGACTCATTTGAAAAGGCCCTGATGCTGGGAAAGATTGAAGGCAGGAGGAGAAGGGGAAGACAGAGAATGAGATGGTTGGATGGCATCACCGACTCAACGGACATGAGTTTGAGCAAGCTCCGAGAGATGGTGATGGACAGGGAGGCCTGGCGGGCTGCAGTCCATGGGGTCGTAAAGAGTCGGACGGGCTTCCCTGGTGGCTCAGATGGTAAAGACTCTGAGTGCAGTTCAGGACCCAGGTTTGATCCCTGGGTCAGGAAGATCCCATGGAGAAGGAAATGGCAACCCAGTCCAGTATTCTTGCCTGGAGAATCCCATGGAGAGAGGAGCCTGGCAGGCTACAGTCCATGGGGTCGCAAAGCATTGGACACAACTGAGCGACTGAACAGTAACCTCCTGTCCCTCACCGTGTTGGTTCCTGAGTTGGGAGGGGAATGTGAGGAGGGCGGCAGTCCTTCCCTACTTCTGGGCCAGCTCCAGTGACCCTGGGAGGCATTTAGGACTGAAGGCTGCTCTTTGAGCTGCATCCAGATGCATCCCCAGCCTCGCCTGGCCTGACAGCAGGTGGTCCTGCTTGCGGCTTGGAGATGGTTCCCCTAGCCCTGCTGGTTAGACCCCAGGTTTGCAGGGCCGGGGCCGGGGGTGGGTGTCGCTTGCTCCAGGGATGCTCAGAAATGTACGGCCACCCCCAGGGAGCCCACTGAACCTTCCTCCATCCTTGCCACCACTGTGGGGCTGGGTTTCTGGGTCTCCATGCGGGCACAGCTGACCTGGAGTTCCTCTGTAGGAGTTTTCTCTTTTTCTTCTTCCTTCTGAAGGTTTGAAGACACATTGCTAGAGGCAGGAGATGAGCTTAAAAACAAAGGGCTTCTTTCCGAGGGAGGCTGTTTGTAGTCGGCTCGCTCCGGATTATTTGGAAACAGCTTCGGGGGTTTTAATCTCATCTTCCTCTGAAACAGTGCACCCGAGCCAAGAGCTTACTCCTGGCAGGAGTACAAAGCGGCTGAAGACACTGGAAGCTGAGCCTACTCGTAGGAGCCCTTCACGTTACAATATCCAAAGAACCTCCCTGTGTAGCTCAGCTTGAGGTGTGTGCTTGAAGGAAGGCTTGTGGCAGAGAGATGCTCCTGTGACAGCCGGCGAGTCTGCCCCGCCCCCCCCCCGCCCTCTGTGCGCTGAGTCACCTGTAGGGACGGCGTCTCCTGCGAAGTGGAAGCCTTGCTCAGCTGGCCTTGGCCACGAGGCGCGCTTGAGGGGCCCTTCCTTCGGGTGCAGGGCTTTAACTGCTCAGCTGGCCTTGGCCACGAGGCGCGCTTGAGGGGCCCTTCCTTCGGGTGCAGGGCTTTAACGATGGAAAGCCGCCTGCGAGTGCGCGTGCTCACGGGCATGCCGGCCCTGCTTCTCAGACGGGCTTCCAGATGCGGCTTTCGGAAGGCCCGCTCACACTTGACAGAGACCCTCGGAGTAGACTGAGTAGCTTCCCTGGATGTTGTTTGCACGAATTGCGCTACAGCCTTTGGGTTTTCCCGTCAAGCCTTAAGTTTCGGCCTCTGCCTGGAACGGGGAACTGCCCGTTTGTACGGTCATCTTTTTGATTTCTGAAAGCTTTCACTTTATAAAGAGAAGCTGGGTTTGTTCTTTTGTTTCATGAATGAATTTCCCTGGCACTAAATTAAGGGCCCTGCATAGCTGAGGAACTTGAAAGAAACATCCAGAACAATTGAATTCCCCAATGCTGAAATCAACAACACAGCTGTGCTTCTGAAGTGTCTCTTTCTGAGAATTCAAGTGCACAGTAAGTTGCTTGCTGGATGGAAACGGTTACAGATCAGAGGGAACATTTTTTTTTCCCTCAAAATGGCTTTTTCTTCAGGCTTAACAATTCTCTTTCTGAAAAATGATAGTTGTCAAAATAAAATATTTCAATAGCTATTGGCAAGGAAATGTGAAAACAAGCAACTGTCATAGGAAGTAGAAAATGGACTGAGAGAGGGGCCCGCTTTTCAAGTGGACGTGAGCCCCAGGGGTGGGGCGGGCTTTGCTGCCAGCCCCAGTGTCCATTTCACTAATGAAGGCATATTTCAGAGAAAAATATGTATTATTTCACCTTCTAACACCTACTGTTATGATGACTTTTGAAGTATTAGGAAATTTACGTCCAAGATGAGGAAAAAAATAGCAATTTGATATAGACAACATGAGCTACGCAAAATTTCCAATAAAATTTCCAGATTGTGGACATTTCAGAACACTGAAGAATTTTCTAAAAGATTAAGTCAAGCATTCAGGGGAGAGAGCACAGTGTGTGGCTATTGTGCCAAGGAAACCTGGGAAGCCTGAGGGTCAGCGTGAGGACCTCCCTGCGAGTGTCTGCCCAGCACCGGCCAGGAGGCAGCTCTGAGGAGGCAGCGTCGGCCGTGCCTGGTGTTGGTGCTGGGAGTGTCCATCTGTCTGTCTTTTCCTTTCCAGTGTAGGCTGCTTTGGCCTTGTTTATCTACCCAATGGGCAACATTTTGGTATTATTATGTTTCCTCTCTGGAAAAATGTACTTACTGGTGTCTTATGGTTTGTATAACAATCAACTCTATTATTGTATTGAATATTTCAGTATACATTTAATTTGGTGGCTAATTTATTATCACTTCCTTCATTACTTTAAGAGTTTTCTATAAGCTGTCCTCTTCACACTTAGGCCATAAATGGATTTTTCTCATATTTTTTAATACTTAAGAAAAGTTTAAGATAAGATAAACTAAGAAGTCTTTTAGAACTCACTGGTCCCAGGCTCTATACCTCTATACAAAGAACACTGGGTTATCTCTTCCAGAGGTATACCATATCTCTGAATTAAAAGGAGTGTATGTATTTTCCTTCTTCTTTTTTTAAGCAAACAGTACATTTTTTTCAACAGCACCTTTTAAATACCAATAGTCAAACGCTGGAAAGATTTATGATACCATTGACCATGAGTGACCTTTCTGCAGGAGTGAGACTAACGTTTCCTCCGGCCACTGCAGTATGTAACATTCAGACCTTAAAGAGGACACTGATGGAAGGGAAATCAGAAATAACCTCTCAATTTTTTTCAATTGTGATTTCTGTATTTCCTCTCTTACCATCTAGAGAAGGGCATTCTCAGATGGGGGACGTCAGGACGCTCAGCTCAGAGCTGAGCTCAGCATCCCTTTTATCTAACGCTGTCTCACCAGGAATCCCAGCTTTTCAAAGGCAGCATCACCAGGGAAGAGAGAAGAGCCGAGAGGAGGGGGCCCAGCACCACAGCCTCTCCCCTTCGGGACGGGGCTCCAGCCTTCCTCCCGCCCGTCAGCTTCTCCGAGGCTCACTGTGGGGAAACAGGCCAGCTTTGTTTGCATTCTGCGTCCACAGAAGTGTAAAAATAGGAAAACAGGAGATGTTGCGGTAGGTCGAGGGAGCCGCGGGGTCTTGACAGACAAGACGGAGACGAGTTCGTGGTAACAGAAAGAATCCATTAGTAACAACACTGTTAATAGCAACTGCAGAGTGCCCAGGCCAAGCCCTTTTCCTCGGAGCTCTGGAACCCAAATTTCAGTCCACACAGAGCTGGATGACAGACTCTGGGGCAGTACCCCAGAATTTCTGATCCAGGGGGTCTGGAGGGGAGTCCAAAGTCCTGCCTTCCTGACCAGTTTCCAGGTGAGGATGCTGGTCTCCTGGGCAGTGGGGCGCCTGCTTGAGAGCCGACCTTGCAGTGACCTGTCCCCAGCCCTGAGTGAGGGACATAGGGCCCGGCTTGGTCTCTCCTCGAGGAGGCCTGACCGTCCACTGGGGCCTGTCATGATCCCACCGCCAGGACGTGACCTGCGCTGAGCAGGAGGGTTGCCCGAGTCCCTCAGCCATCTGGGAGGGAAGGGTGCACGTCCAGCCAGCAGGCGATGCTGAGAAGGCGCAGGTGGCTGCAGGGACCCCCACGGTGGTAGGCGGAACTCACCCTGGGGGCACCGGGTCTCAGAGGGATGCCCACGGCCCTTGGCACGGGGCCGGGTGGGCGGTCTGCAGGGTCCTGGCCCAAGATCCCCTGCGTTGGCTCCAGAGAGGCACACACCTTTGACCCGGGCTGGCATGCGGGGGTGAGCTCCGGAGGATGCCCTGCCCCTGGGGATGCCCACTTCAGTGCTGGCAGAGGGAGCAGGGCCCTGGCACCTGCTCCAGCTCACCCTGCCTCTGTTGCCCTGTAGGTCAGGCTGCTCACCCCCTGCCTGGCTAGGTGCACTCTCTCGGAGCCCTTCCCCCGCCTCTGGCCTTGGAGGGTGACCCCAGGACACAGCAGGGTCCCTGGAGTCTGTTCTCAAGGGTTTAGACTCTGGAGGGCAGGCTCTGTATCGGGGGCTCTGGGAAGTGAAACTCTGGATTTGTGGGTGCTTCCTGCCAAGGAAGAGAGCTGGTGAGGATGCGAGTGAACACTGAAGGCATCTGAAAAGTGGGGTGGGGGGGTCACGGACCAGTGCCTCACCTTACTTGGCTGGTGCGGTCCAGTCAGGCAAGGCCAGGGCAGCGTCAGCCCTGGGGCTGCACTGACGCTGTCTCACAGGCAGGTGGAAGGCCCCTGTGGTGCTGACTTCTGGGTCTTCCTCTGCTCTGACACAAACGTTCACGGAGCTGCACCCCCGTCCACTCTGGGAGGTAACCGGGGGCACGGGGCCACAGCGATCTATCAGACGCCAGCCTGGTGGTGTCACTGTGCATGCTGGTCTGACTGCGTGATGACCCCCAGCACCCCATGAAGGGCTGCCTTCCAGGGACTCCGACTCTGCCACGGCCTCGGTGCCCAGCGCCCGCTCCGCCCCTGCGGGTTCCTGCCTCTGCGCTCCAGCCCCTGTGCCTGTCAGCAGCTGAGAGTGGGCGAGTGGGTCTGGGGTCAAACAGAGCCGTCAGAGAGCCTGGAGGTGTAGGACCCTTCAAGCTGAGCTCAGGCCGTCCCAACGCTGGTGTCTGAGAGGCCGTGATGTGGAGAGCTGCCTGCCGGCTGTGTCCTCGCAGACAGATGATGCGTGGAAGGACGAGGACGTGGCAGAGACACTTCTGGGCACCGGCTGTGCCCTGGGACCCTCTCCTCCCGGGCAGGTGCTGTGTCCCCCTGCCATCCTCTCTGCCTCGCGCCACCCTCCTTCCCTTTTTCTCCAGGAGGTCTGCCCCAGCTGCTCAGACCACATCAGCTCCTCTGTGGGCTAAAACTACGGACATGGACCCCAGCTCTGCCGTTCCTGATCAGTGACCTTGGGCTGTTAGGTCGCTCTCAGGGTCTCAGCGCCCTCATTTACTGGGCCTACCAGGGGTGCCCACTTCAGGGTTGCCCACTTCAGGGTTGCTGTTGGCATTAGAGGACTTAGTGTGTGTGTGAAGTTCATAGAATGATGACCGGCACACAACAGGAACTGTGCAGACATCCTCCACGCACTCAGCCGTCATGTGAATTATTTGAGTAATTTCTGCCTAGTGCCTTTCAGTCCTAAGGAGGCGGGACTTTTTGTGCTGTATCCCCTGAGCATGTTGAATGAGTGAACAAATGAAAGTGGCCACAGAAAGGCCAGTTCACACGGGTGTCCTGCCAGTGGCGGCACGTTTTGGCCTCTCACTCTGAGTGGAGCCAGGGTTGCTCTTTGCTGGGAGTGGCTATCACCCTCTTGATGCACAGGACGTGCACACGTGGAGAGAGAGGCTTCAGGAGGAAAAGGAACGCAGAGACACCCAAGTGTCCTGGGGTATTTTAAGGGAGCCACCCCCGAGGCCTCTGTTGTGTGTTGGTTTCTCTGTGGGCTTCCTGCTGCCCAAGAGGCAGGTGATCCCCACGCTGCCCTTGCAGAGAGGAGGAGACTCAGCATAGGGCAGGCAGGCACACCTGCCAGGGCACCGAGCTGGTGGGCAAGGTCCATCTCTCCCCCACACTCTTCCTGCTTCCCGCAGCGCCCGGCCTCCCTCTCTCCCACAATCATTCTTGTCACCTGCATGGGGTCCTGCCCGGAAAGCACAAGGCAGGGCAGCCAGACAGCGCCTGGGAGAAGCCAGGAGTTCCTGCCTGGAGGAAGGGCCCAGCAGGACGGCGAGACCAGGCTGAGGTGCGGGACTTCATGTACCTCTGCTCCCAAGAGTTCAGGGTTGGCAGTCCCAGTGGGAAGGAAGTACTCATCCGGAAGGGAAGGGGAGCTGAGCCGTCGGCTCTTCCAGGCCCCCTCCCTTTCTGGCCCCCTCCCCGCCCCTGCCGTCCCCTCCCCTCCCCCTCCTGTCCCTGCCCTCCCCTCCCCTCCCCCTCCTGTCCCTGCCCTCCCCTCCCCTCCCCCCTCCCTTCCTACATGCCTGCCTTCCTTCCTCTTCCTCTTTCTTTCCTTCTTTTGCTCATTCTTTCCTTTTTCTTCCTTTCTTTTCTTTCCTTCTTCCTTCCTTCCTTGCTCCCCGCTCTCTTCCTCTCCCTCTCTCTGGCTGCAGCAAAGCCGCGTGACGGTGTGACTCTGCTCCTGGGATTCCAGAAAGGGGTAAATCATGCCGCTTGTTTAACTCTGCTCTGAAAGACCATCAATCGCCTGCTAAACAAGTGCCCGCCTGCAGTGCGCTGACCTCATTAAACCCTCTGACGGCTCCTCCGGCCGCACACATCACAGACCCTCCTCCCTTAGTCATGTCCAGAGAGCATTTAGTGCCTGTGAAAGGAGCTGTCTTGGACCACCAGCTCTCTCAGCAAACACTGCACCTCCTCGGGCTGTTTTGCCTGCACGCTGGTGTTACCGAGTGTAGCTGGATTTGAACCAAGGGCTCGGGGACTACAGGCTCATTATTCTTTCCCTGAACCATCGACGGCTCCTACATTGTGTTTCTGTGGTTTTCTCCACCAGAAATGCATACCCTAATTGCCAAAAAAAGCCACCCTTTAAAAATAGCATTTAAATGGAATGAGATGTCACAAGTGGAAGGAATTCAAACGTGTCCTTTGAAATAGGAATCTGAGGGGCAGAGTCTTCCTCTCTGAAGGTTCCGCCAACCAGCCGTGGTCTGCGGAGCTGCTTACTGCTGTCCGCACTCATGTTCCTAGGCCCCGGGTGTTGCACTTCCGTCCTGGAACATCACCTGCTCTTGGGAGCTCTTCGGCAAATTCTTACCTCCAGAAAAACGTAATGGAAGAAAAGAGTGGCTTTGTGGTTCTGGGTTCCTGGATTCCACTTAGCATGGCGGCTTTGCAGTGAGGAGCACGCATTCAGCCGCCCCCAGGTCCTGGAGGACAGGGTGCTGGGGAGGTGGGGCGGGGAGTGGGGGGAGGTCTTTTTGTCCAGAGGCAGCTGGACGGGAAATCAGTGCCCTGCTGGCCTCACCCCCCAGTCCTGTGCAGCAAAATATTTGGCTTGGGTTATCAAGGGACACTTGATGCTGTGTTAAAATTATTTCCACCTCTTAGGAACAAGGTAGAATTAACTTCATGTGGATTTAAGTGAACACTGGTTGAATCTGGAGGGGTGGCTGATGAACGAGCCATGAGACTGGTTGGTTCGGAGAGAGAAAGGACATCTGAGGGAGCAGATCTATACTTTCTAAACGTGCTCTTCAGACCTCAGATGCCCATCACATTTCGAACCAGCAGCTCGGAGACTGCAGGCCCTAGATTACAAAAATACTACCTTAATTCAGTTGAGACGCTCCCTGGGGGTGGGGGTGGGACTTCCAATTATTATTTGGGTTGTTTGCATTTAGCTCAGAATAGTCAAACCTTCATAGTTGTGTCCAGAAATATTATCGAAATATTGTCATTTCCCAGTCAGCACAAAAAACATTTTTTGAGTCATTGACTGCAGAAACACATGATAAAAATAAACGGATCACTGAGAAACTTAAGCCTGTTAACAAATCTGGATTTGTAGAGAGAGGGTACGAAGGGAGAACCGAGCGAAACGGGATCCCGGAAGCTCTGAGCGGCCACACAGGGAGCCCGCTTTCTCTCTCGGGATTCTCACCAGGCGGGAAGCCCTGAGTTTTGCCCCTGGAAAGCAGGTGACGTTTCACCGCGTGGTCCCAGCCACCACTGGGAAGTTGTGCAAATGGATGGGCCAGGAAGATCCTGGTCCTTCTTATCTATCAACCGGGCGCATTTCCGAGGGCCTGTGGTCCAGGCATTCCCGAGGAGCAGCCTGGAGGGGAGAGGGCTGCGGCTGCTGCAGCCCCACTTAGGCCATGTGAGAGTTCGCCGGGGGGTCCTGCTCCTTCCCGTAAAGCTGCTGACTGCACTCGGCTGAGAGTGTGGGGGCCGGCCCCGCAGTGCCTCTTCCGTCAGGGTTTGGGGAGGGTGAGCCATGCCCCTGAGTTATGCCCTGTCCTCCAGGACCTCTGCCCACAGCCAGCTACTCATGAACTTCCCACTGCGGAACTGTCATGCTTCCAAGACGAATGTCCTCAAGTTTATGTCTTTAGTATAAATGCGGGTCTGTATTTCAAATTCCAAACTGAAAAAAACCAGGCCATGAATTTCAAGTTTCACTTCATGAGATGTTTTGTCTGCAGAGTCTAGCCTTGCGTATGCCTGGCGTAGCTCTGAATGACTCTGGGTGGGATGTTCTGAAGGGGATGGGCAGATAAACCCCAGGTGAATGTGGGATGGAGCTTCTTTATTCCTTGGAGTAGGTGTAATGACGATGAGGTGAAACTCTTGCTGCCGAAACAGTGTCCATCTAATGAGGAAGACAGGACAGCGTCCCTGTTCATAACATGAGCTTTTCAGGGCAGCATAACTGTTAACATGCTGTTACAAGTTACTGAGTTAACGCTCTATTTCCTGTTCTCCCCTTATGAAAAAATGGTTCCTCAGTTTTCCATAAGTCAGAATTCAGCTAAAGCCAGTTTTTATTGATTTTTAGTTGCAAATCTTATTTTAAAAGTTTTTAAAAGTCTATCCACTCTATTACCTCCACATGCTGTATGTTAAAAAGGCTCTTATGATATTTTTCAGGTGAAGAAACTGCTGTATTTTGTACCTAGAGGGTCTCACATGCGTCATGAGCCGGGCAGCCATAGAAGGAGGAGCTGATATCATGTTTCCTAGTTTGGGGCTGTGGTTTCAGATGACAGAGTCACCCAGGGCACTGGGCAGCTTGTATATGTTACCTAGAAAGTGACAAAGCCCTGCGAATTAATCAAAATGTAATAAAATATCTGCATAACAATTAGTGGTGACTGTTTGAAGGCCAAGAATAATTTCATCCCTTATTGTCCCCTTTCAGGTTCCATAAATGAAAAGGTTCCCCAAAGGGAAGGCACAGGGAAAACAGGTAACTATCTTAAAATGAACTTCCTTGACGTTTTCTGACAGCGAGTCCGATCTATGCCTTAAAATAACATCTCAGGTTAGAAGGTCAGCGTATGTCGGTGATGATGATGATATATGAGAGCTCAAGCAGTCTGTTAATATTATTTATTCAGCAGTTGTTTACTGAGCCCTTACGATTGCTGGGACCTTGCAGGTGCCAGGCACGTGACCCACCGGGTGACCCACTTGGTGTCCCCATCACACTTGTGTTGGGGCCACTTGAGGATGGAGTTAGCGTCATCTCAGGTCCACACCTGGGCAGAAGACGCCGGGGCTGGTGCGAGACTCTAGCTTAGCAGTTGAGGGGGGCACCGATCGAGATGTCCGCTGCTCCGCATAAGAAAGAGGGGACCTTTTCTGTCTATGACAGTCATCTCTTCTGGGATCAGTGCCCTCGGAAACCAGATGAAATAGCGAGCGTTTCCTTCGGAAGTCACCCTGCAGCTACAGGTCCGTCTCTGCCGGCCGTGGCCTTTGCCCTTCCCTCAGCTGGCAGGGGCCTCCCTGGTGGCTCAGCTGGTAAAGAATCCGCCTGCAATGCGGGAGACCTAGGTTCGATCCCTGGGTTGGGAAGATCCCCTGGAGAAGGAAAAGGCTCCCCATTCTAGTATTCTGGCCTGGAGAATTCCGTGGACTGTGTAGTCCTTGGGGTGGCAAAGAGTCGGACACGACTGAGTGACTTTCACTTTTACCTTTTAGCTGTCACCTGTTGGTCCCAGTGACACACATTCTGTTTTCATCTGATATCAATCTGTGAATTCAGAATTTATTTTTAAGATGAAATAAAAATAATGTACTAACATCTTGGGGTACCACTTCCCAGGCTAGTGGTAAAGAACCTGCCTGCCAGTGCAGGAGATACGGGTGTGGGTTCAGTCCCCGAAGAGGGAAGATCCCCTGGAGGAGGGCATCGCAACCCACGCCAGGACTCTTGCCCAGGAAACCCCATGGACAGAGGAGCCTGTGGGCTCCAGTCTGTGGACTGCAGAGTTGGACACAGTCGAAGTGACTTAGTGCACACGCTCCCGTCTTCAGCTCTTAGGGAGAGGGTTTCTGCTCAGGAAGGAAAGAGATATGATTGCACGGAGATGCTGGGGGCATGCTGCTTTATCTAAGAGAAGGGGAAGTGTAAATGTTCATGGTTAGGAACAGTAATCAAATACTGAAAAAACGACGGAGGGAAATACCATTTCGGGGGCTCCCTCAGTCCCGCTCATGGTGATATAGGTCCATTCCACTGTGGATATATATGTTTTTAATCCCTCAGGAATTGGCATGTGGGCTCAGAAACGGATTTAAGGAAATAACACATTGATTCTGCTGAAACCCCTTGATCTATAGACATGCCTGTCTGGGGAAATACCGAATATAAGATAGAGCTGGTTTGTCAGGAAAGTGAGAGGTTTGGCAAGCTGTCCTGGAGGCAGAGTAAAGGACACGGAGCTGTCCATGACTTTGCACCGTTGTCTGAAGCTGAGCCCAGTGGGTGTTGGCGGCTCCTTGCACCGGGACAGGCTCTCGGGGGGCCTGAGCAGGATGGTGGAGGCTGAGGGTCACGCTGCGGGGCCTGAGGGCTGAGACAGGGATGTGGGGGCCTCTGGTGCTGGCAATAGGGGTGGGGGTGGGAGGCACCCACCGTTGTCCCTCAAGGACAAGCCCCTCTCGCCTTGGTTCTTAGCTGAGAACTCAGACCGGCCCAGTCCCAGGGATTAGGGCTGCCGGCCCCCAAGGGATGACCTGCTCAGGCCTCAGCAAAAGCGTACAGCTTTAACTGTGTCCTTGATGGACGTTAACTGTGGCCACGATGGACATTCACAGTTCTTCATGGCTGACATTCCAGAGGACCTGAAGTATGCAAAGACTTTTTCTCAGCATGTTAAGACTCTCAAATATGTGGAAGAGGTTGTAAATGTGTTCCCCGTTTTATTCTTGGAAGATGACAGAATACTCAGGAGCAGCGCAGGCTTAGTTTGTTGCTGCTATCATGAGCAGACTTGGATGTTTCAGATCAATGACACTACATTTAGTCGATGTTTTGACAGATGGCGAGATTTTTTTTTCAAGAGATTGTTAAAGAATTTTTAAAAATACTGTTTGGTTTTCCCCTGGAAAGAACTTATGGGAAATCTCAGTTTTCCTCTCAGGGTGGCTGGGGTACTGATGGGTCACAGCCCACCAGTTAAGCCACGTGGCTGCCCCTCCTCTCCGTTATCACTTGCCGAATTGTGATCCTGAAGTTATTAAAACACGAAATCACATGAGTAGACAAGCCTGGGAGAAAACAGCAGGATGGCTCTCAGCAGCCCCCCGCCGTGCGCACTGTTAGGGCATCCCTGCCTGGGGGCTCCTTGTCCGGTGGCTTCTAGAGGCTTCGTTGCCAGAGAACCCAAAGGGTACTTTCCAGCTAAGTCAGTAAAGACCGTGTCCTCGGGATAAGGTCCTCAGCAAACGGCGCAGAATTTTCTGACTCATGCCCCTCCCTCTGCACTCGGGCACTTTCCCCCTGTCCCCTGACCCCACCCCTTACCCGACCCCCACCCCCCACCTCGCAGGAGGCCTGCGGTGCCTAGAGACCCGTGGGGCACAGTCCAGGCCCTGGTCTCTGTCCCCGCCCTCCGTTCAGAAACACGGGGCAGGGCAGGGGTCAGGCCCCCACCCCAGGCCCGCGTGGCTGCCGTCCGCCCCTCGCCCACTCAGGGGGCCCCCAGGGTTCCCGCCCGATGTCTCCCCCCCCCCAAGGGGTTGTTTGGCGCCACGTGCGCCTGTGGGTGTGCATCCGTGGGTGCGGCGTGCCGGGTGGTGGTTTGGTGGATCGTGGGGGGTATGCGATCCGGAGGGTCCAGCCTCTATGCACACTCATTTCACTTACTCTCGTAATTGTAGTCTCCTTGCAAATCTTTTCCGTTCTGAATTCAGATGATGCCTCAGCTCCAGCGCTGGAGACTCAGCCTCAAGGAGACGAGGAAGGTGAGTGTCCGCAGGGAGCTGGGTGGGGTGCCGTGGGCCTGGGGGCGGATCACGGCCCTGTGCTCAGGCTCACCTGGGACAGGCTGGGTTTGCCCTTTTCCAGCTTTATTTGCGAGGCCTCGTGTCCCTGCTGAGGGCCCCCGCACGTGCCATGGGACTTTCACACAGCACGTGCAGAGAGGCCTTTATGGTGAAATCTCTGAGCTGAAATTTTATCATCTGGATAGAGTGAAGGATGTATTTCCAAAGCTGCAAAGGCATACGCAGTTTCCCTGCTCACCCTCCACATCGTGTGATGATCACGCGTGGTGCCTGAGACCAGCCTTGTAAAGTGACAAAGATGCGTCTCAGGCTCATTAAGTTTTGTGTCATGGGAACGATGCCTTTCCTACTCCTGGCCGTGAGCACGCTGTTGTAGCCGTTGGCCTCTGTGTCACCCGTTCTCGGGGCAGAAGGGACCAGGTCTGAAGGCCGCATGTAAGGGGCACGCATAATACGTAAGTCGGAGATCAGAAGTGCTTCGCCAACAGCAACAGTGATAGTCATGATAACTGACTTCTGTCTGCCCTGGAAGCCACGTGCTCCATCACCCGAGCTCACCAAGCCCTTGGAGCCCCACCTCACAGACGAGATCACAGTTGCCCGAGATCACAGAGCCCACAGATGGCAAGGGTGCCCCTGGCCAGCTGGTCGGCTTCAGCGTGGTTCTCGGGCGAGTGTCGTCCTGACCGCACTGCAAAAGCTCAGTCGCATCTGTGACTATCACCACCACAGATTTGTTCCCAGATGTTGTAGGCAAACTTGTATTTTACATATTACACTTCGTACGGAGTCCTTCGGGCTTCCCTGGGGGCACAGCTGTAAAGCATCTGCCTGCAGTGCAGGAGACGAGGGGTTCGATCCCTGGGTCAGGAAGATCCCCTGGAGAAGGGATTGGCAACCTACTCCAGTATTCTTGCCTGGAGAATCCCATGGACGGAGGACCCTGGTGGGCTATGGTCCATGGGGTCGCAGGGTCGGCGACTTAGCCTGAGTGAAGACCTTGCGTGTGACCCAAGTATCCATCTTTACCACACGAGGGTGTGTTTTTGTACTTTGACGCTTTTTGCCAAAACCTCTTTCTTTTCAGCGGAAACTGTCTGGACTCACACTGCTTTTGTTCGAACTTTTGGATGAAGAAAGAAAAAAAAGACCTATGCTAAAGTTTTTCAAAATGCACGTTTTAATTTCCCTTTGTTTCATGCACATAAATATTTTACGTTTTTAATGTACAATGTGTATTTACTGATCATACTGACTTTTTTGCACTTTTAGGTTGCCTGCTGAAGTCTTTGAGAGACTTTGTATTTTCATGATGAATTAAAATAACTATTGTTCTATTTTGGTTCAATAGATGTGGCATCACGGTACCCCACACTTTGGACTGAACAAGTTAAAAGTCGACAGAACAAAACCAATAAGAATTCAGGTAAAAGGGGGACCTGTGTGGCTGAGTTAACAGACCCAGAAAGTGGCCTTGTTTTCTGGACGTTGCCTGCAGAGCACATGTTTTTCTCTGGTCACCAATGAGTCATGCAAATATGCTGTGGTTTGCCCATCAGAGTATGGTTCAAATGTGGGTGTTTTATTAAATTTGCTAAGTTATAGAACATATTATAGAATTTTAAAATTTTTTCTCAGAAATTAATGTTAACGCATTTTGCTATTGCATAAAGATGTTAACCTGTGCATTTCTCTTACAAACTTTAGAAACTGAATTAGTTTTACACAGTCTCGTCACTGTATTTCCAAAGGTTAGCTAGTTTGGTTTGCTTCTGTGCATATAGGTCAGTGCGTGGGAAATTAATTCAAACATTGAAAGCTTCAGGTTTACTGGTGGGTCTTGAAATCCTCTTGGGGAGGATTAGCGCGACAGTGCTTAATTTGAGAAACAAATGTGAAAGTATATAAAAATGTCATTTGAAATGTACATTAAAGAACAATTTTAATTGTCAGTGGGGCGCTCTTTTGGGGCTCCGTCTACATTCGTAGAACAAGGGTGCTTGTGTCTCACCCATCACCTACTGTTACCAGATTTTCAAGCTTACGTGCCCTGTCAATTATAATTAATGGTAACAATGCTGCAGACCTTCAGGATTTAGTGGGACTGAAAATAATGTTTCAGGAAATTCTAGTTTACAAGTTATCCTACACTATAATTTGATTTAATCAACCTAAATGTATTGAACACAAAACAATGACATTGAGTTGATTTATAGACATGGGGCATGAGATTATGGGATTAGATTTGTGTTTATCCCGTGTCCAGGAACGTGTTCTTTCTGAGGGTTTGAAGAAAGTGAGCCCTAGGTGGAATTTTAAGACGGTAAATACAGTACTTACTTTATTTAGTGATGAAATGGCAGAAACCATAGGTTTTACGCAATGACCATCATTGTCACCGAGATCCCAGCATCAGAAGAGTTTCATTTGTGTTTGACTTAAAAGATATTTCTACTGATAATCTTCTTTGGTAGAAGTGGACACATGTACTTAACAAATAAGTTGTGGCTCTTTGTTATTCCACGTTTTCACAAATTTCTGTTGTTTCTCCGCACCATTTCCATCCCTTTATAGAAGAAGCCAGACAGAAAGTGCTTTGCTGTTTTTCTCTAACGCTTCTCAGTTAAAAGCACTGTTTCTGCTCCCAGAGTTAGAACTAAAATGACAGAATAATACCTATGTTACCAAACACAGGAGCACCGCCATGCAGAGTGAGGGGTGCCCTGAGGATGCGGTCGCTGTAGTTCAGAGTGTAAAGTGAGACTCGTTCTGGGGAGGGACTTCCTCACAGAGGAAGCAAAGTACTCCGAGCTTACGAAACTTCGCTCACGGAGCTGGTCGCAAAGAGTCGGACACGACTGAGTCTGTCAGTAAATGTTTATTCACATGTCCCATGGTCACTTTGATGATATCATTGGCTTTTTATCTAAAAGTAAGTGAATCAAGAGGTTTCCCAGGTGACTCAGAGGTAAAAGAATCCACCTGCCAGTGCAGGAGACCCGGTTCATTCCCTGGATTGGGAAGCTCTCCTGGAGGAGGGATGGCAACCCACTCCTGTATTCTTGCCTGGAAAATCCCACGGACAGAAGAATCTGGTGAGCTACAGTCCATGGGGTTCCAAAGATTCAGACATGACTTAGCGAGTAAACAACAAGTTAAACAAAAAATAAACAAATGCATTAATAACTGAAAACTTGATTTAGTCTGAGTAACATACAGTTTCTCCGCTGCACTTTTAGTGATTGAAATTCAATGTGAACATAAATGAAATATTCCTCTGTTGGTTCGTTTTGCAGGAAAAGTATCCCTTTCATTTTTCAACTCAATGTGCATGAGTAAGTGAGTCAAACCTAAAATTGCATTTTGCTCTAAGAATTCATTCAATTTCTTTCTATTAATATATAATTGAGACTGTCCATATATTTCCTCATGCTCTTGAATCATCTCATATTCAATTTTATCATTCTACTTATAGAAGTTACAAAGCTTGATTACAGAATTTTACCAAATAAGAGATTTTGTGACATATTGTTTAATTATATAAAGTGAACTCATGTCTCTATTAAGCTGACACTCTTGCCCTGTGGTACATTAACTGCTTCCTGGATTTCTGCCTGATTTCCTTTAAACCAGTCCAGAATATTAAACACAGTGCGGTTGTTTGTTAGTTGGGACGGTAGTGATAATGACAGGCACTGCCACCTCTTGTGCTCACCATGGGCACGCACCTCACACGCGAGGCTGCGCCTGTGTCCTGCTCAGCGGGCACGACCCAGCGGGGCTACTGCGTGTTCTGTCTGTCCTCAGAGGAGGACGTGGTCACACATGAGGCAGCGGATGCTTGCAGGGCCCCTGAGTGCAGGACCCGAGGGCCATCCGGCCTGCCTCGGCCTGCCCTCGCCACTGTACCGCAGGGGCAGGACACCCCCTGCTCCCAGGGGAGGTGTGAGGGTGGTCCTGGCCTCACGTCTGGCCCTGGCCACGGTGCACCTGTGGAGCGCTGAGTTCAGACCCCTCGCCACTCGCGGGCCGGGGGCAGAGAAGGCTGGGGTGGGAGGGACACAGGGTTCCCCATCGGGGAACCTGCACTCGTTCCCCATCCTTGCTCCTGGGGCTGTGTTCTCTGCTTTTCAAACATTCTCGGTCCTCGGTCATCCCTGGGTCTTCTTGGACCCCAGCTCTGGGCACACAGACTGCCTCGTCCCTGCTCCCAGCACGCACCTACCTGCTCATGTCTACCTGACCCCCGGCTCGTGTCCACCGGCCCCCCCGCTCGTGTCCACCGGCCCCCCCAGCTCGTGTCCACCGGCCCCCCCCGCTCGTGTCCACCGGCCCCCCCAGCTCGTGTCCACCGGCCCCCCCAGCTCGTGTCCACCGGCCCCCCTCACCTGCTCGTGTCCACTGGCCGCCCCCCACCGCCTGCTCGTGTCCACCGGCTCCCCCCCCCGGCTCATGTCCACCTGCTCCCCCGCTCGTGTCCACCTGCCCCCCTGATCGTGTCCACCGGCCCCCCCGCTCGTGTCCACCGGCCCCCCCGCTCGTGTCCACCGGCCCCCCTCACCGCCCGCTCATGTCCACCTGCCCCCCGCTCGTGTCCACCTGCCCCCCCGCTCGTGTCCACCGGCCCCCCCACCGCCTGCTCGTGTCCACTGGCCCCCCCGGCTCGTGTCCACCTGCCCCCCAGCTCATGTCCACCGCCCCCCCTCACTTGCATGCAGCCGACACCCTCTCTCTGGGCATGTGCTCAGCATCACCCCTGTCCTCTCCGGGCTGCTGTGCTGTGTAGACCTGCCCTTGTGACCAGGTCCCCCACAGCCTGAGTTGACCCTGCCCCCGGACCCCAGGCAGGGCGGGGGCGGCGGGGCACCGTTCTCAGCCCTTTAGAGAGGGGAGGCAGCCCCTTTACCAGGCATGGCTCCTCTAGACTGGACGGGGCTCCCGGCAGCTCGCTCTCTCTGCTCATCGCTCCCCAGCCGCATCAGCGCCCCGCCAGAAGGTCCTCGCACCCAGCCTGATGGTTCCCTGCCTGTCCAATGGGTCCTGGTGCCCCATCTCTTGGCCAAGCACCTTGTTGCTCTGAAGGCATTTTGGGGATGAGAGTCATGTTCAGATGAGTGACTTTGAGTCAAGGAGGTTCCCCTCCTCCCTCAAGGGCCTCACCCAGAAGGGCCAGGGGCCCCCTAGGATGGCCCGTGGGGGGCGGCAAGCAGGGGGCAGACTCTGTTTAATCTTTTCCGTCAGAAAGGAGCCAAGGGCACTCTGCTGTCTCGTCATTTACTTCATGTGAATAGTTCACGGCGCGGCGGGCCTGTCTCCCCGTGTGGACCCTGCGGTGCAGCAGGCGCCCGGGCCCTGCCCCAGGGTCTGCCCACCCTGGGGGAGGAGGCGCTCCTGACTCTGCTTCCTCTCCAGCCCCTCATCTCTCTGCTTCCTATGCAGCCCCACGTCTCCCACGGCTGCTCAGAAACGGGAGCTCTAAGGGCCGGGCAGGCTGCACCCTGAGTGCGCTGTGTGACAGGCCCCCAGGAGCACCCACTGGCAGTGGCCTTGATGCACTGGGACCCCTCGTCTATTCACCTTAGGAGTCGGTCTGCGGTTTGAGGGCCCTCCCTGGTGGCTCAGTGGTAGAGAACACGCCTGCCAACGCAGAAGACGCAAGAGACCTGGGTCGGGAAGATCCCCTGGAGGAGGGCACAGCAACCCCCTGCAGTGTTCTTGTCTGGAGTGGACAGAGGAGCCTGGTGGGCTACAGTCCGTGGGGCGCAGAGTTGGACGCTGAAGCAGCTGGGCACGCGTGCATGCACACTGCGGCTCGGGAAGGCCGAGCTGCTCCCCTACCTTGCTCAGGCCGCGGCCACCTACGAGGTCTCAGCGTGCCCACGGGGCCCAGCCTGGCCGAGGGCGCCGGCATCTGCTCCCAGAGGCTTAGAGTGGGCGGTGCTTCCCGCAGGGCAGAGAGTGACAGCGTGGGGCGGCGGGCGTTTAGCTTCATTATTTATTCCAAGGCCCAGGTTGGCGGGGGAGTGTGTATGCTTTCTCTCTCTGCCCACAACTCAACCCAAGTCTGAGCTGAGGAGCTCCCCCGCTGAGAGCTCTGGAGGCGGCTCCCCGAGCCCCCAGGAGCTGTGTTGGCTGCAGACCCGACGGGACACACGCAGGCCGTGGGGCCCTCTCTAACGAAGAAGCTGCGGCTTGAACGGTCTTCTCGTTTTTGTGGTCTTTGTAAGTTTTGCATGTTAGCTGGAGCAAAACTAGAGGCCCCACTTTTTGCCATCTCTGAAACCCTCCTCCCACTTGGAAGAAAAATATTTCTCCCTTCCTAAACCATTAAAAACAGCTCTGTTTTCCATCCAAGAGAGGTTCTGTATCTCAAGATGTTCCATAGTTTTATGGGACCCCCTCCATGGAAACATTTTTCTGTTTTATTCAGGGTTGATAATTTTTGTTTTATTGCACATATTAAAATTATGGCCAAAAGATGATTATCTTTTGATTCTGCTTTAAATCATGGTAAATTGCATTCCCTGGGGGAAAAGAGCACCAATTATATTTTTCTTTCTTTGTACATTTTAAAACATTTCCTCACTTCCCTTTCTACCCCATTCTTCAAGCATGACCTTACAAAACATCAAGATGCCAACTACATTCTTAAGTTATAAAGTGTTGGTCATTTGAAGATATTAAGATACTAAAATAAATCAAGTAGCTCCTTCTCAAGGTGAACTCTGAACGTGTCTTACTCATAAGTATTATTAATACCTAAGCTACTAAAACGGCATGATGATTTACCCAAGTTTCCTAACTATAAACAGGAATTTTAACTCCAATTACATTTAATTCTTAGATTTCAGTATTGAAACGCTGGTTAAATAATCAGGATGCAAGATTTCAACATAAGTACGGAAAACAGTAATGAAAGTATACAAATCGTTTCTCAGTTGGCTGACAACATACACCAGCGTTATACATACACAGGCCTTTGTGCTCTCACTGTATGAAGAAAAAAGGGCTTTTGACTTATTTATTCTCTTGGTATAAATGAGATTTAATCCATCATTGAATCAGTGAGCCCTGATGTTAAATGGTGTCCTCTGTAGATCCTTAGCTATTGAATACAATTTGGGAAAGATTATTTTGTTCCAGGCAAGTGCTGTGTGATTGAATAATACGGCCCACTGCCCCCCACCCCCCCAC
Organism: Capricornis sumatraensis; assembly: GCF_032405125.1. Taxonomy (NCBI): domain Eukaryota; kingdom Metazoa; phylum Chordata; class Mammalia; order Artiodactyla; family Bovidae; genus Capricornis; species Capricornis sumatraensis. The sequence goes on from NC_091081.1 coordinate 89,719,228, forward strand.
CTTTGGGGTAAGCACGCTTTGCAAACTCTCTGCGTGGCCGGGAGGGGCCTAGCCCGGGTCTGACTGTGCACCGAGCCAGCTCCCTCGCTGCGCTGTGGCTCTGGGCTCCCTTTCTTGAGGCGCCTCTGTGGCTGACCGCGGGTTGGGAAACCTGCCTGCCCGTGAAGACACCTGGACAGTGCTGGCCGTCCTCCTCCGGCCAGACAGCCCCCTGGGGAGGGACGCAGCCCCAGGAGGGATGTGACGGGAGGTGACTCTGGCCAGGTGGACGGACCGCGGGTGTGAGAACTGGGGAGGCAGCAGCGTCTCCACCCCAGGCCCCCCACACGAGGCCGAGGCTGCCTCCTCGTCCCCTGGGGCACGGGCCCCCATATGCGAGGCCAAGGCCGCCTCCTCTTCCCCTGGGACATGGATGCCCGTGTGTTGCAGCGCACTCACTGTGCTGAGCTGCCTGGGCCTGGCTGTCCCAAGCCCCGAGACCCTGGGTCCGACGTCCTTCTAACTTGGGTTACAGCCGCTGCTGCTGCTCAGAGCCCCCGGGGCCTTGGGAAGGGCAGGGCTGAGCTGGGTTCCCACAAGGCCCTGTAATGCTGGTGAAGCTCTCTGAGCATCAGTCGGCATCTCATCTCCACGGGTAACAGTGTGCTGACCTCACGGGTATTGGGGCATGTCCGGGGGCACTCTGGGTCAATTGCTGGGGCTGTCCGAGTCCAGTCTGTAAACAGGACTGGGGTTACTATCCACTTGTTCACACATGGGCTCAGGCCTGGGCTTTGCAAATAGCGAGAGGGCAATTCTTGAGAGTTGTGGATGTGTGTGTTCACTCCAGAGGTTGCAGGATTCCCAGTTTGGAGAATTCAGGTGCTAGAAAGTGTATGATGGGTTGATGGTGCTGCAGGAAGGTGTCTCTGTGGTGGTGGAGTTTGTGGGGTTTTGTCCACTACTGCTTGGTTAGCTGTGTGAACCGAATACAAAGCCTCTTCTTGCACTTCACGCTTGTGAGTAGAAACGTAACAGGTCAGGTGTTTCTGACTAAATCAGGATTGATGCGGCTCGTGAACAAGGGAGGGTCCTTTTGAAAACCACTCTCACCGTTAAAACCCAAACTTGCCTTCTTGCCGCACCCTCGAGGGCGGTGGAAGAACGTTCTGCCAACCAGCAGGCCTCGTCTTGCCATCCTTGCCATCTGAACTGCTGACAGACGGCTGGCTCTTGGCCAAGAAGACATACAGCCAGTTACAGTGACCTCTGTGAGCCAGCTGGGTGGCCGGGGAGTTTGAGGGTTGTTGATGCAGCCGCTAAGGCTTTGATTCTTCCTGGGGGTGCCATGGTGTATATGTCTGTGTGTGAACTGAAGATTAGTCATAACCTGAAATTAGGGGGTTATTTAATCTGGTGGGAACATTTAGGATTCTGAGCCCGGGAGACAGCACCCCAGTAGCTCTGAGAAAACTTCTGCAAGGATGCAGGAGGGGAAGTCAGGCTGTATACAAGCCTGAACAGCAGAGATCGGATATCAAGTGAAGCAATTTAGCGTTCTGTGATGGGAAGGGCATGCCTCTGGGCTCACTGAATTCGCTTCTTTCCTGTGCACCTCAGCTGTCTGGGGCTGATCCTGTCTCCTGTTCACCTTGAAGAGCGCGGGTGGCTGCTTCTTGCGTTCCCCCAGCCCCTCAGCCATCACCGGTGGGGGGGTGACGGAACCTGCAGCCTCACAGTTTTGGGAGCCCTCGTTCACTTTCGGAGGCCAGAGGTCACTGACGGCTGACAGCCCTGTTTATTGATACGGCGGGAGGCATTTTCATTCCACATGTGCAAGTGTCTGCACACAGCCAAGCATGTGTTAAGTGACTATTTTCATCTAAAACGTGTCTCTGCTTTTAACAGATGCAGCCCTGTCCCTTAGCTTCATCCATCTCTATGGTTACCATCGTTTCCCTCTAGTTCGCCTGCCTCCTGCGTTTCTGTCTCGGACAAGCACTGGGCTGGAAGTGCTCCTGTGGTTTTGTCTGAAAATTGCATTAGGGCCTAAAGCCAGGGTACATCAGGCTATTGTGTTTCAGATGAAAAAACAGGCTAAGAAGTCGTTTAGGAAGATCTCATTTAGTTCTGTATTTAATAAAATATCTGCCCCACAGCCTTTTCATATTGATCACGGGTGTCTCGAGCAAGAATACTGAAGTGATTTGCCGTTCCCTTCTCCAGTGGACCACGTTTTGCCAGAAAGTTCCATCATGACCCGTCTGCCTGGGGTGGCCCAGTATGGCATGGCTCATCGCTCCACTGAGCTACCCAAGGCTGTGATCCATGTGACCATTTTGGTTAACTTTCTGTGACTGTGATTTTTCATTCTGGAGGCTGTGGGATGGTAGTCCTTGGAAGAAAAGCTATGACAAACTTAGACAGTGTATTAAAGAGCAGATATATCACTTTGCCGACAAAGGTCCGTCTAGTCAAAGCTATGGTTTTTCCAGGACTCGTGTACGGATGTGAGAGCTGGACCATAGAGAAGGCTGAGCACTGAGGAATCAATGCTTTCAAACTGTGGGGCTGGAGAAGACTCCTGAGAGGCCCTTGGACTGCAAGGAGATCCAGCCAGTCAATCCTAAAGGAAATCAGTCCCGAATATTCATCGGAAGGACTGATGCTGAAGCTGAAGCTCCAGTACTTTAGCCACCTGATGCAAAGAGCTGACTCATTGGAAGTCTTTTCCTGATGCTGGGAAAGACTGATGGTGGGAGGAGAAGGGGACGACAGAGGATGAGATGGTTGGGTGGTGTCATTAGCTCAATGGACATGAGTTGGAGCAAGCTCTGGAAGATAGTGTGGAAGGACAGGGAATTCTTGCAGTTCATGGGGTCACAAAGAATTGGATATGACTCAGGACTGAGCAAGAGCAGACAGCAGCAACTAGATCAAAGCACAGAGTGTGGAGGGCACTGAGATTCTGCACGCTGAGACCCCCGAGGAAGTGAAAAATGAGTCATTTTATACCAGCCCGTCGTGTCCCATGTATGAAATGACTGCAAAAACTTACCTGAACAGCAGAGCCGGGCGATTTGCCTAACACGTCAGTTTACTTCACACGCTTATCGCGAGGACATCAGCTTCTGGAGGACAAGCCAGATTTATCAGGAAGCGTGGGTGTCAGCAGAAAGGCAGCACAATTCCGTGTCTGGACAAGATGCTCAGAAGCTCACTGTTCTGTTCAGTAGCCGCCGCGCTCCTTGGCCGTGCAGGGCCTCAGCCCTGTCCTGGCTCAGCCCTGTCCCGACTCAGCCCTGTCCCGGCTCGGCCCTGTCTGGGCTCAGCCCGTGGGTTGGTTTCAGGAGGTGGAGGGCCCCCGGGGGCAGACCCGCTTGGAGGCCTGGCCTGGTCTTGCGCCTGCTGCCTCCTCTCCCGTCCGCCCGCTGCGGGAGGCCGGTCTCTGGGCCTGAGACCTCAGCGCAGCAGCCCTGGCTGAGCCCTGAACACAGCCGTTAGGAAAACTGCAGATATGGCCATGACTGCACAGCCCGGTTAGGTCCTGCGTTTAGGTCTCGCTGGTTAGTTCATGTTCCCTTTTGTGTTGTTCCTATGGTTACACACACATACACGTGCGTGTGTTCGTGTCATTTATATACACGTTGGCCTTTGCCTTGCCTGTAGCTCAAATAGTAAAGAATCCACCTGCAGTGCAGGAGACCTGGGTTTGATCCCTGGGTCGGGAAGATCCCCTGGAGAAGGAAATGACCACCCACGCCAGTGTTCTTGCCTGGAGAACCCCATGGACAGAGGAGCCTGGTGGGCTGCAGTCCATGGGGTCGCAGAGTTGGACACGACTGAGGGACTAACTGGCCTTTTGCTCACCGTGGCTGCGTGCTGGGGTCCCATCTGCCCACCAGCCCCGTGTTTGCTCCTGGGAGGCGCGGTGTTGCCTGTACCTGCCAGTCCCCTGTGCATCCCCAGGGCACCTGGGATCCAACCCCGATTAAAACGCTTGCCCCCGTCTCAGTCTCATCAGAGTATCTGCGTCTCAGGTGGGGCTTCTGAAGCTGCCTTCTAGGCAGCTTCTCTGCTGACTTTCGTGTGAAATTTTGAGTCGCACCGCAAACACATCCTAACTATTACCAACAAGGTTTTGGCCATCTTTAAGTTCTTGCTTGTAAATGTAGACCTCCAGGCTTCCCTGGTAGGTCAGCTGGTAAAGAATCTGCCTGCAATGTGGGAGACCTGGGTTCGATTCCTGGGTGGGGAAGATCCCCTGGAGGAGGGCATGGCAACCCCCTCCAGTGTTCTTGCCTGAAGAATCCCACGGACAGAGGAGCCTGGCGGGCTACAGTCCACGGGGTCGCAAAGAGTCAAAGTTTTGGCCATCTTTAAGTTTCTGTTTGTAATTATACATGTACATAAAGCAAATCCCTAAGTTTCCCAAAGGTGCCTGGGTGCAAGGGCACAAGCATGTCGGGCCTCCTCTGTGCTGTGAGCCTCCCCCCACACCCCGTCCAGCCCTCGGGCCGCCCCGCAGGCTCCGCGTTCGCGATGCGGCTTCTGCTTCCTGCCCGTCCTGCGGCGCCAGGCCTGCGGAGCCATCCGCACCTCGTGTGGCTGGGGTGACTGCCTGGACCCCCGTGGTCTTCAGGCCTCCCCTCTTGGGTTCCGCACTGCAGCTTTCTCCACGTGGCGCTTTCAAAAGTGAGAGCCGTGTCTGTTCGGGAACACCCCAGCAGAGCCCCAAGTCACTCCTGGGAAGGCCGTGTCCCTCGCAGGGCCTCTGGTGGGCTCCGGGCAGCTGGTGCTCCTGTGGCCTCTAAGGCCGTCTCTGCCCTTGGTGGCCTTTACCCGGCTCTGTTCAGATGGGATTCGCCTGCCATACGGTTCACCCGTTTGGTGTACAATTCAGAGGCTTTGGAAAACCACCACAAGCTAATCTGGGGACATTTTCGTCACTCCAGACCCCCAAACCACACATTGATTAGCGGTGAGTCCCCACTGACAACCCTCTGCCCTCATAAGCACAGACCCGCTTCAGCCTCTGCAGATGGACTTGTCCGTTCATCTCAGATGTGTGGTCTCACACGTGTGGTCTTCTGTGACTGGCTTCTTTCTCTTAGCACGGGGCTCATAGTATCAGACAAGGGGTAGTGTGCGTGTCAGCACCTCATCCCTTTTCTTGCCTCAGTAATGTTCCATTGTATGTGCGGGCCACGTTTCATTTCATCAGCTGATTGATGGGCATTTGGGTGGTTTCCATTTGTCAGCTGCTATGGACATTTCCTGCACAAGTTTTTGTGTGGACATATGTTTTCACGTCTCTTGGGTTCAAACCCAGTGGTTCAATTGCTGGATCACACCATAAGGTGACGGCTAATGTTTTTATGGGGCTGCCAAACTGTTGCCAAAGCAGATGTAACCGTTGGCACCCTCATCAGGAATGCACGTGGGCACTGATTTCTCCACGTCTTCTCTAGGACCTGTTACTTTCTGGCTTTTGGTTTGTTTGTTTGCGTTTTGATTACAGTCATCTTGGTGAGTGTGAAGTCGTGTCTCCTTGTGGTTCTGCTCTGCGTTTCTCTGATGACTAACGGTGTTTAGCACCTTTTCACGTGCCTGCTGGTTATCTGTGTCTTTTCTTTGGAGATATGTCTATTCAGATTCTGTGCCCATTTTATTTGGTTATTTGCCTTTTAGTTCTGGAGTTGTTAGGCTTTATGTGTTCTAGATACAGGTCCCTTATCTGATACGTAATTTGCAAATATTTTTGTCCCATCCTGCGAATTGCCTTTTTACTTTTTTGATGATATCCTTTGAATTGCAAGGGCTTTTAACTCTGATGCAGTCCGGCTCATCTGTTTCCCTTTGTTGCTCATGGCTTTGACGCCTGATCTAAGAAACCTTTGCCTGGTCAAGGCCCCCTTTGTCACCCAGGGTGGAGGCCCTGTTTTCAGGGAGGATGGGGCTGCTGCACCACCGTCAGAGGCTCACAGAGGTCTTCATGCCCCCAGAGCTGCGGTCTTCCTGCAAAAATACAGCCCTCTTCCACTGGCTATCCTGAACCTTGAGGGTGGAATTTGGAGTTAATCCTGCTGGAAAATTTCCTCCCTCCTTCCTTGAACTTTTTTCTTTAAGCTAGTGAAACTGGCTCAAAAGTTATGTTATAGCAAGTATAATTGGGAAAAAGAGAAAGTTAGAGAAAATGTTATAAAAGAAGAAAATAGGTATGCATGGGACATAATTATCCTAAAACTATTGCTTCAGTTCAGTTCAGTTCAGTTCAGTCGCTCAGTCGTGTCTGACTCTCTGCGACCCCATGAATCGCAGCACGCCAGGCCTCCCTGTCCATCACCAACTCCCAGAGTTCACTCAGACTCACGTCCATCAGGTCAGTGATGCCATCCAGCCATCTCATCCTCGGTTGTCCCTTTCTCCTCCTGCCCCCAATCCCTCCCAGCATCAGAGTCTTTCCCAATGAGTCAGCTCTTCACATGAGGTGGCCAAAGTACTGGAGCTTCAGCTTTAGCATCATTCCTTCCAAAGAAATCCCAGGGCTGATCTCCTTCAGAATGGACTGGTTGGATCTCCTTGCAGTCCAAGGGACTCTCAAGAGTCTTCCCCAACACCACAGTTCAAAAGCATCAATTCTTCGGCACTCAGCCTTCTTCACAGTCCAACTCTCACATCCATACATGACCACAGGAAAAACCATAGCCTTGACTAGACTATTGCTTATTTATCTGAAATTCTCATCTAACCTCCTATCCTGTATTTTGTCTGGTAACCTTTCCTGTCAATAAACACACTTCCTTGTTCTCAGTCTTTCTTTGGCTGATCTTCAGTAGAGAAAGGTCCCTTGGGCTTTCCTCAAAGGTCACATTTTCACCCCGTGTGTCAGTCTGTGAGGGCTGTCCTAACAAAGCATCATGGGCCACGGTGGGTGTTTGTTTCCGGTTCTGGGGCTGGGAGTCCGGGTGCATGTGGGTCCTGGGGAGAAGACGCGTCCTGACCTGCAGATGCCCTGTCCTCTCTGTGTCCTCACATGGCCTCTCCCCCGGGTTCACACCGTCCTGGTGTCTCTTCTTCTCGAAAGGACTCCAGTCCCATGACCGTTATGACCTCAGCTAACCTTGATTGCCTTCTTAAAAGCCCTGCCTCCAATACAGGGACAAGGAGGAACAGGAGGGGGTCCTCCCGCCCTGTGATGTGAGGAGGAACGCAGTTCAGTCTGTAGCGTCCGGAGTAGAATGACTGCAGTGTGCTTGGGTTCGGGTGTTTTGCATCGAAAGCAGAGCCTGTGAGGAGATGGGCTCCGTGTGGACGTGGAGGCTGTGCATCCGCTCTGCGGACACCTCAGGCCCACCTGCGTCTTCTCTCCTGCATCACCCTAGGCTCCCGGGATATTCCTCCTGAGATGGCCCCTTACAACAGGGGTGGTTTTTGTCATTGGTTAAAGAAATGATGCTTGTTCCTTGGAAGAAAAGCTATGACCAACCTAGACAGCATATTAAAAAGCAGCGACATCACTTTGCCAACAAAAGCCCATCTAGTCAAGGTTTTCCCAGTGGTCGTGTATGGATGTGAGAGCTGGACTATAAAGAAGGCTGAGCACAAAAGAATTGACGCTTTTGAACCGTGGTGGTGGAGGAGATTCCTGAGAGTCCCTTGGACTGCAAGGAGATCCAACCAGTCCATCCTAAAGGAAATCAGTCCTGAATATTCATTGAAAGGACTGATGCTGAAGCTGAAACTCCAATCCTTTGGCCGCCTGATGCAAAGAACAGACTCACTGGAAAAGACCCTGATGCTGGGAAAGATCGAAGGCAGGAGAAGGGGACGACAGAGGATGAGATGGTTGGATGGCATCACCGAATCAATGGACATGAGTTTGAGCAAGCTCCGGGAGTTGGTGATGGGCAGGGAGGCCTGGTGTGCCTCAGTCCAAGGGGTTGCAAAGAGTTGGAAGTGACTGAGGGGCTGAACTCACTGAAAGAAACGGGATTCTCATGGAAGTCCTGTGGGTAGCTTCACATTGACCTTTGACAAAAGTTTCTGTGTTTAACTAGAATGGAATTTATTCCAGTGTATCAAGTGTTGGCTGAAGACAGTATTGAGAATTTCCCTCAAGCTTAACATTGCTTTTGTGGCCACAGACACCTTCTATAGAACGGATACGCTTCTTGTTAACAACCTTGTTGTTACATGATTGATTTACAGTGCTTTGCTAGTTTCTGCTGTATAGCAAAGTGATTCAGTTACGTACGTACGTGTGTGTGTGTGTGTGTGTGTGTGTGTGTGTGTGTGTGTACACATGGGGGGCTTCCCTGGTGGCTCAGAGATTAAAGCGTCTGCCTCTAATGTGGGAGACCTGGGTTTGATCCCTGGGTCGGGAAGATCCCCTAGAGAAGACAATGGCCCCCACTCCAGTCCTCTTGCCTGGAGAATCCCATGGACGGAGGAGCCTGGTGGGCTACAGTCCACTGGGTCGCTAAGAGTCGGACACACCTGAGCGACTTCACTTTCACTTTCACACATACATATGTATTCCTTTTCCTCTTCTTTCCCGTTATGATTTATTGCGAGACGTTGAATACAGTTCCTTGAGCTCTGTAGCCGGCCTCGTTGCTCACCCGTTCGACACACAGCCCTTTTCATCTGCTAACCCTAAACGCCGCTCCGGCCCTCCCTGTGCCCCCGCCCTTAGCGGCCACAAGCCTTCATCGATGTCAGCGCGTCTGTTTCCATTTTAGATCCTCCTGTAGCGGTATCTGCGGCATTTGTCTCTCTCTCAGACTTCCTTCAGTTAGAATGCCAGTCTCTAGGTCCACCCTGTTGCTGCAGAGGGCATTTTTTAATGGCTGAGGAGTATTCTATCACACACGTGTCCCCCATCCCTGTCCCTCCTTCTGTCAGTGGACACTGAGGTCGCCTGCGCGTCTTGGCTGTTGTAAGTAGGGCGGCCGTGGCCACTGGGGTGCGTGCATCTTTTTGAATTGCGCTTTTCTCTGATACATGCCCAGGAGCAGGATTGCTGGGTCGGATGCTGTTAATAATTCTGTTTGTAGTTTTTAAGGAACCTCCCCATGTTCTCCATAGTGGATGCACCGACTTAAATTCCCACCAACAATGTAGGCTGCCTTTTCTCCACACCCTCACCAGCATTTGTCGTTTGTAAGTTTTTTGATGACTACCATACTGACCAGTGTGAGGTGGTACCTCATTGTAGTTTTGACTTGCTTAAAATGGGTATTCTTAATTGGTGATTTTTTAAACTTAAAAAAAAATAAAGAAAAAGAAAACAGCCAAGTGCAGCTTATGTTAACTAAGAAGAGATTTCAGGTATTTTACGAAGCCATCTCAGCATCTGTCACTTCTGCTCAATGGGATGTTTGTGTCCGGGGTTCCCTGCACCATCTGAGTCTGCCCTAGGTGCTTATAGACAGCTGACAGCTCTTGCAGAAGCACGCGATTCTCACGCGGTAATGGATGCTGGACTCGCAGCACGGAAGGCGCTGTAGACCGTGGTGACGGATGGTCCGCCTTTACTTTACGGGCTCCCCGGGGGCACTGATGGTAAAGAACCCGCCTGCCAGTGCAGGAGACGCAAGAGACACTGGTTCAGTCCCTCGCTCAGGAAGACCCCTGGAGGGGGCATGGCAGCCCACTTCCCTGGTGACTCAGCTGGTAAAGAACCCGCCTGCAATGCGGGAGACCTGGGTTGGATCCCTGGGTCAGGAAGACCCCCTGGAGAGGGGCATGGCAGCCCACTCCACCATTCTTGCCTGAAGAACTCCCATGGGCAGAGGAGGCTGGTGGGCCACAGTCCGTGGGGTCACAGAGTCCGACGCGACTGCAGCGGCTCAGCGTGCGTGCCTTTACTTTGTACATCTGTGGGTTTTATATAGCAGGCTGTGCAGACTGCAGTGTGTGGCACACTCAGTTGTGCCAGAGGACACACACCTATTAGGTGAGTTGCTGGGAGACACGTAGAGAAGCCTGGACAACCGACCAGCTGAGGGGGGAGGTCCGGCACCTTTACTTACAGCTGCTCCTTGACTAAGAATATCGAGAAGCACTGTCTCTAACCCCCTCTTTCTACTGCTCATAACTATTCAACCTTAACTTGAGAAATAGCAATACATTTTCCAAGATTGGTCTCAACTGAAAGGCATGTTTTTGTTTGCCAGAAGCTTAGAAATAATTTGTTTTTCTGTTTTTGTGTGACTCTGCTTTAAGAGAAAAACAAGTACTTTCTTCATTTTCAAAGTCAGTTTTTGAAATTAGAAGAGGGAGAAAAAGGAAAAATGTCTCTAAAATCTTGGTTGGAAAGAGACTTTTCATTGACTTGAGAGTTTTTTTTTTTTTTAATTTAAGTGTTTTTCAAATATTATGTGTTCTCATGAGCACTGGATTATTTTATCTAAAGCCATCACTTTAATGTTTGAAATAGCAATGTGTTACAACCAAACTGTATAGGAAGTTGACTTACGGGTTGAAGCAGAGGCTAATAAATTACTTAAGATATTTCTCTGTTTCATGTCTTGCCTCTGTAAAATCGCTGCCTGCTGTTTCCTTCTGCTGCCTTTCTGTAATTTGTAAAGCCGTGGATGTCTGATAGACGCTCAAGTCAGTGCTAAATGCTCATGAGTTTCCTGTGGTGACTTGTAACACTTTAGATGTCCCTCAAGGTGAGGATTTAGAGTTTTGAGCCGACAAAATGATAGTGAGAAAGCGGAATGAATGAACTGAAAGAGTTAGTCACTCAGTCATGTCTGACTGTGACCCCCACCAGGCTCTCCTGTCCAAGGAAAGAATACTGGAGTGGGCAGCCATTTACTTCTCCAGGGGATGTTCCTGACCCAGGGATGGACCAAATCCCGGTCTCCTGCATTGAAGGTGGATTCTTTACCATCTGAGCCACCAGGGAGGCCCAGAATGAATGGGAGCCTCACTTAAGCCGGGACCAGACCTGGGGACAGCCACTCAAAGACTAAGGGGGAGCCAATGTCTGTTGTTAGAATCCAACACTCACATCATTTCGGATGTGGAATCATTTCTTAATTAATTTACTTTGTATCTAATATAATTTATGTTTATATTAGTTTCAGGTTTATGGAAACCACAGAGTCCTCAATCCCCCCACGCCCACCCCCACCCATGAAAAAAGTGAGGGTGAAGTGAAGTCGCTCAGTCGTGTCCGACTCTTTGCAACCCCATGGACCGCAGCCTGCCAGGCTCCTCCATCCATGGGATTTTCCAGGCAGGAGCACTGGAGTGGGGTGCCATTTCCTTCTCCAGGGGATCTTCCTGACCCAAGGATCGAACCCGGACCATAGCCTCTGTAATGGACACCTTGCAGAAGAGCCGTGCCGCTGGGAGCTGAGCCAGGGCTGGGATGCTGCCCCCAGAGTCCTACGTGGCCACCACCGACCCCAACACCTCAGTCTTCCCTCTATTTGGGGCTTCGTAGCAGTGACGCGGGTCTGGAGACCTGGCCTGTGTCCAGCTTCCGCTGTGACTGCTACGAGGCCGTGTGGAACCCATTTGACTTCCCCACCCTCACCCCTGTGTTTCTTCCTGGGAATATGCTGTCTAGGTTGGTCATAACTTTCCTTCCCAGGAGTAAGCGTCCTTTAATTTCATGGCTGCAGTCACCATCTGCAGTGATTTGGGAGCCCCCCAGAATAAACTCTGACACTGTTTCCCCATCTATTTCCCATGAAGTGATGGGACCAGATGCCATGATCTTCGTTTTCTGAATGTTGAGCTTTAAGCCAACTTTTTCACTCTCCTCTTTCACTTTCATCAAGAGGCTTTTAAGTTCTTTTTCACTTTCTGCCATAAGGGTGGTGTCATCTGCATATATGAGGTTATTGATATTTCTCCCGGCAATCTTGATTCCAGCTTGTGTTTCTTCCAGCCCAGCGCTTCTCATGATGGACTCTGCATAGAAGTTAAATAAGCAGGGTGACAATATACAGCCTTGATGTACTCCTTTTCTATTTGGAACCAGTCTGCTGTTCCATGTCCAGTTCTAACTGTTGCTTCCTGACCTGCATACAGATTTCTCAAGAGGCAGGTCAGGTGGTCTGGTATTCCTATCTCTTTCACAATTTTCCATAGTTTATTGTGATCCACCCAGTCAAAGGCTTTGGCATAGTCAATAAAGCAGAAGTAGACGTTTTCCTGGAACTCTCTTGTGTTTTCCATGATCCAGCGGATGTTGGCAATTTGATCTCTGGGTCCTCTGCCTTTTCTAAAACCAGCTTGAACACCAGGGAGTTCACGGTTCACGTATTGCTGAAGCCTGGCTTGGAGAATTTTGAGCATTACTTTACTAGCATGTGAGATGAGTGCAATTGTGCGGTAGTTTGAGCATTCTTTGGCATTGCCTTTCTTTGGGATTGGAATGAAAACTGACCCTTTCCAGTCCTGTGGCCACTGCTGAGTTTTCCAAACTTGCTGTCATATTGAGTGCAGCACTTTCACAGCATCATCTTTCAGGATTTGAAACAGCTCAACTGGAATTCCATCACCTCCACTAGCTTTGTTCGTAGTGATGCTTCCTAAGGCCCACTTGACTTCACATTCCAGGATGTCTGGCTCTAGGTGAGTGAGACAGCCATGAAATTAAAAGACGCTTACTCCTTGGAAGGACAGTGATGACCAACCTAGACAGCATATTTAAAAGCAGAGACATTACTTTGCCAACAAAGGTCCGTCTAGTCAAGGCTATGGTTTTTCCTGTGGTTATGTATGGATGTGAGAGTTGGACTGTGAAGAAGGCTGAGCGCTGAAGAATTGATGCTTTTGAAATGTGGTGTTGCAGAAGACTCTTAAGAGTCCCTTGGACTGCAAGGAGATCCAACCAGTCCATTCTGAAGGAGATCAGCCCTGGGATTTCTTTGGAAGGAATGATGCTAAAGCTGAAACTCCAGTATTTTGGCCACCTCATGCGAAGAGTTGACTCATTGGAAAAGACACTGATGCTGGGAAAGATTGAGGGCAGGAGGAGAAGGGGACGGCAGAGGATGAGATGGCTGGATGGCATCACCGACTCGATGGACGTGAGTTCAAGTGAACTCCGGAAGTTGGTGATGGACAGGGAGGCCTGGTGTGCTGCAGTTCATGGGGTCGCAAACAGTTGGACACAACTGAGCAACTGAACTGAACTGAACTGATGAAGGTTAGAGATCTTCTGGGAGAGGGACTCACCTAGACTAAGATGCTCGTCTGCGGGCTGCTGCCTCTAAGCAGGCGTCTCTGCTCCATCTGGCCCTCACTTGCCCATCCTGCCCCCGAGGGAGAATGGGGTGCCAAACTGGAGGGGGCGCCTGGCGCAGGGCTCTGTGCGCCTTGCTGACTCCAGCTCCCATGGCCAGTCCAGTGGGGGCCTGTCCTCACCCTGGAGACAGGGAGACGGGCATTGCAGGGTCAACCCCAGGACTCTCAGTTGGTGAGAACTGGAGCGCAGCTCTGTACTCTCCCCGGGCCACGGTGTGTGCAGGATACCAGGGCGGGCGGTGGGGCAGGGGCAGCGTCTTTGGGGCCAGAATGCTGCTGTTGTCTTTTCTTTTTCTCATCTCAGTTTCGTAAAACTCACTTTTTTTTTTTTTTTTTGGACATGCAAGGAAAACTAATTTGGAGAAATTTGGCCACCTCTGTATATTGGCCTGAGTGGACTCTGTGTATTTTAAAATAGGTTTGTAATCAGCTGCATTAGCTTAAATTACTGGTCTTAATGTGGAGCTTTTCTGGAAAATGGAACGTGTTCTGATTCCTTTTGTAAGGCGTCCAAACATAAAATCAGGCTGCTTTTTTTAGTGCCCTTTTGTTATGTCTCCTAATTTTGCAGAATTTAAAGGGAAAGAAGGTAGTATTTTTAGAGCGTGTTTTTGGCACCATGAAGCGTTGTCCCTTGCTGACCGCGGGGTTCCGTGAGTGAAGAGAGGACTGCGTGATGCTGTCTCAGAGAGAGAGGGGTCTGTGTTCAGGGCTGGCCTGGGTCTCGGGTCCATGGGCAGTGGCACGAGAGGCTCCCGTGTGGGGCCTTGCTGAGGCTCGCAGAGGCCAGGGCAGTGTTGTGTGTGTAGGGGGTGGTTTTAGGAAGCACCAGGAGAATCAGGGTCCATGTGGAGGGAAGAGTGGCCTAGTGTGGTCGTCACTCAGAACAATCCAGAAGCTGCAGAGAGAGACGGGAAGGGGTGTGATTTGCGACCGTTCACCATCAGGGGCTCCGAGGTCATTCTGGGGTGGGTGGTCTTCACTGGGACTGACCACACTTGTTGCCCACCCTCCACCCCACCACTGGGGTCTGGGTCTCATGTTCAGGCCGGAAATGGTTACTTGGGTCTGTTGCTATGGGGATAAATGTGGGAAGAAATCAGTTAGAAGGGACACCCGTCACTGTTTTCTTTCCAAAGAAATTGTACCCAAGAATTGCATCCAGATCTTTATTTTTTGGAAATATGTGTCTGACTGTGGGCTTCCCATGTTACCTATTTTCCATTTTTGGGTGTTGCTGGACAGGCGTCGTGTGCGGCTTCCAAGGACGGGGGGCTGGGGGGCCACGGGTGGGTGTGAGTTCTCACTGGCCTTTCCTGGCTCTACCATTCTGAGACAGAAAGCCTTTCAGAGCCTGTGTTTCCTCACTGGTAACATACGCATAGTGATGCGTGTACCCCGTTTTGTTACTACCAGGATTGAAGGAGAACGTGCAGAAACCTGGGTCCCATGCTCACGGGGCCTGTAAGCGTTATGGCGACAGTCCTGGGTTAGAAAGCTGAACTTAAAACTCTCCCACGGGAGCTAATTATACAACCCATCTTAATGTGTGCACTTGGTGGGCAAAACCTTAGCTCCGTGAGTGCCAGTTTGACTTTTTACTGAAAATGGATGTGTGAGTAGTTCCGCTCCACCAGAACTCTGAGTACCGAGGTCTCCCGCCGTCCCGTCTTCCGTTCCTAGGGAGTCAGACTCTAAGGAAACAGCGCTTTTTACTGTATTTCTGTCTTTGATCAGCTGGGTTTTAATTTGTTGCTCCTTGTTCAGTCACTAAGTCGTGTCCAACTCTTTGCGACCCCATGAACCACAGCACGCCAGGCTCCCCTATCCTTCACCGTTCCCTGGAGCTGCTCAAGCTCATGTCCACTGTGTCGGTGATGCCTTCCAACCGTCTCATCCTCTGTCACCCCTCCTCCTCCTGCCCTCAGTCTTTCCCAGCATCAGCGTCTTTTCCCATGAGTCAGTCGGCTGTTTGCATCAGGTGGCCAGAACCACAAACGAGTCTATGACTGATGAAGACAACATGTGTATAAATTAAGTAATCAATTCTAAGAGATTGGGCCTGGCCTCAGACCAGGACTCTGGGGCCAGGATGGCTCAGTTCAAACCTGGTCTCTGCCGCTTGTTATCCTGACGGCATGGATGAGAACGTGACTCACCTTCTCTGATTCAGTGACTGAGCTTGCAAAGTGACGACAGTGATCCCACGTCATGGAATCAAGCAAAGCAGTTCAGTTATGTGCTGTAGCTGAGTACGCAGTTCAGTTATGTGCTATAGCTGAGTATACAATTCAGTTATGCGTGCTATAGCTGAGTATACAGTTCAGTTATGCGTGCTATAGCTGAGTATACAATTCAGTTATGTGCTGTAGCTGAGTACACAGTTCAGTTATGTGCTATAGCTGAGTATACAATTCAGTTATGCGTGCTATAGCTGAGTATACAGTTCAGTTATGTGTGCTCTAGCTGAGTACGCAGTTATATGCCTACAGTTATATAACAGATGGCTGACGATATTCCGTCTTTCCCATTATGGTGTGCTTAAGTAAATTAACACCTGAAAACCGTGTAGGCGTAAGTACCCACTAAGTGTTATAACTGTCAATCTCCAACCTCTGCTGTGTGTGAAACTTACATGCTCTTTATAAGTGGATCCTACTTGGCAGGTTGTTTATTATTTTACCCCCAGAATGTTTTTATGTGAAGCCCTTCATAAACCTCAGAGTACTTCACAGATCTCCTTTCTGTGTAGCAGTTCACCTTCCAGTATCCACCAACTAAGTGACATGTGATCACACACAGCAAGTAGGTATCTGTGGTGGAGAAAATCACGTCCATTCTATGAACCCCAACAGCGTTCACATACATTTCAACACAGGCAGTGCGAAGGTGCCAGCCCTCCTATTGGTTCAAGGTCCTGACCAGGTCTGCACGTGCGTCCACATGAGAGCCCCTGGAGGGGACCACACGCCTGCCCCGCGGGGCACAGGGCCCCCCCTTCACGCTGGCAGCAAGCCCTCACCGCCTCCTGTTGTCTCCGGTGTGTTTCTCTCTTTCTTTCTTTTTTTAATTTTTGTTTATTGAAGCTGATTGCTTTACAACACTGTACTGGCTTTTGCCAAACATAACATGAGCCAGCCACTCCCCGTGCATTTTTACCTGGGTTTACTAATGGTCAGGTTCGTGATTTTCTATCAGGCGTGCCTGGTGGCCTCAGATTAAGCCCTCATTGTCCCTCACAGGGACCAGAGACGGTCTTGAACCGGTCCTTCGTCTGAGAGCTTTGCCGCCAGGGCTTTTAAAGCACAGACATGGCCCTGCGCTCACCCTTACGAGGCCTTCTGCTGCCTGTGGAAATCGCTTCACCTGCTCCAGAGCCCCACGCTGGCGCCTGCTGCCCTGCAGCCCGCCGCGTGCCGTGGATCCTCCTTCTGCAGCTGCTTCCTTGCGCGAAGCCCAGGCCCTCGTCTGTGGTGTCTGCTGAGAACTGAACCTGTGCCATTGATTGTGGGCGCGTGGAAGGCAGAAGCAAGATGCCTGGAGAAGCAAGACATTTGGCAGTTTGACCAGGAGTATTTCTTGAGACAATCGTGAAAATGCTATAAGGAGATGCAAAGAAAATGGACGATGTTGATTTTGCCCTCTGAGGCTGACACCAGAATGCCTGTTGTATCAGACAGCTGCTGCATCATAACAAGTAGCCCCAGGGTGTTAGCTGTCATCACTGACAAGCGTTCATTTCTCACGCATCTGCTGATCTTGGCTGGGCTCCGCTGGGAGGCTCCAGGCTGCACGTGGGCCTCCGTCTGCCTCCTCCCAGCCTGAGTGGAGACACTGGGAGTGCCCTTCTCCCGGCAACACCTGTGCCCGGGGAGACAGGCCACACACACCCAGGTGTCCAGCCCCCACTTGCCTCATGCCTGCAGACACCCTCATGCAGCAGGCAGTTCCTATGTCTGAGCCCAAAGTCACAGAACAGGGAGGACCCCCCGCCAGTGTGGGAGGAGCTGCAAACCCCTGGCGATGGGGAGAGAGGACGGATCGGGCCAGCTCAGCACCATTTGTTCCTGAACGTGAGGGTGCAGTTATCCTGAGTGGGATGATTCAGAGGCAGAAGCACCCTCAGGATGGGTGTGAGCATTGGAGGAGGAAGCGATGCGTTTCTGGGACCTCCAGGCTGTGACTCCCTTGGTCACTGGGCTGGGCAGAGGCCACTGACGGCGAACAAGCTGGCCCACTGGTCCCACAGCGCTGCAGGGCAGCTGACGCAACAGGAACCCGGCCAGCAGGCAACACTGAGCAGGACCCAAGGGCTGGGCCCAGGAAGCTGGGGCGTGGATGGACTCACTGGTCCTGCCTGCAGCAGATTGGTCTGAAAACTGCCCACAGCTTAGATGTTCCTGCAGAGCAGATTTGTGCCCACAGGACATGGGACCCGAGCAGGTTCTGCACGCTCTGTTCTCACAGCAAAACTTGTCTTTACCCAGGAAGTCAGTGCTCAGAGGCCCGAGACCCTGATTACCTTGTCGCTATTATTGTTATTATTGGAGTTTTGTTGATGAACAGTGTTGTGCTCGTTTCGGGTGCATAGCAAAGTGATTCGGTTATACACACACATATGTATACACATACGTGTCTCCTCTTTTCCAGACTCTTCCCCATGTAGGTTATAACGGAGCATAGAGGAGAGTTCCCTCTGCTATACTGCAGGTCCCTGCCGGTTATCTATTTTATACATAGTAGCGTGTGTGTGTAAGGGACTTCCCAGGTGGTGCTAGTGGTAAAGAACCTGCCTGCCAAAGCAGAAGACAAGAGACCTGGGTTCGATTCCTGGGTGGGGAAGATCCCCTGGAGGAGGGCATGCCAACCCACTCCAGTTCTTGCCTGGAGAATCCCGTGGACAGAGGAGCCTGGCAGGCCACAGTCCATGGAATTTCATAAATCTGGACAAAATTGAGCAACTAACACCAACTAGGATCCCTATTTTACTCTTAGTAAAAGGGCTTTTCCCACGTCATTTAGGTGTCTGTCTGCTGGGAACATGTCCACACAGCGAGGCAGGCTGTGGTGCAGGTGCCCCCCAGCAGCGCCCACCCCAGGACAGGAGGCTCCCCCTTGAATGCTCTTGGACCCTTCCTGGGTCGGGTCCTCTGAGAGGAAACTGTTATTGAATTTCCACCACTTAAGGATCCTTTCTCTGGGCTGGCATTTTCTATTAATGAAGTGATAGCACCATATACCCCCTGATTTCTGCCTCTTTTACTCATTGTAGTAGCTTTGAGATTCACTCTTGTTGGCTGTAATTGTCACCCATTTTTTCCTCTAGTTTATATGAAGGATTGTATATCGTATGCATATCCCATGATCTGTGCCTTTTCCAGTAAGGGGCTATTTTAGTTGTTAATGTTTGGGGGATACTGAGAGTGTTGACTGAAAACATATAGCCACAACCTGAAAGCAGAGAGTTTATCTGGTGAAAATATTCAGAACTCCGAGCCCAGGAGACTACATCTCAGTATCTCTGAGAAAACTGCTCCAAGAAGGCAGAAGGGGAGTCGGGCTGTATATAACTTTGCAACAAAGGGAGCAGGAAGTTTGCACACCGTAGATCAGACATCAAGTAGAGAAATTTCGCATCCTGTGATGGGAAGACACAAGCCTCTGTGCTCGCCGAATTCTTCCCTTTCGTGTGAACCTCAGCTGTCTGGGCCCGACCTGTCTGCTGTTCCCCCTAAGGAGAGGCTGATGACGGCTTCTTGTATCCCCAGCTCCTCAGCAATCACCATGGGGGTGGGGTGGCAGAATCTGCTGGGTCACAGTTTGGGGAGCCCTCATTCACCTTTGGAGGCCAGAGGTCACTGACGGCTGTGACAGTCCTGCTTATTGATCTGGCAGGAGGCATTTTCATTTCACAAGAGTGAAGCTGCCCCATGCGTCCTGCACTCACCACCTTGGGGACGCGTGTTCTGTTTACTCTAGGGATGGTGACTGCAGCCATGAAGTTGAAAGACGCTTACTCCTTGGAAGGAAAGTTATGACCAACTTAGACAACATATTAAAAAGCAGAGACGTTACTTTGCCAACAAAGGTCCGTCTAGTCAAGGCTATGGTTTCTCCAGTGGTCATGTATGTATGTGAGAGTTGGACTCTAAAGAAAGCTGAGCACCGAAGAATTGATGCTTTTGAACTGTGGTGTCGGAGAAGACTCTTGAGAGTCCCTTGGACTGCAAGGAGATACAACCAGTCCATCCTAAAGGAGATCAGTCCTGGGTGTTCATTGGAAGGACTGATGCTGAAGCTGAAACTCCAATACTTTGGCCACCTGATGCGAAGACCTGACTCATTTGAAAAGACCCTGATGCTGGGAAAGATTGAGGGCAGGAGGAGAAGGGGACGACAGAGGATGAGTTGGTTGGATGGCATCACTGACTCAATGGACACGGGTTTGGGTGGACTCCGGGAGGTGGTGATGGACAGGGAAGCCTGGCGTGCTGCAGTTCATGGGGTTGCAAAGAATCAGACATGACTGAGCAACTGAACTGAACTGAACTGAACCCCTGGAGCAGATGTCACCCTGGGTGAGGGATGCAAGAGGGTGCCCTCGGCTGGGCATCCTCACCAGCCTGCATGCTTCTGGTCTGGGTCATCAAGGCCCCTCTCCTGGGCCCACCATGGGACCTGCGTGCTTCTGGTCTGGGTCGTCAAGGCCCCTCTCCTGGGCCCACCATGGGACCTGCGTGCTTCTGGTCTGGGTCGTCAAGGCCCCTCTCCTGGGCCCACCATGGGACCTGCGTGCTTCTGGTCTGGGTCGTCAAGGCCCCTCTCCTGGGCCCACCATGGGACCTGCGTGCTTCTGGTCTGGGTTGTCAAGGCCCCTCTCCTGGGCCCACCATGGGACCTGCGTGCTTCTGGTCTGGGTCATCAAGGCCCCTCTCCTGGGCCTACCATGGGACCTGCGTGCTTCTGGTCTGGGTCGTCAAGGCCCCTCTCCTGGGCCCACCATGGGACCTGCGTGCTTCTGGTCTGGGTCGTCAAGGCTGCCACCATGGGACCTCCTGAGAGTCTACTGCATTTTCCTGGTGACCAAGGATGCCTAGGAATTTTCTCACGTGCTTATGATCCATCTCGAATCGTCTGTTCAGATCTTTGCCCCATTTATATTAGATTATTTGTCTTTTTTAATTGACTTGTAGGGTTTACTGACATACCCTGAATATTTGTCAGATGTATGTGCTTTAGGAACATTCTCTCCCTGTCTGGGGCTTGCTGTCTCACTTCATTAATGGCATCTTTGGGGAGTGTAAGCTGTAAAGTCTATCAATAATGTCCTGTTTCCCAGACATCTCCTTTGTGGGTAGGGTTTTCTGTGTCGATTCTGAAACTCCTTCTCTAACCTCACGTCACAAAGAGAGTTTGTATCTTCCATGAAGGCTACATATTTTTAGCTTTTTTGGTTAGCTGTCTATCTCAGGGGCTTCCCAGGGGCTTCCCACGTGGTGTTAGTGGTCAAGAATCCTCATGCACTGCAGGAGAGGCAAGAGAAACGAGCTCCGCCCCTGGGTCGGGAAGACCCTCTGGAGGAGGAAATGGCAACCCACTCCAGTATTCTTGCCTGGAGAATCCCGTGGACAGAGAAGTCTGACTGGCTATAGTTCACGGAGTCTCAAAGAGTTGGACATGACTGAACATCTGACAACAATCCATCTCAAATAAAGGTCTGTGTATGCTGTGAGTTAGGCTTTCTTTTTAAATTGGCAGATAGATAGCCCATTGTTTAGAATCGTCCTTGAAAGCATTTTCCCTTTGAGTTGATTTGGTGCCTTGTAAAATATCGGTCGAGCATACATTTCTGTGTCTATGAACAGCTTCTTCTTTCTCCTCAGTCTGTTGAATCACCCTTATTTGGACAGCATTCCGTCTAGATGAGCAGCTTTACAAGAGCTTCTCAAGTGAGGTGGCACTAGTCCTCCACGTTTGCTATTTTGGAAGAGGACTTTGGATGTTTCAGGTCTTTTGAATTTTCATTTACATTTTAGAACTAACATGTCAGTTTCTACAAAAGACCTTCCTAGAATTTTGATAGGAATTATTTTGAGCTCACAGATCAGTTTGGGGCTCACGAACACGATAGCATTAGTGAGCTCTAATCGGGTACGTGGCACTGTTCTCTCCTTTCAAGCATATTCCCTTTGCCTTTTAGTTTTCAATCTCTTGCTCGTCTTTTCCTAAATTTATTCTTGATTATTTTATGTTTTGATGTTATTGCGAATGTCGTTTAAAATAATTGTCTTCTGATCCTCCATGCTAGTCTATGGAAATTTCACTGACTCTGTATGTCACTTGCTGTATTCACTTATTATTTCCAGCAGTTTCTTTCTACAGGCGTTTCAGTTCCTTATAAGTGCATATTTCTGTCATGTGTGATTAAAAACAGTTTTACATTTTCTTTCCAATCTTTATTCCTCTCTTTTCCTTACCTTTTCCGGCACTGCCCAGGACCTCTAATATAATGAAAAACAGCAGAGATGAGATTCTTTTCCATCTTACAGTGATAGCATTCAATTTTGTATCACTAAGCATGAGGTTAACTACAGAAAAACATACGCTGTTTACCAGTTAGAGAAGATTTTCTTCTAATCCCCATTTTCTGAGAGATTTGCCACTTAATTGATGAAGTAGCTCACTGTAATGAAAAGGAACCTAATTTTCTTTGCCTAAAACCAGATAGGGTTACCGTAACTGAAAACTTCTGCTCTCAGGGTGTAATATTATCACAACACCTAAGCGAGTTATGAGCACTGTTTCTAGCATTTTAAATAATCGCTTCAAATTTGCAAGACACGCCGCCCTTCTCCGTAAGAGCGCCCATGTGCTATGCTATCAGCGTCTTCGCCCACCTCGGGGGGCGGGAGCCTGGCATGGGTGTGTTTGGCAGACAATTCCTTGATTCTGTGATTGATTCCCTGAAGCCAGGAGGCGAGGAGGGTGGGACTCAGTCTGTTCATCTCCATTGCACACTGTTCAGCCATGTTTCTGGAAGGATTACCAGAGGATTAAATAAAAACCCTTTGACTTTGAAAATTAAATCCACTCAGCTGCCTCTGCATGACTCTACCTGAGAATAAATAAGGAGATGAGAGAAGAGAAAAGCGTCTGCCAGTGTCCATCAGACATGAGTGGACGTGAGCGTCGCGTCTGGGCACGCTGTCCACACCTGCAGTGATTTCTGAAGGCATCCGAAGGCGCTGCTGCTGCTGGGAAGTGATTTTGTATAATTCTCTGGAAACGAGGCGCGTCTGGGAACGCAGACTGTTCCAAGAGCAGATCGTCATGTGAGGAGAGGGACCAGGTCCCTCAGCTAACGACGAGGGCCTACAGCTGGGCGACACTCTGCGCACAGCACACGGCAGGGGAAGCTGTAGCGGAGAGTGTGGCCAGAGGGGAGGAGTCTCGGCGCGGTGTGCAGAGCAAAGCAGGCAGGCTCAAGAGGGGGCGAGCGGACCCAGAGGAACTGCTGGGGCGGAGTCCTGTGTCCAGGTGATCGTCGTGAACACAGACAGGTTCACATAGTTCAGTGCGTTGAAGCTTCTCCAGACTTCATACCTGTCGGAACGTGAAACATAAAACCCTGAATATTAATGAGAAGCCTGTAAGCAGGGAAGCGAAGTGAAGTGAGAGAAGTCGCTCAGTCGCGTCCGACTGTGACCCCGTGGACTGTAGCCTACCATGCTCCTCCGTCCGTGGGATTCTCCAGGCAAGAATACTGGAGTGGGTTGCCATTTCCTTCTCCAGGGAATCGTCCCAACCCAGGGATCGAACCCGGGTCTCCCACACTGCAGGCAGACGCTTTACCTTCTGAGCCACCAGGGGATCTGGCCACAAAACCGATACATGCAGTGGGCGTCCTTCCGAAACACGGCCACATCTGAAGAGCATGCTTTTAGAATGCGTGTGGTTTGCTATTGCTTCCTATAAAAATGCTTCAGGCTTCATCATGTTAAAATCAAGCATCCTCTGTTTAAAGAGATTTTCATTTAAGAGTTTGTTTTCTTCCCCCTTTAAGTTCATAACTGTCTGGTGGCTACTTATGGTCGTCTAATTCCCTTTGGTTGTCAGATTATTTGAACAATCTGTCAAATACTTTCTAAGTCACTAAAATCTGCTAGTTTGGAAAATAAACTAATTTTAATGGACATTCTACCAAATTTACAGAAGTAGCTTTCTAAAAATACAGAGTTGTTATATGAGTTGTTAGAACTGATACAAGCAAATTGGAATTGTACTTGTGTTTCTAGTCTAATATATATGTGAAAAAATACTGAGGCAGACTATTTCCAAAGTGCTACGTGCATCTCAGAAGTCTGTTCGAAATCTGATGAGGAACCCAGGAGATGGACGTTGAAACCAGAAACGTCGACAAGCTCGCAGCATCAGAGAAGGCACAAACGCAGCTGCTCGGGACTAGAGAAGCTTGAGTCACGTTTGCCACGGAAGAAAGTACGGCACAGTCACCATAATTATAGTCAGGAGTTCACACATGTTCGTGTGTAAACAGTACCATCAGGAGGTTAGTTAAGCTGGAGCAGGAAGACAGCCATCGAGAGATGTCTGCAAAGCCAAGGCTCAGGTGAGAATGGATTTAATACGCCAAATGGAAAGCTATCCTTTTGTAGAGAATGTTGAGATCTGGTGGCATGATGAATCACACGTATAACTTGGAAATTTGAGCAGAGCCCTCTGTTACCAGACACAAGACTCGCAGAACCTGAAGCTGAAGTCTGAGCCATTTTGATTCTCATCTGTTACCCGAGGCTTTGTTATATACCTCGACTTGATAGTTCAGGTGCGTAGGACAGCGTAGCATAAGCCTGGGTGTTGTATTAATGAAACAAGAAGTTACAGGAAAAAGATGTGGTTTAAAAACATTTATGATGTTAAATACACACAAAGTTTTCTCTTGGGTTATGACTCTGGCTCTTCACAGGACCTTTTACTCTTTGTGCTTCTGTGTCTAACGTTGTTATTGTTGTTGGGTGGGCTATGTTAAACTTTTGCTCATTATTAGTAACACCTTCAAGTGTCCCAGAAGTCTGCCACTTACCAGGCATTCCTCCAGCAGCCACGGTCACTGAGAGGCAGGCAAGACAGGCATGGTACGGGGTATGGAATCTGTGAGGTGAGAGTTTTGCTGGAGTTCATAAGGCTAGTAATTCAAGGCTAGAGAACAACCAGAGTCTGTCTCCTAGCCCAGAACTTGACCTTTGCCCGTAAGACAGGACGCTGGTGCAGAAAAAGTCTCCAGGTCTCACGTGTTTTCTATTCAATTTCTAAGTCTCCAGGAATGAGAACCTCATTCATTGCAACATCTTTTTCTTTAATTTCTCCTCAAAGTATGTTTCAGGCTTCTTTCACTAGGGAAAAAAAAAACCCTTTCTTTGACCCAATCATCAGTTCTAAATAATCTCTCAGCTTTCCCTTGCCACAACGAACTTCTCAAAGGGGACCTCTCTCTGAGTGGTTCTGCTCGAAAGGTACAGTGCCTTGCCTTTCTCTGAATTCCCTCGTGTTGAAATTCCTTCTACACCGCGTTCACTTTTCTCTCCTTGTTCTTCCTCCGCACATTAGCTCCTCAACACTCCATGTACGAGGAGCTTGTGCAGCAGAAACCCTTCTGAATAGGAGGGACTGCGATGGCCGCACCATCCCGAACACACCCAATCTTGTCTGAACAGGAGAGAAAGCATAGATCTTTTCATCTGACCCATTAAAATGGATGTTATAATTTGAAGTGTGTGAGCACTGGTTATTTGTTTTCTTGCTGAATTATTTCCAGAATCTCAAAGTTCATTTTCATCCATTGATGAGCATCCTTTGGCATGGATTCAAAGCTAACTTTCAGTGAGGTCATCACTGTAAACTGCAGCCTTGGTCCCCTTTGTGGCCCTGGACCATCGGCCGGCAGCAGGAGCCTCTGCCTCCACGCACACCGTCACGTGGTCCGCAGCCCGTCCCCCCTTACGCCGCCAGTTCCTTTTGACCGTGTCTCCTTCCTTATTTCCTATTTCCTCCATCGTTAATCGGTTCTCTCTTTTCCAGTTTCTCTAAAAATCCCCCCATTCTCTGCCCTTTCCTCCGGTGAGTCCCCCTTCCCTCCTGCCCTGTGAGTCCCCATTCCCTCCTGTGAGTCCCCCTTCCTCCTGCCCTGGGAGTCCCCCTTCCTCCTGCCCTGTGAGTCCCCCTTCCCTCCTGTGAGTCCTCCATCCCTCCTGCCCTGTGAGTCCCCCTTCCTCCTGCCCTGGGAGTCCCCCTTCATCCTGCCCTGTGAGTCCCCCTTCCTCCTGTGAGTCCTCCATCCCTCCTGCCCTGGGAGTCCCCCTTCATCCTGCCCTGTGAGTCCCCCTTCCTCCTGCCCTGGGAGTCCCCCTTCCTCCTGCCCTGTGAGTCCTCCGTTCCTCCTGCCCTGTGAGTCCCCCTTCCTCCTGCCCTGGGAGTCCCCCTTCATCCTGCCCTGTGAGTCCCCCTTCCTCCTGCCCTGTGAGTCCCCCTTCCTCCTGCCCTGGGAGTCCCCCTTCATCCTGCCCTGTGAGTCCCCCTTCCCTCCTGTGAGTCCTCCATCCCTCCTGCCCTGTGAGTCCCCCTTCCTCCTGCCCTGGGAGTCCCCCTTCATCCTGCCCTGTGAGTCCCCCTTCCTCCTGTGAGTCCTCCATCCCTCCTGCCCTGGGAGTCCCCCTTCCTCCTGCCCTGGGAGTCCCCCTTCCCTCCTGTGAGTCCTCCATCCCTCCTGCCCTGGGAGTCCCCCTTCCTCCTGCCCTGGGAGTCCCCCTTCATCCTGCCCTGTGAGTCCCCCTTCCTCCTGTGAGTCCTCCATCCCTCCTGCCCTGGGAGTCCCCCTTCATCCTGCCCTGTGAGTCCCCCTTCCTCCTGCCCTGTGAGTCCCCCTTCCTCCTGTGAGTCCCCCTTCCTCCTGCCCTGTGAGTCCCCCTTCCTCCTGTGAGTCCTCCATCCCTCCTGCCCTGGGAGTCCCCCTTCCTCCTGCCCTGGGAGTCCCCCTTCCCTCCTGTGAGTCCTCCATCCCTCCTGCCCTGGGAGTCCCCCTTCATCCTGCCCTGTGAGTCCCCCTTCCTCCTGCCCTGTGAGTCCCCCTTCCTCCTGTGAGTCCTCCATCCCTCCTGCCCTGTGAGTCCCCCTTCCCTCCTGTGAGTCCCCCTTCCCTCCTGTGAGTCCCCCTTCCTCCTGCCCTGGGAGTCCCCCTTCATCCTGCCCTGTGAGTCCCCCTTCCTCCTGTGAGTCCTCCATCCCTCCTGCCCTGGGAGTCCCCCTTCCTCCTGCCCTGTGAGTCCCCCTTCCTCCTGCCCTGGGAGTCCCCCTTCCTCCTGTGAGTCCCCCTTCCTCCTGCCCTGTGAGTCCCCCTTCATCCTGCCCTGTGAGTCCCCCTTCCTCCTGTGAGTCCTCCATCCCTCCTGCCCTGTGAGTCCCCCTTCCCTCCTGTGAGTCCCCCTTCCCTCCTGTGAGTCCCCCTTCCTCCTGCCCTGTGAGTCCTCCGTTCCTCCTGCCCTGTGAGTCCCCCTTCCTCCTGTGTTGCGGGCCCTCACTGGTGATTTTCTGAAACGTGGCTGGGACTTGTGCCCTGGAGTCCTGGTCCCCGGGTCTCGGGACTGAAAGCCCCCAGTGCCAGATGCCCAGCTGGTTTGTGTCCCTCTGCCAGCTCTCTTTCTCCCTCCATCAGGGCAGCTGGCGTCCTGTGCAGAGCAGGGTGTCTGCTCTGAGAGAACCCGCCCCCCCCCAGGAGCATCCTCCCTTTGCCATCCTGTGTGGCCCCCGTGGAACCAGAAGGGGCGGAGCTCGGCTGTCCCAGTGAGGAGGGCGGTTTTTAAACAGTGAGGCGGGACACCCTTTAGCTTCGGTTCCCTTGGGCCATCGTGAGTTTGACCAAAGAAGATCTACTTCCTTCCATATGGCCATAAAATGTAATTGCATTTCTCCCATAGGAGAAACTGAATTCCCCACACAGAGCCAGGTTTACCAAATAAAATTGTATAAGTTAACAGTTCTAACTTCAGCCAGGATGTTTATATAAACAAACACAAATCTCTTCTGACTTGGCAATAATATCTTCCATATTTTACGACAGTCTCAGCAAATTTTAATCAATCCTACTTTGCTTATGATGAGCCTTCAAATATGATGTAAAATCTTCAAAAGGGCCATTTCAAGAATTTTCCAGAACCCATTCTATAGATACAGCATGTCCTTGGATGGAGCATGAAACGCATTTTGTGCCCAGACAATCACACCATAAATTCTGTTCACTAATAAAACTTCTGAAAAAGGGCCAAGTGAACGTTAAAGTAAGCAATGTGTTTTCCAGGAGAGCTTTCTGGAACAGAAGCTCTTGCGTCAGCTGAGTCTCCTGAGTGTGGGGCTCCAGTTAGGAACGGGTCAGCCGCTCCAAGGACTGCTAAGAGCAGGACCCAGTTGCCTCTGAAAACACGTGGCTCTGCCTGCATCCTTCTGGGTTCCCGCCTCAATCTGATCTAAAGTAATGCATCTGTCAGTTTAGAAAGCAAGACGAGTCATTGTCATTTTGATTCCACATGTTTCCCAGTTACAGTTGGAGCCAATGCCTTGTTAAGATAACCGTGTAACACAGGGGTGGGTTTGATTTATGTATCTATCTATTTGCAATGAACTTGAACTTGGGCAAACTTAAAGTTGGTGAGGGATAGGGAGGCCTGGTGTACTGCAGTCCCTGGCGTCCCAAAGAGTTGGATACGGCTGGGCGACTGAACAACTATTTGCCAGGCAAAATCTAGAATCTACAGAAAAGTACCGGGATTAAAGGAAGCAATCAGGATGACGCTTTTAAGAAAGTGGGTGGAGCTGTTGTAAGAAATGCAGCGGCATTCATTACTTGTATTTATTAGCCATGAGCTGAAATTAGAGTAGCATCTGCTGCGTGGACAGGTCAGCACCTGGAGTGGTGCCGAGTGAGACGCCTGTCCGCCAGCACGTGCCGAGTGTGCTGAGCAATGCAGTGGGACACTCGATGGAAACCAGCGCCCCATCCTGATGCTGACCTGCTTCACAGTCACAGCTCTGCTAGTTAAGATTCTTAACTTACAGACCCTCCCCTCAGAAATATCCGCCTCCAGATGGTCAAAGTCAAAGGGAATTTAATGGAGCTGCATGGATGCCTTGGGGAGCAGGTGGCGGCCAACCGCTCAGGGTCCCCATAGCCCCTGCAGCCCGGATGCTCACAGACCACACGCTGCCCTAAGGACCATGGCCGTGGCTGGGGCAGTGCCTGGGCCTCCTCCACCGATGCTGAGGACCCGAAGTCTTCTCTGTCTCGGGGACCAAGGTGCTTGCTATTAGGAACAGAAATGCAAGCCCTCGTCCAAGGGCCCCTGTCTCCCCCCTTCCTCTTGCTCATTAAATGCTGCAGAACGCCTGTGAGATGTAGACCCACCCCCGGCTCTGTGCTCACCCTACAGAACCTCAGCCTGGACTCATGGCCATACAGCCCCCACCTTCCTTGTCCATCACCAGGAGGCTGAGGTCAGCCTGGCAGGAAGCTCCGTGCGTGCCTCTGAGTGGGAGCAAGGGGGGACCCACAGGTGACCTTCACCTGTGGACGTGAGCAGGGGTGCCGTGGTCCAACTGCAGCAGCATCTGCTGATACAGTCTGAAGGCTGACCAGTCACAACAGTCGCATGTGTGACTGTCCTCACGGTGCAGACGGACCTACTAGAGTAAGATAAATCTAGGTGGTTTTCTAACTAATGATGCCGTCACTATGAGTTATCTCACAATAGATTTATGGTCTGCCTGTGGTATGCCAGACCTTTTTTAAGGGCTGGCTGCTGCTGCTGCTGCTGCTAAATTGCTTCAGTCGTGTCCGACTCTGTGTGACAGCATGGATGGCAGCCCACCAGGCTCCCCCGTCCCTGGGATTCTCCAGGCAAGAACACTGGAGTGGGTGCCAGTTCCTTCTCCATTAAGGGCTGGAGAAACAATCAAAGTAGGAGCCAGCCTTCATGAAACAGGGTCTTTGGGCCACACTGTGTGTTTCACCTCCCTCACCTGGACAGCGTCCCCTGTGTCATCGCCTGGGTCGGGGCCTTCCTGCTGAGTACCAGGCCCCTGCCTGCAGCCACGGCAGTGCGCTCCCAGAAGCACACTCCTTCCCAGCTTTGGGAAGCTTTCCCACCTGTTTCCCTGTGACTGTTTGTGACAGTCACAAAATTCCCTTCAACTGTAGTTAGTTCATTTCAAAGCAGGTTAAGACTGTGGAAAGTTACTTTCTAGGCAGAAAATTGCTCTAAAGATTTTATTTAAAACACATCCATTCAATGTATTGGTTGTTTTCTTTTTCCTTTTATGGAGAAATATGAAAGCAAAAGAGACCATTTTCGATCCCAGAAGACAGTTCAGGTGAGGAGAGCCTGTCCTGGGAGAAAACCTTGACCTGCGCTCGCCCTGGGTCCCAGGGTGCGGGCCCGTGCGGTGGGAGGTCAGTGCCGGGCGACTGCCTCTGAGGCCGAGCTCAGAGACGCCCCACCCCCAGGAGAGACATTGGGAACGAGCGCCGCAATTGGGATTCTCGGCCAGCAGTGAGGGGGAGGCTTAGTTCCCGGGTGTGAGCTCTTGATGCCAGCTATGTGGCAGAACAAGAGCATTTAGAGTGTCTCGTGCCGAGTGCTCTCTGGATTACATTCCGAACCTCGTGCGGATTTCTAGTGAGGCATAGAGTGTCCTTCTCCTTCTATTCTATTTGACTCAAGTTCCTCACCCTCTGAGGTCACTGAGCAAAACGGACTCCTGTAAAGCTTCTCAGACATTCTCCGTCAACTATTCGGGGCAGAAGGTGGATCTAAATCAGTGGTGGTGGTTTAGTTGCTCAGTCGTGTCTGACTCCTTCTGACCCCATGGCCTGTAGCCTGCCAGGCTCCTCTGTCCGTGGGATTTTCCAGACAAGAATACTGGAGTGGGTTGCCGTTTCCTTCTCCAGGGAATCTTCCCAAGCCAGGGATTCCCTAGGTCTAAGTTACCTCACGTCTAAATGCAGAAAAGAAACTGAATCTATTAGCATAGGAAGACAGAAGCCCCTGTGCATTGAAATGCTCGTTCTTAGACTTGAGTGACTGCTGAGCTTTCCTGCGGGTGGGCTTCCGCGCTCCCCTTGCACCACCCGCGACGCTGCCCTGACTAGGCGCGCCTCTTCCTCTTGACCGATTTCCGGGCATGCGGCCCTTTTGCAGCGGAGCCTCTGGGGTTGATCACGCTGCAGACTCGGCCTCAGGCAGCCCTCGGGCAGGGCACGGCGGCGGGGGGTGTTCGCCTGGGACCCTCTTGGGGGGAGTCGGTGGCCCTGGACTGGGTGCCTGCCGGCCCTCCCGCCATCTGGGGACCCAGAGCAGAGGGCCGTGGCTGTCGCTGGGGTCCGGGTCCCATCCGTGGCCTTGGGAGCCCAGGGACATCAGATCCCTGTGGAAGGTGTCCACCCTGCCGGCCACAGCAGCGCGGGGACCCTGCTGGCCAGCCCCACCCCGTCTCCCGGGCGCTCACTCCCGTCTCCTCCCCACTGCAGTGTCCTCGTGCGACCAGGAGCAGCAGTCGGCCCTGGAGGAGGCCAGGCAGCCCAAGAACGACAACGTGGTCATCCCCGAGTGCGCCCACGGCGGCCTCTACAAGCCGGTGCAGTGTCACCCGTCCACGGGCTACTGCTGGTGCGTCCTGGTGGACACCGGCCGCCCCATCCCCGGCACGTCCACCAGGTAAGCTCTGGAATGCAGGCTTCCCGCCCGCCGTGGACTCGAGGCCCTGAGGCCCGAGCTCACCCTGCTGCTCAGCGCGGTGTTAACGCCCGTGGGCGCGAGGCCCAGGAAGAGCGTCCCCGGACAGGACCGGAGCTTGACGCTTTAGGCAGGGTGTGCTCCCATCCTGTTCACGCAGGCTGCAATCGGGGAGGGTGGCTCTGACGTCCGGGCTGGCTGGGCGGGTGCTGAGAGTGTGTCCCTCGTCGCCTCAGCCTCTTTAGTCCGTGATTTTGGTGAAGGGGTTGGCTGCCCAGTTGGCTGTCTGTAGCCCAGAGGTATCTGTGTCCTGAAGTTACAGCTAAAAAGAAAGAGTGCTGAGGTCAAGGTTCGAAACAAAACCCAACCTACTCGCTCATGTTTTGTGTGAGTCTGAGCATAGCAAGTCATTTCGTAACAGCACCAAGAGACGCTCTGCTCCCTGATCCTGGGAAGGGTGTGAATGTGAGGGAGGGTGTTTTTGCAGCTATTGGCCATGTGACTTGACCTTTGATTTCTCATACATTGGTATAGAAGTAGTTTCTACGTGTTAATTGCTCAGTTGTGTCCGACTCTTTTGTGACCCCATGGACTGTAGCCTACCAGACTTCTCTGTCCATGGGATTTCCCAGGCAAGAACACTGGATTGGGTTGCCATTCCCTTCTCCAGGGGATCTTCCTGACCCAAGGATTGAGCCTGGGTCTCCTGCATTGCAGGCAGATTCTTTACCATCTGAGCCGCCAGGGACGCCCCTAAAAATAGCTTCTACATACAGGGACATGAACCCTGGTTGCCCCAGTAGCCCTGGTCTGAGCACTCCTGTGCCTCCTGACACCTCCCCAGCTTCTCAAGTGTGGCTGCCGTGCGTGTGGACGGGGAGACACCACACGACTCCGGGAGCTGGAGGGACGGTTGAGCAGCTACTGTCTCCTGCTGGGAAAGTCCAGGCACACCTGGGGCCCGTCTGGCTCATCGGAGAGACCAGGCTCCGTGGGGGCCCCGCCGTGGGGATGGGGGTGTCCAGGACAGGGGCCAGGGTTCCCTCCACCGCAGTTGTAGGAGATGGTTTCAAACCTGAAGAGGACACACATCTTCCCGCAGTTTTGTGTGTGAAATCGCTTCTTTGGTTCCTCAGCACGTGTGCATTGCAGGGAGAGCTCTTTTCTGAGAAACCTTTCTTGGAGAGTGACGTGTGCACACCCTTCACACTCTGGCTTGGGGACAGTGCATTAAGTTGGGGGATTTGTTCCCCAGGCTGGGCTGCATGAGCCACTGGAAGTTCCCTTAGCACCGGCCAGTGGAGTCCTGAGCCTGTCAAGGCCAGGCCTGTGCAGGTGGGCCCAGAGGGTGAGGTCAGCTTCAGCACGTTGTCCCTCAGAACCTGCGAACACTTACCTTACGACTGGACGGGAAACAAGCATCCAGCCTGCTTTCATTCTGCCCAGATGTTATCAGAGCCCAGCATCCCGTTCTCATTTCCCCTATGTTTGTCTGCAGGAGCGAGGGACTCCCTCTTCTTTGAATTTCAACAAGCAGACTTAGATTAGACCCTGGGGAGAAGATGCTTCAGATCAGAGGTGTGGGCTTTCTCCCGTTTGCGCTCCGTTGATTTTTTCTCCCTGATGCTGACTGTCGCGACCCTGACACCATCAGAATCGAGGCGGTGACATGGCCAAGCAGAGTGGGGTCCCGTGCGGGCCCCGCGCCCTGCTGGGGGCACCCGTGGGGCTTCTCCCGTGGCGGCCGCGGTGGTCCGCAGGCCCTGCCCGCCTCTTCTCTGTCTCCTCCTATCTCCATCTCCAATTCACCAGCTCGCTCTGCCCCTCGCTTCCATCCTGGCTTCCAGCAGCATCATGTGGCCCTGACAACACGGTGTGGCTTTTCTTGACACCACGGGAGGCCTTCCCTGGGGTTCCTCGGTGTGCCTCCCCTCACTCCACCTGGCCAGACCAGGCCCCAGCGGTCAGCACCCAGGTGTGGACGGGGCCACCCCAGGGCACCCAAGGCCACGCAGTGCAGGTTGTACTTGTGACAGAGTTCAGCACAGAAGGGGTGCGACCCCTGAAAGCTCGAGACGCCCCCACCCTGTATCACCCCTGAAAGCTCGAGACGCCCCCGCCCTGTATCACCCCTGAAAGCTCGAGACGCCCCCGCCCTGTATCACCCCTGACAGCTCCGAGAGACGCCCCCACCCTGTATCACCCCTGAAAGCTCCGAGAGACGCCCCCGCCCTGTATCACCCCTGACAGCTCCGAGAGACGCCCCCACCCTGTATCACCCCTGAAAGCTCCGAGAGACGCCCCCGCCCTGTATCACCCCTGAAAGCTCTGAGACACGCCCGCCCTGTATCACCCCTGAAAGCTCTGAGAAACGCCCCCACCCTGTATCACCCCTGACAGCTCCGAGAGACGCCCCCGCCCTGTATCACCCCTGAAAGCTCTGAGACGCCCCCGCCCTGTATCACCCCTGAAAGCTCTGAGACGCCCCCGCCCTGTATCACCCCTGAAAGCTCTGAGAAACACCCCCGCCCTGTATCACCCCTGAAAGCTCTGAGACGCCCCCGCCCTGTATCACCCCTGAAACCTCGAGAAGCCAGCTCCCTGTATCACCCCTGAAAGCTCTGAGACACGCCCGCCCTGTATCACCCCTGAAAGCTCTGAGACGCCCCCGCCCTGTATCACCCCTGAAAGCTCTGAGACGCCCCCGCCCTGTATCACCCCTGAAAGCTCTGAGACGCCCCCGCCCTGTATCACCCCTGAAACCTCGAGAAGCCAGCTCCCTGTATCACCCCGAAAGCTCTGAGAGACGCCCCCACCCTGTATCACCTCTGAAAGCTCCTAGAGATGCCCCACCCTGTATCACCCCTGAAAGCTCTGAGACGTCCCCGTCCTGTATCACCCCTGAAAGCTCGAGACACCCCCGCCCTGTATCACCCCTGAAAGCTCTGAGACGCCCCCCACCCTGTATCCATTCGCTTTCTATTCACCAAACGTTTGAATCTCTCGACGCTGCAGGTGCCATCCTAGGGGACATACAGGGAACAAAAGAGACCAAAGTCTGGGCCTCACGGAGCCTCCATCCTGATGGAGGGAAAGGGACAGTAAACAAGACACGTGAGCAGATGAGCTGAATGTGAGCGATGTGCTGGCCCCTGACCGCTGTGCTGGAAGAAAACACACAGGAAATGGAGAGAGAGAATGTTGGGGTGTAACTTCCATGGAGTGGCTGGGGGCTCCCCAAAATGTTGGCGTTTTAGTCAGGTCCTGAGGAATTGAGGAGCAAGCTGATGCTGTCTTTGGGGTAAGGTGGCAGTCTGGAGGGGTGAATGCGGCCCCCACATTGCAGCTCTCAGAGCCAGGATCTAGTTCAGTTTTGACCACAAGATGGGCTGTGTGGATTAGGAAGCTCTTCATTTGTAGTAGCGATAAATCTTACAAATGGGCGTAAACAGCGAGGGACAGTGTAATCTAAAGAAGAGGTGCAGAGATGGAAGAATCTCCTTTCAGTGGATTCTGTATCTTGGTGACACCACCGAGGACACGGAGTCTCCAAAACTTTCCTCTCACGTCCTCATTGTTTTGTGACTGCCCTTGGACAGATGCCCCTCGTGGTCACAAGATAGCTTTAGGGATCCTGTCATCTCATTCAGACACCATGTTCTCAGAGGACACACAGCCCATCTCTCTCAGGAGCCAAATCACCTTTCCTAAAAGTCCCCTTGAAAGTGAAGTCGCTCAGTCGTGTCCAACTCTTTGCTACCCCGTGGACTGTAGCCCACCAGGCTCCTCTGTCCGTGGGATTCTCCAGGCAAGGATACTGGAGTGGGTTGCCATTTCCTTCTCCAAAAGTCCCTTAGTGGATTTAATTCATGGATTATTGGCCATAATTGGATCATATGACTATGGCTAAACTCATCAGTAGCAAGAAAAATGGATTTGGGTTAAACTGATTTCGAGGGAGTCTTGCATGCTGGGAAGTCCATCAAAACCATCAGCTTTAAGGCATATCTGATCGTATGTGTGAGCCTCCCCGCCCTCTCACAGCCCTGCTTCTACTGTGAAGGGCAGCAAGGTTGCAGAAAGCCTCCTGTGTTACTACTTAAATACTGTCTGTTGCATAAACGCTATTTTCTTGTAGCGTTCTGAAATAAGCCATTCCAGGGAGATTAGTTGTGATTTATTTTGGGTAGACAGTTCGCATGCCCCTCCACCAGTCATTCTCTGTATTTTCTAATGGAGAACAAGAATTGTAAAATCAAACAGTAAGAAGCCATAAAGCGCACTGTCCTTATAAGCTAGTTCTTTCCTTGTGTCATCCTGCCAGGTAACTACATTACAAAGGACACATTTTGTTACAGGCCTGTACCAAGTACAGTAAACACACAGAGCAGAGAGCAGCTGCAGGGCGGGATTTCCAGATGGGATGGTCATCAGGGCGAACCATGAGTCCATCCGGGTGCTGATGCACCTCCTGGCCCCTCTGCCTTTTTGAGTGAAAACTGGCTGAGATGTCCAGATCACTGGCAGGCAGAAGCCCGAGCCTCCATATGCTGGATTCTGAGCCCATGTGAGCTGGATCCCGAGCCCCCATGAGCTGGATCCCGAGCCCCCATGAGCTGGATCCCAAGCCCCCATGAGCTGGATTCCAAGCCCCCATGAGCTGGATCCCGAGCCCCCATGAGCTGGATCCCGGGCCCCTGTGTGAGCCCAGGCCCCGCGTGGTGGAATATGATCTGGGAGGAGGGGCGGGTTCCCACCTGGTCACTAACCGATGGTGGGGAGAGCCAGCGTGAGCTATCGGGTTAAGCATGGACCAGGCTGACTGCCAGCTGCTACGTTAGCACCCAGAACCAAGGGATTTCTCTTCCACTTTCTTGACAGCGGATGGGGGTTTGTCTACCTGGCATCAGGCTGAAGGTGGTTCTTAACTGCCTGAGGGCCCTGTTCCCGGCTCTCAGGCCCACATGTCTCACTGGCCATGTGAATGTGAAATCGAATTTCTCCCTGGCAGAGAGCCTGGGATCTGATGGGCAACCAGACAATCAAGAGATGTTCTTCTTTTACATAAAATAAGTTAAAATAAACACCATTGAAAAGTCTGGTGATGGATGTCAACACAAGAGGTTTTCTTTGAGTCTTCAAAGGCATTGATTCTGTTTCTTGAGATTGTCGTTTCTGCAAATTAAAAGACGTTTGCTCCTTGGAAGAAAAGCTATGACAAACAGCATATTAAAAAGCAGACATTACTTTGCCAACAAAGGTCCCTGTGGACAAAGCTACGGTTTTTCCAGTGGTCAGGTATGGAGGTGAGAGTTGGACTGTAAAGACAGCTGAGTGCCGAAGAATTGATGCTTTTGAACTGTGGTTTTGGAGAAGACTCTGGAGAGTCCCTTGGACAGAAAGGAGAGCAAACCAGTCAGTCCTAAAGAAAATCAACCCTGAATATTCATTGGAAGAACTGATGCTGAAGCTGAAGCTCCAGTACTTCAGCCACATGATGCGAAGAACTGACTTGTGGGAAAAGACCCTGAAGCTGGGAAAGATTGAAGGCAGGAGGAGAAGGGGACGATGACAGAGGATGAGATGGCTGATGGCATCACTGACTCGATGGACTTGAGTTTGAGTAAACTCCAGGAGTTGGTGATGGACAGGGAGGCCTGGCGTGCTGCAGCCCATGGGGTCGCCAAGAGTCGGAGATGACTGAGTGGTATTCTTCAAAAAGGAGCGGAATGTTGCCCTTTAAACATACATGGTTTAATGTAAGCACAGTGCTAGGATTCTTAAGACTTCCTGCCCAAATGTGGAGCCAAACCAGGATGACCGTGCAGTGTGGCTAGTTCCCAGGCTGCTTTGAGGTTCAAGATTCAGAATGGAGTTGGCAGTGATGTGGTTTCTTATCATCACGTGTTGGCTCTGAGCCTTTCACAGGCTGGACATGGTTTGTGTTAAAAGTCAACATCCTAACACACAGAGCAGCCTGTGGCTGAGGTCCTCGCAGGCGAGACGTCCCAGGAGTGGCTGGCTGGTCAGCCTCCCTGGGAGTCCTGGCCCCAGCTGTGCCTGCTTGGTCAGGAGCTGGGACTTGGCATGTCCTTTCCCTGGAGCTGGCGTTTCATGGGCTGCTGGCTGTGAAGGTGTCAGCTCTGGTGTGGGTACCAATGCCAACCTCCCAAGCCTCACAGATACTCACCTGGAGTCTGAAACAGCCATTGTTCAATCTTGAGCATGGGTTCAGTTTCCCCAGATTGAACAGGCGTAACAGTGAGCCCTCAGCCATCTCTCAGTTATGAAATTTCTTTCTCGAATGTCCCCCTGGTGAATTTCTGGCTTTCACCTGCCTGTCACAGCCACAGGTGCGAGAGGGGACACCAGGTGGGTAACAGGTCCCTTCACCCCCGTTCACTTTCCTGTGACGTGACTTCAATGCCAACTGCACTGAAGTCCACTGCATTTCAAAGAATGTGTGTTAATGGCTTTTGGTGAAAACGTGATAATGTGACTGTTTCCCAAAGTGTGTCGGGAATGCTTTAATTTCAAAAACAACTTTTTGAAAAGGCATATTAAGTTTGCGTGAGTGGAGTGCTAGGTTTTCTGGCATCAAAGAGGCCGCTCAGAGTGTGAGGGCCAGAGGAGCCTGCGGAGCCCTCCCTGGCTGTGTTTCAGCCGGGCTGGACGCGCCCCTCATGGCCAGCTGGCTCCCTGGGCCCCAGGCAGGGCCTCTGAGAAGCTCTCCGTTTGGAGAGAAACCTCATTCTTTTTTCATTTTCTCGGGTAGGAGGACAGGAATATGGGAAATAAGAGTCCGAAATACCCTGTGAAGTAAGCGTGACCTTGTGGGAAGGACACTGGGCTGCAGGAGGAGAGAGGATTGAGGGGCTTTGTTGACTTCTGAGGATCAGCGGCCCCCAGAACCCGACTGTCCCGCCCGCACCCACCCCCGACCTGCTCCGACTTGTTCATGTTTTCCGGGAAGCCTTCCTGACCCCCGTGGCTCCTTCAGGTGCCCTGGAGGGCGGGTTCTCACAGGCATCCTTGGGGACTGTCAGAGACCCCACGAGCCGGGTGGCCTGGGTCTGCCCGTGTCTCCCCCTGAGGGGCGTTTATGAAGAACCTGGAGGGAGGCCCCATGGGGGATGCTTGGGGGATGCTCACGAGCTGTCCACCTGGGCCGGGGTCTGGAACACACCTGGCAGGTCAGTGCAGAGTCATGGTCCTTTCTGGGGTCCCCTGAGTGCCTGCTTCCT
This sequence comes from Capricornis sumatraensis, assembly GCF_032405125.1. Lineage (NCBI taxonomy): Eukaryota > Metazoa > Chordata > Mammalia > Artiodactyla > Bovidae > Capricornis > Capricornis sumatraensis. The sequence continues at coordinate 89,757,524 of NC_091081.1, forward strand.
GACTTGAAGTAACCTGCAGCCACCCTGTCTGCCTGCTCGATGCCAGGGCCCCCCAGTTCCTGTCAGCTCTGAAGGGCCAGAACGGAGCTCTTACTTTTACTGTTTGGACATGGAGGGAGGCAACCTTTTGCAGCTTTGTGAGCGAGGCTGGGGATGTGCTGGTCCTTGAGTGCTGCGTCCCTCTAAAGTCCTGAGGTTCCCTCTGTGGCTTTGCTTTCTCCGGGGTGGGGGTGAGTGCCTGCGCCCCCGCCCCCACTTTGGTGCCGATGCTGGCGTTTCCCCTCCTCTGACCCCTGCCCGCCTGGTCCTGGGCAGGCGGTGTGTCCCCTGCACAGGACATGTTGCAGAGACGGGATGGAGAGACAGAGCCCGGGGTGTTGTGTGTGTCCTTATGGGCTGTGAAGAAGACGTTAAGTTGTTGCAAGGTCACCAAAGGTCCATCCCGGACATTGCAAAGTGATGGCCGGACACCCCGTGTGTCCCAGGGCCCAGGAAGCCTGCTGTGTGAGTGCGCGGGAACCCGGGGCAAGCCTGCCTCAGAGTCTCAAACCAGCTGGTCTCTCTCCTTTCCTCCTCCCAGGTATGAGCAGCCGAAATGCGACAATACGGCCAGGGCTCATCCTGCCAGAACGCGGGACCTGTACAAGAGCCGCCAGCTCCAAGGTGAGTGGGCCCGGGGCTGGGCTGGGCTCGTCGGCCGCTGCTCTGCACTTTCCTGCGGGTTTTGGGGGGAAGGGGCTCAAGCGAGTTAGGTTGTGAAGAATGATCTCAAATTAAGAGAGGCAGTGTTTACCCTTGTAATTATTACAAATAGCATTCACTGAAATGTTTTATGGCTGTTCTCTTTCATCAAAAATCCTATGAGCATCCATGAGACACCAAAATGGGTGATGTCAACTGTTAACTTGAAGTCCCGCCTGGACGGGGGTCTTCCAGGTGTTGAGGTGCACTTGAACTTGGCTGAGGGGCATGGCCTCCCAGCTGGGTTGCTGCCGTGCAGCTCGTCTGATGAGACTGTGGGATGAGAGACCCGGCTCCTGCATCGGGGGTGGGCTCAGCGGCTTCGGCAGGATGCTGCGAAGCTTGTTGCTGTTTTGTCTCATTTCCGTCTTCTTTTTTTCCCCTTAAATGCCTCCAGACGGTGTCTGTTTCATCAAAGCCTCAGAGACCATGAGAATCTTTGCTCCGGCACCTCTCCTTTAGGGTGCGTGCTGGATCTTGGTCTTACACGCGGTCTGGATAGCTTGTTGTTTAGAAAAATTCTGTGGTCGCCCTTGCTTGATGTGTATTCGTTGAATCCATAAAGAGAGTTTTAGATTCTGAAAGAGATGTTTCTCTGCCCGTGAGCAGAGGCAGAGAAGACGGGAGGGTCATCTGACCACCTCTGTACCCTGCCAACGACGCCTGGAACAAAGGCGCTGGACACAGGAGGCGGGGAAGGCGGGACCTGGTCCGGTTTGTGTCAGAACCACTGCGCCCACTGCCCGGTGCTGACTCCAAGCCGCTGGTCTCAGGTTTTCACCACGTCCCACCTCCCCTTCCTTCCGGGCAGGTGGTGGGGCCTCTGACACACGGCTCTGTGTGAGTGCTAGCCGGGGTGCCACGTTCGTGAGTCAGGGTGTTCCTGGATCTTGGGGCAGGGTGAGGGGGGTGGTGAGAAAGGGCAGGAAGAGAGACCCTGAAGGCGCAGACACCCTTGAAGAAGATTCCCAGAGTGATGCCTTATGTGTGCGTGTCTCGGCCTTAGGAGGAGTGCCCAGGGGTGTCCTCTGGCCCCCTCCCTTGGCTGAAATCTGGTTTAGCGCCAGTGGGCGGCATGCTTTCTTACCAGGGAAGAAGGAATCTAGCACATTCATCATGCGGCTGTCCGCCCTTTCGCCCGTCTTAACCCCGCCGCTGAAGCTTCAGGCCATCTGCTCTTTGTCTCTGAGGGGCTCATTTTTCTTTTCGATAATCTGAACTGCCTCACCTCTATCTCAAGCTGTGTGTGCTTTTGGCCCTTGTAATGTCAATGCCATTAATGAACGTGCGGTCAAGCTCTGGTCTTCGTTAGAGACCTAGACCTTCCGTAGTCCATACGACAGACAGACGAGCCCCTCGCGGCTGCTCCTGGGGGCTGTGCCTGGGGACTCCGGTACCTGGAACCTGGGCTGGACTCCAGGCTGAAGGGCTGGACTCCAGGCTGAAAGGCGGGAGCGGTCATTCATCCTCTGGGGACCACTGACCCTCCGTATTGGGAAACACTAAGTGACGTCACTGTGGGCTCGTGTGGGGGTCAGATGGACCACCTAGAGACAGACCACCCAGCCCTTCAGGGAGAACCGCAGGAAGGGGTGCTCTCAGAGCAGTGGAGACCACGCCCGCCCGCCAAAAGGAGCAGGGCGCCACCCGCTGACAGGAACAGGGCGGGCCGGCTGCCACCACGAAGGTGCCCTCCCAGCCCTGCCCTGAAGCCCGAGTCCCGGGCACGCAAGCCCTTTTACGCAAACCCTGAAAAGGTCAGCTTATTTTGCAATCGTGGATGTTTGGGAGTGCACCATTCATGACCACTTAATCATTTTGCTTTTTTGAAGATAATCATCCTTATTAGGGAAAAACAAGTAGGTCTTAAAATAACTCCTGGATGGAGGCTGTTCTTGTCAAGAGGGGAAAACGGTATCCAAAATAATACAGCACCATGGTGGGCAGGCAGACACTTCTCAGCCCAATGCTGATGCGTTTTCTTCTTAAAAGGCATGGTTCTCATTTTAAGCAGCTTTATTAAGTTTCAGCCAATAAGGGTCACTCACTTTCCCAGCCAGACTGATACTGTCCTCACGCACAGCTCACTGGTTCGGTGGTTTGCTGACTGCCAAGTATTCGTCCACACGCTGTGTGGGACAGAGCGTGGACTTCCAGGCTCACACTAACTATGGGGAAGTGGTCACTTAATCTTGAGGGTCCAGTGCTTGGCCCTGCGGAGGCACCATGGCCCAGCCTGAGGGGTCAGTTCCTGGGAACTGGGCCGTGGTTTCGACTCAGAGGTTATTCTTTGACCCTGTAACGTGCCTCACACGAATGACTGTCATACCTGAGAGGAGTCAAAACCTCGCGCGAGAGAGACTTCCCACAAAGGTGTTAGACCACACCTTTGTTTGCGGATCTGTCCTGCCTGGTTTGCACTGGTGTCCCTTCATCCCGGTGGCGTTTGGAATAATCTGTCTACCCGACTTCTGGCCGGCCCGGGCCCCTCAGCCTCTCCCACTCCTCAGGGCTCTGCCGATCACCTGCTCACAGCCGCGGGGCGTCTCTGAGCCCAGGACGCTGCCCATCAGCCCTCCTGCGGGCCTGGCTGTCTGTGGAGGACGTGGCTCCCCAGGGAGAACACCGCCCTCTGATGCCCTCCCCGTGTGTTCCCACGGCGTCCGGGGCGCCCAGTGCTGCTTTGCAGGCTCCGGCCAGTGCCCCACACGGTCCTTCTGAGATTGGGGGCTGAACCCCAGGATGCCCCCCCGCCAGCCAGCACAGCACCCTGAGCACCTGGAAAAGAGTGCAAACTAAGCTGCTAAGTGGGCTGCTTTTCCTTTGTTGTTGTTGTTTAGTTGCTGAGTCATGTCTGACTCTTTGCAGCTTTGTGGACTGTAGCCTACCAAACTCGTCTGTCCTTGGGATTCCCCAGTCAGGAATACAGACCTGGGCTGCTGTTCCCTTCTCCAGGGCATATTGCTGACCCAGGGATTGAACCCACATCTCCTCATTGGCAGGTGGATTCTATACCTCTGAGCCACCTGGGAAGCCCTTTCTTTTCTTATTCTGGGCCTTTGACTCTTCTGTATTGAGCGACACTGGAAGACTTCAATCTGCCCAGGGGTCTTGCTGACTTTGAGGCACAGAGCGTGTCTTCAGTCAACGGGATTGCTAGTGTGGAGGGGTTGACCTCACAGATGGAGCTCATTGTTCTGGTTCAACCTCAGGCTCTCTGCCCAGGAGGAGAACTCACCTGTCCTCTCTCCTTGGCAGAGACACACAGCCACATGTGGCAGCTAAAGGCCACTGGATGCCACTCACACACCCATTGCAGGGACATAGGCAGAGGCCTCAGTGGGCAGAGAGGTGCCTGCTTTTGGCCCCTGGAAAGTGCTCAGCCTCAGACCTGGGTCCCCCATCCTCAGACCTGGGTTCCCCATCTGTGTTGAGGAACCAGACCCTGGAGGGAGTTGGTGGGAAAGGTAGATAAAGGAACTTTTAAATATTAATATTAATTAAATTAATATTAATTTTAAATGTTAAAATGTAACAAGTAAAATAAGCCACTTTGTGCTTTAGAGCTTATGACTTCCTCTAGCTGGTGCGTTTGTGTCTTTTATACTTAAGCACTTTTTGGGGGGCTTATTGTCTCTCTGAGACAATTTTAACAGGCTCATCAGGCTTCCACTCTCCTCTGGCTTTTTACTTCATTGAATCTCTTCTGATGGGCAGACGCTGGTTTTGTCAGTCCTCATTATGGTGCGAGCAATCAAGCATTTACAGGCAATCGACAAGGAAGGGCTCAAGGATGGAGGGCAGGTAGAGAGAGCTCTGAGGGCAGGTGAGCCCACGGAGAGGGCCTTACTCTCTGTGCCCCTCTCTTTCCTCCATCCGTTGAGGGCTGTTCTGCTGGCTCTCAGGGGCTTCAGGCCCGAGGATGGTGAGTGAATGTGAAGGGTCTTAGGTTTCCAGGTGACTGAAAGCGGCCTCCTCACATTTCTGCTTCATCCCCCAAACCAGAGCCACCAGTTGCACCCCCTCAGCGCTGGCACCCGGCTCAGCCCAGTGGAGACCATGGCCCCTGCTAACCTGAAAGGCTCTCTGAGGATGAGCGAGGCCACCGCACAGGACCTGTGGAATCCAGTGGCCAAGGAGCCTCTCTCCTCAGGGCCACAGCGACCGCAGGCACAGCAGAGCTTCACTTCCATTGCTGTTCACTTGCTCAGTCGTGCCTGACTCTTTGTGACCCCACAGACTGCAGCAGGCCAGGCCTCCGTGTCCACCACCAACTCCCGGAGCTTGCTCAAACTCGGGTCCATAGAGTCGGTGATGCCATCCAGCCATCTCATCCTCTGCAGTCCCCGTCTCCTCCTGCCTTCAACCTTTCCCAGCATCAGGGTCTTTTCCAATGAGTCAGTTCTTTGCATCAGGTGGCCAAAGTATTGGAGCTTCAGCTTCGGCATCAGTCTTTCCAATGAATATTCGGGGTTGATTTCCTCTGGGATTGACTGCTTTGATTAGAAACCCTCAAAGCACCACCTGAATTTCTCAAGCAATATTTTAGCAGATTCTAAACCTTTTCAGAGTTCATTTTCATTTCCTGAGGCAGCATAAAATGGCCCTTACGTCAGCCCAGCACACTTTCCCAGAGGAAACTCGTCCTGACTGGCGCCTGTGCTGAGCATGCCCGGCTCTCAGGGAGTGGGGCTCACTCTCCCCCCAGGCTGACTGGGCCTTCGGGGCTCTTCCGCAGACAATAGGCAGTGCTAGTGTTCCAGCCCTGGAAATGCAAGCTCCACAGCCCGGCTGCGCTCTAGCTGTATCGGGATGGAGCACTCTGTCTGAGGGCCTGTGGGTGCCCAAGGTCGGCTCTCCCCGGGGCCGTCTGCTCCTGGGCCCACCTGCCGGAGGCTCCCTGGCATCTGCCTCCCTGGGCTGGGCCAGGACTAAGCTGCATGGAGGTGAGGGCAGGTGTGCCGTGCACAGTAGAGGACTTTAAACAACGTTTTTGCTCTTAGGAGCTGTTTGATGACTTTACAGCTAAGTGTCATTGCTGGTTCACTCTGTACAAGTGTGGGTCGAATTTTGGACATGGACAGGACGGTACTGAGCAGCCTGGCGCGGGGACTGAGCTCCATTAGTTTATGTTTTGACCAGTTGATGAGTTGACCGGTTGAGGTTGATGACTAAATATGAAATTTAAAATATTAACTTTGTAGCTGAATAAGATGACTAATCCTTTAGAAGAAAATTGCATTTTGTAGAAAGCGTGACAAAGAAATGGACCGTTAAGTCCAGTTTTATTGAGGAAAAGACGTTGCAAATACAAGCTCACTTGAAAGCACACAAGTCATTTCCACCCTAAGGATTCATGACACAGGAATCCCAAGACGCGGGGGACCAGGGGCTCCATCTCAGATGTGACATGGATCACTCACGAGGAACTGGGAAAAACCTGACCAGACACGAGGGACTGAGCGTGAAACGAATGCTTTGCTTACTGTTTCTTAAAATAAAGACGAGATCAGATGCTGGACGGACACCAGCATCTGAAGGCACCCGAAAGGCAAGACACGGGGAGCAACGGCGATGCGCCACTTGGCAGAGTCTTAGTGAGATTTTTATCAGAATATTTAGCCCCGTTGATATCTTTCTCCATTTGTTTTAAGAGAATGAGGAGAAATTGGAGGAGGCTTGGAGGAAACTGTGGTGATTACTCATCCACAATAGAACCAGAACAAATAAAGACAAGATGAGGAAGCAAAGGCGTGTTTCTAACACGCGGAGGAAAGAGCAATAAAGGTCACTGCAAATGTTAAGTGACTTACAAGACGGGCACGTTTTCCATTTATTAAGCCCTTGGCGGCGAATGGAGAGGAGTGAGTGTAGAGGTTATTTCTTAATTCTACTGAATAAACCCTGAGGAGCATCTTTCCTTAACCTTCGGGTTGTACCCGCCCTGGGGTCGGGGGTGAGAGGTCTGACCTGGTGAAAATCTTCAATGTTGGGTAAAAGTGTGGCTGGAAAGGGGCAGACAAGTGGAGAGACTTTTTTCTTTCCATAGCCCTTCAGGTGCCATCTCTGACTCACTCACTAAGGCGGTCTGCAGGCTCGTCCTGTGCCCACCGCTGGTGGGCGGTCCACTGTTCTTGACTTGGAATTCTGTCAGCTGTTGCCAGGCACATGGACCCCGTCCGGCCAGGTCTCCAGGCAGGCTCTAAGCAGCTTTCTGAGCCCTGTCCACACCAGGAGCAGGAGCCTCCTGGGGCTCCCTGGCCGGCCAGGTGTCCCCCTGATTGTGTGGGCTGTCGTCACCAGATCAGGTCCCCGGGATGAGGCCCCACTGGCTTTAGCCCACCCACATGTCCCGCTTCCCTACCACGAAATGCACATCTCAACCCTAGAGAATCATCCTCCCCAAACCGGGTGTGTGTGTCTAAAAGTCCATGAGGGAGGTGGGAGAAGCCGATCTCCATCCTGTTGTCACCGGGAGCAGCCTGTGAGCTGCCAGGGGCGGCGTGTCCAGAGACAAAAAGGCCTGGGGTCCCTGTACAGCTAATCCACTCATTTACCTCTTAACCCTGTGGGCAGGTTCTGCTACTCAGATTGTTCTGAGTTTCTGTGAAAGTGTGTTCTTGGCCGTGGGCTGAGCGGCTGCACCCGGTTCTGTGTGCCGTCTCTGTCAGGGGCATCTTCATGAGCTTTGCGCAGGGGTTCCCGCTGTGGGTCTCACCCTGGGCCTGCCTAGAGCTGAGTCTGGTGGTTACTAAGGTGCTTTTTACATCACACCTGCTTCCGGGCTTGGGGAGCCGTGTGGATGTCATCCAGGGGTCATCGTCGAGGCAGGGTGTCAGCAAATGAGGCCTTGGGGCTGGGGAAAGTGAAAGTGGCTCAGTCGTGTCCGACTCTGCGACCCCATGGACTATCCAGTCCGTGGAATTCTCCAGACCGGAATCCTGGAGTGGGTAGCCTTTCCCTTCTCCAGGTGATCTTCCAAACCCAGGGATCAAGCCCAGGTCTCCTGCATTGCAGGCCGATTCTTTACCAGCTGAGCCACCAGGTGAAGGTGAGAAAAGATGTGGAAATGGGACACTGACGAGGCACCTGGGGCTCCAGCTGCAGTAGGTGAGGGGCACTTGGATAAACGCGCGGCTCTGAGCACAGCGGCGTCATGCGTGATGCAGGAAACCCGGAAGCTGCAGCTCCAACAGCTAGACAGACACAGTAAAGGAGGGTTAGTGAGGTAAAGTTAACTCACCAATGCTAGGAAAAAGGCAGGCTAGCTTGTTGCCTGGGAAATCCCATGGACGGAGGAGCCTGGTAGGCTGCAGTCCATGGGGTCACGAAGAGTTGGACAGGACTGAGCAACTTCACTTTCACTTTTCACTTTCATGCACTGGAGAAGGAAATGGCAACCCACTCCAGTATGCTTGCCTGGAGAATCCCAGGGACGGGAGCCTGGTGGGCCGCCGTCTATGGGGTCGCACAGAGTCGGACACGACTGACGTGACTTAGCAGCTTCTTTTAAAGGCTTGAGTTGGGTGGACCTGTCACCTGACTCGAAAGATGGGAGGAAAGCTTAGGGTGGGGGTCGTGGCAAACACCGCTCTCCAGCATCACACACCCAGGGATATGTTAGAAGAGATCTCACTTGTGTTTCTTTCATTGTTTTCTTTAAAGCCGTGTATGTTTTTAAAGTCTCAATAGCCAATTTAAGAAGATTCTTAAAGATGGCAGGGTGAACTAACGCCGCTTATGCTAGCGAAGTTACGCCCTGGCCTCCATCACTTTGGGAGTTCTGACTATGCTGAAGAGATAGGGAGAGGGGTTTAGATCTGTATTAACTGTGAAAAAGCATCTGCCAGACAAATTAATAGTGTCAGTCATGTTTCACAGGCAGTTTAAATAACTCAAGAGGACAAACTGTTCTCAAACACCATTAAATATGTTAAACTTATGGCTAAACAATTATCCTATGAAAAATAATTCCTGTCTATTTATTACAACATTTTGTCTCAAATAACGATTTTACAAACCTCCCAAGTACGGTATATACATGGAAGAATAATAAAATTGACTTTAATTGGTTTCAACTCCCTTTTATTGGGTTGGCCAAAAAGTTCATTCCGTTTTTTTCCCACAACATCTTACAGAAACACCTGAATGAACTCTTTGGTCAACTGAGCATTAATTTACGTTGTCCTCATAGATCCTGCCATAGCCAGATCAATGCCCTCCCAGAATTCAGAGTTGCTTAAACTGCGCTTTAGGAGAGGACGGGGCGGGTGTCCCACGACTCTGGCCTAGAAGGCCCCTCCTGCCTGGGGTCCCTCCTGTTCTCGGTTCTCCGTAGCGAGTGGCTCTTCATGCCATCTCCATGCTGGGGAGCTCCTGAAGCCAGAGCTGCACCTGTCTTTCGACCTTTCCAGCGGCTCTGGGCACTTCACTGTAAACACGCTGTTCTGCTGGTCTTTTCTCAGCGCACCCCACACTCCCTGATTTGATCCTGATCTTAGATGGGCCGTGGGGTCCCGAGTAGCTGGCGTCGGCCTTCAGTCTGTGGACCTGTGGCCTGGCTGGCACACGGCCCCAGAGAAAGGGGTCCCTCCTCCCGCGCGCCCCCACGGCCGGCACTCCAGCCTGCTTCGGAACCGCTCTGCTCATCCCGTTATCCCCCTGTTGTGCTCGTAAGATCCCAACACAGCAACCGCACTGCAGCTTCTGTGCTTCAGCCTTCTCTCGTAACACTGAATTCCTTCTTTACAAACTCAAGCCCATGGAGCCGCTGGCAGAGGCCAGACACTCTGGGGGACCCAGCTCCTCAGGACCCAGTGGCAACACTCCGGAGCGAAGGCTCCAGTTTTATGACCCCAGGATGGATGCTCTTAAACAAGAAAGCAATGCTGTAGCAATTAGAAAAATTAACGGAATGGAGACTCCCGCATGACAGAAGTTTCCCTTTATATTTGCAAACATCACGATGTCACTCTAAAAGCCCTCTTCCAGACTCTGTGCCAGCGTCAGGAATATCGTGCCCATGCCCTAGATACACCATCTGGGTTAGGACTCGCTTGGCAGAGTGTGGTGGTCCCCACACCACATACCAACAACACCATGGAGTAAAAGTGAAAAGCAACCCCCTGCGGAAGTCGCGAGGGGAGTGGGGAGTGGAGACAGGCCAAATCCAACTACCTGCATGGGGGCCTGGCCAGACACGGGTTCTTCCTCTGGGAATAGAGACCGGACTGAGAGAATGGCCGAGCGATGGTAGAAATTGAGCTCTATCCTTCCTGATAACTTCATTCCCTGAGAATTTAATTGGCCCACCGGAGACCACGGGGCTCAAGTACGTAAGCTGTACACTGGCCAGCCTGGACACTCCCGGATGACCGATGACGGTGGGAAACGTCCCCAAACCTGGTCCATGATGAACACCAGCAGGACACAGAAAATTCTGGGATGTTTTCCTGGGAAGATGTAATTTTTCCTTAGCTCTCTTCTGATTGTTGGATCAAGGGCAACTTCTTTTCAGAAAAATCAAGGATTTCTCCCTCTGACAAAAAAAAAGATAAATGGACTGCCCTCTGGCTGTTAGTTGACTTTAAGAAATCCCTGAGACAGATTTTTCAAGTGTGATTTACAGCAGAAGAGGTTTTGAATTTTGAGTTCTCATCCCCCTTATCCATCTTTTCTCTGTGCTTTTGTTTATTAAATCAGTAACATATCCATTAACGTATTTAAAATGTATAATGACCTCATTTCAGGAGAATCTGAGACAACCCCCTCTGTTAAAAATCACACATCTCAGAATCTGATGATTGATACAAAATACTATCATTCCTTAAATCCAGAAAGTGTTATATTTCTGATTTTTAAAATCTCCTGAGAAACATGCATCGTCTGTCATGAAACAGCAGTTTTGGGAGGACCCTTTGACAGGCTCTAAAAGGGAAGTCAAAGTTTTGTTTCACATTTTACCCTTTTAAATGATCCCCACTTACTACCTTGCAGAGGGTAAATTTGTTTATTCAAATGCAGCAGAATAGGAATTTTACTTTTAAAGTTTCTCTAGGGGAGGAAAGTCTTGGAGAAAAGGAAGGGACAACATGAGGAGCCGGAAGGACAGACAGCCGTGCACAGCCCCGTTCCTGGCAGCACCCCCTTTGCGCAGTCAGGCCGCGTCATCTGCTGGCCTCACTCTTTCCTGTTGAGTGAACCGCCTCCTCTTGCACATCCCTCTCTCCCAGAAAGCCCAGCCCTGGAGTCTGCTCCTGCGTCATGTCTGATTGACCTCTTGCCACCAGACTCAGTGGAGATGAGGTTGCCCCGTGTCTGGCGAGCTGCTGCAGTGCCTGTCTCCCCACCACTGACCCAACACCCTTCCCCTGCATGAGGCTGGTGCTGTCTCAATAGCTCTGCCGGGGGTCTCCCCTGCCAAAAAGCTGGGGCGCAGAACGCCATGTGGCAGCAGCGGGCCGGTTCTGTGCCCTGGTGGAGGAAGGCTGTTGGCCGTGAAAGGCCATCTCTCTAAGGCCCACGGCACGCCTCCCTCAACTCTGACAAAGCAGGACCTACTCGGCGTGGGCCTGAGATTCCCGCCAGCTCCCTTAGCAGATGCCCGAAGCGCAGTCCTTTCTGGAAGCCCCCTCTAGGGAGAAGGTTTGGATTCCTAGTGCTTCTATCCGACGGTGACTTGGCTCTAATTAGTGAATGTGGGTGAAATGATCTCTTTAATTATCTGCTGGCTCTAGCATCCGGGGCTTGTCTATATAAATTCTTTGAGTATGTGAGACCAAAGAAGCTAACAGAGACTCATGTGGTACACAGAGGTCCTTGAGCAGTAAAAGCAGAAGGTGGGATGGAGGCTTGGCAAGATGGGACGACGTGCCGTTGAGGAGTGTGGGCTAGATCCTGCAGAAGGTTCCCCCGATGTGGGGAGTTCATTTCTTATTTAAAAACACACAGACAGGCTTGTGAATGATGGGTCCAAGGAGCCCCAGACAAACCAGCAGCAGCTGCAAGAAGCGCAGTGGCGTTCGTACTGGGGAGAGCTTGTCGAAAACTCACAAGGCATCCATCGCAAAGCTTGACATAGAGTTTCACTCAGTCTTCACTTCAGCCCCGAGTAAAAGGGATTTTCTCTGGTCTTTATAGATGACATGTTGATATTAAGTAAACTGGGCCTGTATCATTTAGGTGTTACCACAATGATACCTGCATTTATGCAGGTGACGCCTATTTAAGCTAGAGAATCGTGTTGATGCCAGGCAGAGTTACACACGAAACTTTCCATTCAGTTCTGTCTCTCAGCCTTGTCCGACTCTTCGCAACCCCATGGACTGCAGCATGCCGGGCCTCCCTGTCCATCGACAGCTTCCAGAGTTCACTCAAACTCATGTGCATTGAGTTGGTGATGCCATCCAACCGTCTCATCCTCTGTTGTCCCCTTCTCCTCCTGCTTTCAGTCTTTCCCAGCATCAGGGTCTTTTCCAGTGAGTCAGTTCTTCACATCAGGGGGCCAAAGTATTAGAGTTTCAGCTTCAGCATCAGTCCTTCCAATGAATAATCAAGACAGATTTCCTTTAGGATGGACTGATCTGATCTCCTTGCAGTCCAAGGGACTCTCAAGAGTCTTCTCCAACACCACAATTCAAAAGCATCAATTCCTCAGCACTCAACCTTCTTTATGGTCCAACTCTCACATCCATACATGACCACTGGAAAAAGCATAGCCTTGACTAGATGGACCTTTGTTGGCAAAGTAATTTCTCTGCTTTTGAATATGCTGTCTAGGTTGGTCATAACTTTTCTTCCAAGGAGCGAGCGTCTTTTAATTTCATGGCTACAGTCACCATCTGTAGTGATTTTGGAGTCCAAAAAATAAAGTCTGACACTGTTTCCACTGTTTCCCCATCTATTTGCCATGAAGTGATGGGACTGGATGCCATGATCTTCATTTTCTGAACACTGAGCTTTAAGCCAACTTTTTCACTCTCCTCTTTCACTTTCATCAAGAGGCCCTTTAGTTCCTCTTCACTTTCTGCCATAAGGGTGGTGTCATCTGCATATCTGAGGTGATTGATATTTCTCCTGGAAATCTTAATACCAGCTTGTGCTTCATCCAGCCCAGTGTTTCTCATGATGTACTTGGCATACGCACATTTACGTGAATCTTACTGGATCAAAATTCTTTATAGCGTGGCTCTCATTATAAGAAGGGCTGTATTGGACCCCCAGTGACTTACTGTTAAGGGAACCACAAAAGAATGGTTATAAAGTTCTTGTCCTTGGTCAGGGAACACAGACACCCACAGACGCCCAGCCACAGTGGGCACCATCCGTGTCTGGTCTGATGAGGCGTGATTTAGCAGAATTAACAGGAATGGGTGGACTCCCTGCCCACTCCCCGTCCCTTACATCCTGTGCAGCAGGGCTCCCGCTGGTCTGTGCAGAGGTTCCCGTGCAGGGTCTGCTCCCAGAGCCGCGAGACGCCTGGGCCCCCGGGAGATGCGAAGTGTCCCGCAGCCCCTCCTCCATTTGGCTCAGGCATCTGGGATGGAGCTGGAGATGAGGATGCGTGGGGAAGGGTGATGCTACAGGTGACTCACGAGGACGCCCCAGCCCGATGTCCATTTCCAGCGAGGCAGAGACAGGAAGGAGGACTTGGGGTGCCGGGGCTGCGGGTGAGCCGGGAGTGGTCCCCGGTGTGTGCTCTTGGGGGCGGGGCCGCAGGAAGCCAGGCCAGTGTGGGGAGTGGTCCCCGGTGGGTGTGTGCGCTGGGGGCGGGGCCGCAGGAGGCCGGGCCAGTGCGGGCTCTGGACTGAAGGTCGGTCCTGCTCTCACGCGTGTTCTTAGCCTTCGTTTCTGCCATCTTGGCATCGGGCTTTGACGGTCTTATTTTCAAGACCTCTTAGTAAAGTAGTAGCTTAGGATCTTAGGATCTTAGTAAAGATCCTCTTAGTAAAAGTAACTGCTTTGGCCTCAGTTCGCCGTTAGGTTTCACGCACCGTCTCCTGGAAAGTGTCATTTGCCTCCCGGACTCTGCGAGGGCATCTGTGCAGTGAAGGTGGGCTGGGTCCGGCAGGTAGATGTGCCCTTGTGCCCGCCCACCCTGCGCAGAGTGCCCGCTGACTGTCAGGAAGCAGCTCGAAGCTGAGAAGAAACAAACAGAAGCCTCTGGGCTTCCTCACCAGGAAAGGGGGTGCCCGGCGAGGAGGAAGTGGACCCTGCGTTCAGTCACTGCCCTGCCGCGCGCTGTCCCGGCCGCGCTGAGGATACTGGCCCGCTTTTGTAGTCAGCCAGGGACCTGCTGAGCTGAGCGCGTCCATGCAAAGGAAATGAAAAGTCAACAATCGCAGCGCTGGTGGGTGCAGAAACCCCTCTGCCTGACCGGCGTCCAGTCCTGAGTGTGGGACACGGAGAGGTCCTGATGCCTTAGGGACGAGTTCCTAACTGCTTAGGAGGACATTGGACACTGGAAGCATCTCTTCTCCTTAAATGTGGATGCTACCAGCTCATCCTCAGCTCGGCCCAAGCCGAGTCCCCCCACAGCATGATGCTCTGCTCACGGCCTTGACCAGACTCACCACTTCCTCCTCGGGGTTGGGGCGAGGCTGCTGTGGCTTGGGGAGCTGGAGACAGGAGTGCCTGAGCCCTGCTGCTGGCCTCTGTGATGTCTCTTCTCTGGAAGGAATTGGCCACGTGTGCAAGGCTTCTGCAGGCCGAGCTCAGAGCATTTGGGATGGTCTGGAGTCTGGGAGGCAGCTGCACTTTTATGTGCATTTTAGAAAAGAGTCGGTGTCAACATGGTTACCAGGGCAACGTGGTTACCAGGGCAACATGGTTACCAGGGGAGCTTAGCCATGACATTCCCACAAACATGCCTGCAACCACTCGGCCTCACCTCTGTCAGCTGCAAAGTCCTACTGCAGTCTGCATCACGGTCCCTGCTCTCTAATCGTTGCCCCCAAAGACAGGTCAAAGGGTCAACCCTTTACGACTGTGAGTGATCACTTATTGGTATGTGGTTAGCAAACTTTCAGAGCCGCTTACCTTCAGCAGGTATGCAAGCACGTATTTTCCAGCCTTTTTATCTTCAGAGGGTCCCTGTCTCTCTGAATCAGGGGTCTCTCCGAGGACAATGGCTAAAGGAGACTCGGGCTGCACCTGCTTAAAAATCCTTGTTAGGCTGACAATATGGCCCTTGAGGTGCAGGGCCTTCTTGCCCGGTTCTCTGTGTGTGCATGGAGCCAGCAGCCTCTGGAGGAGAAGCTGACCCCCACCTCCGTAGAAGGGGCCTTCTTCTCTCTGGTCTGTGTTATCATGAGGCTTCCCAGTTTATGTGATTCTCAAGGCAAGTGGCTCCTTGTGTAACCAGTCTCCAAGGAGAGATACACTCCAGGCCCCCAGTGTCTGGGAGGAGCTCAGTCTATCAAAATCTAAGAAAAACACACACAGTTTGCACGATAGACTTGCCCCACCGTTGGTCTTCTAGAGACTTCACTTCGGATTAGCCGGAGGTGCATGTGTACAGACCACGGGCTGCCCCGCTGCTGAGACGCCTCTGCCCACTTCAGGCTGTGCCCCAGGCCGACACTGGCGGGCCTTACAAGCAGAGCCTGGCAGACTGCTGTCTGCCGAGACACGGCGCCGTGCCGTCAGCCCCTGCACTGCTGCGCTTGGGGCCTGGAGACAGGCTCTCTGCAGTTCCAGTATCGAGAAGGGGGCCTGGCCTCCAGCCCATTCAGTCCTGTTCCGTCCACGCTGGGCTTTCTCCTCTGATTGGCTTTCTGTCCCCGCAGTGGCCCGTCTACACCAAAGGCGCTGAGGTGAAACTCGCCCTCACGTTCTGCTGTCTGCGTTACCCTTATTTTTTATGGATGTTGATGTCTCTCTCATTTATTAAATCTAATTTTGTTCTGATGTAGGGCATGTACCTTGCCGTCTCCCTGGGGTTGTCAATGCCTGCCCCCCGTAAATATATCTGCACGGCTGTGCCCTACTGACCCCACACACATGTGTGTGAAGGTGTGCAGTATGGGCGGAGACCGTGGTGAGGTCACAGGGAGCACAGGCTTCCCCAGGGGTGGCTGCTCGTATCACAGTTTGTGGGCAGGACGTTGAGAAGGAAGAGCCTATGTCTTCCTGACAATGCCACTGACATGTAAAGAAGTCAGGGACGCTGACAGTCACTCCGCGTGATCACATCCTGACGAGCGAGGGCTAGAGTGCTCAGCCCTGCCTCGGTTCAGAGGCCCCCCAGCTGCTGAGAGCCTGTGCTGTCGTGGGAAGGGGGAGCGTGGGGTAGACAGCAGGCTCTCCGGGTGCAGAGACCTGTGCGATTGGCCCGACACCAAGGGGTGTGTGGCAGGGCCTTGAGGCAAGCACTCGAGTCCCACCCAACCCCCGAGAAGCCCTGGAGATGATGCGTGAGAGCGTCAGCCCTGAACTCGGCTCAGGAACAGGAGGCTGATGGTGTGGCCAGGAGGTCGGAGGAGAAGAAGGTCCATGCCCGCCAGGCCCTGCAGTGCGTGTTCTGGAAAAGTGGGCATGAGATGAATTGTTAGGAAGGGAAAGACACAAGTGGGCAGAGAGTGGATGCTATTTCAGGGAGAATGAGCACCTTGGGCACCAGGCAGAAGTAAGAGCTGCGAGATGAATAAGCCTAGGAGCCTGTTTGGAAGAGCTTCTATTCCAGGAGGAGATGGATGTGGGTTCTGTGGTTTGGTTTTCATATTAAATCATATTGTCATACTTTTCTAAGGAGATTGGGATTTCTGGTTACAGTCAGCGACTGCAGATCCAGGTGAGAAGCGTGCATGTGACCTTTCTGAAAGGATGCCCCCTTCACTTTGAGTCATGGTTTTTAGACTCCTGTCTCCAGCCTGTTAGGGACGACCTCCTCCTTGTGCTGTCTCCAAGCTTACCCTGAGAGCATTCAAGTCCTCATCAGGCACGTCGCTGCAAAGGTTTCTAGGAAATGAGAAAACTGAAGACAAAACCTTACGGCCCTTCCTCAGGGAGCTCCCTAGAGACAGACTCTTGTCTGTCCATTGATGCCACACTTTCTTCCTGCAGCCTTTGAACCAGAGGCAGGTCCACTGGCCTCTGTCACCTGCAGAGATGTAGCAGGTGGTCAGAGGTGGAGCCTGGGAGGTCTGGTCCAGTTGGATCCACATCCCCTGGGAACAGAGCTTGCTCCAACCATTAGGAGTTTGTGTAAGAGAGGGAACAAGCCAATCAAGCCCCCACTTCTCCCCGAAGAATGTGAACTAAGATGCCTTCAATCCTTCTTCCCTGGCCAGGCTCCCTTCTATTTCTTTTGCCCAGAAAAAGCAGGGCTGTGGATGAGCCAGAGAATAAACTTGGGTAAATTTGCAGATAGTCATTTGAATGTGGAGAAATGTATATATACGAAATCTCTTGATAGGTGAAAACTTGAGAAACCAAGGCAGGCTTGCCTCCTCCCTAGAGGTCTGGAAAGCATTTTGCCTGTTTCTTCATTTCTGGGACAAACTCCTACATCTCAGAGATGACAGGCAGGTGAGCCCAGGACGGTGTCCTTGGTATGCGCTGGGTGCAGAGGTGCCGTGACATAGACCAGGGGGTGCCAGGAGGAGGGCACACCACCCTCATACGCCTGGATTTGGGGAGCCTGGCGTGGCCACCGTCCAGCAGTCTGTTCTCCCTTCTGAGTCTTAGTCTGCTCCTCAGAGCAAAGGGCTGATGCACACCGCCACCTCCCAGGTCTTCTGAGCGTGGAGCTGAGCCACCTTCACGGGGACGTTCCTCTCAGGGACCCTGTAGGCTGACGGGTGGGCGGGAGGTCACTGAATGCAACCCCTTCCTGCCCAGGCTGTAATGGACATCTCCCCTAGTTAGCTCTTACCAAAAAGACTTGTGATTTTATTTTTTTTTAATTAAAGAAAAAAACCCAAGAGTTCCCACTGGATAACCAAATCGTGTAAGCTTCACATGTGCAACACTATTTATACTTCCGTCTGCACGGCCTTGATCTCCCACCAAAGTGGGTCTTCCACCGGTCACCACACAGGGCACCCCTTTGCCTGCTCCCCCCGCCCCCTTCCCTTCCCCAGCCTGTTCTCTGCATCTGGGGGTTGCTTTTTGTTTATTCTTTTATTTTGTTTGGTGGTTTGCTTTCTGGGTTTCACGTATGAGTGAAACCATATGCTATTTGACTTCTCTGCTTGGCTTATTTCACTAAGAGTACTACCCTCCAAAACCATCCATGTTGTAGCAAATGGCAAACGTTCATTCTTTATTACGGCGGAGTGGTATTCCACTGTATGTACACACCGCACCGTCTCTTCCCGTTTATCTGTGGAAGGTACTTACATCAACTCCGCATCCTGGCTGTTGTAAATGGCGCTGCTCTCTACACTGGGGTGCATGCATCTTTTCAGACCAGGGTTTTCATTTTCTTTGAATAAATACCCAGAAGTGGGACTGCCGGACAGTTCTAGTCTTAAGCTTTTGAAGAATGTGCATGACAAGGAATCATCCGGGACGCACTCAGAATATGTCAGAGGCCTAAGAGAGGCCTGTGACTGGAACAGGAGGTGGCGGCTCGCAGCCTTTCTCAAGGGTGCGGCTCCTAGACTAAACACGGGCCGACGGTGGGCCCCTGGGCTGCTTGGGAGTCCCCGGGCGGCTGCGGGGTCTCGCCCTGCAGACCGTCAGCGTCCGGGAGGCTCCGGGGTCTCGCCCTGCGCAGCGTCAGGAACGCTTAGGCCTGCCTCCGCGCCTCTGCTTGAGTTCCAGGAGCGGCAGAGGCCTCAGTGCCGACGGCTTCCCTCCTGGCTCCCTCTGCTCTTTAGAAAACGCGTGGCTCTTGGTCAGTTTCTGAGCTTTGTTCCAACACGACGTTGTGTGATGTTGGACTCAGAGGGCCCGTTACCGAGGGCTTTTCAGATGCTCATGAGAGATGAGGGGCACAGGCGTTGAGGAGTGAGGGTCCTGAGCTGAGGAGGGCCGGTCTGGTGCCTGGGACCGAGGGGGCGGCACCCGGCACAGGGGCTCCCAGGGGACCGAGGGGCGGTGCCCGGTGGGCTCCCGCGGGGAGGGTCTATATTCCAGACCACAGAGCCATCTCCCTGCGGCACAGGCAGTGGTGAGCCTCCACGGAGGATGTGACCCTGCTCTTCCGACGGTGTCTAGGCTCTCGGCGGTGGCGGGGTCACTCAGAGGGGCTTCCTCCTGGGCAGAGCTGACGGGCACTGAACGTGGTCCCGTAGGGGCTGGAGCTCTGTGAACGGCGTTTCAGAGCACAGAGCCCTGCAGCCCCCTGCATCCCCAGGCCGCCTTTCAGGGGCGCCTTGATGCTCGAGGGGCTTCCAGCCCCCATGCCACCCTCCCGTTTTATAAGCCTTCATTCTCTATCTGCATCAGTATTGTTGTTAGCCCCCCACCCCCACCCTCTGTTTCTGGAGGAGCCTGGTGGGCTGTAGTCCATGGGCCGCAAAGAGTCGGACACGGCTGAGCGACTGACGCAGGCAGGGGTGTGGGTTCATCTGTTTTAAGGCAGCTTTGAAAGCAAGAATCTTCCACACAGAATGTTCACAGGTTCAACAGGCAGGTTCTGGTGAGAAATGCCCAGGGCTTGCGCTCCAAGCTGTTCCACAAGGTGGGCGAGAGTAAGTTCGTTCCGTAAACGCGTGTCCTGATGCGCGAGCGCCGCTCCGTGGAGTGGACATTAGGCGCCGAGCCCTGGGCCCCAGAGGACGCGCTGACCCGAGGACGCAGCCCTCGCTGGGGCGCTGCCTCCCACCAGGACGCCCTGGCAAGTTTGTCCGCGTGATACATGACCCAACCCCGAGGCAGCTGCACAAACCCGAGACTCACGTCTCCTCTCTGCTCGCTGAGGGGGAGCGTCAGCGCAGCCCCTGCCGGCGGCCCCTGTCCCCGCTGCCGCCACACGGGTTTCCAGCTCCACCAGCTTCCGCCGACCCAGCCCACTGGCCCCTCTGGGATGGTCCACATGGATGCCTGGGGCTTGAGTCTCAAGAGAAATGCTGCTCCTTTGAAGGACATCAGTACACACTTTCTGATGGAAATACAAGCATGAGCGCAGAGCTCTTTGGACTGTTCACTCCCTGGACCCAGCTTCATCTGTCAGGCCCGGAAACGCTGTGTCGTTGGGGCCAGAGTTTCAAACAGTGCCGGTCACTGAGTCAGACGTGGGCGAAGTACGTTTTTAAAGTGTCTTTGGTGGGAGTGGTATCAAGTAGCTTTTGTTTGCTGTTACAGTCTTTGTTGTTGTTTGTCAGGAGCTTGGAGGAAGGCTGAGGCTCCTGGCATGCAGGGTCCTGGACAGACTTGAGGCTTTGGAGGGCTGGGGTGGGCGTGGGGGTCCCTGGGCACAGAGAGTGGAGCAGAGGTCAGACTTAGAGCTGCAGGGCTGGTGAGCAAAGTGGCGAATCTCCGTCGGGGGGACGGTTGTGGTCAGCGTGGCCCCGAGCCCCACCCGGAGGACAGTGCAGGACTGGGCAGCGAGTCCTATGGGGTCTGTAAAGTTTTGGTCACTAACCTCAGAACAGCTTTGAAGTCTGGAATGTTGTCAGGCTATTTGTGACTCAAACAAAGAGAAGAATTTCAGGCCAAGAGTTGAAGTGGTATGAGGAAGGGGCAAACTTTTTTTTAAAAGGAGAAAATGACCCTCGTGTGCTTTTGTTCACGCACGTGTACTCTGAGCTGGACCCGGCTAGACCGGCAGGCTGGCCGTGGGGTCCAGGGGGCTTGGCACCCTTACAGGAAGGTTTCAGAAGTGTATGCTTTCAGTATAGAGTTTTCTTTGTTTAGATTCAGCTGCAGTTTCTTGTCTCAGTCATCACATTGTCGACTGAATTCACCATTTTTGGCTCTGAGTGACAGGTCTGGACATACAGGGGAAAAAAAACCCCAAAACCCAAGACATGTTGCTTGAGTCACTTCCAAAATGTGACCCGACCTTCTGCTTCTGCAACATTCAGCCTTTGGTGACTTGCCCAAATCCTGCCAAGGACATAACTGCTTCCGTTCTTTAGGGAAGAACCAGAAAAATCATCGAGGCAGCTTTCCTTACTCTGTTTATCTGTGAAGGTTCACGCTAGCCTTTGCGTTGAAACTGATCAAAGCTGGGACTTGACTTGGTCCTGAGATGCAGGTGTTCGAGCAGATTCCTGGAGGCATCCACTCTCTGCCTCGGCAGAGCAGAGTCTGCAGGTGAGTGACTGGCGCAGCGGCTGAGGAGGGCACTTAACCGGAGGTGGGGTGGGGTCCACCTCTCATCCGTCATGCCTGGTTTAAACTCCCCCCCCGAATCACAAGGGTGCAGAGATGGCACAGGTCCCTGTTCCACTTGCTGCCTGGTGCAGGGGTGGGGGGCTGGGGCTGTGAGTGGCGGTGGCCGCAGCCCACTCCCCTCCCAGGCAGCACGCAGCCCCTCTGTCATCTCATGAGCTTTGCTTCCGTGCTGGGGCACTGAGGAGGTGATTGCCCCATGCATTTGGGTGATTAAAACCCAGGGGGCCCAGAGCCTGGCTGGTGGGTCGCTGGGCATCCTTGGCCGTGCCCCTCACCTCCCTCCTGTTTCCCCCACTGCACTGTGGACCATCACGCCGTTCTGCGGTTACTGTGGTTGCGTGGCCGAGTTCTCTCACACTCTGTGTGCGCCTGTCCCTCACTTTCTCCTTCCTTCCTCATCGTCCCTCTCCCCTCCCTGTCCCCCTCCCGTCCTTCCCCCCCTCCTCAGCAGGCTTTGCTGTGATGGGGGGTCTTAGCCGGCAGAAGGAAGGGAGGAAAGCCAGGGCAGGCGCAGAGCCTCTGCGGACGTGAAGGGCAGGGTGCGGACCTCTGAGCCCAGGCTCCATCTCTGCTGCAGAGACTCAGGCGCTGATTGGCGGTTAGGGAGTCGGCAGAAATCGCCTTTGATTGAACGCTCTGGGGTGGCTATGAAAACACTGGCTCACTCTTAATATTTTAAAAGTGTAGCAAAAGGAAACCTCACTTGAAATCCAGTCAAGGTCATGGGTGCTTTAAAGTATAATTTACAAGCACGTCGTAGAGCAGAGGCCTCTTTTTTACGGCGGAGATTGAAGGGCTTTTTAGGGTTTGTGGTGTGAGAACACGCAGGCCGGCTACGTGGTTGTTTAGCCCGGCTCTTTCTTCAGTTCCTCATAAAGGGTGTGAGAGGGCTGAGCTGTAGAGCAAGCCGTTGGAGGGAGATGAACCGGGAGTCTGGGAAGGAAGCTTTGTCCCCTGGAGGGGTGGCAGGAAGAAAGCACCTGGCCTCTGTCCGGACGCCCGAGTCGGCTCCAGGCCTCATGGCCTGCAGGTCACTGGGCCCAGGCCACCCACTTGCTCCTTCCTCCGGCCAGGCCGGGAGGGTGCTGGGCTGTGGGGTGAGGGGCACTGCGTCCGCGGCTGTCTTCATGCCGAGCTCCTGGGGCAGAGACCTCCCTGCACCCCTGGGTCGCCAGGATCAGCCAGGCTTCTGTCTGCTTCTGCAGCCGAGATTCCACCCGCCATTCCTCATTCATGGGAGGTCACCTTAGATCCCCCGGGCCGGGGCAGGGGCCGCTCTGGGTGGTGCCATGTACGTGCCTGCCAGGCACGTGGCCGTCATCCCTGGGGCCGCAGTAAGAACCTTGTCACTGTTACTGCGTTCCCAGCCCGAGAACACTTGCCAGTCAGCAGCCGTCCTTCCAGGGGCAGCCCTGGCTCAGCCCCCACAGGAAGGCGGCCGTGTCTCAGGGAATAGTTCAGAACTGCCTGTACCGCTGGGTGCACTGGTGGAGAGCAGGCAGTGAATAAAGAAAAGCCTGCGCCCAGAAGCGGGAAGCGGTGCTTCTGTACCCGGCACAGCATCACCGCTCTCTCCTGAGTTGTAAATAGACACACATGATTCCCCAGCACGGTGACCCCGCTTCTCTGAGAGACGCTGGGGCACTGAGCTGAGCCTGGCGGTCAGAGCCCCTCCAGAGGGCGGGCAGCACCACGTGGACCCGGCCACGTCCCCTGAGGAGCCCCCTCTCTGTCCCCACCGTGGCCCCGCGGTCTGTCTCGTCGAGTGGGGGGAGGTGCCCACACACCCTCACGTCACGTCCGGTGCTGGTGTGCAGGCTTCGAGAGAAGACGGTCACTGCTGACTCCTCCTCCGTGGCCTTCAAGAAGCTCCACGTACCCGTCTCGTGGTCAGGGATCATTCAAGCCCTAGTGCTCAGGAGAGACAGGGAGGGGAGGACAAAGCCTGTGGGTCGGGAGCCATCACCGGTGACCCTCATCCTGGGAAGGGCGTCTGCAGGTCAGGACACCACATCATGGGGACGTGTGTCCTCAAAGGCCCCCGCTTCCTGGCTCCCTGGGGACAGTCCCCAGCGTGGCAGCCGAGGAGCCAGTGCCTCCTGCAAGCGGATTCCCACCTCTGCCACCATCAGCCCCCCTCTCTCACCACCACTGCTTTATTTATAAGCTCCTGGAGGGTAAAAGCGCTGCTTGTCACAGGAGGTATGGCTCATGGCTATCACACAAATGTTGAGGACGTGCTGTTGTCCCTGAGAAGTGTAGGGGGCTTGGGGACACACACCGTCTCTCTAGTACATATCCCACTGAACTTATCAGCTGGTGCCAACTCCTGGCGCGCGTGCTGGGCTCAGCTGACCCACCCAAAGGAGAACTAGGCCACAGGCCTGAGTGCGGTGCGTCCAGCCCAAGGAGCCTTGGGCAGGAGAGCACCAGGAGGAGGGCTCTCCAAGCCCGGCTTCCTCTGACCACGTCTCCAGGAGAATAACTTCCCGGGGCCCTTAGGCGTGGACTTTAGCCAAGCTCTGATGCTCACCAGTGTATTATTGAATGTTCGGTAATCAAAGCACAGCCTCAAGCCTGAAATCCTCTTTGTTTAGAATGAAAAAGTGTGTAGAAAATATGAAAATAAATATAAAAATTTGTAAATATTAGAAAAGATGAAAAGCTAGAGCTGATACACAGGAGTAGTGATTTTGCTTTTAATCTTAAGGTTGGAAACGTCTGTGCTTTTCCTTTGGGCCTTTTGTGAGAATGAGCTTACTCCCTGTGTCCCACATAGGTGTCCTACAGTATGAACGTGCGTGTGTGTGTGTGTGTGCACACGCGTGCATTCAATCATGTCTGACTCTTTGTGACCCCATGGACTGCAGCACACCAGGCTTCTCTGTCCATGGGATTCTCCAGGCAAGAATACTGGAGTGGGTTGCCAGGCTCTCCTGCAGGGGATCTTCCTGACCCAGGGATCCAACCCAGGTCTCAAACGTTGCAGGCAGATTCTTTACCACTGAGCCCAGAAACGTATGCGGACGCGTCCTGGTTATGTCTCTCCTGCGGTGCGGGGGCCTCCTGGCTCCACGCTGCCGTCTTCCTTTTTCATGAATCCTGCTGTTTATTCATTTTTGGCTGCGCTGGGTCTTCGTCGCGGTTCGAGTTCTCATCATGGTGGCGGCGTCTCTGGCTGTAGCGCACAGGCTCAGCAGCACACAGGCTGGCTGCTCTGCCGAGGACTGCACCTCCTGGGCCGGGGATGGAGCCGTGGCCCCCGCGCCGGCAGGCAGGCTCCTAACCGCTGGACCACCAGGGAAGCCTGAACCGCCATCTCCACGTGACACTTGATGCCCAGCTGGCGGGGATGTTTATAAAGATGTGTTTTCTGTACTGTTAGCTGCAGATGCTTTTTTAAATGTGCTTTAAGAACTTTTCTGATTACTTTTGTTTAATGTTGTTGACGTTTGAACTGCATATAAAGGTAAAAATTAAGAAAAACGCACTTATTAAATTAAGGCAGGTTGTCCTGAGGTGGGAGTGTGGGGGTGGGAAGTGAGGTCAGTGAAGTTGCAGGAACTCCAGGTGTGGGGACCCATCCTGTGGACCCTGGGGCCCCAGGTGGGATGCTGGGACCCCAGGGCCTGAGATGAGCGTGCTATACATATTTGGGGCATGTCAGCGCGTGGGAAACAGCACTCCAGCTCCACGTCTAGCTGAGGAGACTAGGAAGGAGCCTGGTGTTCTGGCTGACTGGAAGCGGGGCTGTGGCTCGAGGGCGGGTGGAGGTCAGGGCAGACCTCAGAGGCTGCGCTGTCGGAAGCTGCAGAGCGGAGAGCGCAGTCCCTCACGCTCCGGGCCACGGCCTGTCCCCCTGCCGTGTCTCAGGTCTCAGGGGCCCTCCACACGGCGCCGGAGTCGGCAGACCTTCCCTTCTCTCCTCCATGGCTCTGCTGTGAGCTAAACTGTAAGGACCAGTGTCCCGCCGTTCCATCTCCCACTTCTGTGACTGGCCAGCCAAGGATGGTCTCACTCGGTGCCTCACTTTCACCTTCCCATCTGTAGGAGGAGCCTCCCTCCAGGGAACAAACCCGCTTCCTCTGCACACAGGGACGGAGGTGATGTTCTGGCTCTGGCGGACGTGGTTTGTGCAGGGAGCTCGTTGCAGCTCCCCGCTCCCTGCCAGTAACACACAGGGAGAAAGAATCGCATGATTCATCCTGTGTTTGCACTCACTTTCAGTAAAGGTAATTGAGAGAGAAATTACCAACCACGCAGCTGCTTTTATGTCCAAAATATTGTACATGAAATAAAGGGATTTAAAATCTGCAGACTGAAGGCGGGAGGAGAAGGGACGACAGAGGATGAGATGGCTGGATGGCATCACCGACTTGATGGACATGAGTTTGAGTAAACTCTGGGAGTTGGTGATGGACAGGGAGGCTTGGAGGGCTGCAGTCCATGGGGTCGCAAAGAGTCGGACGTGACTGAGCAACTGAACTGAAAATTCATGTAGGTTAGCAATTTGTAGATTGTGCTAGTCTTCAGGGAAGAGTGAGTCTAATCCACTGCAAAGAGACAGTTATCAGTGTTTGTCGCCACGTTTCTAGAGGAACAGGTGCGACTTAATCCCAGTCTCTCACAACCTTTGGAGGCAGCAGAGGGCAGCTCTCGCTTCTGACCCACACCCTGCAGGTCAAATGTGTTCATGTCACTCTGGGAAATCGCACAATACGAGACTTCCCTGAAAATTTGTGTGATAAATTCTTAAAAGTTTGGGAGAAGGCAGACTTCCAAAACTGGAGGAGTTAAACTGTTAGCAGGGAAGTAGTTGCTTGCAGTGGGATGAACGCACATGCAGGCACACACAGCTCCCCAGAGGGTTCCACACAGCTCCCCAGAGGGATGCACACAGCTCCTCAGAGGGGCGCACAGCTCCCCAGAGGGTTCCACACAGCTCCTCAGAGGGGCACACAGCTCCCCAGAGGGACGCACACAGTTCCCCAGAGGCACGCACAGCTCCCCAGAGGGGTGCACAGCTCCCCAGAGGGATGCATACAGCTCCTCAGAGGGGCGCACACAGCTCCCCAGAGGGTTCCACACAGCTCCCCAGAGAGACCCACACAGCTCTCCCCAGAGGGGTGCACAGCTCCCCAGAGGCGCACACAGCTCCCCAGAGGGGCACACATAGCTCCCCAGAGGGTTCCACACAGCTCCCCAGAGGGACCCACACAGCTCTCCCCAGAGGGGTGCACAGCTCCCCAGAGGGACCCACACAGCTCCCCAGAGGTGCACACAGCTCCCCAGAGGGGCGCACAGCTCCCCAGAGGCGCGCACAGCTCCCCAGAGGGGCGCACATAGCTCCCCAGAGGGTTCCACACAGCTCCCCAGAGGGACCCACACAGCTCTCCCCAGAGGCACACACAGCTCCCCAGAGGCACACACAGCACCCCAGAGGCGCGCACCGCTCCCCAGAGGCGCGCACCGCTCCCCAGAGGCGCGCACCGCTCCCCAGAGGTGCACACAGCTCCCCAGAGGCGCGCACCGCTCCCCAGAGGGGCCTGAAAACCAGAGAGAGGGTTCTTACTTCCTCTTCATGTTATTCCTCACCCATGTCAGTTTTATAGACATTTGAAATGATAAACCAGCAGATGAAGCTTTAAGCCTACTCGGTGCTAGATGCTTTAAAGCCCGACTGATGGTGGTCACTGTCCCCTGACCCTTCACCCCGTCTTGTCACCCGGTCAGCAGTGGACCCTCAGCCCCGCTTTCCCTGACCCGCAGGCCCCAGGCCTCACCTGCTGGGCGACGTGCAGGCCTCAGTTGGGCATCGGTGTGGCTGACACGGTCCAACGCTGTGTACTGTGTACAGCACCATCCACGGAGGCCGTCGCCACCCCGCCTTCCCTCTCTCGGTGTTGGCTTTCCTTTTGAGGGCGATCCTGAGTGTGCTGGGTCGCAGGAGAGAAGCAGATGCCGGTTACCACGTGGAGTGGAGTTTCCCAACGTGGTTGAGGTCTCAGCCCCGAAAATGTTTCCATCTGTATTTGCAAGAAAAAGGGAAAAGACGAAACAGTCAAGTTGCTGAAGTCAGTAATTTCTACACCAAAAATGTCTATTTTAAAAAATAAAGATGTCTCATAGGGCAGAACACATGCATTTTAAGAGTTAACAAGTCAAATAGTTTTTAAGGCATCAGCTATGAACCAGGTTCCCTGGGGCCACACGGCGCCTGGTGTCTGGAGAGCAGCAGCCAGCCGGCTCGCTGCTGAGGAGCTCGCTAGGCCCAGGGACTGAGGCTGGGACAGGGCCACCCGCTCACGCGGGTCAGGCCGGGATTAGAACCCGAGTGTCTGCACAGGACTCTGACAGGATGCCAAGTATTTTCCTTGGATTTCACAGATAAGTGAAATCAACTGAGCATTTCCAAGCCAAGCAGGATGCTGGATTTTGCCTTGAATGTGTAAATAAATGGTTGCAGCCTTTCTGCTTCCAACTTGGAGAAGGGCCGTCTGGTCCCCCCGCCCCACCACACACAAGCGTCTCTTTACCGGGCTGCCAGGTCTCCGTGGAAGGCCCTGCTGCGCAGCTGTCCCTGCCCTGAGCCCCCCGACCCGAGCCCTCTGGGCCTGCCCCACGTCCTGCGGGTGGACACAAATATACTCTGGGTCCCGTCTCGGAGCCCGCCGGCCGCGGTTTCCCTAGCACGAGGTTTACGGGTGCTGGGGGCTGTGCCAGGCCCTGCGGGCAGAAGGAGGGAAGGTGAGCTGCCGCAGGGGAGGCCGGGCCCCCTCGGGTGGGCACCTGGTGTCTCCTGGTGAGCGACCCACTGAGCTGGCCCGGGGCTCGGGAGGCTGCTGGCCACGGCCTGTGGTCTGCAGGCAGGACGCAGAGCTCTGTGGTGGTTGCTGCTGCCCGCGCCCAAGGGGCCGAGCGTGAGGGAGGCTAGGGGCTGCTCTGGGCTTCCTGGGAAACCCAGTGGCCAGGGGCCTGGCTCCCTCTGTCCCCCAGCTCTGAGGCTCCTCGGGAGGCCCAGGCCATGGCCCAGTACTGCTGGCACTTCTCATATAACCAGAAGCCACTTCTTAATCGTGCGCGCTCTGATTTTTTTCCTTTGGATTTCTTCTCATTTTTACAAACACTGTGGAGGATGAGCAGGCCTGGGGCTCCTGTGTTCCCAGGAGGAGGCGTCCTCCCAGGAGAGCTGGGGAAGCCCAGGGGGTGCGGTGCAGGCAGGAGGTGAAGGCGGTCCTTGCCCCCTCTCCATCCTCGGTCTGTCAGCCTTCGATGCTGCCTGACCCCGACGTATGGTCGTCGTCGTCCAGTTGCTACGTAGCGTCCGACTCTGCAACCCCGTGGACTGCAGCACGCTAGGCTTCCCTGTCCTTTACCGTCTCCCGGAGCTCGCTCACACTCATGTCCACTGAGTCAGCACCATCCAACCATCTCATCCTCTGTGTGGGGATTATTTTCCCAGGATGCTGGCCACAGCGGGTGCTGCCCCGGCCCTATTTGGTCTCACGCGTATTCAGAAGTGGTACAGCCATTTCTGTTTCATGAGGGGTTGTCCTGGAGCCAGCAGCCGCAGGTCCCAGAGTGTGAGGCCCTGGGTCTGTCTCCCTGTCACGCCAGGTGAGGGCTTGGACCCGGGTGCCGGGTCTGCTGGATCTGAGGGTTGCTCGCCCCTGAGCTCCAGGCCTCCGTCCAGGTCTGAACACGGGCTATTGGAGGAAGCTCAGCACTGCCCGTCCTGGAGCGGGCGAAGTCCTCACGTCAGATGACCGTCCCAGACACGCCGTGCCAAGGGCGCTGCCTGTCCTAGAGTGGGCGAAGTCCCCACGTCAGATGACCGTCCCAGACACGCCGTGCCGAGGGCGTTGCCCGTCCTGGAGCGGGCGAAGTCCCCACGTCAGATGACCGTCCCAGACACGCCGTGCCGAGGGCGCTGCCGGTCCTGGAGCGGTTGATGACCTCGTCAGATGACCGTCTCAGACACACTGTGCTGAGGGCGCTGCCC
Source organism: Capricornis sumatraensis (assembly GCF_032405125.1). Taxonomy (NCBI): domain Eukaryota; kingdom Metazoa; phylum Chordata; class Mammalia; order Artiodactyla; family Bovidae; genus Capricornis; species Capricornis sumatraensis. The sequence continues at coordinate 89,786,553 of NC_091081.1, forward strand.
GTCCTGGAGCGGGCAACCAGCTGCAAGTCGGCTGCTTCCTCCCCAGGGAACGCTTAATGTTGTTTCATTTTTCCCTTGAAAAGTAGCGTTTTCCCTGGGGGTTTCCCCTACAGATCACAATCTGCTTTGCTAATTGTATTCATACGGGACAACACAGCTCTTTTTCACCCTCCCTTGACCCTTAGGGATTCGCATCTGTTCTCTGATACGTGTATTTAACGAAGTGGAAACCAGTGTAAATGGATTCCTGCTACAGGCAATTAACATGTGCTTGAATAATAATAACAGAAACTCACGTGTCAAAAGGAAGTTTGTAAAACCCCAGCTCTCCGCCTGTGTAAACACACGGGTCCTGAGAGGCTTGGTTGCCGCACGCCGCACTGCCATCGGATCCGTGTGGAGGATCCCTCCTGCTTCTCGGAGTCCAGGAGAGACGTGCCCAGCTGCCTCTCTTCATCCCGAAACACAGAGGGTGCAGGCGCTTAGGGACAGTTCAGTGGCCTCTTGTAGGAGAAGACTGCAGTGGAATGTCAAGCTTCAGGTGAGCTCCGCAGAATTACTCCAAGGCCACGGGCCGCCTTCTGTCTCAGCTTCATCTGACCAGATGCCAGCGTGTCCTGCCCCACTCGTGTGAGCCTGGGGTGGTTCCCAGCCTCGGGGCTTCCTACAGAACGGGGGCAGTGATGCCACCCGCCTGGGGCTGCCGCTCTGGGGACCAGTGAGATGATAATGCCCAGGAATCTGTTAGCGTCACGAAATAATTCAAGAAATCTTAGAGACTGTAGTTTTCAGAAGCTGGGGTTTAAAATCAACATGTGTGGGCTGCAGGTGTTCGGATGAGCTCACTGATACAATATGCCTGAGAGCCAGGTTTCTGAGTCTTAACCCAGCCCTTCTTTCTGCTGCAGGGAGCTCCACTGTGCTCTGTGAGTTCTGGGAAGCGAATGTGCCTGACAGCCAGGTTTCTGAGTCTTAACCCAGCCCTTCTTTCCGCTACAGGGAACTCCGCTGTGCTCTGTGAGTTCTGGGAAGCGTGAAACGATGTCTGTGCTTGGTCTTTTTCAGGTTGTCCTGGTGCCAAAAAGAGCGAGTTTCTGACGAGCGTGCTGGACGCGCTGTCCACGGACATGGTCCACGCGGTCTCTGATCCCTCCTCCCCCGGCAGGTGCGCTGCCCCTGACCTCAGAGCAGGGGCTAGGATGGAGCCTGGTGGTCAATGGACTCGTGGAGCCTGGAGGGCAGAGTCCAGCCACTGGAGTCTCGGGGCTCGGCTTAGCGGGCACAGCCCAGAGCGGAGCAGACCCGTCCCCAAGCGTGAGGTCCTCGCCCGTGTGTGCAGGAGGTCTGCTTAGCGGGTCTTCCTGTAATGCGATCAGTCCCATGAGGATGTTGCTGGCGTGGGACCAGGCCGAGGCCCTGGGGTTTCCCCAGGTTCCATCAGGCGGGGGGTGCAGACGCTGGGTAGGGGAGACGGGGGCGTGGGAGAACCCAGCCCAGAGGGCTCCCTGCTTCAGAATGAATGCTGTTTCAGAGCTAGTGACTGGATTTTATAAATACTTTCAATTAAATTGTTTGATTAAAAATTCTCAAAATAGGATTTTTTTACTAAAATATGTATGATGTAACATTTGCCTCTCAGCCCTTCCCAGGGCTGCGATTCAGGGGTGTTAATTGTATTAACACTGTTCAGAGTCTGACTTCTGAACCTTGGGGGACTTGCCCTGAGCGCCTGGTGGACACGCTTGGTTCTGGGGCTGAGGCTTTGAGCTCCACTTCCTGAGACGCTGTCGAGTCCCCGAAGCTGACCTGCGTCTGTGGACGACTGTCGGCCCACAGGAGGGTCGTGTCCAGTGTTTAATGGACGGGGTTTCTCAAGCATCGGCTCTCCCCTGTTAATTAGCGATCATCAGTCTCTTTATCTTAAAGCACAGTTTTCTGATGGGGAATCTCACTGTCTGTATTTTCTCAGAGCACTGACCTTCCTCCCCTCCTCCCCAAACCTTGATGATTCCAGCCCCTCCAGCTGATCTAAGATTTCTGGTCCCTCGGCTCAAAGTCCTCCTCTCTCTGCCTCTGCTTAAGAGTCAGAATGGAGAAGAATACAGGGCAGGGCTATGAACCCAGTAGAAAGTTAAATTGTACGGAACCACCCAAAGTTCAAATTGACATCTTATATTTTCAGAAAGATTGCTCTTCTCTGTAAGACTACAGTTGAAAGCAGTAAATGAATTTCCATCCTAGAAGGTCCTCTGAGAGTCTGAGAAACGGTCAGCAGTCTCAGAAAGCCCTAATACCCGGGAACGTCTGGTGTCTGACTCCCTCCTGACGCTCATGGGAACAGAGATTGACAGCAGGCCAAGGAAGCAAGGACCAGGCTTAGCACCTGCCGGCATCTTCCGCTTAGTGAGAAACCCCGTCGTAACATCGGGGTTTCCAAGAGCAGCCTTAAACGCAGAACTTCTGGAAGCGTTTTTAACTTAAATCTTAAAATACCAAACTTTCTTTTTCAGTCCAGGGTAAGATGTCAGCTTACCACTTTAGGACACGTGTGAATTTTCACCTTTTAGTTTACCTGTGACATCAACAGCCTGCCCAGGAACACAGAGGAGCAGAAGGCCTCAGGGTGCCGGCAGTGGGGATGGCCGTCCTGTGACCGGAGTGGTGGTCCACGGGCTTGGTCCCCGAGACCTGCCAACGCCCGCTGTGCGACCGGCCTGTCCAAACTCACTGTGCCATTTCTAGTTTGAAACCAGGTTCAAAATGTTTGCCTGATCTCCTTTTCTAAGTTATTTTTTTAAATCATTATTATATTGAAGGGTAAAGCCAGGCAGCCTTATGCCTTAGGAAGGAGAGGGCGACAAGCAGGTTCCTCCATCGGGGAAAGTCAGAGCTGGGTGGGGGTGCCTTTCTGGACAAACCAGGACTGGGGCAGGGGTCCTGACCACCCACGTGTCTTCCAGGCTCTCGGAACCTGACCCCAGCCACACGCTGGAGGAGCGAGTGGTCCACTGGTATTTCAAACTGCTGGATAAAAACAACAGCGGGGACATCGGCAAAAAGGAAATCAAGCCCTTCAAGAGATTTCTTCGGAAGAAGTCCAAACCCAAGAAATGCGTGAAGAAGTTTGTGGAGTACTGCGACGTGAATAACGACAAGTCCATCTCCCTGCAAGAGCTGCTGGGCTGCCTGGGCGCGGCCAGAGAGGAGGCCAGGGCGGACACGAGGAAGCGCCACAGTAAGCCCTTCTCCCCACTTTCAGCCACTCCCGCCCACTCTCCACGCCTCTGCTGAGAGTTAGAGAAACGGTCCCAACAGCCTGAGGGTGGAGGCAAGTGTGATGCGCTGCCTTACTGTAGGTCCCCTGCCCGTGGAGACGCTGGCAGATGGTCGGGGGGTGGTCAGAGGGGAGCCGGTGTGGAAAGGGGAGAGCTCAGAGGTGTCTGGAGACGCGTCTTAACTCTTCTGTCCTCGGGAGGGGAGGGGAGCCTGCCCTCCCCAAGTGGCCGCCTTCTGATGCTGAAGAGCGAACTGGGGACCCCTGGGAGCCACTTGGGGCCCCCAGGCATGGCCCTCGACCAAACCTTCCGCCTGATTATTAGCAGCTCAATAATTCCTGTTTCCAAACAGTCATTTCCGTGGTTGAAACAGAGCTTCAGCTGTGCTGCCAGCTGGGCGAGTCTCCTCCCGGAACCCGAGCGCGGTTCCGAGGCGCTGGACCACCACCCTGGTCCCTGGGGCCGGTGGGGTCCACGGGGCCTCTCCCAGCGCTGCTGTCTTACGATCCCATCTTCCTGTTGCCGAACTTGCAGCACATTTGAAGCGCAAAGCAGGCCTGAGAGCTGAGTCTGGAGCATCAGTAGATGGTGGTCTGCACGCTGCCCTGTATTTGTAGTTCAGCTGGGACGGGAAAGCCCTGGACCCGGTGGTGGTGGTTTCGTCGCTAAGCCAGGTCCGACTCTTGCGACCCCGTGGACTGTAGCCTGCCAGGCTCCTCTGTCCATGGGATTCTCCAGGCAAGAATACTGCAGTGGGTTGCCAGTGCTTTCTCCAGGGGGTCTTCCTGACCCAGGAATCAAACCCAGGTCTTCTGCCTTGCAGGCAGATTCTTTACTGACTCAGCTATGAGGAAAGATGGCCCCTGACCTCCCCCAAATAAACTAATGTGGTAAAAACGACAATTTGTTTAAAAATGAGCATTGGCGATTTGGATAAAAAGTTAGCTGATTTTGCAGCTCTTTTTTTTTTTGCTGAATTTCTCTTAGTTTTTTCCTATTGTTAGTTTTTTTCAATTTTATTATTGTTTACTTTTTCCTATTCTGTGTCATTTGAAATAGGGAAAAGTCAAAGAAACATAAATATTCAAGAGGGATTATTTCTAAAAACCCAAATTGTTACCAGTTTCTTTTTTTTTTTTTTGCTCTCTACTTAAAAATGCGTTTTTTAATTCTAAAAAATATGAGAAATCAAATAAAGAACATAAATAACATGTGATCTTTTATTTTGAGACAAAAATCAGACCAGATCTACAGCTTTCCAGACACTATTTCTGTTCATGTATACATACAGTCCATGGGGTCATGACTTAGCGACTGAACCACGACAAATATGTACGTATTTATGCACTATGATTTTCACTACAAAGTGGGATCATAATATATAAATACTTAATCACATTTATTTTTACTTTAAGCAATTAAACAAGATTTTGCATTTAAATTTTTGCAACTAAGACATTATTGGGAGCATGATCTCAATTTTTGCTATTACAAAAAATGCAGAAATGAAAAAATATCCTGAAAAGTATTGAGAAAAGATAGAACATAGAATAAATATTTTCCAAGGGTTCAGGAAAAATTCACAAAAGATGACATTATGTCTTCATGGTCCTCTAAAATGATAATTGTACAGAAAATCAGCAATTAGGAAATGCTCATTTTGGACCAAATCATGTTTTTCGCCCAAGTTGCCATGCTGGCTACATTCTCTCGGGCATATTGCCTCACAGTCACATCATCATGTGTGGTGCCACCTGGAAGTGATCAGTACCGTCTGATGCCATGACAGCACCCTCCCGCCCGACCACCCATCGCTAAGCTTCACATTGGGAGCTGGGAGGTACACGGTGCTTTTCTCACTGAAAACTGTTTTCATTGGTGTGGCACAGCTTCATGTTTATTTTAATGATGCACACTCTGTTTCATTCAAATTAATTAGCAGCTTATTTTTTGCCCTTTATGTGTTTTAAAAAACTCCTTCATGGAGTTTTTCCCTACTGTCTTGAGAGGAATATTTCACCCAGGGTCATTCATGAAATTTATATTCTTTTCATCTATAGAGCAAAGTTCTAGACACGTAGAAATGTTAACTTTTCTTGCCGTAACTTACCTTTGGTCTGTGGCTGCCTCCCATGATCGGTGGACTATTTACCAGGAAAGGAACCAAGAAAACTCTGGCAATTGTTGACAGCCCAGTTGGTTAGAATAGATTCAAAGTATCTACTTAATATTCTCTCAAGTTGGCCCAATGGCCCAACGCCTGCTTTCTCTATAGAGTCGTCATCTCAGGCCAAACACAGTGGAGAGCGGCAACAGCCGTGATCCAGATCCTTAAATCGTTCAAACCTGCAGGTGAAGGAAGCAGTCCGTTTAGCTGCTACTCACTCAGTATTTTGGCGATTTGTTGAATACATTTGTGTTTCAACTGATCATGCTCTGTTTCTGTTTGCTTGAATATGACAAGAGAAGAGGTTTGAACCTGGAATAATTTTGCTCTTTAGTTTATTAATTGAATGAATGGACATTGACAACTAATCAGGTGTTTGGGGTTAGGGGTGCTGTCTTCCACCTACTGATTTATTCCAAAGATATTTATCCAGTGCTCCCTGCTCAAAGCATTGGCAAAATCACAGTAAATGAGACAGGCAAAAGTCATGTACTTCTAGAGCTTACATTTTAGCGTGGAAACAAGAAATGGAATAAATAGGAACAATCCACTGTAATGGGTGGTGCTTGCTAAGAAGGTGGTGGGGGGAGACTGGAGTTCCAGGCAGAGGTTTCAGGCAGGAGAGTGTCTCCACAGGTGGGGTCCCAGGTCCCTGTCCTGAGAGAGGCTCAAGCAGGATTTGGTGGAGCCAAGCAGGATTTGGAAATAGTTATTTTGAGCCAAGCCAGTTAAATGATTCTCGTGACTTAAATATAAGACCCAAAGCTTTCATAGCGGCGGCATTCTGTGCTGGACTACCCGGTGCCAGGATCGCCTCTCCCTGCTGGAGCTTGAGAAACTGAGCAAGGCGCTCTCCACAGCGAGTGGACACGCCTGTGGAATTTGGGGCAAAATGGAACAGTCTTCTGAGGTTGGTCTAGAGTGTCTGAATTGGTGGAAATTGTTTATATACTGGCTTTTATGACCCATTATTATGCTCCGTGCTGAGCATGCGTGTAAAGCCTGTTTTCTCAAAGTTTGCTCGAGGACGACTCTTTCCTGAAGTGGTGTGGCTCTCTTCCTGAAAGAGTCTACTTAACCTCTTACTAATGGAGTGTGTTTGGTTTCTAATCTCTCTCTCTCTCTTTTTCCCCCTGCTAGCCCCTAGAGGTAATGCTGAAAGCGCTTCTAATAGGCAGGTGAGTATGTTTACACTGAAGCCGTCATAACTTGCTGCTTTAGTTGCAGGCAATACCAACTGAAGTTCTGTCCATTTGGCGAGTGAAGCGCCTCCCAAGAAAGAAGGAAATGCAGACCCTCGTTTTTCACCAAGCGCCGCCTCCGCGGGGACTCTCAGCCTCTTGTGCTCAGAAACACAGGCGCTGCCTCGGCCTGAAATAAGCTCTGTTCCAGGCAGAGCCTCGCTCCTGAGCTTTTTCCCTGGAAAAGGAATCCGGAGCAGTCTCCCCAGCTCTTTCTAAGGTGTTTATCGCCACAAACAGTGATCCTCGGTGAGGCCCTGAGGACCCGCCTGCGAGGCCTCAGAGAGCCTGGCAAGATTCTGTCAGAAATCTCCAACTTGCTGAATTATCAACTTCAAGGTTTTTGCCCTAATTATTTATTTTTACTACTTGAAATTTCAATTATTTGTTATTTTGAGAAGATTTCCGAGTCCCCCTGTTTTGTGGGAATATGTGTGTGTGTATAACAGTTCTCCAGGATTTGCATCGGTAATTTATTTCTTATATTTGATGAAGGAGACTGCAGGGACAGGGGACCTTCGCTTTTCACCAAGCATCACCTCCGAGGGGACTCGAAGCGTCGTGTGTGCACACAACCGCCCTCTGCTCTTCCGAGGCTGGGTCTCTATCTGCAGTTAGAGGAGATGACCGTGTCATCCCAGCCACAGCCCTCTCGAGCCTAGAGTCTCTTCCGGAGGGTAAACATGAGCGGCTCCTCGCTCCTCCCTCGAAGCCAGGGCCACGCCCTCCTTTCTCCAGGCCGCTCACCAATTTGCTGTGCATTTTGTCTTCACCTCTTTGATGTCAGGCCTCCGTTTCCTGAGACAAGCCCCCGTTTTTGTTGTGGGTTTGAAATGGAGACCTCTAGCGCACACCTAGGATGTAACTTAAAACCATTTCATTAGGAAAGATGTGTGATAGGGTTGGTCTTCTTCGTTGAGCAAGTGTTTATGGTTTCAACTTTTTAAATCCCAGCACAAATCACTTGTGCTTTAGAACAGGGCTGGTCTGAAAGCAATTACCTGGCTGAGTTCCCAAGACTTCCACACGACTTTTTTTTCCTAAGATAACAACGGTGACGGGCACACATGCGCTGCCTCAGTCTGAAATAAACTCTGTTCCAGGCACAAGCCTCACTCCTGAGCCTTTTCCCTGGAAAAGGAATCTGGAGCAGCCTCCCCAGCTCTTTCTATGGTGTTTATCACTGCAAACCGTGATCCTGGGTGAGGCCCTGCTGCAGCTGGCATTTATTAAAGCGATTGAAGACCATGCAGGCTTCTTGAAGGAATCAGGAGTCTAACCACCAAAGTCTTTCACTGTATGGATAACCAAACACAAGAAGAGGAAATAAAGGGCATCTCAGAGGATACATGAAGCCCATATTTAATAAAAAAACAAAAAGTGACCTGCTTTTCCGGGTGTCTTCTGCAGTTTCCATAACAATCCCTCAGTGATCGGCACCCTACCATCCAGTGACGTGGATGTAGGTTAAAACATTAGTGCCGCTTGTCCTCCAGCAAATCTGATCAGTTTTATTCTCTGATTAAACGTGGTGATGGCTTATCTTTCTCCACAACTAATTAAAATAGAGTGTCTTGTTTACTTAATGTGGGAGATGCCGTATCTCTTCTTGCCGCCTGTTCATATATTTAGCAGGAGGGTAAAGCCAACCCAGAAGTCTCCTCAAAACTTAAATAGAACTGACTTGTATTGGCTGGAATGGGTCTATGTGGAAAAATAAGCCAAGAAGGCTGCACATTGCTTCTCCTTTTCATTCTTCATGATTTTTAATTCTGCACTCGAGTGCAGAATTCCAGGAACTTAGTAAGCAAACTTTTCAGTTGCGTTTCTTCTTAGAAATGGAATAATGAATGGAAAGGATGAAAAGAAAATTGTCAAAAAGCAGCCTTGCCTTTACAAAATCTGAAGCATAAATTAGATTGTTAAAAATACGTTTGCATGATAACTGCGTGGTGATTGCAGATTCTGCAGAATGTTTAATATAGTGAAGCTGCTTATAGTATGTGAAAGAAATGCTAATTTCCTCAACTGATATATTTTTTTCTTATATTTCTGAACATTGAATGAAAGAAATGTGCTAGAAGTTAAGAAGTGCCCAAAATTCCTTTATTTTTTTAAGTTAATTCTTGTATCCCAAGTGGGGCTTCCCTGGTGGGTCAGTCAGCAGTGAAGAATCTGCCTGCCAGGGCAGGAAACGTAGGTCCGACTCCTGGGTCAGGAAGGTGCTCTGGAGAAGGGAACGGCAGCCCGCTCCAGCGCTCTCGCCTGGGAAATCCCACGGAGGAGCCGGGTGGGCTACAGTCCGTAGAGCCACAGAAGGGTCGGACACGACTGAGCAACTAGTAGCTACAGCGACCCAAGCGAAGGACGGCCTCTTTTCACTGCTGTGTAAAATGTTGCTTTTCCCTTTGTTCTTATCAGCTGGATTTATTTTATTCCTGGAAGGCAAGCCTTCATTTTCAGAAATGAGTGCTTCAAAAGTCTGAATACATCTCTTTTCTTGTCTTTTTTTTTTTTTCAGCCAAGAAAGCAAGGATGAATGACTCCACGGCAGGTCCTAGACACATGGCCAACTCCCTCACCAAAAAGCAATTAAAAAAACCAAAACAAACACATAGTATTTGCACTTTGTACTTTTAACTGTAAATTCACTTTGTAGAACTGAGATATTTAAATAGACGGCTTTAATCTGTGAAAATGGAAGGGCTGGCTTCAGAAAATTAATCACATACAATGTATGTGTCCTTCTTTGACCTTCAAAACCTGTAGCTGGTGGAGATGTATTTTGAGTGGATTTAAGCTTAGCTTCTTCATCCCACATGTGTTAACCGACAGAAGCCTTGGCCGAGGTGCCCTGGCTCCACCCTGTGCCTCCTCCTGACGGGCGCCGTCACTAGCAGCCTCGCCAGGTTAGCTTTGCCAGGGACCTACTGTCCTGGCGGCATCGCTGACTCTATGCTGGAAGCTCCACGGCTCCGTAGACGTGTGTAGTCGACTGCTGACCCCGTCCTGGGTTTGTTCGCTTCTTGGGATTTTGTGTTAGCTTGTTGGTTTTCCTTCCCGAGTTCCTGCTCATGCAGTGAGTTATCCAGCCACTGGCGCAGTCTTTACCGATAGTGCCCTGGTAGAAGAGGAGATATTTCAAACATTTCTTGATATGCCTGCTTTTCCATTGTGAGCTTCTGTTTGAGTTTTGCTTTGGGCTCGGATTATCCACGCTGTAAATGCTAGAGAATTCTGCCTGCCTTCCTGAGGCAGCGTGGAGGGGCCCAACGTTCAGAAAAGTAAATTTAATCACGATCTGACCCAGCCAGCCAAACATGCTTGTCAGCCTTCTTCTCTTACGCCTGGCCCCTGTCCACCCATCCATGGTCTACACCGGGGCCCCCGGGAAGGGAAAGCTGCCGCCTGAGCAAGTTCCTTAGAGAAGGCGTGGCCAGGCGAGGCTGTGCCCGGCGCTGGTCCTGGCAGCTGGGGCAAAGACCTGTGGGTGCCCGCTTCCCTTCTTTTCTGGAGGCGTCCAGGCCTCGAGGACTGGCCACTGGGAAATTCACCCAAGTGGGGCTGGACAGGGGTGGGGGGCAGCGGGGCTGGGCCTCAGGGGAGCTGGCTGCCCCCGTCAGGGCTGGAGCCCCGCCTCCGTGCTGTGCCCACGGGCTCCGTGGAGTGGAGTGCAGTGACGGACTGACGCTGCCTCAGCTCAAGATTTAGGTCTGGAAAAAAATCTTCTTGTCCCCAGATTCCCCAACACACAGCCTGTCGATCTGTCTCGACAATTTTCATGAAGACGTTTCCTGCAGTGTCTCGCGGGAGAGTCAAAGGGGAAACTTGGAGCCTCAAAACCAGCCCCCGTGTGTCACCATTGTTTAAGAAACAGTTATGATCCTAACTTTATTGGATAATCTTTTATATTTCTGAACTTTGAATTTAATCATTTTTCTTAGATTGAAATAAAATATGCTATCAAAACCTTAGTCAGTCTCTTGCTTCATTCTAAAGGTGTCTACTGTCAGGAGGCAAGACAGGGATGCTGGGCTGGGGGGAGGTGGACCCTGGTGCTGCCCCTCTGGCCATGGGACTCGGGGTAAGAGCCTTTGGGGGCTTCAGCCTCCTGCTCTTAAACAAGATGACAAGCGGCGACGTGCACCCTGGTGAAGGCACAGGTGTCCACGTGTGAAGGGTGCAGGCTGGGGCAAAGGGCACACGTGTGCATCCTCGTGATGGGAAGCAGCCCTCCACTCACGAGGAACTGAGGCCTTCCTGTGCCGCCGGACGCTGGGAGGGCCACAGCAGAGGCGGAAGTGCTCTTGTCTCGGTTAAAGCTGATGCTGCTCACACACAGCTCCAGAAACCCTGGCGGATTTTGGGCCCAGCCCCAGTCTCCCGTCCTTGGCTAGACTCTCTACGTCTCTCACTGCAGTGGGGCTGCTTCCCTCGGTTTTGCTGAGATGTAACTGACACACAGGGCTGTGAAGGGTAAGATACATGGCATGATGATACCCTTCCATATGCCATGAAATGACTGTCATAGTAAGTTGAGAGCATCCAGTCTCTCACGTAGCTACCAAAAAAGGTTGCTTTTTCGCCCTAGTGATGAAAACTTTCAGGATCTACTTTCTGAGTAGTTTTCAAATACCCCAGTCGGCTGCGCTGACTGGCCCATCACGGTGTGGTCCGCACAGCAGCCTCTTGGCTGGCCATACTTCCTCTAGGACCCTCTCTTCCCTCCCAGTAACTCTCCCCTCAGCTGCACTGTTTCTTTCTCTGCTCAGAAAAGTGTCGTCTTCGTAAAACTCAACCTTAGCATGTCAATTATGCAATCAAGATGCTACTGGAAAGGAGGTAAGAGGAAGCTGCCAGGAAGCACGCCTTGATGGGGTGGGGTTTGGACTGGTTCTGGAGCAGGTACGAGAGGACGAGTGTCCAAGGAGGCTTAGAGCCTGGACAAAGGCAGGGAGGCTGGAGAGACGACAGAGCCGTGGAGGCAGTGGCCCAACACGCCGGGGCTGGAGCAGGTGGTTCTTATTGCTAGCTATTAAGACTCTAAATGAGAAGCAGAACCTGACTCCCTTCCGTACCTGGCGCAGCTGACCTAGTGGCAGATGCCTCCCTCCCCCAAGGCCCTCCCCTCCTTCTCATGTTGGAAACTCTCCTGCCTCCTTGTCCAAAATCTCCGAGTGGGGGCTTATCTAGAAGTGCACTGACCAACTCATGAGTCACCCCCATGAAAGTCACAACCGGAATTTTCTAAAGTTATCAAGACGGAAGGTGTCAGCTCTTTTGTAACCCATGTGCAGCAATGACTGACATCATCAGAAGCTGCCAAGTGGACACCAGGTGATGTGAGCAACAGAGCCGGCCGGAGAGAAAGTGAGGGGGAGAAGTAAGAGGCCCGTGGGCGGCGGTGACGGTGGCGGTGAAAACGGTGCTAAGGAGAAGGATGACGGTGCTGCTGTGGCGAGGATAATGGTGATGGTGGTGGTTAGGATGGTGGTGATCAGGGTGATCTGGGTGATGGTGGTGATAGTGATGATGGTGAAGGTGGTGATGGTGGTTGTTATGGTGGTGATGGTGGTGATGGTGGTTTTTATGATGGTGATGGTGGTGATGGTGGTGGTTATGGTGGTGATCAGGGTGATCGTGATGGTGATGATGGTCACGGGGATGATGGTGCTGATGGTGGCGGTGATCATGGTGATGGTGGTGGTTATGATGATGGTGATCAGGGTGATTGTGACGGCGATGGTGGTGATGGTGATGATGGTGAAGGTGGTGATGGCGGTTGTTATGATGGTGATGGTGGTGATGGTGACGGTGATGGTGGTCACGAGGATGATGGTGCTGACAGTGACAGTGATCATGGTGATGGTGGTGGTTATGATGGTGGGGATGATGGTGATCAGGGTGATCCTGATGGTGATGGTGATCATGGTGATGGTGGTCACGGCACTGATGGTGCTGATGGTGACGGTGATCATGGTGATGGTGGTGGTTATGATGGTGATGGTGATCAGCATGGTGGTGATGATGGTGATGGTGGTGGTTTTCTCCCTAATACCATATACTACCACAGAGGCTTAGAGAAGGAAATGGCAACCCACTCCAGTATTCTTACCTGGAAAATCCCATGGACAGAGGAGCTGGCAGGCTACAGTTCAGAGGTCGCAAAGAGTCAGATAAGACTGAGTGACCTGAGCCCAGCACATACCACAGTGGCCAGAATTTGTAAAGCATTTTTGATTGATTAGATGCTTAGGCGTTTTTGTATTTCTTCACTCTAAAAAGCTGTATTAGCTACTTTTTTACTACAAAGCTATAAACAAACCACCCCAAACTCCACAGTGTAGCCTACCCCTGGCTATTCTTACCACTCTCTGCATGTCGGTGGGGCTGGTGGGGCTCTGCTGGGCCGGCCCCGTGCCTCACCACTGCTCCAGGATGAGGGGCCACTGGGGTGTGTCTCTGCGTGGCTGGGGCTGAAGCACGGTACGGTTTACCCGACTGTGAGCATGTTTCAAACCTCATCTTGTGACCTGTCTGCTCGCATCTGTGAACCACCCCTGGGCTCCGAGCGGGTCCCCAGGCTCAGCCTCCCAGGCTCCTTGGGTCTGTTCTGCTGTCTGTAGAGCAAAGTCTTGTCCCGGGCACCAGCCAGAGGGTCAGTATTTCATCAGGGACCGGACATGACTGAGGAAAGAGGCACGCAGCACATTTTGTGTTTTATCTGAACTGCGCTCATCTCACACGCTAGTAAAGTGATGCTCAAAATTCTCCAAGCCAGGCTTCAGCAATATGTGAACCGCGAAATTCCAGATGTTCAAGCTGGTTTTAGAAAAGTCAGAGGAACCAGAGATCAAATTGGCAACATCCGCTGGATCATCGAAAAGCAAGAGAGTTCCAGAAAAACATCTATTTCTGCTTTATTGACTATGCCAAAGCCTTTGACTGTGTGGATCACAATAAACTGTGGAAATTTCTGAGAGTGATGGGAATACCAGACCACCTGACCTGCCTCTTGAGAAACCTATATGCAGGTCAGGAAACAACAGTTAGAACTGGGCATGGAATAACAGACTGGTTCCAAATAGGAAAAGGAGTACGTCAAGGCTGTTTATTGTCACCCTGCTTATTTAACTTATATGCAGGGTACATCATGAGAAACGATGACCAACCTAGATAGTGTAGTCAAAAGCAGAGACATTACTTTGCCGACTAAGGTCCGTCTAGTCAAGGCTATGGCTTTTCCTGTGGTCATGTATGGATGTGAGAGTTGGACTGTGAAGAAGGCTGAGCACCAAAGAATTGATGCTTTTGAACCGTGGTGTTGGAGAAGACTCTTGAGAGTCCCTTGGACTGCAAGGAGATCCAACCAGTCCATTCTGAAGGAGATCAGCCCTGGGATTTCTTTGGAAGGAATGATGCTAAAGCTGAAACTCCAGCACTTTGGCCACCTCATGAGAAGAGTTGACTCATTGGAAAAGACTCTGATGCTGGGAGGGATTGGGGGCAGGAGGAGAAGGGGACGACAGAGGATGAGATGGCTGGATGGCATCACCGACTCAATGGACGCGAGTCTGAGTGAACTCCGGGAGATGGTGATGGACAGGGAGGCCTGGCGTGCTGTGATTCATGGGGTCGCAAAGAGTTGGACACGACTGAGCGACTGAACTGAACTGAACTGAACTGAGAAGAAACACAAGCTGGAATCAAGATTGCCGGGAGAAATGTCAATAACCTCAGATATGCAGATGACACCACCCTTATGGCAGAGAGTGAAGAGGAACTAAAGAGCCTCTTGATGAAAGTGAAAGAGGAGAGTGAAAAAGTTGGCTTAAAGCTCAACATTCAGAAAACGAAGGTCACAGCATCCGGTCCCATCACTTCATGGGAAATAGATGGGGAAACAGTGGAAACAGTGTCAGACTTTATTTTGGGGGGCTCCAAAATCACTGCAGATGGTGACTGCAGCCATGAAATTAAAAGACGCTTTAGTCCTTGGAAGGAAAGTTATGACCAACCTAGATAGCATATTCAAAAGCACAGACATTACTTTGCCAACAAAGGTCTGTCTAGTCAAGACTATGGTTTTTCCAGTGGTCATGTATGGATGTGAGAGTTGGACTGTGAAGAAGGCTGAGCGCCGAAGAATTGATGCTTTTGAACTGTGGTGTTGGAGAAGACTCTTGAGAGTCTCTTGGACTGCAAGGAGATCCAAACAGTCCATTCTAGAGGAGATCAGTCCTGGGTGTTCATTGGAAGGACTGATGCTGAAGCTGAAACTACAGTACTTTGGCCACCTCATGTGAAGAGCTGACTCATTGGAAAAGACCCTGATGCTGGGAGGGATTGAGGGCAGAAGGAGAAGGGGACGACAGAGGATGAGATGGCTGGATGGCATCACCGACTCCATGGGCATGAGTTTGAGTGAACTCTGGGAGTTGGTGATGGGCAGGGTGGCCTGGTGTGTTGCAATTCATGGGGTCACAAAGAGTCGGACACGACTGAGCGACTGAAATGGACTGATCTGAACTGAACTGAACTGAGTCCCATTCAATCGACAGCCGCTGAATTTCTCTGGCCACGGCATCTCTGCTTTGCATCTCTTCTTCAGAGTTTGAGCTAGTCACTTGCTGTCCACGATGGAAGGGAGGGGAGGCTGCGGGGGCGGGGGGGAGTGCTCCACAGGGCCCGGCCACCCCCTGACCCTGAACGGCTCTCGGTGCTTACTGCATCTCCGTAGGTCACGTGAAATAAATGCCCCCTTTCTGCCTATTTTCTCTGGACATCTGAGTGCTTGCTGAGTTCTGATAAAATTGACCAGTTAATTCATTTCATATGTGTTTCATAGTGGAAAGATTTCATACACCTTGTTATTAATATTTTACCTTCAAAACAAAGATTTGACTTCCCTCAGTTGAAGTTATGCTCAGTCAATAGATTGTTTCTTTATTTAAAAAGAGGATTTTTGTACTCCCAACCAGACTGCCTACGTGATGCTTTTCCAGTCTACTGCGGCTGTCGTAGTTCAGAGGAGGAGTGCCATTTTACTCCTTAAGATCTTGCAAGTGCGCCCGGGGGAACCACTTGGAATGTTTCAGTTTAAATTTACATATTCATGATGCTCTGAGTATCAGGCCAGAAAAGCTGTTTCATTACTTAAAATGTGTCCAACTCTGCTTTTTCATCTAAGAAAATGGTCTTTCTAATTTGGTGAGTGATGTTATTACCTGAGCCCTATTATAATAAAAGAAACATATTTCTAGAAGTAAGATAAAATGAATAATTGAAATGTGCTTTGGAAAGGGTTTAGGAGCGGGTGGTGGTACTGAGCGGAGCACACGCAACCTGGAGTGACTTCTGCCAACAACTTCTGGGCCTCCCGACACTGACGCTGTTACTTGTGCGTGCGCGCTCAGCCGCCTCAGCCATTTCTGGCTCTTTGCAACCCCACGGGCTGCAGCCTGCTAGGCTCCTCTGTCGGTGGTTGTCCTAGGCAGGAATATTGGTGTGGGTTGCCATGCCCTCCTCCAGGGCATCTTCCCGACCCAGGGATCGAACCCACGTCTCTTACGTCTCCTGCGTTGGCAGGCGGTTCTTTTCCATTAGCGCCACCTGGGAAGCCCGACTCTATGCTCACTGAGCCTGAAATGCAAGTCCCCCCACCCCCAGCTTGGGAAAGAGAAGTGAAATGAGAGCAGAATGAATTCATAGCAACGCTGATATTCATACCTGTAAGGAAAGGCTGTTCCTTCTGGTGACCCCACAGTCCCTGACATTTCCTGATCTGGACCAAACCAGAAACGCTGCCCCTGGGTGATGGAAGCCACCTAAATGTGCTCGTGGCTGTCTCATCAGGTCCTCGAAGCAGAGCCTGTGACGAGAGCAGGTCTGTTCAGCACAGCACAGAGTGAGCACGTGAAAGCCTCAAAGACTACCGCTGGGCTGGATGAAAATGGTCCCTTACGCCTTCAACATGCTAAAGAGTCAATAGGTTTGATGTCAGAGTCTGTCTCCCATTTCGTCCCTTTCTCTCTAACTCGGCTTCCAGTTGTCTCTGACTTTCCCTAATGTGTTCGCCCGGAAGATACGTGTTTCTGATGAAATCTTGAGAAGCGAGCTATGGCTTGTCATCATTGCTTCTCTTAAGACATGGTCCAGGGAAGGGAGAATGGGAGCTGGACAGGGTTGGCAACTTTGGTGATGAAGCTTCTCAGAGACCAGCGCCCACCCCGGCCCCCGGCGCGGCGAGCAGTGATGCCCTCTCTCTGCGGCGCCTCCAAGTCATGTCACAGTCACCACGCCTTTCTCAGACTACACCGCAGAGTCTAACCGCGGAAATGAGCCTTCACGTTGATAAATCAGGGTGACTCTCCTGTCACCCGAATGTGAACAATTCCACCTTTCCCCCCAAAACTGAAACCAATCATTCCCAAATGTGCTGTTTTTATCTGCTTTTGTGTTGGGGCGCTAAACAGTAATTCACTGTAGGTCCCCAAGGGCTATTGAGAATTCCTTTACTTGTAAATTTTGAGATGAACACATCCATCTGTTATTTCTCCTTTTAAGTTTGAAAATCCACGTGCCAAGTACAGGATACCGTTCTAGGCACCATAGATCACATTTGTAATAACATCATTTATGAAACTGAATCAGGTCACGACGGCCACCATCTGAAAACCTCAGATTCAGCAAAGAATTGTCTGAAGGCCACAGTTCACATCAAATAAAACCTCCTTCGTGATTAATGATTCCTTCTCAGTAAGTTTATCTCCATTGTCTTACTTATTTTCTTCTTCACATAATCTTCTCTTAGTTAACAGCGACGGTCACCCTTTGATTTTTCTGCTTTTCATATTCTTACTGAGACACAAACATGCCATTCACTAAATTTGCAGTGGGCTTGCTATTTTTCATGTTATTTAGGTTTTCATGACTGGAAAAATGTAGACGAGCTCATCTTTCTGTCAAATGCTAAACAAGTACATTTTCCAGAGTTTCTTTTTGGGAGAGTGGGGCATGGAGTCTGTGCTCCATCTTGCTGATAAAATGCATGTTGGCTTTAAAATGAAGATCGATCACATAGTTACAGCCTGGAGGGGAAGCCCTTTCACCAGTCCCAGCTGGTCCCCTGGCCACCTCGAGGCTGCTGGAAAGTCCATAGATAGCTATGCTCTGGCAGTGGGCCCAAAGGACCCTTATCTGATTGCAGATCGGATGCATTTTCAACCCGTCAAACCACGTCTGACTGGGACGCTCTCTCTTGAGCCAGGCTCACACACCCGAGCCTGAGGTGGACCCTGGCCACACCGCCTCTCCTGGTTTCGGACCTAAGGGTCCTGCCAGTGCTCCCATGGGGGCCCCGCCGCCCACTGTCCTCCGCCCGCCTCTCTCTCGTCAGTCGTAACGTTTTCTTCTTTGGCGCATTTCTAGAACCGCAAGTGGGGCAGAGCAGAGCTCCGTCCATGTGTGCCAGGTGCTAGGGTGAATCGTGCCCTTTTCTAGTGAGCAGCGGGAGGCCGAGGCCTTGCTGTGAGGGACCGCTGACTTGGGCGGGGGGCGAGCTGAACTCGCGCTTTCCTCCAGGAGTCTGTGACCTTGGGCAGGATTGCCAGCGGCTCTGAGCATCTGTATCCTCCCTGGAAAAGAAGAGCATTAATGTCTGGCCCATGGGACCACGGAGCAGCCTCTCCGGGGGCAGGGCTGGTGCTGTCCCATCCACACGCCCCCTCCACTCCCTCCTCTGGCAGGAAGGCCCTGATTTTCTGCCATCCCCCCCGCTCCGGCGGACCCAGCCTCTTCCAGGCCACTGCACGCCTTCCCCAACCGCCACCTCCCAGTGCCCTCCGCCCAGGTCGCTTCATGCCTGCCTCCTCCTCGGTCATTTCTGCTGTGGGTGTCTCAGGGACCCCGCTGTCCCTGCAGGAGGCTCCCAAGCCCTTGAGGCCACTTTCGCAGCTTCTGCCCGTCTCAAATCAAGGGAACCGCGGGAACGGCCTTCTGGTCCTGCAGACGGAGCAGGCCTCTTCTGTCCTCTCTCGGGCCGTAAGCTCCCCTCTCGGCTCAGGGAAGAATCTTTTCTTTGTCCTGAGAACTGCCCCTGTGCAAATGTCCTCAGCCTCTGCAGCGTGCTCTGTAAACCTCGCCAGGCAGATCCCCGGAGCTGAGCGAACCCAGATGTCTTGGACCTGTGCCGGGGCCCAGGCAGTGAGGTGTGTCTGGAGACTAAGAAAATCAATCCCCGTGGCGTCCCCTTCGATGATGCTGGGCCCATTGGTGTCACCTCTGCCTCAATCTTCTCCAGGAGGATTTCACAGCTTCTTCTGGGCCCGCCTTCAACCCCTCCAGCCCCCTATCTTCCCCAATGCCCAGCACGCCCTTCACAAACGCAGCTGCACACGTCCTCACCCCGAAGCCATGATGGGAGGCTTTCTCTTCCCCACTCTCAGACCCCTGGGCCGACGTCCTCCCCACTCGTGGCGGGGTGGGTGGGATGGGGTCCTGCCGCCCCAGTGGGCTCTGCCCCTTGCCAGCTCTGGGCCCCTGTCTCCTCCCTGTCACCTGGCTCCCTCCTGAGATGGCAGACCCTCTCTTCTGCTTGCAGGGCCCCCAGCTGAGAAGAGCCTGTCTTGACCCCAGCCCTGCTCCTCCAGCCCTAATTCTCTGAGGCCCCTAGAGCTCTGTCTGGGGAATGTCCTGGGAACAGAGCTCTCGGTTCAGTGGGGGCACTGTCAGTCATGCTAGGGCAAGACAGGGGGACCGGCAGGAGGGCCCTGTGGTCGGCCAGCCCTCTGGCCCGAGGCCCTAGCAGGCGGTCCGGGGAGTTTCTGCCTCCCAGCCTCAGTGCATTTCCTCCCCTCTCCCCCGGCTCTCCACTGGACGGTCAGAAAAGGACCCAGGAAACACTGCTTTCTCAGGATTGGCTCGGTTTGTGAGGCCAGGTCTGGCTGGCCTGGGACTGGCTGGCCTGGGTCTGGGAGCTTTCTTTCCAGCAGCCGTGAGCACGGTCCACACCTCCTCAGACCCCATCAGAGCCGCAAGCCCTCAGCCCCTCTGCGGGGGGAGCCTGAGCTAGTTCCTCCTCCTGGGTGAAGCCACTCTGGCCCACATCACCCTGGGTTCACGTCCATCCCCCTGGGGCCCCTGTGGGGCCTTCAGAGCCATGGTCTTGTGAATGGCCACCTCCTCCAGAAGCTCATGCTTTTAACTCCCTGATCAGTGACCCCACCACCTGCCCAGCATCCGGGCCTGGAGTGTCTCGTCCTCAGGAGGGTGTGTGATCACTGACCCTGCCTCCCCAACACCCCCCCCCCCAGCATCACGGGCCTGGAGCACCTCATCCTCAGGAGGGTGTGTGACCATTGACCCCACCCCCCACCCCCACCCCACACACCCCACCTCCACACACACCCCACACACACCCCCAACATCGCCGGCTCAGAGCTGCTCCTCCTCAGGAGGGTGTGCACGTGTGCTGACACGTGTGTTTATCGCTCGTGGCCTCATCCGCCTCCTACTGAGAAGTCAAGGAGGGCAGAGCTTCCTCCCCTCTCACTCATGAGTTTCCAGCTCCCAAAGCAGAGGCTGGTGTGTTGGGGGCACTAGGTGGGTGTCTGGGGGTGCCTGGAGCTCGTCCACTTGCTTGGCTGGTTGATGGGTGAGCACGGTGCCTCATGTGGCCCAAGTGTTACCATGAAAAGTCATGCTTACCCCCTTTCGCTCTTTTCCCACCCACTCACTTCTTCCATTCTGGGATGGTCTCCTCGTTTTCACAGAGAAACTCCGTCGGCCCCCACCCCTCACCCGCAGGCCTCTTTGCATCTGCATCTAGTCTGGGCCGACCTGACCGGCCTCACCCCCTTTCTGCCCCTGCCTGCTCCTCTTCTCCACTCTGCCCTGTTCTCCTTCACCCGTATCCCTCTTTGATCACAGATGATGCAGGAAAATAGAAGCAAATAGAAAATGCTGCCTAGCTCTGCACCGTCTACTCACAGCACCCCTGACATCACGCATGTGGGGTTTCACCAGCAAATGCTCTGGACACCATGCGGCTGTCCTGAAATTCAGTTCACTTCTGACACCACCTGTAGTTAGCTGAGACCCCTCCAATACTGTCATACTGGGGATGAAGTCTCCAACATAGGAGCCTGGGCAAGGGGACCCAAACGGTCACCCCATGGCGGGTTCTCGAAATGGGCCGTTTGGAGGTCAGCTTATCAAGAAGTGAGAAGCGTACGTGAACTTGGGAGGGTCGGGTGAAGACGCAGAGGGTACAAACTGAAGCAGTGAGGTGAGTGGGGTCTGCGTGTCGTGGCAATGAGAGAAAAAAGGCCCAGCCGGCAATCCTGATGAGGGAGTGGACCAGAGGGTGGACAGCGGACCACGTGAGGCCACGTGGCCAGAACCAGCACCCGGATCAAACCCCTCCGCGGCCCGGCATGCCGTCCTGAGCACTCGGGACCCCTGGACTGATGCACCTCAGCTCTTCCCCTTCACGGAGACAAACTGTTTACATTAAAGTTCCCCAGGCAGGAGAGGGGACACTCCGTGAAACACTGAGGGAGAAGCCGACCTTTATCTGCAGGCTGATGGCAAGTTCCAACCAAATGAGGAAGTCTGAACCAGGCCCCTGATGGATTTCTCCCTGTAGGTTTTATGTCCTAAGACTTTAGGCAAACCCTAATTTCATAACACATTTTAAAATTTTCATTCCCTATGACAATAGACTTTTTAAGGTTTTCCTGCTTTATTTAATTTGTAAACATTTTGATGGTGAAGGAAATAGCAAAGTGTTCATTTTAATTTTTTTGTTTTGGTAGTGATAACCAGAAGCCTTTGATCTGTAGATACTTTTGAACTGTGGTGCTGGAGAGACTCTTCAGAGTCCCCTGGACTGCAAGAAGATCCAACCAGTCCATCTTAAAGGAAATCAGTCCTGAGTATTCTTTGGAAGGACTGATGTTGAAACTGAAACTCCGATTTTTGGCCACCTGATGGGAAGAGCTGACGCATTAGAAAAGACCCTGATGCTGGGAAAGATTGAAGGCAGGAGGAGAAGGGGACGACAGAGGATGAGATGGTTGGACAGAATCATTGACTCAATGGACACGAGTTTGAGCAAGCTCCGGGAGGTGGTGAAGGATGGGGAAGCCTGGCATGCTGCGGTCCATGGGGTCACAAAGAGTCAGACACATCTTAGCAACTAAACAACAACAAAGCTAAAAAAAATAGCTATTTCCTAAAAGCAGAAGTTTCTGCATAGCTCATCTCTGCCAAATAGACTCTGTGAGAAGCCCCTTCACGGGAGCCTTGTTGCATCTGAACAGCCAGCCACATCACTGACAACCTGCTGTGCTCGGGGTTTCTGACAACCAACAGTCCCGGTGCCTCCGGGTCAAGCCGTTATCCGAGTTAGTGATGTTTCTCTCGCCTTCATTCCTCTGCCTGTTGGATCCCTGTCTTCCTTCAGAACCAGCCGACCGCTCAGAGACGGAGGCCTGAGAGGCCCCATCCTCTGACAGCATCCCAGCAAGACGTTTCCCTGGAGAAGCTCTAGTTCCCTCTCTTTGCTATCTCATCTCAGCTGAGGAGCCCCGTAGGTTCCTTCTGGTTTCATCGTGGTGAAGGGTTAGGAAGTCAGGTCAGAGCTGAGTTGGTGGGATCCTGGGAAGAGAGGTGAAGACAGGCCTGAGTTTGGCCTAGTTTCCAGGGAGATGGTCAGAGGCGCCTGTCTCTGGTCAGTCCGGAACCCTGCCTCCCCGGGACGCCTGTCAGGTACCCTCAGTGCCTGCTGCCTGCGCCCGGGCACCCGGCTCCCTGCCTGTGGCTCTGCCTGCCCCACAAGGCCAGAAACGCTTGGCCTCGCTGGGGTCCAGGCGGCGCCCAGCCTCTCGTGTGGATGGCGTCCTCATCCCGCCTGACTCGAGCGAAGCCTCTGTCTCGGGTTAAATGGGCGCTCCATCAAGAGCATCAGCTCATCACGGATTTGTAACGGCCTCCCCTCCCCGCCCTCCGGGGACAATAATCAAGCTCCTACTCTGACTTTCCTGTGGTCCTCGGAGGCATCCCCAGATATAACTTATGTAATTCCATTGTGACTCAGTAATATCTCCAACATAAAACAATCGGCTGAATGTGAGCCTGAAGGCCTGGGTGAGTCATCCCGGGGCACACTCATTCTTGTGGGCTATTTCAAAAGCTACACGGCATTACGGGATCACAAGAGAGAACGGTTATAGGACAATGAGTTCCATATTCCACCTCCCTGGAATCCTTTAAAACATGCAAATGTGAAATGAGTTCTCATCGACAGCTGCGATTGTTTTAAACGGAACTTTGCTTTGGGTTAGCATCAATCATGTATGTAAAACGTGAAACATACGGCTTAGATTATCACATGAGCATTAATGTATATTTTTCTTAGATTTGCTTTCATGTTCAAATGCTCTTATGCCCGGCTACAGAGCCAGCAGTGAAACAGTAATGTCGGACTCTCTGTTGCCTTGACGTTATACTGAAGCGTTTACGTGGAAGGCGTGGACAAGTCATGCAGAAAGTTGGGAACCGGAGGTGTGAGCTGGGCTGATGGCAAACACAGCTGAAGCGCTCACTTCTGAACTGGTTTCTTGTACTGACTCTCTGCGTGGGCTACGGAATTCCCATCAGATGGCAGGGGTCAAGGTCGCATTAGTTTCTTTGCAAGAGATGAGCGGGCTTGCTGGCAGGTCAGGTCTGTTAGCGAGTGTTGCCCAGCCTCCTGTTGCTGGGGGCGCACCCGTAAAGAGCATCTGGGTCCGCCCTGTACTGAGGTCAGGCTCAGGGTGTATGCAGCTAAGTGCCGTGTGCAGCTACATGCAGCTCAATCATATCTCCATCAGAAAATTGTGCTCAGAGTTGAAGTGATGGAATAACCTTGAAGGTCTTCATGGAGAACAGCGCCTGCCTTCCTGAGCTGGGTGGGGCCTCGGCCAGGTCAGCCGGGAGGGGCCGGGGCAGGGTCTGCTTTCTGTCCAAGGATGTAAGCGAGGTCAGAGAGCAGGAGGGGGCTCAGGCCAGGGCTCCTTCGAGAGCAGAGAAGCTCCTTCTTGCCCACCTGCCAGCCCACCGCACAGCCTTCGTCTCCAGGGAGCGTCAGGTGTCGCCGAGCCAGGGCCACGGCTGGCCCTGGACTCCTGACTGCTCCGTCCCGGGGTCTGCAACTCCCCCGTCTCTCCTGCGTGTTTGTGCCCCGTTGTCCCACGTTGCAAAGCAGGGCGCTTCTGTGAGCCAGGCTCCCCGGGGTCAGCGAAGCAGCTCCCATTGACTCAAGTCCTGTGTCCCCAGCCCCCACCAAGGCTGACTCGTCTCAACAGGGACGAGTCCCGAGGAGCCCACAGCTCCCACACGTGCGGGCCTCCCTGCTTCTCTGCTGCAGGCCGGCCCATGATGTACAGGGATGCCCAGCCCCTCGAGAGAGAGGTGGACCTGCGGCCCCTGCAGGGTAACCCTGAGCCTGGGGAGGGCACAGGTGGGTGGACCAGAGCCCACTCCCTGCAACTCAAGGTGGGTGGTTTTGAGAACATTTGACAAGACCCCGCAGTGGGCCCTCAGGCAGGTACCTGACCCCATCCTGCTTCTGGCCTGCGTCAGGAGCCACAGACGAGCATAAGGGCTACGCTTTATCCTGGTGTTCAGTCCACAAATGCGCAAGTCTCTGCAGCATACCGTCAAGATCAGCACAGCAAGTGGGCCCCTGCCTTGTCCAGGCCACGACCTGGAGCAGGCAGCGCCTCAGTGGAGGTTTAATCTGTGTCTTACTCACTGTATCAGTCACAGCTGTGCAGAGAAAGAGATCGGTGGTGTGTGTACGTATGGATGTGTGTACATATATGTGCCTGCGTGTGTATGTCTGTGTATCAGTGTGTGTGTGTGTATATGTATTCAGTCCAGTTCATCTCAGTCGTGTCCGACTCTTTGTGACCCCATGGACTGCAGCACGCCAGGCCTCCCTGTTCATCACCAACTCCTGGAGTCCACCCAAACCCATGTCCATTGAGTCGGTGATGCCATCCAGCTGTCTCATCCTCTGTCGTCCCTTCTCCTCCCACCTACAATCTTTCCCAGCATCAGGTCTTTTACAGTGAGCCAGCTTTTCCATCAGGGGGCCAAAGGATTGGCTACGTGGTGTACAGGATCTTAGTTCCTCAACCAGGGATCGAACCCGGGCCCCTTGCATTGGAAGCGTAGTCTGAACCACTGGACCAGCAGGGCATGTGTGTGTGTGTGTGTCCATGTATCTGTATGTATGTGTGTATATATGTGTGCGTCTGCGTGTGTGTATATGTCTGTGTGTCTCTGCGTGTGTGTGTGTGTGTGTGTGTGTGTGTGTGCAACAGGAACCTCAGGGAGAGCTGAGATCCTAAAGGCCATCTGCTGGCAGAATTCCTTCCTCTAGGGAGCCCCTGTCTCTTCTCTTAAGGTCTTCAACTGCCGAATGTGGTTGGTCCACATTGTGAGGCTCGTCTGCTTCATCAGGGGCTTCCCAGGCGGTGCTCGTTGTAAAGAGCCAGCTCGCCAACGCAGGAGACATAAGAGGCTTAAGCCCTGGGTCAGGAAGACCCCCTGGAGGAGGGCACGGCAGCCCCCTCGTGCTCTTGCCTGGAGACTCCCATGGACAGAGGAGCCTGGCGGGCCGCAGTCCGTGGGGTCGCAGAGAGTCGGACACGACTAAGGCGATCAGCAGCAGCAGCAGCATCCAAGATGCCTCCACCTTGGCGCATTGGCCCTGGTTGGACCCAAAACCGGGCACCGTGGCCAGCCTGACACACAGCGTGCTTCTCGCATCGTCTATTGATCAGATGCTGAGCCCTGGCCACGTCGAGGCCTTGCCAAAAGGCTCATGAATTTTGCACCATCCCATTCAGCGGATCCCAGCTAAAGGCATCCACTGTGCGTCTCTCGTATTGGTGACGGGGCCGCAGAGTCACAGAAGACGGTGGCTCTGTGTCCATCCAGCTTCCCGCCTGGCCAGCAAGGAGGCCGGGGCCCACGTGCTGCCCGAGCCCCACGCTCACAACCCGCGACCACTCACGGACGCCCATGCATCCGGCGTCCGGAGAAGAAGACGGCTTCCAGGCGGCTCACACCTGCACTGCTCTTCCGGACTCTCCCCCGGCCTCGGCCCCCGGCCGGGCCCAGGCCTGAAGCTGGCTCTCTGCGCAGAAATTGGACCACATCCGACGCATCCAGGCTTAGAGCTGTGCCAGACTCTGCCGCTTCTCCGAGACCTGGCTGGGCTGTGGCGCTACTCGACTGGGATTTCTCGCAGACCTCCCTGATCTCTTGCGGTGGCCTCCCGGGTCCCAGGGCTGTGTCTTCAGGAGGCACAGAGCGTGTCCTGCATGGAGTGTGCACCAGTGTCTCTGCTGGGGGAGGCTGTGCAGCTGCCCTGTCCTTGGGGTGCAGGGCCGTCTCCAGCACAGGGCACACTGTGGAGGAAAGACACTGCCAGCGTAGATGTCTCCGCAAGGCGGGGGCGGGAGCTTGTGCTCAGGTTCGTCCAGAACTGCCCTGGCAGGGAAGTCGCCAAGCACCCAGGCACATCCTGGCACGGGGAGGAGCTAACACTCTCTTTGAGACAAATTTCCAGAAACTGGCAAGTTTAAATGGATCAGTTGAGGAGCGAATGCTTCCCCTACAGGTGTGGGGCCATGTGTCCTCAAGCAGATCTGACTCAAGGCGCCATTTGAACCCGCAGAGAGACCTCTACCTCTGTCCGCCCAGTGGGACGACATAGGGGGTGGGGGGCAGGCGGGCAGGGGCCCGGCGGTGGGGTGATGCCTCCAATAACAAAAGTGCTATGTCAGCTGGTTTTGGCAGAGCCCTGGAGCCTATGACTCCCTTTTGCAAATACTCAGCAAAATCAACCCTGAAACGGACCAGATACAGGTTATTATTTGCATTTTTCAAAGAAGGAGAGACAGAGCTTGTGAGTGTGGTTTATTTACCCACATTCACAGAGCTACGCACCAGGGGATCTAGGGTTTGTCCGGACTGTCTTTCCTGCGGCTGCCAGCTCTGGGTGTCCAGGGTAACGCGGGCATAGCCCCCTGGGAGACCGGGTGTCCATCAGCCATCTCCGTCTCCGTGGGCAGAGCTCCTCAGCAGCTCACCTGGAAGTACAGTGAGGAGTGTGTGCGGAGGAGACAGGCGCAGAGGGCTAACAGGACCCCGTGGGGATCGGGGAAATACAGCTGCCCGATTCTTTATTTGAAGTAAGAAATTTGTGTGTGTGTGTGTGGAAGAGATAAAGAGGAAGAGAAAAAGCTCCTTTCACCGTGCGAGGCATCTGTATACATGCTGCCTATTGCATTAACTTCCTCCTCCAGGCGTCCCTGAGGGATTCCAGTTCAAGGACAGCTGGAAAGAAAGCCTTTCAAGTCCTCCTAGCCCCTGAGCCTGCTGCCCTTCTCCACAGTTGGGACGAATCTAGTAACACAGCTCTCCTCCTGCAGGGAGCATCTTTGTAATACTCCCCCAGCCTTCGTGTATCCAGACCTCCCACTTCTCAGGGCCACAGTGCTGCAGAGACCCAGTCAGAGCCCCGGGCCAGGGATTCTGTGGTGGCCCAGTGGTCAAGCACCCACCCTCCACTGCGGGAGACACAGGTTCAGTCTCTGGTTGGAGAACTGAGATCCCACATGACACCGAGCAATTAAGCTGCAAACTGCTGAGCCCGAGTGCCGTCCTAGAGAGAAGCAGTGAGAGATCCCATGAGCCACAGCTAAGGCCTGATGCCCCCAGATAAAAACCTAACTAAAGAAATGAGACGATCCTGGCCACTCCCGAGCCCGGCCCCACTGGACTTCCCCTCACCGGACCCCACTTGGACCCCCTGGACCCCGCCAGCCACCACCCCAGGGCCCAGAGGCCCAGACAGAGGGCTCCCAGCTTCACACCCACGTCTCCTGAAAATCTGTCCCAGTCTCGGCACAAAGCCGCCACACCTTCCCCTCCCACTGCAACCCCGTGGTCCCTACCTACTCCCACGAGGAAAAATGGAATTCAATGATTTAATCGCCAGCTATTTGTAGAGAATAACATTTGCTCATGTATAAAAGTCCTTGCAAACCTTATGAGTTCAGAGTTGAAATATGTAGGCTTTCCAGCTAATTGTTTTTCCAAACATAAGGTCTTGACTTTGGGAAAACAGTTAAAAGTTCAAAAACTCTTGAACATCAGATAAGTATTACAAAGCAACGTTTAGATGAGTTTCAGTAAGAATATAGGAATTAGAAACATATGAGTCATAATTTCCTTTAAAGCCCACTTGCATTTAGAGATTAAGGGGCAGAGAGATACTGATTAACCAAATGTGTTCAAGCATTTAGTAAATCCAGAGTATTTAAAACATCATGAAAACATTTAGGAAGAAAAATAGTTATTGCATTTACTGAGTGCGCTGTAGGCCATGCAAATAAAGCAGTGTTTAGAGAGTTCTTAAAAATTATTTACCACTTGGTGTTACCTAGCTGGGACCAAAATGAATCCAGAAAGTCTGAGTTGTGGACACATAAGCCACTTTTACACGACTCCATATTTCCAGTTAGAGAAGGTACATTAAGATTCTCAAAGGTAGTGGCTAAAAGTGCTGATAGATAAAGAATGAAAAATAATGCGGCAGGCTCTTTTATCATTTCCTGACAAATTAGTGTGGCTCATTTAGGTTTAACAAATGTTTATGGGATACTTTTCCTTCTGTCAAAGGCTCATTTTTCCCTCAGTCAAGGTAGTCCAATATAAAACTTTTTCACAGTTTATAAAACACATCTAGTATATTAGGAAAGAATGGATACTTTAGGGTATCAGTGCAAGTAGAAGATGCATTTAAAATAAATAAAAGCTTCAGATGAAGTTGGGGAATCAAAGACACACAGGGTGAACCTCTCAAGGTGGGAAATGGGTGTAAATGTGCTTCAAGCAACTGAGGCAAACGAGGGGACGTGGCAATTTGTCAGGAGTGTCTAGAGCAACAAGCACCCCGTCGCAAAGCCAGCTGGGAGAAGGAGCAAGAGGGCAAGCGCAAAGCGCGGCACAGAGTGGCTCCGACTGCACCGGCAGTCCCAGTAAACATAAGTGGAGCTGTCTTACCTCATGTGACAGAATTCCTTATCATCGTTTTAAGAAAAAGTTTAGTTCAAAAGAATGAGCGATTACAGAGACATGTTAACCGTTAATGCTTATTAACAGTCTTTTACTCAAAAGATCTTTGCATGCATTTTCTTTTTTTAATTTTGCTTTTTCTTCATTTCTTGAGACTTCTGTGCTGTAGGTGAATGCACAGACTTATACGGTGGGCAGTGACAGACTAATGAGAAAAGGGGGCAAAGCCGTTGGTGGGCGGGGTAGAGCCGGTGGGCGGGGTAGAGCCAGCGGCTGCCTCTAATGCAGTTCTCAGATTTCACACACTGTGGTCTGCACACTGGATGCTCAGACCGTCAGGAAGAGGCCTGGCTCTCTCCGAGCCTGTCTTTCTGAGTCAGTCTGGGTCAGATGTGACTGAAATGGACCCTGAGTCAGCAGACTGGATTTGCACATCTTGTTGGAACTCTGTCCACGGACCTTCTCCGTGGCCCCTGTGGTCCTGGGCTGGGGCCAAGGCAGGTGTGATCCAGGGCCCGGCCCTGCAATGATTCCAGCGGGGCTCAGGGCAAGCATCGCTCTTCCTCACATGTAGGACCCCCAGGGGCCAGGGGGGACCGGGAAGCACCCTGCTTTGCTTGGAGGCGGAGACCTGGCTGGCAAGAAATAGGACTTAAAAGTGAGGTGCAGAGGAGACCCAATCAGACCAACTGCTGATGGTAATGTTAGGGACCATTATTTGCACAATCCTATTGCACATCCTGTGCACAACAGGAGTATCATTCATTGAAATTAAAATGAGTTTCAGATATTAAGAGCTACTCTGGATACTATTAACATGAATTTTAATAACTGCAGCTTTTAAATAAAATTCTTTATTACTTACAGAATTGCTTTCATTCTGCTGCCTTGCAAACACTTGGTCTCTTAAGTGTATTTTTCTCCTCTGTGTGTTTTTCACATAAGCACTGTAGTTATCCCAGAGTCCACATACAGAAGGGAACTGCGAGGAAGATAAGTTGTGGGGGAGGTATTTTCCGTTTTTTCCTGCCACTGATTAATTTAACTTGGATAAGTCACTGTATTGATCTTGTCTCACTCTGAAAAATGCAATGAAATGATTTCCATGTACCTAGTTAATGCTCAAGACACTACAATAAGGGCTCGTGTGTGTGGGTGAGGTGACCTCTGTTGCCATACTGGGGTCCTCTGTCTCAGGTGAGCATCTGCTTGGGGTCCTCCAGAGGGGGTCAGCAGGTTCGGGGAAGAAAACTCGAGAGCTTAGAGAGGTGCTGGCAGGATTTTTGGTTAAATTACCAACTCTGCCTACACAAAGGAACAGACCCTACAGAACCAGCTTTTCAGTTCCCCAACAAGCGGCTGAATCAGAACAAAGTGAAACAGAGCCCGCTTCTGCAGAAAAAGGCACAGACTCTGCAGACACAGTGTGAGCTGGTGTCCTGGGCTCTGCCGGCCTGGGCGCCAGGCGGAGGGGGCGGGCTCCTGAGACGGGACGGGCCTCCCTGTCTTCAGGGCAGCCCACCGGGAAGGCAGCTTCCTCTCTTGTTTCTCTCTGCTGCACAGACGCCTTCCTGGAACACTCCAGAATTCTGAATTCAGGGCCCCAGAGACTTTCTGCTGAAACGCCCAGTGTGGGAGAAGCCCCACGTGGTAGGTTCCCGAGGCTCCGGGCAGGTCCCATGACCCCTCCACCTTCGGCCTTGCGATCCCATGTGGAAACTTTCATTCTTTTCAGTAATTGCTGAGTTTGACTTCTTGTTTGTTTGTTGGGTTTCCTTTTTTTTTTTTCTTAATTGGAGTGTAGCTGGTTTATAATATCTTTTTTCAGGTGTGCAAGAAAGTGACTCAGTCATACATACATATCTATACATATGCAGTGTTGACTATTTTCCATTATAGGTTGTTCCAAGGTATTGAATATAGTTCCTGGGTTTTGGTATTTTTAAGTAAGGAAAGGTGCTGATTTCAAGGTAAACAATGAGGTGGAAGAAGGTCCATGCCTCCTCTTTCTCCCGCCTGCCTCCTTGCCCCTCCCCGCTGCCTGGTCGCTGTTGCTCAGAAACGGGCTCCAGCCCCTTCTGGTTCCACGAGGGTCAGATCCATGCTTCACTCTGAGGTTTGTTTTCCTTGATGTCTCCCTAGCTGCGAAACGTGGACACAACCCCCCTAAAAGATGAGCTGCGCGCTTTGTTATGTGTATCTTGATTAGGGTCGAGCTGACATGAACCTGTCCATGTGAGGAAATACTACAGAATTACACACAAAAGTCCAGTGGTTAAGACTTCAGGCTTCCAGTGCAAGGGGCAAGGATTCGACCCCTAGTCAGGGGATTCAGGGCCTGTGTGCTGCAGAGCATGAGCAGGAAAACAAAGTGGCCTGTTGTTTGGCTTCTCAGGTAGCGGAGTGTTAAAGCACCGCCTCCCAGTGCGAGGGAGACACGAGACACCGGTTCAACCCTTGGGTCGGAAAGATCCCATGGAGTAGGCAATGGCACCCCTCTCCGTATTCTTGGTTGGGAAATTCCATGGGTGGAGGAGCCTAGCAGGCTACACACAGTCCATGGGCCGCAAAGAGTCGTGCTAGCTGCGTGACTGAGCATGCATGCACCCACCGAAAAGGAGGATTCCTGCAAAATCTGGAGAAGCTCAAGTGTGGTTTACCTTGGAGCTGACAGCCCCGACGGCAGCTCCCCTGGCCTCCCGGGCTCTCTGCCGCGGAAGGGTTTCCATCAGCGGGCACGCGGGTCCTCTCCTCTCTGTGAGTCTGCCGTCGTCGGGCCCGTGCATGTGGCTGCGTGGTGTTCCTCACAGCTCATCAGTCTTCCAGTTATGGAGAGACACTCCCGGCTCTTGCCAGCCTGGCTCCTGGGGCCCGCTCTTCTGGCTGCCTATTGGTCAAACAAGGGACAAAGAACGTCCGTTATTCTCGGGGCCGTTTGTCTTGTTTCTAATCACATTTTCGGAGCTCTCAGTGCCGTAGGGGGATTAACTCTGTCACGCAGTGCTTTATGCCCCAGTATTTCATTTCCAATTTTACTTGGTGTCTGGTTTCTTTTTCTAAATGCTTTTGCTCAAGAGGAGATTCCCTAAAAAATAACCTGCTTCTTCAGAGGAAACTTGTGCCTCGAGGAGGAGTCAGCCGGCCTTGTTGATCCTGGCTGGCACCCACCAGATGAACGATAGAACTTGGAGGCACACGCAGTGATTTCCTTGGTAAATTCATCGCTGCAATTTTGGGCAAGAGCGTTCATCTTTATGTTTAAGGCTGCTGTCCGGGTTGAAATCTGAGACCCTCTTGCTGTTGGAGAGACCTGAACAAGTGTTCTAACCTCTTTAAGCCAAGGTTTCACGGTGAAGTAGCCTCATCACGAGACAGTGGTGGCTGGGTTACTGTCATGAAGGCAGTTACTTTGTAAAACAGCAACGGGCACCAAAAATTCAGCAGACGGCCCGTTCATGCTCAGTCTCGGTCACCTCTTTTCTATTAATTCTGGAGAATAATCCTTGGTGGGTGTGATCTGGCATGGCTGTGCATTTGCCCCGGGAGATGAACACAGGCTCCGTGCTTCCCTTGGGCTGGAAACTCGGGGGCTAGCGGCCCGCTCGGCCCTTGACAGCTCCCCGGGCATCTGAATGCACTTGACTTTCTCTCAGCGTTTACTCGGCTGGCTCGGGGGCTCTGGGGGGGCACTGGGGCACTGCCAGGTGGCCTTCCTGCACACCCAGCGGGCGCCGGGCTCAATCAATGCGGCTGTTTGTTCCGCTGTTGGCTTTCGGGGAGCCGGGGCAGGTTGCCTCACCATGCTGCTCGGGTTTCAAGGAGAGGGTTTATTTGGAGCGCCTGCAAGAGCAGGGCTGATCCTCAGCCTCCCTAGACAGAGCCCCGAGCGGCTGCTCACTCAGCTCCTGCTTCTCCAGCCTCCGCCTGGGAGCCCCAAGGGGAGGGACACTCAGGGCAGCCCTGCTCAGCCACGAGGTCATTGTCAGGAGCACGTGGGAGAGGTCACTGGACGCACAGAACTATTTTAAGGATGAGAAACCAGGGCATTGTGGGAATAACCAGCGTGCTGCAATTCATGGGGTCGCAAAGGGTCGGACACGACTGAGCGACTGAACTGAACTGAACTGAACTGATGCTGCCACTTTTTAACATCAACATCTTTAAGAATGGTCCAAGCACTGGGCTTTAATCAGCACTGAAAAGTGAAAAGAAGTAAAAGTGAAGTCGCTCAGTTGTGTCCAACTCTTTGCAACCCCACGGACTGCAGCCCACCAGGCTCCTCCATCCATGGGGTTTTCCAGGCGAGAGTACTGGAGTGGGTTGCCACTGCCTTCTCCAGAGGATCTCCCCGACCCAGGGACTGAACTCGGGTTTCCCGGGTTGTAGGCTGGAGCTTTACCCTCTGAGCCACCAGGGAAGTCAAGAGCTTTGCAAAGTCCTCCAGTGTAAGCCGTCCATGGCCTCTAGAGACACAACCCGAGACCCTGGGCCACAGGAGTGCCGGCCCCGGCCTTTCGGGAGGACAGTGGGATGGCTCCCGGGTCCGAGCGCTGGGCTGTGGGCTGGGGAGGGCACTCTCCACCCCCCAGGACAAGCAGAGTGTGGGCTGGCTGGGCCCAGGAAAGGATGAAAGTGAAGTGAAAGTGAAGTCACTCAGTCGTGTCCGACTCTTTGCGACCCCATGGACTGTAGCCCACCAGGCTCCTCCCTCCATGGGATTCTCCAGGCAAGAGTACTGGAGTGGGTTGCCATTTCCTTCTCCAGGGGATCTTCCCGACGCAGGGATCAAACCTGGGTCTCCTGCATTCCAGGCAGTCGCTTTAACCTCTGACCCACCGGGGAAGCCCACCGGGGAAGTCCACGAGTCACGTTCCCTCCAGACAGCAGGATGACTCTGAGGTGAGCAGGTGCATTCCCAGCCTCCTGCGTGTTGCCTCTGCTAACACTGCCTGGGCTGGGAAGGCACCTGCAGAGCCTGGCACCAGCACGGGGTCTTCCCTCCCAAGGGGTTCCCTTGGGGCAGGTGGCAAAGGAAGAGAACCCCAGGACACCTACCCAGGACCCTCCCTGGGGATTGTGTGCACTGGAGCCGGGCCCACCAACGGCTCTCTCTGCCCCTCCTGCACCTCTCTCCACGGTGAAGACGGATGTTTCACTCTAGGGTAGAATGATCTGGGTTTGACATGTTTATTTCTGAAATAGTTGAGTGATATTGCACAAGGCAATAGCCTTCAGTCTGCGTGCCCTCCACCTCCAGAGTCAGGAGGGGCTGGAGCAGAGGGTGGTCGGAGTGAAGTCAGAGCAAAGGGGCCTTCCACGGTGGGCAGGACTGCAGTCTCGGCTTCCTTGGCAGCAGTGGGGGCTGGTCAGGATCAACAGGGGCACCCCAGCCCCCGTGCACACACGCACACACACGCATGCACACACACACCTGTACACACACGCACACACACGCACGCACACGCTGGATTTCAGCGTTCACCCATTTCTGTAAATATTCCCACTGTGGTCGAAACCGAGCGGCCCACGTGGCGTCAGTCTAGCGCCGCCCCTCTGAGGCCGCCGGTTGGCTGGTTCCGGCCCGGCCCGGCCTGGCCCCTGCGCCCGAGGCCTGGGCCTGCGCTGAAGGTGCTCACCTTCCTCCCTCTCAGCGAGGCCAGGAGGGGCCTGGCAGCGTGTTCTCGGGTGAGGCGGCCTGGCCTCGTCTCTCCCCCACGCCGCCGTGGTCCGCTCAGGGGGACGGCGCTCAGGAGCCTCTGTGTGCGACGGGTCCAGGAGCTGGGGCCACAAACGCGGCCTCGTGACCCGTCCTGCAGGGACCCCCTTGAGCACAGCGGTGACATTTAGAGAGAAGGGAGCTGATGGCAAGTATTCCCTGCCCCTGGCTCTTTGGCCAAAGGCCCTTTAGGAACCTCCTAAAGGAACCCCCTTTAGGAACCTCCTTTAGAGGCTCCCTGGGGGTTCTCTGCTGAGGCCCCGCCCCTCCGCCCCCTCTCCTCCCCCTCCCCCTCCCTCATGTCCCCGCCCTTCGCCCACCTCCCCTCCCTCACCACTCGCCCCTTCCCACTCCCCTCCCCCGCCCCCGCCCCTGCCCCGCCCCTGCCTCGCCCCGCCCCTCCCCGCTCCTTCTCCCCGCCCCGCCCCCTGCCCCGCCCCCTGCCCCGCCCCACCCCCCATCCTCCAGGCAGCACTCACACATTTAACCTGATGGTCTCCCGGGACCCGTGACCGACAGCGCTGTTTTCTGTTTAGTGGGGAGGGCAGCCCGGGGACCCCGCGGCCCTGGAGGGAGAGCGAGGTAGACACCGGCCTGGGGACCCTGCGGGCGAGAAAGAGGAAGCGCACTTTCTGGCTCTTGTGTGTCTGGAGGAAAAGTACAGCTGCTGCTCGACAGTTTGGACTCCAGGCCCTGCTCGGTCCACTGTTCCGGGATTTCTCAGTCCAGACTAACATGTCTTTGTCCAAACTGCCTGACTGCACTCCAGCCCTCTAACCTCCCGTCTCCTCGCTCAACTGCATTTCAGAACCTCTGTAAATACCCATCAGCCAGGGTGAGAACAGAGAAGAAAGCAAGGAAGACAGGTTCTTTCTGGCTGCAGAAACCCCAGAGGGCAGCTGGGGACAGCGACTGGAACCCAGCTTGGGGACCCTGAGGAGGAGGCCTGTGGCACCTCGTATTCTGGGCGCACCTCCAAAATGAGTCTGTCTGTTGCAGATGAGAAAACTGAAAGACTCTATGAGAAATGCAAAGTTATATCCTGCCCCAAGGCAGGTAAGCAGTGCTGGTAACCAAACGCAAGTGACTAGACCACAAAGCCACTCCCCTGCCCCTGGAGGACCAGGGCACAGGAGACCTTTCTTCTCATTGTAAACTTGACATTTTAAGCAGCATCAGGCTGTTCCCACATTACAGTGAGTGGCCCCTGGAGGAGGGCATGACAGCCCACTTCAGTGTCCTTGCCTGGAGAATCCCCATGGGTAAGAGGAGCCTGGCGGTCTACCGTCCGTGGGGTCGCAAAGAGTCAGACACGACTAAGCACAGCACATAGTAAGCGATACAAATGCTGCCTCATAGTGCTACCAAGAAAAGGACTGGTTTATTCTGACCATGGTTTGTTTTTAAAAGATTAACAAGCAAACAAAAGCCAGCATCACAAATGGTCACAGGCAGCTCTGTGTTGCTGCCAAGAACCCCTGGAAGGACCAACCTGGGACTGAACCTTGGCTATGATCATCATAGACCATCAACAGCGGCCCCAGGATGGCTCCTCAGCATTTCTAGACGTGGGTTTCCGGATGCATAGCGTGTGAACGTCAGTCCTTCCCAGAGTCGTCAGGAAGGCATGCAGACCCACGGGCAGGGAGCCTGTAGCCCAGGAGCTGGAGGGTGGGAGCTGCAGTTGCCTTCTCAGGAGGTTGCTCTGGGGGGAATTTCCTGCTTGACGCACAGGCAGCAGCTCTTGGGTATTTAGGGCTTCATAAAACCCTCTGTGCCTCTGTGGAGAACATTTACTCACCCAATCACACCTGAAGCCTCAGCAAAGACCGATTCTGGAGATTAAGAGCGAAAGCATCATCTTGCTTTGCAAGTTTCCGGTTGCTCTGTATGCAAAGGTCAAGGTCAGTGTTGAGCTCTCAGCTCAGATGACCCAGCAGGGTGTCTGCGGTGAGAAATGTATCAAACTCTTGGTTTTGTTCTTTCCTAAATATGCCCCCAAGCCCATTAAATGGCCTCCTTTCGTCACGACCAATCTGTTGAGAAAGAAGACGCCCAGTAGGACAATTCTGAAAACTCACCGTCTGCACTTACTGGGGACAAAGACGGCTCCTTTGTGAGCAGCAGCAGGTCCAAGGGGCACGTCATGAGTTCACGGCATAGAGCTGGCTTGCCACAGACACTCAGAGTCTGGAATCATCTCTCCAGGCCAGGAGGGGGGTCCTGGGGCTGTGTCCACCCACCTCCGTTCCTTGGAAGTCAGGGTCCCCGATCGCCCTTGAGGGGAGCAGCTTGGGCAGTCCCGGGTGTCGCTGTAGACTCTACCACGAGGGCCTTCTGCTGAGTCTGTCCTCGTGTCCTGGGACCTTCAGCCCAAGTCTCGAGTCACTCTTCGGAGACAGAGTGAAAGTGTCGAAAGTGACTTGTGGGTCTGTTTGAACTCACAGTCCTGTGCCCTCCTGCTTGCTGTGGGCAATAATTTTCCGATAGACGCTTATGAACAGAGTTTATATTAAAACTGGCTATTTTACTTTTGAGACATGAAGTGGTGATTTCATTAAGGGCTTTTATTAGGTCTTACTAACTTGCAAATTTTCTCCAGTTGCATTTGCACACAGAACTTTATAAATATAAAGAGAATTCTGTATTTCCCATTTTAAAAAAGATCCAAAGTAGTCGATTTGAGTGGGTAGCATAGTTTTTATATATATATGTACCATCACAAGGAGTTTTGTTAAAGCTTCCACTGGAGGAGTTTCCTGATCCTTAGTTGTGACGTGAACTGTGGTCTCAGTGATTTGCAAACTTACCCAGCATCTTCAGACAGGTGAGTGGAAGACTTCTTAGACTCTGCATGTAGAATGCGGGTGCCTCCTCGGTCATGAACTTGCAAGATTGTGTTTGGAGACTTCGCTTTTGTCTTTGTGGTTTAGTCGCTCAGTCGTGTCCGACTCTTTGCGACCTCGTGGACTGCAGCCCGCCAGGCTCCTCTGTCCATGGGATTCTCCAGGCAAGAGCTCTGGAGTGGGCTGCCATTTCCTCCTCCAGGGGATCTTCCCTTCCCGGGGATCAAACCTGCATGTCCTGCTTGGCAGGCGAGTTCTTTACTGCTGAGCCACCTGGGAAGTCCTTACCAGATGAAGTAAAACCTCCTCCACCTTGAGTTCCTAGAAGTAGATGAAGATGTTAACCCTTTTGTACCCTTCAAGGCAACCGTTCTATAAATAAAAATCAGCTTATCCTCTGGGATAGAAGTAAGATTTCACCGCTGACCTATGTGTCTGAGCACATGTGGCTGCAGGTGGCCATTGCCTTGACATCTATCTGGATGGGACCCCATCTTGGCACCTGGAAGATGACTTAATAAGAAGTAAAGCGGGTAAGTCCCTGATGCTGGGAAAGATTGAGGGCAGAAGGAAGAGGGCAACAGATGGCTGGACAGCATCACCACTGAGGCAATGAACGTGAACTTGGGCAAACTCTGGGAGATGGGGAGGGACGGGGAGGCCTGGCATGCTGCAGCTCCGGGGGTCGCAAAGAGTCGGACACGACTGGGTGCCTGAACAACAGCCACAGAGCAGGGGCCTGAGACATTTAGACGTGCTCTGTTGTAGGAAACCTGCTTCTGCTAAGCTGACCCTCACGTCTTCGCGAAACGTGATGGGGAGGCAATCAGAAGCAACCAAGGTACATGAGATTCATCTCAAAGGCCCTGCTTGTTTCCAGGACAAGTTTCCTTTCACGACGAAGCTTGCAGGGTATAAATGAGGCGTAGGTCTGGCTTCTCTCCCAGTGAGGAGCTCGGAGGAGGGAACTTCTCTGTAGTAAAATGAGTAAAATGGCGTCTTAATTTCAGCAAAATTAAGGAGGTAAGGAAAACAAACACATGCTATGCACTTTTCTGGAAATGTCCTTTTTTGTCAATGCTGAGACTCTAACTAAATGCTGAAATGGTCCTGGGTGATCATGAGAAAAAGTAGAGATTGGAGACATCCAATTTAGCTTTTATTGCTAGGGTTTAAAATATTGACTTTTAAAAATTAGATTATACATAAAAAATATTTATGAATCATATGACCAAGAAGGGGTTAATATCCAAAGTGGATTAAACAGCTCATACAACTCAGCATCAAAAAAAATTTTTTTTTAATGGGCAGAAAATTTGAATGGACATTTTTCTGAGAATATGCTCAACATTGCTAATCACCAGGGAAATGCAGATCAAGCCACAACGAGACATCCTCTCACACCTGTGAGAATAGCGATCATCAAAGAGACCATAAATAACAAACGCTGGCGAGGATGTGGGTGAAAGGGAGCCCTCCGACACTGCTGGTGGGAATGCAAGCTAGCACGGCCGTTTCCCGCGTTTCCGTGCAGGAAGCAGCATTGAGTTTTCTGAAAATCTACGAATAGAACTAACAAGGTCTAGCGGCTCCCCTCCTGGTTGCATATCTCCAAAAGAAACGAAAACACTGGTGAAAAGGTAGATGCGTCCAAATGCTCACAGTAGCATCATCTGTAGTAGCCAGGGTAAAGAAGCAACGTAAGAGTTCAGTAGATGACTGGGTAAAGGAGACGTGGTGTGTAAATTCACACACACACCGTGGAATACTCGTCGGCCATAGTAAGGAATGAAATAACGCCGTTTGTAGCAACGCGGATGGACTTGGAGGGTATTACACTAAGTGAAATTAGTCAGAAAGACAAATCCTGTATGGAATCGTCTACATGCGGATTCTAAAAAGTACAACAACTAGTGAATATAGCAAAAAAGGAACAGACCCACAGACACAGAGAACAAGCTAGGGAGGGGAGGGGCAAGACAGGGGTTGGAGATTAGAGGCACCAATTGCTACGTGTAAAATAAGCTACAGGGATATAGAGTACAACACGGAGAATACAGCCAGTGTATTACAGTAAGTGTAAAGGGAGCATCCTTAAGGGTTTGTGAATCACTTTATTGTATGCCTGTCACTTACATAATATTGTACATCAACTATACTTCAATATCAAAAATAATAAAGTAGTTGAAAAAATTAGAGTACACGTTAAATGCTTTTTAATTTTTTAAATTTTCACTGTCTAGAATATTAGCATATTTCTAGGTATACATTTGGCAGGAATCCTTCCTAAACTATACCCATCATTTAAATTCATCATAATATCAGCTACTTAAATCATACTCTAATTTCATTTACTATGGCCTCTTTGTTTATCTATTACATGCCTCTCTGGAATTATATTTATGACTTCATATTTTTGTTATAGGAAAGAAGTCACGCTGGTCAATGGTGGGCTGTCAGAAGAACTCTAAAAATAGGTATTTATGATAAACAAGGTCAGTGAGTCAGACTGTTGCATTATTTTTGGACCAGAACCTTGGCAGCACTTTTGCAATTATGAGATGAAATTACTGCACGTCTTGTTCTTTGCATTTTCTTTTTTGACATTTATTAGGACAGTGGACATGTGTTTGACATCATTATTTCCTGTGTTTTTGGTGCATTATTTTAGGCTTATTACTTTGTGTGATAAGTACATATCATTGCTTAAACAAAGCACAATCAGTTCAAAATCAGAAAGTTAACAGCGGTTCCACGCAGCACAGATGGCGCGTTGCAGTGATGTGGAGCCTGGAGGGAAAGGCTGGAGCAGTGAGAGGAGGGCGCCAGCGTAAGGAGGGAGTCCGGGCTGTGGGCTTCAGGAAACACGCAGTGGTGGTGGGGGGGGGGCTGTGTGCGGAAGCCCTACCCCCCGGGTGGCGAGGCTGAGAGGGTGAAGCCCCCATGGGTGATGTCAGGGCCCTTTCCTGGGGACCGTGCGCCACTCCCCAGCCCCTTCCTCCACTGGGGGCCATGGGTCTATGAACCAGGAGGGGCTTCCCGCCTGCATCTCCCCGCACAGTGACCTCGGACATCCAGCCTGCAGGACTGTGACAAGTGCATGTCCTCTGTTGGCAAGCCCCCTGTGTGTGGCCTCCTGTCAGGGCACTGACTGAGACAGGAGGTGGAAGCGGAGGGCTGGCGAGTGAGCGGCCAGCGCTCTTGGGACCAAGTGTTTTCCTGGAAAACCACGCAGTGGAGAGGTTTGAGAAGGGCCTGCACAGCACCGGGGGCAACGCAAGAGTGGGCAGCATTCAGGGCAGCTCTGCCAAGCAGTGTGTGTGTGTGTGTGTGTGTGTGTGCACGCGTGCACGTGTGTGTGTTCATGCATGCACGAGTGCACATGCATGTGTTACACACGAGTGCATGTGGGTGTGTGCATGTGTGTGTTTGCGCACGTGTGTCACGTGTACATGCGTGTGTGAATGTGTGTTCATGTGTGTGCATGTAGTGTATACATATGTGCATGTGTGTGCACTTTTGTATGTGTGTTTATAGTTCTGTGTGTGTGGTGTGAGTATGTGTGTGCGTGCACATGTGTGGTGTGCGTAGTGTGTGCATGTGTGTGCGCACGTGTGTTCGTGTGTGTGCGTGTGGTGTATACATGCATGTGTGCATGTGTGTGCACTCGTGCATGTGTGTGTTTATAGTTCTGTGTGTGGTGTGTGCATGTGTGTGTATAGTATATACATGCGTATGTGTATGTGTGTGCTCGTGTATGTATGTGTGTGTAGTTTCGTGTGTGTGTGTACATGTCTATTTCTGACACCGGGAGCTTTCCTATCAGTGAACCCAGATCCCGTTGCCTCTGGAAGGACAGTGGAAGGGCCTCCCCGGGTCTGCACACAGCAGCCATCGCTCCAAGAGGACCTGTCAGGACAGCTGTACGTGCCCGGATGCTCCGGGGTGGGACTGAGAAGACACAACGGGTGGCTTGGAAGCAAACCCCATGACCTTAGGAGAAGCGTCCTCAGGAGGGGTCCAGGAGACCTTGCCTTCTCATCGGCACTCAGGCGCCCCCCGCCTGTCAATGGGCAGGTTGATTCACTGCGAGGATGAACCATCCCACCCTCCAGCCTCTGCCCTGCCAGCTTCTCCCACTGTGATCTGGTCCAAGCTGCAGGAGGCCTTTCTTCCCGGGGGCCTTCTGGGGTCCCCCCAGGTCCAGCTTCCCTTTCCCCCAGAGTGAACCCGCCAGCACCTGCCTTCTGTTCCAGCTGGGCTCAGCCAAGGTTAAATCTGTCTTTGGTCTCACAGTTGCCTCCCAATTGTCTGTGTTTTGAAGTCCTGGGTCCCAGCACAGTCTGTGGGTTTTGGGCGTCAGTGGCCCAGCTGGTAAAGAATCTGCCTGCAATGCAGGAGACCCCAGTTCAATTCCTGGGTTGGGAAGATCTGCTGGAGAAGGGAAGGGCTACCCACTCCAGGATTCTGGCCTAAAGAGTTCCATGGACTGTATAGTCCCTGGGGTCGCAGAAAGTCCAACATGACTGAGCCACTTTCACTTTCCCTTTCAAGTCCCCCAAAAGCAGAGAGACAGACAGCTGACCATCTCGTGTCAAAGGAGGACATCCCACGGCCCGTGTGTCTAGCCAGTCTCAGATCGGCTGTCCCCACTGGCCCTCCAATCCCCTCCCTCCATCCTTGGAGATGAGGAGGGTCCCCAGGAGCACAGACGGGAAGGCCAGGCAGCCGGTGGGA
The DNA here is from genome assembly GCF_032405125.1 of Capricornis sumatraensis. Lineage (NCBI taxonomy): Eukaryota > Metazoa > Chordata > Mammalia > Artiodactyla > Bovidae > Capricornis > Capricornis sumatraensis. The sequence continues at coordinate 89,828,672 of NC_091081.1, forward strand.
AGGGGCTCTGGGGAGGGTCTGGCACCCAGGAGCTGGGTGTTGAGCTCAAGGTACGAGAGCGAAGCTGACGGGCGACTCTCACGGGAAGAGCTTGAGTCTGAGCCTAGTGGGGAAGTGAGGTTTCAGGAACTCTCCCGGGGGCTTCAGGGGTATGGAAGTCGGGGATCCAAGGGAGGGGTGAGGTGGGGGACCTGGGCCAGAGCCCCCAAGACGGGGGCGGGAGGGCTCCTGCAGCAGTGGGAGCGTCTCAGGTAGACTGTCCACGCCCAGGTCACCGGGGACGCGCGTCTGCTCCCCCTTCTCGCCCCAGGCCCGAGTCCCTCCAGGGTCACTGTCCTACCGATCACCCCTGCTCCTGGGGCTGGAGCCTTTGCTCAGAAACCTGTCTGCTGCCGAGACGTTTGGAGACCAGAATGTCCTCCAAGTTCCACCCCTCACAGGAATGGCAAGCTAAGCTCTCACCCTCAAAGGTGACCTTTCCACCGAAGCTGCCCTGGGAGGCGTCCCCCACGCGTCTGAGAGCAGTGTCGGGGTGGCCCCGCCGCTGTGGCCTCACCCCCAGGGAACCTGGGCCAGCCTCGCAGGGGTGTTGGGTGGGAGACTCTGGCTGGGCCTGGGAGGGCTGCATGCTGGGTTTTCATCTTCTCAGAGTATTTATGAAACCAAGATTTCCTTTAATCTCACAGCACAGCCTGCGACTCCACTGGGCCACATGGCGGCCGGGGACCGGCTCCTCTCTGGGAAGGGGGTGCCAGCGTGGCCATAACCTGGGTCCTGGGCTACAGTGGGAAGAACACCACACACCAGTCGGTGGGGTCTCCAAACCCTGTATTTGATCCCCGGGTTAGCTTTTGTCTTAATTTGCATGGTTTTGACTGAAGTCATCTGGCAATATTGAAGCCCAAAACAGAATCAGCGATTTCATCTGACATTATTGCGTGTAGGTTCATGAGGTTTTGTGGTTTCTTCATCAAGCATGTAGTTAAATGTTACAAAATGAAACCATAAAAACCTTGTCTAGGAAAAATTCTTGTCTCTCCAGAGGCGCCAAACGCACTCTAAGCTGAACGGCTGGGGAGGCTGGAAAAGTTAGTCTTGAATCAGCAGACCCCATGAGACAAGACATGAAATCCAGCAATTAGACCGCTTTTAATAATTTAAACTTTTGAAATAAAAATAAACTTGGAAAACAGGGCTGGTACAAAAAAATAGTGTCCTTCTGAATATCCCAGACACCCTGAAGGTCAGCTGTTGAATCACAGCTTTGACCAAGATCCATGAGATCATCCAAAGTTAAAGAAACAAGTCAGCCCTTTCCTCAAAGACAGCAAGGCTCGGACGCCGGGCTCCCAGCTCCCGCCGCTCGGAGCTCTGCGGCTGGTGTGCTTGTGTCTGCAATGCAGACTTCTGCAGTTTTAAGCATTTTCCTTGTGTAGTGAAAAGCGTTTACTCGTTGTTGATGATAAAGATATCGATAGCCCCTGAATTCTAGGGCCTCTCCCTCCACGTCTCCTGTGTGTCACTGCGCCGCAGGAAGATAAGTTTCCGGTGCGCTGGAAGCCACAGTGCTGGGGGGCGGTGGCGGGGGGCGGGTGGTGAGAGTTCTGCTGAGTCAGCGGACTCCTGGCCTGCACGGTCCACTCCACCCCTGGGCGGTGGGGGAGGGGGGACAAAGCTCTCCTCCCCTTGGGAGCTTACATGCCAGTAATAAAGGTCAAACAACATCACGGACAGGATACATCAGTGCTGGTGAGAGCCACCGGCGAAGGCAGGAATGTGGGGACAGGGTGCCATCTTACACAGGCACCAGGGCGGCACCCCGCTCCCCGCACACCCCACGCCTGCCCCAGATGGCAATGCCACCTTTCCTGCAGCTCCTGGTGGAGACCTGCTCCAGGCAGAGGGATGACCTGTGCAAAGGCCCTGGGGCAGGGTGAGCCTGGCTCCACCAGAGCCCAGTGTGACTGACAGGGTGTGGGGGGCAGAGTCCCAAGACCCACAGGAGGAGCCTCGCTGGGGTGAGGGCCTGTGGTCTCCGCAGGACAGGCTGGCCAGGGTGGCTGTGCCTGCAGGGCTTGTGAGCGGGCCTGGCCCAGGAGGGAGCCCAGCACAGCCGCCCTCCCTTGCGATGTCTTGAGAAGGCAACAGCTGAAGAAGACCGAGGCTTCAGCTCCCGGATGGTCGCGGTTTTCTGAGAGGAGGAAACCGTTCCCCAGGACACATGTCAGAGGGCCACAGCCATCCTGTGTGCTTGGTCCCCGAGGCGCCCCAGGGCACCCTCCTTCCCCCAGGGGGAGGAGGGGTGCAAGGAGAGCCAAGGTCCATGCTTTCAAGTTCTCATGGAAATGAGACCTTGAAGACACCCAGTTTGGGGACAAATATGTTCTGAAATTTCAGAACAGGTAAAGATCTATGTTCCAAACGCCCTTCCAATCTCTGCAAACAGATGCGGCTTCGTGGAGCTGTGGGATGTCACTGGGGTATCGGGAGGGACTTAGACCACAAGGACAGAGCGGGTAACGAGCGTTGCTTTCTGGCAGCTTCTTCCCGGTGTGGGCAGCTGCTCTCCTGGGAACCTGGGGCTGGGGGAACACACACCAGGGGAGGCGAGGTGGCCGGGCCGTGGCTGGGGCCGGCGCCTGACTGGCCCAGGGGACGCCTGGGCTTGTGCTCCTCCCGAGTGACTTTCAGGCAACAACTTGAGAGCAAGGCGCCGGTCTCCTGCGGGATGTGATACAGGCGGAAACAGGTGTGGCCTCGGGAGGGAGTCCTCGAGCCGGCTGTCACAGACGCCCTGGGATCTGCAGGGGCCTTGACGGCCTGAAGACTTTCCTGCGACGTGTCTGCTGGAGAGGACAGGCCTCCCCCTCCCTTTACACTCAGCCTGGCTCGTGGCCACCCCTGGGGGGTTCGGGGGGAACACAGACCTTGCGTTGAGGCAGCGTCGCGGCCCTCGGGGCGGAGCTGCCCCTGTGGCTGGGAGCCGTAGCACACCGCCAGGAGGAGGAGAGAGGTGGCCGAAAGAGACGGGGCCATGGGGTCCTCAGGGACCAGCCTGCCTTTGAAGCAGGAAGAGGAGAGTCTCCAGGCGCCGGCCAGGCTGCAGAGGCCGGAGGAAAACAGTCCTGCCGAGGCCCGTCATCTCTGGCGAGCGGAAGAGCCTCGTGGCCAGAGTCGTGGTTTCCTACGGGCTTCTAGTCTCCCCCTGCTTTGCTCATTTCATCACCAACTATAGCTTTTCATTTCAAGACCATCCGAAGCTTTGCGTTTTCTGTCTGCACAGTTTTCTAGAGGGAAACATTTTCTTCTTCCCTCCAGGCTACTCCAGGCAACTAGGACCTCAGTCACTGTCCGCCCCGGTCCCTGCGAGGTCGGCTGCCACGTGTGTCCATTCCGCTCCCGAGCCCTCTTCCTGGGTCACCTAGATCAGAGCGACGTCCACCGGGGACCCTTCACGGCCACGTGGCAGACTGAAGGACAGAGTAGATATTTGTGGTTGGCAGAATGTTAAACCCCTGCTGCTGGACATCTTAGAAACCCACTACAAGATGATCAAATCCCAAAATAAAAAACAGCTCTGACACCATCAGTCCCAGTGTTTCTCAAACGTCTTAGCCATGCTATCCTCTCTCCAAGCTAAATCCAGGGGCAAAGCCCAGGGGAGGTCCTGCTTGAAGAGGGGGTGGGCTAGCTGCCCCCACGTGCTCTCTGCCCCCCACCCCAAGCACCCCAGGCCTGCAGAGGCCCCAGGGAGGCCCCAGGATTTGGAGGAGCGGTTTTCAACCATCGCTTATAGTTCAAGCCATGCTAGGACCGTGCCCAGTGAGCGCCTGACTACACAAAATCACCTCCGCGAGCAGGGCTGAGCCTCCTGGCTTCGTCCTGTGCTCACCACACACCACTGGGCAGGAAGGAAAGTGAGGCTTCCTGGCCACGTGTGGGTGACCTTCTGCAGGATGACCGTGGTGGCGTGGTTCAGCTCTAGGTTACGGAGAGACAGGCCAGGTCTTGGTGACTGCAGAAGGCCACCGCCCTAACTACCTTTCTAAGCTTCTGCGTTTACGCAGAAAGTGTGAGGCTCAGGCGGTAAGTGGTTGGCGCTTGTTAATGACATTGATGAAGGCGATGTCACGGAGAGAGCTTCAGACAAGCTTAGTCTCTTTTCCCACACTGTGCACTGTGGGCCCCCCGGGGGAGCACCGGACGGTACGCCCCATGCCAGCCGCCGCAGACTCACGGAGAGCTGCGCCAAGAGCCGAACCCGGGGAGCTGAGGCTTCAGAGCCTGTAACTCCCTTGTGTGCTCGTTATTTTAAATCAAATGTGAAACATGAAGGAGGCACGTAAAATTCTATTTTTAAAACTGAGAACCCTGGTTTTCACTTTGAAGTTTTGATTTTTTTTAAAAACTCTATTGATTTAGGGGTGTTTGAGAATACTTCTAAAAACCAACTGTTGTCCCATTATAATGGGACAAGTGAAAAAAATGTGAATGAAAAATACATTTTGGCAGAAAAGGGCCAGAGACAACATTCTCTTGGCCCCTAGGTGCACAGCTCTCAGCCCTAGAATCTCAGAAAACCACCTTTCTCCACGAAGTCGAAGAACCAGCCTGGAATTCAAAACAACCAAGATTTATTTGCCCTCATTTCCAAGTAGTTCAGTTGTCTACTTGTATCTATAACCTTTTTTCATAGTGATGAGTGGCTGCGTGACAGGGATCCGAGTCTGAGCATTTCCTTTTTATGGAATGATGCGGGTGGGGGCAGCGAGGGCCTCACCGTTGTGCAGACACTGGCCCGCTGACCAAAGCCGGCCTTCTGGCCCTCCCTCCGGCCCTTCCAGGCAGCTCCAGTCTCGGCGTTCTGCGTTGAGAGGATGGAAGCCCTTCAGAGGGAAAATGACAAAACCCCATGGACATCGACGCTGGAGAGGGCAGCGGGTCCCTGTGGACTGAGGTGCCCCGGACACCCCGAGACAGACTCGGGCTCCGAGCTCACGGGGACGTTCCGGCTGCTCACTGAAGCTGGAGCGCCGTCCTGGAGCCGGGGCAGCGCTGAGGGAGGGGAGGGCTGGCTGGACGGAGAGTGGACGCCAGCCCCGCTGCTGAACGCGCCCCTCCAAGGGCCCTGGCTGCTCCAGGCACCCCCGTGCGCTCTGCCGTCCATGCACGCTGGGACACACGGAGCTTGGCACCTGCAGCCTGGCTCCGAGATGAGGGTCCTGAAAGTCAGGGAGGGCTCCGGGACCAGCGCTGCTCCTCTGCCCCAGGAGACGTCGCTGTCACTCAGCCCCAAGGCTCACAGCCCTCAGGCGACACTTAAATGCAACAAAAAAGCGCTTCGAGATGGCTCCAGAGTCCCTTTTCCCCTGATTTTTCCCAACGTGGCTTCCACCGCGTGGGATCAGGGCCCTTTCGTTCCCAGGCGGTCCCGGAATGTGCGTGTCCTGAAGAGCCATCAAAGGCAGAGTTGCTCTGATTGGCTCCCCATCTTTTGCGGCTGTCAGAAAATAACCTGTATTTATTTTGAAATAATGCTTCCTGCCTTTTTGTTCTATATAAATATAATTTCTATTTACTGTAGAGAATTAAGAAAATACAGGAGGGTGTATGGAAGAAATTTAAATGACTTATGTTTGTGCCACCCAGAGAGTACTCGGGTTAGCATCCCGGTGTGTTTTCTTTCGGGTTTTACGTGCATGTGTTTATACACTGGAGATTATTCTGTAGACACATGTTGAGACTGTCTGCTTTTCACTCAGCGCTGCATTATGAGCAGCACAGCCCGTCTGTGGTTGCCCCGTAACAGAGAGGCCCGCTCTTCTGTTGAACTTGTAAGTGTCTATTTTTTAATCCGACAGGGAATGCTGTGGCAAGCTCTGTGTGCAACTCCCCAGAACTGTTGGTCATTTTCTTGATTCCTGAAAGTGTTATGGGGTCAAAGGCCACAAGTCAGACATTCTTGTAGAAAAGTTAGAACTCAATATTTCACACAAATTGCTGCTAAAGTGAACATTTCAGCTCCTTTGCATAACTTTGTCCTCTATGAGAGGTAAAACACTACAAAACAAACACGCTTCCTTCTGTGATATTTTTCCTTGTTTTTAATGGAAGTTCAGACCGCTCTGGGAGAGTCATGTGCAGGACTCGGGAGGCTTGCTGAGACTGTGGCTGGAGGGCAGGGCCACTGGACGCGTACTGGGATCCAGCTACATCTCCCAGAAAGGCATGCGGCAGCGGGAAGCTTGGAGCCCAGAGACACGGCCTTATTTGGAAATGGGGCCTCTGCAGAGGGAGTCAGGTTAGGGTGAGGCTGTCAGGGCGGTCATAACCCAAAACGAGGCTCCCCAGGTGGCTCTGCGGTAAAGAAGCTGCCTGCCAAAGCAGACGACGCAGGCTGGACCCCTGGGTGGGGAAGACCCCTAGAGAAGGGAATGCCAAGCCACGACAGAATCCTTCCTGGAGAATCCCATGGACAGAGGCGCCTGGAGGACCACGGTCCATGGGGTAGAAAAGAGCTGGGCGCGACTGAGCGGTTAGGCACACAACCCACTGGGCGCCCGTCCTTGTGAACAGAGGAGTGGACGCAGGGACAGGGAGAAGCCACGCGAAGATGGAGGCAGAGACGGGGTCAGGTGTCCACGGGGGCCCCGGAGTCACTGACACTGCCCGGAACTGCAGGAGGTGAGGGAGGAAGCGGCAGGCCAGGCCCCTGGCCCCTGACCTCCAGGGAGAACACATGGCCTGGTTCCTGGCCCCTGGTTCCCACCCCAGACGCTTGGGCTGCAAGCCCCGTCACTTCCGGGACCCCAGTCCCTGGGGGGGAGTGGGCATCTTCTCCCGGAAGCTCCCAGAGCTTTCCTCCGGCTGCCGGCGCGGCACCTCTTCCTGCAGGGCTCTGGGGTGTCATGGGAGGTGTGCTGGGAGGCTTGTCCTTTCTGGGTGCAGAAGTCACTCAGAGGATTCCAGGGAGATACCTTGGATCATGTTTTGAGCACAGTCCGCAGGCCACTTTGATGCAGGGAAGCTTGAGGCCAGCCCTCAAGGTCACACGGGGGAAAGGACACAGGCCCTCAGGGTCACACAGGGGGAAAGGACACAGGCCCTCGGGGTCACACGGGGGGAAAGGGCACAGGCCCTCGGGGTCACACGGGGGGAAAGGGCTCAGGCCCTCGGGGTCACACGGGGGGAAAGGGCACAGGCCCTCGGGGTCACACGGGGGGAAAGGGCACAGGCCCTCGGGGTCACACGGGGGGAAAGGGCACAGGCCCTCGGGGTCACACGAGGGGAAAGGGCACAGGCCCTCAGGGTCACAGGAGGGGAAAGGGCACAGGCCCTCAGGGTCACATGGTGGAAAGGGCGCAGGCCCTCGGGGTCACACGGGGGAAAGGGCACGGGAGTGTCCCCGGGCATGTCCTGCTGGAGTGCACACGCCGAGGCTCAGTGGGGAACTTGCCCCAGCACACACAGCGTGCCGCGGGGACCCCCGGGCTGTGGCCCCTTTCAGAGTCGGTCAGAGAGTCGGTCAGAGAGTCGGTCAGAGAGTCGGTCAGAGAGTCGGTCAGCCCCAGGTCAGAGAGTCGGTCAGAGAGTCGGTCAGCCCCAGGTCAGGGAGTCGGTCAGCCTCAGGTCAGAGAGTCGGTCAGAGAGTCGGTCAGAGAGTCGGTCAGCCCCAGGTCAGAGAGTCGGTCAGAGAGTCGGTCAGAGAGTCGGTCAGCCCCAGGTCAGAGAGTCGGTCAGAGAGTTGGTCAGAGAGTCGGTCAGCCCCAGGTCAGGGAGTGGGTCAGAGAGTCGGTCAGGGAGTCGGTCAGGGAGTCGATCAGGGAGCCGGTCAGCCCCAGGTCAGGGTCCACAGGCATTGCCCACTGCTGCCCAACGGGGTCCTGCTGCAACTAGAGGCGGCGCCCCTCCAGCCTTGCCTGCCACGAGCACACTTTTCACAGCCCCCCTTCCCTGACCCTGCTGGGCATGTAATTGCTTCCGAGGGGCCACGACGGATGGAGAAGCTGAAACACCTCCCGATCCCCAGCCCCCTCCTTGGGCAGACAAAGGGCATTGACAGCAGAGACATCCCACAGGGTCAGGCTCTTGGGAGTGGACGCTCCGCAGAGATGGACAAAGCCTGGAGACACGGGGAAGGAACCAAAGGACCACGTCCTCCTCCGCTGGACACTCGTTTGGGGCCAATGGGTGCGTCCATTGAGAGCACTGTGGAAGCAACCCCTGGAGGGCAGGTGCGTGTCCGGGGCTGGGGTCCCAGAGCCCGGCCCGAGTGCATCTCCCCGCACCCCGCCCTGCCTCCTGCCACTAAGCTCGGTCCCTGAGGTAGACCCAAAACAAGAGCAGGTCTGAAATGCTGGGCTTTTGTCTATTAAAATGCCCTGTGAACTCCAGCCCTGAAGCCGCTTTTTCTCCTTTCTCCTATTTACGGTATTATCATCAATATTCCTTACCTACCAGGAAAGGAGGTCATCGCCTTTATCCTACCAATCAAAGGCTTTGGAGAAATCGTTTTCTCTGTGGAAACGACAGAGAATTGCCCGGAAAGGTACGTTTCCCGCCCCCTTTACTCTGCAGGACCATCCGGGCAGCCTTCCCTCCAGAGGGCACAGGTCGCCCCTCTGAGAACCCCTGTGGGGGCAGCACACCCATGGCAAACACAAAGCAGGCGTCCCCTTTCGGAGGAGGTCAGGAGGCTGGTAAGTTGCCACCACGGCCCAGGTGCCGGGGGCATCTTTGTCCATCGAGCGTATTTCTGACAGGCCCCAGGAACCTGGTACAGTTCCCCAGGGGCAGCTGACAGCGACCGCTGCCCTGTGGCCAGGGGCCTGCACCCACGGGCACCCCTGGAGGGGCAGGTCTAGCACCCCACACCTCGCTGGCCCCAGGCAGACCCCCCCTTGCCTCCCAGCACCTTGTCGGGGGAGCTGAGGCACCACCTGAGATTCCACGTGAAGGAGTCTGACTCTGCTCGCCAGGGGTCCCGTGGGGGGGCCCCACACAGGTGCGGGTTCCCGCTGGAAGCGGGTCCCCAGGTGACGGGCCCGCCAGGAAGGCACGAGGGGATGGTGGCCGCAGCAGCATCTCCAGTCTACGCAGGCCTGGGAAGGGGTCCTCACACACCCCCAGACACGACCAGGCTCATCAGAGTGGGCCCCGGTGCATTCCTGTTGCCTGATTAAAGGAATTTTCTTTTGTGAATTAAACCACACTACATAAACCCCAAATTGTGCTGCTAACAGCCACACATGCAGGCACTCTCAGAACGCTGGGGGCCACGGGGCTGGACCCAGACCACCCGGGATTTTAGCAGCTTCTGTGCCTCTGTGGGGACCGCCAGTTCCTCTGGGGGGCATTCGGAGAACCATGGGAACGGTTACAAGAAAAGCTCACTTCCCTGCTGTTTTCCATGATTGCTCCCCCTCAGCCCAATATGATTTAAGTGGAAAAAAGCAAACACATCCATTCCGGCCGGCCCTTTCCCCCGCTCCGTTAATATTTCTTCTTCTGTGTACAGTCAATCAAGGCCCACGTGGGAGGTGACCAGGCAGTGGGGTCCAGCTCACCTGGGGTCCTGGGAGGGGAGGGCCCGGCCCGAGGGAGCAGCTCGCAAGCGAGAAGTGGGGGAACCACACGACGCTCCGCGGGGGCCTGGTTTCTACCTCTTCTTTCTTTAAACACCCCTCCAAGCGTCTGTCATCTCAACAGAACCGTCCCCTCAAGTAGACTCGTTGGGCTTGTTAGAAAATGAGAGTCAGAGATGCCGGCGCCTGGTCTCATCTTAAGCTGACGGCCCCTCCTGGCTCACAGGGGCAGACCCTGCCTCAGCGGCCTGGGTGACCTTGTGAAGGGCACGAGGCTTGCTCTTGACGGATGCCCCCCTCGCTGGGAGGGGTGAAGGCCTGGGGTTGGAGTGGTCTCTACAGCAGAATCACTCGGATAAGAGTTTCAGGCTGTGCTGAGAGGGCGAGTTTTGTCATTTCCCACGCAAACAGTCATGCAAGGCCCCAGAGATGGGGCCCAGGGCTTGGCCTGCCCTGCGTGCGCTCAGAGGCTCCCAGAGGCTGACCTCGGCCTGGGGCTTGGACTAAGTAGAAGGGTGGGGAGGGGGTCTGCAGACAGCCGTGGGGAGGGGTGGTGGGCGGTCAGGGCTGCCCCTGAGGAGCGGCAGGGGGACTCACCTGCCCAGCCAGGACGAGCCTGGCTCCACCTGGGAGGGACCGAGGCGGGGACACCGGTCAGCACGTCCTCACTCCCGTCCAACCAGGAAGTGTTGGGGGTGTGCAGGGCAGGTCTTCAGAACAGCAGGCGGTGGGGCTTGGCCAGAAGGGGCTCCTGAGCCGCACAGGCTGCCTGTCAGTTTACAAAAGCTCCTGGGCTTGATTCGCACTTTCTCTCCTCCTCTGTCTCTATCTCCAACAGCACAGGACGAGCTTGTCCTCCCCCCCGCTCCGGGAGCACGTGCGGGATGCCGCGTGCCTTGCCGCTGCGCGGGGTAGGCAGGAGAGGCAGCTCTGTCACCCCTCGTTTTCAGGGAGGATCGCCAGGCTCTGAGCCCCCAGCGCCCGTCCACTCCTGAGAGCTGCAAGTGCAAACCGCACTGAGAGTTCGCGGTCACCTGTGGTCACTGTGCAGTCCGCTCCGAGTCTGTGGGGCGTCCTGCGGGGCGGCACCCAGAGGCCAGTTAGAAACATGAAGTTGTCTCCTCCGGCCGCACCTCTCCGGGTGTTTAAAAGCACACTTCACGTACGTTTAGGCGTGTCGTCCTTGAGAATCTCTGCCCTGGCAGTCCTTGACGAGCGCAGCTTCTGTGATGCTGTCTCTTCTGTGACAAAGCCGACGGTCATCAGAAAGATGTGCTGAAAAGGCAGGGAGGAGAGGGCTGGTTAAGACAGTCCCGGGGAAGCAAGCTCAGTGACCAGAAGCCCAGCAGGAAATGAGCCGCTTCCTGGGGCGTTCGGACGGCCGCAGCTGCTTTTGCCACCAGCCGACCTGAGACAAACTCGAAGCAAAATCCTGTAGGATATTTTGAAATCACCTCTGGAATTGGTTAGGTCTGACAAGACAATTTTACAATCATCTTAAAAGGTTATAAACATAGAAGACACATGAAGCAGAATTCCTCTTCTGCAGAGACATGCGGGCCATCGCACCCACCACCTTGGTCAGAAAGAGACAGAGGTCAGAACCTGCAGGAGGAGGCGGGGACCCAGAGACACTGCTTGTCAGATAGGAGCCAGAGCACAGGCCGCTGTGGAGACGAGCGCCTGAGTCTGAGGCCCGAGGAGCTGCCCCCCCCCGGGAGGCTGGGTGCGGCCTCCAGGCTGGCTCGGCGGCTCTGACCAGTGACCAGTGACAAAGGCTGCAGGGTGGGAGGGGCCTCTCAGCCACAGCCCGCTTCCCAGGGGAGGCCCTGCGCTCAGCGCTTCGCTTGGGGACCGCTCCTCCCCGAGCGCCACGCACGCCTGGGTCCCGGCCACCTGGCCCAGAACCCGCCAGGTCCGCTTGTGTAGACTTTAGTCTTAACTGAGTGGGTTAGTTGCTCAGTCGTGTCCGATGCTTTGCGACCCCATGGACCATAGCCCGCCAGGCCCCTCTGTTCATGGGATTTCCCAGGCAAGAGTACTGGAGTGGGCTGCCATTCCCTTCTCCAGGGCATCTTCCTGACCCAGGGATCAAACCACTCTTGACTGTCTAAGCCACCAGGGAAGCCCCAGTCTTAACACTCAGGGGAAAACAATTTCTTAATCACCTAGCTCAGTGCACTCTGGAGCCCAGAGGCTTCAGTCAAGAAATCCGCAGTCCCGTTGACTCAGCTGGAGTCAGGGTGGAGGAAGGTTTAAATTGCCAGTCCTATCCAAAAGGTACTTCACACGAGGAAGAAAAGAACCCAGCTCTGCTAGTTCAATAAACATCTCTAGCTATTTGTCTTAAAAGATCCTCAGCGGGAATTTCCGTGACACTCACAAATGGTGCTGTGACTAGAAGAACTTCAGCCATCTGGAACGCGCTCAGACACACACGTTTCACTCAACCAAGTGAGAAAAAGTCCACATACTTTTTAATGCACATGTAGAACAAAAAATGACTTAATTCTATAGGAAATCAACCCTGAGTATTCACTAGAAGGACTGATGCTGAAGCTGAAGCTCCAATACGTTGGCTACCTGATGGGAAGAGCTGACTGACTGGAAAAGCCCCTGATGCTGGGAAAGATTGAGGGCAGGAGGAGAAGGGGACGGCAGAGGATGAGATGGCTGGATGGCGTCATGGACGCAACGCACGTGAGTTTGAGCAAGCTCCGGGAGACAGTGAAGGACGGGGAGGCCTGGTGCACCAAAGTCCATGGGGCCGCAGAATAGGAACGGCTTAGCAACTGGAAAACAACAACAAAATATAGCAAACTACCAACAGCTGCAGCATCTGGAAATTGCTTCAGATGAATGACGGCGTGCCGCACGGGAGCTGTGCGGGCGGCTGAAGAGGAGGACGCAAGGCCGCTCCGCCCCCATCCTCCAAACTGCTAGCCGACGCTCACGTCCTGTACTGGTTTCCTGGGGCTGCCGTAACAAAGACCACAACCGAGTGGTTCAGGACGACAGGGGTTTGCCCCCTCGCAGCCCAGGAGGTGACCCTTCCAGCTGCCGGCGGCCCTGCGCGGCGCTCCGCCAGCAGCCCATCACTCCAGCCCTGCCTGCTGCTCACCCAGTGTCGGCCCTCCGCGCCTGTCTGGGTCCTGATCTTCTCTTCCCAGGAGGGCACCGGGCACAGCAGAGGCCTGCCCACCCCAGCGACCTCATCTGACATCTGTGAAGACCCTGCTTCCACAGCGCCAGGGCCCGGGGGCTGAACGGGACACAGGTTTTGGGAACACAGTTCAGCTCACTGCACGTCTGGCGCTGTTGTTGCGCTCTCAGCTGTCCTACCACCAACCCAGGGGCTCAGATTAACCAGAGAAGCAAGGTGTCTCCTGGACCAGAGGGACCGGGGGCTCCCCGGAGGGGTGGGCCGACAAGCAGCACAAACCCAGGACGGACAGCAGCCTCCTGAGGGAGGTCCGCTCGGGCAGGAGGACCCGGCCTCGTGGGAGCCTGCAGCCAACCTCACCCCGTCCATCACCAACCGCAGCTTCACCACGTCCTTCCGGCCCCTCAGAACCGGAGGGGACTCGGCTCCAGCCGGCCGATACAGAGGCTGCTGTGGCTGGGGGCCCTCCAGGCCTGTCCCCATCAGTCACAGCCCAGTGCGAAGCTCCCTGTCCTAACCTTCCTGTCAAAGCTCGTGCTGGTTGCGTATATTGCCACGAAGCTTCAAGCAGGGGCAGGAAGAAGTGGTACGGAGAGCTAGGCGAAGCCCTCCCTTCCCTGGCTTCATGCTCCCCTCTCCCCTCAAGCCCCAACGCAAGGCGTTCTGGCCTTCTTCCCACGCAGGGCAACCACGGACCCCCAGACCTCCTTACAGACCCACCTTCTCCACCCGAGTGGCACCCAGGCCTGCATCTCCCGGAGCCTGGCTCTGGCCCATGGGGGGACGCTGGGGTGGCACTGCCACGCCTGCGAGAAGATGAAGGACCCTGCACACGTGACTGTGCACGGGACCCGCGAAGCTGCTGTGTTCTCTAAGGTGGTACTCAGATCTGGCTTGCCGTCAGCCGACTCATCCAAACGTGTGTGCTCGCACGCTCAGGGACTCAGCATGTCCGCCTCTGCGACCCCATGGACTCCAGCCCACCAGGCTCCTCTGTCCACAGGATTCTCCAGGCAAGAATCCTGGAGGAGGTTGCCATTCCCTCCTCCAGGGGATCTTCCCGACCGAGGGATCGAACCTGTGTCTCTTTTGTTTCCTAACTCAGCAGGCAGAGTCTTTACCACCGTTCCACCTGCAATCTAAGCGAGCAAATACCTATTATAAGGACAGGAGAAACCGCACTGATGGAAAGGAGTCCAGGGTTTGAGCATAATGTGAGTCAGGAGAGGCTGAGAAGGAAGATAAAATTCAAGTAGGTAAAAGCCTAGTGAAGAGCTGTTTAAACACTAACGGTTCCAAAGCATTCCTGATGGGCGTCTTGTTTATTATGCCAATAAAATCATATTTGTCCCAACCACAAATATTTTCCAGTTCAACCTACATTCCATGGAAGCCCAAAAGCAAAATGGATGTGGCTGAATGAAGATGAGCAAGCTTTGGGGAAAAAAAAAATTAAATTCATTTCTCCATTTTTACACCAGAAAATTCTCTGAGCACATCCTTTGAAAATGCAAAGGCCTCTGAATAGGCGGGAGACCCACTGTCTGACGAGTTGCAAAGACCGAAGTCCAGCGGCAGTGGTCCCAGAATCAGCCTGCAGGTCAAGAAGCCCCCCAGACAGTCCCGGGGCCCTCAGAACCTCCAGCCCCTGCCAGCAGACAGATTCTCAGCTGTTCAGTTCTCACAAGGTACAGGCTTGCAATCAGCATTAACAGACTCGCTCATCCTGAAGTTAAATACGCTGTGCCTGGGTGCATGCGTGTGCTAAGTTGCCTTAATCGTGTCCGACTCTTTGTGACCCCGTGGACTGCAGCCCACCAGGCTCCTCTGTCCACATGATTCTCCAGGCGAAAATACTGGAGTGGGTTGCCATTGCCTCCTCCAGAGGATCTTCCCCACCCAGGGATCAAACCCGCATCTCTTATGTCCTGCATGGGCAGGCAGGTTCTTGGCTACGAGCGCCATCTGGGAAGCCGCAAATACACCAAGCAATTCTAAAGTTGTCCTTTAGAATTCGAAAATGTTGTCCGTGTCTTCATTAGTTTTTCAATTGATTTAAAAGGTAGCAGCACAATGAACGCTAGGGCTTGTGGAGCTGGGGGATCGTGGTGCCTCACCAGCGCGCTTAGGGCCAAGCACAGCCCGCTGCAGGCCGGGCTGGGAGTCCGTCCTCTGCTGGTGACCCGGTGACACCGGGCTATGTCACTGTGGAGAAGAACCCCGCACTGTTTTCATCCTTCAGGGCAATGGGGGGAAGGCCAGGGTTACAAGTCTAACCACATGCTGATTCACGGACTTATCAGAGCTGCCTTTTAAAAAGAAATCTAGGTCATTATAAGGATTTTTTAGTGGATCCACATTTCCTTCAGAAATGGATATGTGGATTTAAGGTTTTGATCTTCTGATTAGGAATCTCGGTGGTTACGTGGCATTCTTGTAAGTAGAGAAGATGGTGGTTCTACTAAGAAAGTTGTCATTATCTTTTGGAAGAAGCTAAAAATATTTCTCTGGAAAACGTGACCGTGATTCAAAGCCAGTGCAGTGGTTTTGAGCTCTTCCTCTGGCAAGTTTGAAGGTCATCCCAAGAGTGCAGGAATGGGCTGCAGTTTTAAATGCCCGATTCGAAGTACAGAAGAATGTGTGTGCAGTTGAGTTTCTACTGACAGAATGCAGTAGAAATAATGATTATGGTATTTGCATTTTGATGATGAAAAAGACATGCTGTCAACTGAGGTAAATCTTGGTTTGAAATAGGTTATATGGTTAGAATTTTCACGAACTCAGAATTTTCTAATGAATTTGAAATTGGAAACGTGCAGTTAGTTGCCAATTGCACATTCTTATGTGTCTGCCAAGGAAACTTTTTAAAGGGATTTGCTCCAATCTACTGTCATCTTGTTTCATTTGGGGGGAAAAAAAATCTAAAGGCAGAAAGACTAGGTTTAAGGATGAGTGGTAGTTTTTAAACGTTGACTAGATTCAGCGTTTCTTGGCTTCATTTTGTCACAGACCAATTTTAAAATATCACGCGTTTTTCAAGTCGGTGAGTTTGGATCTGGAATATGGACCGTAGATCCTGGCCTCTGGTTTGCTGCGAACCAGGGTGTGCGACTGTGTTCTATGTTATGTTTGTAACACGAATAGCTCTGTGTTTCACTTTACCTCACAGATTTCATTCGAAAATTGACTGAAGAAACGTATGTCTACGTGATCAGCTCTCGGCAGGTCTTCAGAAAACGTAATTCCCCTTCATCTTCACCCGTGTCTATCATGGGGGCACGTGTGCCACGGAGCCCACAACTTTTACGGCAGAAACAGTTCCCTGCATGATTTTGTAACACCTGCGGCTCCCCAAACCAGCTGTGGCACAGGACAGTAGAGGTTCCTCGGTGTTAGGGATCAAGTTGAAACTTTGTAATTTTAAATGCTGACCTGTTGCTCTTTCCCTTCTGTTATAAGGAGGCTTCCCTGGTAGCTCAGAGGGTAAAGGATCTGCCTGCATGCAGGAGACGCGGGTTCAGTTCCTGGATTGGAAGGATCCCCTGGAGAATTATGCAGTGCAATCATTTTACATTTTGAAAAAAGGAAAATTATTGTTATTGCTTTGCTACAAAAAATGTTTGCAACATTTTCTTAAAGGCACTTTTCATTTTATATGATCTGAAAAGAAGCGTAATTTTATCATCTTCCCATAGTTTTGAAGACTTTCATTCTTTTATCTGGGTTTCTATCCAACTCTGAATCAAATGATCTGCTTTTTTCCCTCAGATTTTTGAGTGATTGCTTCATTAAAAAGTAGGTGCTGCTATCTCATCTGGTGATTAAGTTCCCGTTTCTTAGATACTCTGTGAATGACGTAGAGTCACTGCTTTGGATTTGAATTAAATGGAATGGATGTTATTTAATTAAAACTCGGGTCAATCTTAACCAGATTCACAGAACGATAATCACTATGATAATAAATAATAGTCCTGACTGTAACTAATAAATTAGTCCTGAGTGTAATTCATTGTCAAGACATAATCCTTACATGAGCGGTTCAAACTATGAGAAAAGCTAACCTCTGCTGCTTCCCGGCAGCCAGCGGCCTGCAGCCTGCTTCTCATACCAACCAGCACTGCTGTTCGCTCGAACACTCCTGTCTGACTTGGTGCAACCCCGTTGACTGCAGCCCGCCAGGCTCCTCTGTCCATGGGATTCTCCAGGCAAGAGTACTGCAGTGGGTTGTCATTTCCTTCTCCAGGGGCGAAGTGTCTTGCTTACAATGCGGGAGACCTGGGTTCGATCCCTGGGTCGGGAAGATCCTCTGGAGAAGGAAATGGCACCCCACTCCAGGACTCTTGCCTGGAAAATCCCATGGACGGAGGAGCCTGGTGGGCTACAGTCCACGGGGTCGCAAAGAGTCAGAGGCGACTGAGTGACTTCACTTTCACTTTTCTCCAGGGGATCTTCCAACCCAGGCTTCAGGTCCTGCACTGCAGACCTTTACCTGCACTGGATTCTTTCCCACCGGCCAGCAGAGAAGCCCTAATTACCATACAAACACCAATTAAAACAGAAGCAACTGCCCCAGGGCTCTGGATGGCAACAGCGGCCAAGCCTCCAAGGAGAAAAGTCAGGATTTAAGAAGCCCTGCTGGCTGGGTTTCCTCTTTAGCTCCCGGCTTTGCCCTGAAGGCTGCCTGGGTTAGGGACTGTCCAGTGGACACAAACAGTGCATTTTTGAGACAAACACGGTCTATCTGTCCAAGGACCAGGAGGAGGATTCTCTGCACTGAGTGTGGAAAAAAGACCCCTTTCGTTGCCTTCTCTTTGGCCATCACTTCTTCCTCCCGGCCCTCTCGCAGTTCAATTCCTGGCGCTCTGAGAGTAATGACTACATGAAAATCTAAAAATCTAAGCGAAAACTTGCCTTTCTGGCCAAAGGACTTAGACTTGGTTCAGAAAAGGACCCAATATTTGAAGAGTATGAAAAATCCTTATTACTTATTTTTCCTTCTCTTGTCTCAGCTCTACTGAATGAATGGACCTTCTGAATAGACCTTCGCAAGCAACTCTGACCCTAAAGGAAAGCCCAGTGGGGCCCCGGAGCTGGGAAGGATAACTGAGTGGATTTCCTGTTAAAACAACAGCAACAAAATTTAATATTTTCCAGAAGATTTTAACAGGGTTCAAAATTTCATAGTGTAGTATTAAAAATGTCCAGGATACAATCCCACGTTATTTGAAGTACAATGAACCAGAAAATTATGACCAACACTCAGAGGAAAAGATTATCAACAGATGCCAGTCTCAATGTGACCCAGATATTGGAATTATCAGAGAAAGACTTTAAGGCAACTACTATAACCATGCTCCTTGAGATCAAGGTAAACACTCTTGAAATGAATAAAAGTGAAGTTCTCAGGAGAAAACGGGAAGCTATGAAATGGAAATTTCAGAACTAAGGGATGCAGTTGATAGAGTTGAATAATCTCATATGCAGTTGATAGGACTGAATAATCTCATATGCAGTTGATAGGATTGAATAATCTCATATGCAGTTGATAGGATTGAATAATCTCATATGCAGTTGATAGAGTTGAATAACCTCATATGCAGTTGATAGGACTGAATAATCTCATATGCAGTTGATAGGACTGAATAATCTCATATGCAGTTGATAGGACTGAATAATTTAGTCTCATGGGTGGGTTTGCTTTGCAGAATGTAGGAAGTAGAGTGAAAAGTCAATGAACTTAAATGTCAATGAATAGAAATCATTTCATTTGAATTATAGAGAAAAAAACAATTGAAGAAAATGAAGAGAGTCTAAGGAAACTGTGGAATAATCTCAAAATTCTCACCCTCACAGCACTGGAAAGCCAGAGTGGGACAGAAAGAGTGATGTTTGGAGAAAAATTATTTGAAAGAATAACAGCTAAAACCTTCCCAAATATTGTTCAAGACAAAAATTTATATATTGAAAAATTCAGTGAACCACAAACAGAATAAACTCAAAGAAACCGTGCAACCTACTTGGGATGCTGAAAACTAAATATACAAAAAAATATTTGGAAGGTGAGAAAAATAAAGTTTTTCACTGGGCACATAAGAACCAAAGTGTTTTCTTTAAAAAAAAAAAAAACTCATCTATTCCTGTTTACTTTTACATAAGACATTTAAATCAATAAATAAAGTGGAGGAAAGGGCATTTTGGCTCTGGAAAAGGATGTGCAAAACATGAAGTAAAATAAAAATTAGTGGGTGCAGTATCTAAATATTTAGAACCTCAAACAAATATTTGGTTTGATTTTGAGGCAAGTAAACGACTCAGTCGCTTCTTTTTTTATCCCCTCTGGCTCATCGTCGTGGCGATGACCAAGGAATGAAAACACTGTAAGGTGAGTGACGGGATACAATCAGGCGGCTGAAGAAATTGCCTGTTACACTCCTGAAAGTCAGGGACCTTGGGAGCTCATTTCAAGATGATCGTGGTTGGTTCATTCTCCAACTTCTGTGATAATCACGGCGTTTCTCAGTTTTAACTTATTAATGTCTTGGGATGAAATGAAGGCTTAATATTGAGCTCGTCTGGAAAATGTGTCATAATATTAGACTTAGGATTTGTGTGGTCCCAAATGCCATCTGCTGCCACTGTACAAGTGGTCCTACATAGCCCAGAGGGTTCTATTTCTTCACGGGTCACAACTAGTGATGGTCAAGTCCCAGAGCTTTATGAATGTGGTTTATTATGTGTCTGAAATTAGAACAAATCTACTATGTGTGTGGACTAGAGCTATTAACTAGATGAAACGAGGTTCCCCTTATTGACTGAAGGCATTTTATTAGCACACATTCTTTATGTCTTTTTGAAACTCCAGTTTCCAAATTCCTAAAACTTACACAAAAGAGAAAAGCATTATAAAGATGAAATATACATAGAAATTTAAAGAGAATGTGGATGAGAGCTTTTAACTGTTGGCACATGGGTAAAATGAAGTTTAATTGTATGTTCGTTTATAGCGGATTCCACTTAAAATCTTCTCCACAGGCCCCCTTAGCACCTCAGGTCATGTTTTATGAGGTCATGGTTTGACCTCTAACATATAAACCCGAAAGAAATGAAGAAAGTTGTAACAATAGTTTACTCTCATCCGATGAAGAAAGAACAGGTAGCTTATGATCCACTAAATACACTCTGAGAAGAGAAAGCCAACTATCCTTGTCATCAAAATGCAGTCAGTTTACGTCCTCATCACATCAACTTGGAAAAAGCGTGTGTTCACTGTTATGGAGATGGTAAGAGCATTTGGTTATTTTATATCCGCTCTTGCTGTTTGTAGTGATATTCAACAATACAAACAGCAAATTGTACACTCAAGAGTCTTTATATACTTTAACTAAATTTTCCTTTTTGATTCTTATAAAGAAGAGCATCAGAACAAGGACTTTGAGATCGCCACTCAGAGGAAATAAAGCCAAGAGCTCCATGTTTATTTTGAGGAAAGCAAGAGTGACCTGTGAGTCTGCCCTAAAGGTGTCTTGACTTCATGTGGCTGTGGAGGGGAAGATGGTGTGGTTTGCCCAATGATTTGCATTACGCTGCTGGAAAAAAAACACAAAAACCCTATTTTGAAAATGTTTATGCATCAGTTACTTTGCTTTTGGAAACTGTGAAATTTATGCCAATTATTAAAGAAAGCTCACTTTGCTTCCTTTCCCCACAGCTCAGAGCTGAAATGTGTACAATAACCCACCTCTCCACGCTGCTGGTGGGAACTAGCTGACTATGACATGAGGAATAAGTGAGGCTCTTGATTCAAAGCGAGTTTCCCACTCTGTGCAAATACATTCCTAATATTTTACTCATGTTTGTCATTTCTACCAAGTCTGAAGATTCTGAGGAGTCATCTGAGCAATAATTCTTGTTTATCTTGACTAAAGCCAGGATGGAAAGATATATAGCAACATAGCAAGCCTGACATTTACTAGGCATTGATTTTGATTTTGGTAGCAGTTTGTTACGAGAGAAATCTGAACAGTTCTGTCTTTGTGGGTACGAATATATATGATTTTCTATGCATTCAATTCTCACTCTCAGTACTGATCTGTCAGCATTTTTGAAGTGGCTAAACTAGACTCTCAGTAGAGAAAATATGGGTGAGATGGTACGAGCATGTAGAGTACAAAATGATGTTATTATTTGTGAAATTGAAGCCCTATTAGGGTCTTGACAACAGTTTCCATTGTTGAATCTCTTCATCCCATAGTTACCTTATATCTTGAATTTCATCTGAAATTTCTCTGTAAGACTTTTTAAAAAATGTGAACCATTTTTAAAGTCTTTAGTGAATTTGTTGCAATATTGCTTCTGTTTTATGCTTTTCTTTTTTTTTTTTTTTTTTTTGCCACTAGGCATGTGGGATCTTAGGTCACCAACCAGGGATCAAACCTGTACCCTCTGCATCAGAAGGTGAAGTCTTAAGCACTGGACCGCCAAGGAAGTGCCTGGCATTGTTTTTCTGGCCTAAATTGAAGAACCACCCAGAGAAACTGTGTGGATCACAATAAACTGTGGAAAATTCTGAAAGAGATGGGAATACCAGACCACCTGACCTGCCTCTTGAGAAATCTGTATGCAGGTCAGGAAGCAACAGTTAGAACTGGACATGGAACCACAGCCTGGTTCCAAATAGAAAAAGGAGTCCATCGAGGCTGTATATTGTCACCCTGCTTATTTAACTTCTATGCAGAGTACATCACAAGAAACACTGGGCTGGAAGAAGCACAAGCTGGAATCAAGATTGCCGGGAGAAACATCAATAACCTCAGATATGCAGATGACACCACCCTTATGGCAGAAAGTGAAGAGGAGCTAAAGAGCCTCTTGATGAAAATGAAAGAGGAGAGTGAAAAAGTTGGCTTAAAGCTCAACATTCAGAAAACGAAGATCATGGCATCTGGCCCCATCACTTCATGGGAAATAGATGGGGAAATAGTGGAAACAGTGTCATACTTTATTTTTTTGGACTTCAAAATCACTGCAGATGGTGATTGCAGCCATGAAATTAAAAGACGCTTAATCCTTGGAAGGAAAGTTATGACCAGCCTAGACAGCATATTCAAAAGCAGAGACATTACTTTGTCAACAAAGGTCCATCTAGTCAAGGCTATGGTTTTTCCTGTGGTCATGTATGGATGAGAGAGCTGTATTGTGAAGAAAGATGAGCACCGAAGAATTGATGCTTTTGAACTGTGGTGTTGGAGAAGACTCTTGAGAGTCCCTTGGACTGCAAAGAGATCCAACCAGTCCATCCTGGTTGGAGATCAGTCCTGGGTGTTCATTGGTAGGACTGATGTTGAAGCTGAAACTCCAATACTTTGGCCACCTCATGCAAAGAGTTGACTCACTGGAAAAGACCCTGATGCTGGGAAAGATAGAGGGCAGAAGGAGAAGGGGACGACAGAAGATGAGATGGCTGGATGGCATCACTGACTTGATGGACATGAGTTTGAGCAAGCTCCAAGAGTTGGTGATGGACAAGGAGGCCTGGTGTGCTGCGGTTCAAGAGGTTGCAAAGAGTTGGACATGACTGAACGACTGAACTGAACTGAACCCAGAGAAAAGCAGAGCAGGTTACTCAACTGTTAGGAGAATTTCCAGATCGGAACAGACAGCATCAGAGGCCCCCGTAATCTAAGAGAATTACAAATTAGGCCTGTTATTCCAGATGCTATAAGGCAAAGTGCTCTTGCACAAGTCTGCTTGCAAAGAGGTCACCAGTAGCCTGGCGTCTGCCACAGAGAACGTGCGGCATGAGCCTGCTAAAGCCCACGCCCCAGTGCCCCCCGCTCCCCGGACGCCCCCCGCTCCTCCATCGCCTTCTCCCTGGGTGGTCCGTGGTTGCCACTGAGGTCTCAGGAAGCGTCACTGAAGGCAGGACACAGGATGACTGCGTCTGAAACTGAGAGTCAGATTCTTACTCTTGGGCTCCAACACAAGCTTCTGAAAACCGCGGCAGGCGATGACTGAAATCCCCAGCGACTCACGGTGAGTCTAGCAACAGAGCTCAGTGCGGTGTGCGGGTCTTGGGGGTCGTAAAGGCAGACCACCCTTCGTCCTGCCTGGACATGCAAGTCTTCCAGGAGCAGAGAAGCAGGAGGGAGCGGAGGCCTCCGGGGCAGGGAAAGCACTCGGGCCAGGCTGAGTGGCTGAGCAGCGGGCTGTCCCGCCTCCCACCCCTGCTGCTCTCTAAGCGGTGGGGCCCTGGTCATGAGCATGGGGGCAGACGGCACCCAGGACAGCACAGTGGGAAGCAGGGCTCAGGAGAGGCCCCTCTGTCCGCCTGGGTGTGGGGCCCACAGCACAGAAGGGGCGGCACGGGGTCAAGGACGAGGAGCTGAGACAGTCCTGCTGCAGCGACCCAGACCCGCTCGGGCCCTCGAAGAGAGAGGGGCAGCAGAGCCACCGCTTGTCGCCGGGGCTCCAGGGCCCAGAGGCACGGCGGCCGGGGACGGTTTGCAGCCTTGGCCGGAGTGGAGGCTGATGGCCAAGGACCAGACGGGGTGAACTCCTCTCTGTGGCGTCCAGGAGTGGAGCTAACCAGACACGTCTTCCCCTGAAGACACACAGAAGATACACAGTTCCCTTTGGAACGTACAGCTCACTCCCTGGGAGGGGAAACAGGAGCGCAGCTCTGAATCAGCCGAGTTCAAACTGGCAGTGACTCAGGGCTCAGTGACTCGGTGACAGTGGTTTTTCCTCGGAAGTGAGTAGGTTAGATCTGCTGCTGCAGAGATACTGTGACTCCACTGAAAATCAAACCCAAATTTAAAAGAAAGCAAAGTTCCTCTTTCAGAAACAAGCTGGAGGTTGTAGCTCATGGGGATAGTGCCTTGGCCGTATTCTGCACTGTCTGCATTTGACCACCCCTGCAGGAGCCATCCAGCAAGTGCTTATTTATAGTGTAGGGTCAGAAAAGGGATTCTCAGTGTGTCGCCTGTTGGAGGAACTGGAAAACACCCCCGAAATCCCAGAGCCCACTCCTGAGCGCATCCTTCTCGACTCAGACATTACCCACGCATGCAGGAAACGGCTGGGTCTCTGCTGTCTGTGAAGCCAGGACTGTACAGCAGGCCTTCGGGGATGGTTGAGATGCTTCACACCTGTGCTGGCAGGCTGAGCGGCCACAGTGTGTCTGGTGCACCTGAGAAGCTGGATTTTAAGTTGTGTTCAACTCGGCTTCAGTTACCTGTGACACACAGGCGACCGTGGCCCCCGTAGTGGACACTGAGGCAGAGGACTGGGTTCTTATCCATGACCCTGCACGTGGCCAAGACTGTGACTGTGTTCCTTTCTTTCCTCGGTAATCTCTTATCCTTCTCATCTCTACAGTCAGGTGGAGGTAAAAGATGTCAGTTGAAGACCTCAGTCTTCTCTCTAGACTCCTCCTGTCTGAACATCAGTTGCCTGCTGGGCTGATCCAGCAGGGAGTCTGGAGACCCACCTGGGTGCCAACCCAGCACTGAGTGCGATGGTGCAGACACCTCTAGGGCTGGGCTGGGCTCAGAGACGAGGCTGCTTAGCCGAGCTGCAGAGAAAAAGACACAAGACAGAACTTCAGCGGAAGGGCTGGTGACGTCTGCACGCTGTGTGCTGGGGGCCTGCTCTGCGGCTGGGCTCCTCGTCTTGAGTAACTGAACGCACCAAGAGAGTTATGCAGGCTGGGCGTTTGCACCGCGCTCATCACCCTTGTTCCTCAGTCCATTCACACCGCTGAGATTCACAGGGTCTTTTGCACCTGTATTTCCTCTCCTTCCGCCAGCTATTTGCTCATTACATGTTCATTCTTTATTTGTCACGGACCTACTAGCTGCTGGGAGGGAGGCAAAAGTGAGGAGCACAGCCAAGCAGGGCCCCCGGCCTCCTGTTGCTTTCAATCTAATCAGGGAAACAGCAATGCGCCGAATCACCACTTCACTGTGCTGGGCAAGACACACATCCTCTGACTGCCTGTCTTCACGACACCTCAGCCAATGACTTCAGTGCTCCTTTGCAATTTCCTCACATTATTTCCTCCATGGGTCTCGAGGGGGTGGTGGGAAAACAATGCTAAATACGTTAGCTTTTATGCTAAGCACGGTCAGTTTCCTAGTCTATATCCAACCAAACCTCGAACCTGGGGAGATAATGGGTCAGGTTGAACTATTTCTTGCAGCGTGTGGTGCACATGCAATCAGTTTCCTCGGTGATGACTGCTCTGGTCCCCCGAGCAGAGACTCGGGGAGCAGGTCCCTCTCAGCCTTTGGTCCCATCCTCCATCTGCCTGTGGGCAACACGCGTAGAAGCCTGGAGCTGAGGCTGGTGAGCACAGGGCGACACCGTGTTGTGTCAATGGCAGCTGCAGTAATAAAATGCCATTGTCACAAAAAGTTGGTGATAGTGAATTGGAAGCTCAGTGTTCCTTCCCACCCTGTTGGGAATGTGGTGCTTGGACTCCTGACTTTTTCCACTGCGTGGCTCCCTAGCCCCACAGCTTCTGGGTTCTTTGCGTGAGGCCAGCAGACAGGTAAGAGAGTCTGGAGCTGGCTTACTTGCTTCTTAAGATGTTGACCTACCATGTAAAGTTTAAACTCCTACACTTGGAACCCAACGTTTTCCAGCATAAAGCTATATCCCTCACGATTGCCAGATTACGCTTGCTTATCCACCCAGCATTTCTGTCACCCAGACAGACACATCCTCACTCAAAGCACCCTCTGACTGCCATGAATATGCTTCACCCCCCAAAGTGACTTCTGCTCGGCAACTTTCAGCTCAGTCACCCTCTCAAAGAATCATCTCAAACACCGTTATATGCTGAATCCTTACTCTTAGATGAAAGTAACTCTTTCCTTTAATCTCTCACAGTTTAACATATACATCTCATTTGATAGTTCATAACAGTTATTTCAAACTCAAGTTCAAATTTCATTATCTTGAGATTAAAAAGAATGAAAAAGATTGTTACTGAAGATTATTAAGCAGCTTAAAAAGTTCTACAGTTTGAATATTCAAACCATGTTTTATTTTCTAAATCAAATATATAAAACTCATTCATTGACTCCTTATCAGTCAAAATTGGAATCTATAATTTAACCAATATTCATCGTCTTGGACTGCATACTATCTGAGAATTTCAGCTTCATGTAAGATCTATTAATCTTAATAATCCAATCAACATAGAATAGGCATCGGAAAGATGGGTTCTATGTACTGTAATTAAAAAAACCTCCATGCGGCACTTGATTTTTCATGGCGATGAAGTTGCGTCTGGATGTCTGTAGATACACACTAAGCACCTCATTTGTGTTCGTAACCACTATCCCACTATGAAATGAACCACTATTCATTTCTCTAAATGAAATAATCTGTTGGTTCCATTTGTAAGTTGCATTTTTCAAAAACAAATCCTGGACTTAGATTTTTGAAAGTTTTTCTCTTTTGTCAAAGGTTAAATATTACCCCCCCCCCCGCCCCCGCTCCCCGCCTGCTCTCTTTCCTACGCGACAGCAGGATGAGAACAGAAGCGGAAGCCTTACGCCTGCACCATCTCCCTCACATCACCCCAGCCTCTTGGCTCAGTTTCCGTTCCTCCGGGCGGCGTTGGTGCCGCTGGAGTGGCCCCTCTCCTGACCCGCGTTCCAGGAGACCCTGTCGGCCCAGTTTGCCACCAGATGCTGCTCACTTCCAGTCGCCATAAAACCCGGAGATGCTGCCCTCAGCACCCGCGGGACGCTTGTGACAGCCTGGGAGTTCTCCGCGGATGTTGCTACAACGGACAGGAAGGATCTCCACGTGGGGTTAATCCAGCCCTCCCCCACACCAGGGTGCGGGCTCCTATAGGCAACACCAGACGTTTCTGAGACCAGCCGGGAACCACTGTGGTCAGGCCTCGCCCGCGTAAGGAAGGCCTTTGTCTCCATCCCTGACGCGCGTGATGAAGCGGTACCAGTCAGGTGCCCGGCACTGAGTGACGAGGCGCTTGGAGGACCCTTCGCAGCCAGCACATCCCAGGGCACTCGGGACTGTTCGCGCGTGCACACACACCTGGGGAAGCAGGCTCCCTGCAGAGGACCCCTGAGAACGGGGTGAGAGCGGGGTGCAAGCTTTTGCCAGGACCCGCGCCAGGAGAGCGAGAGGAGAACCGTGGGCCAAAGGTGCCCACCTGGGAAGGCAGGCCAGGAGACAGCCGCGGAAGGAGGGGAGGGTCTGAGACGGATTTGGACTACGGCGAGGAGCCACTGGGACTTTCTAAATAAGAACAGATATGCTGAGTTTATGCTTTGCGGGGACCGCTCGGCCATTGGCAGGAGCTGTCTGTAGGGGAAGGGGACCCGCGGGCGTCAGGAGGCTGCTCAGACATGTGGCCACCCAGGACGGCGGCAGCGGGGAGCCGTGGCGGGGTGGAGGCTGGGCCAATACAACGTGCGACTGAACTGATCAAGAGATGCGAGGTTCTGAGGCGGGCCGTCCAAGGATCCAGCCTCGGCTGAGGACACACGACTAAGAATGGGGGTCCCACCGGTTGCTGTGGAGACCAGGGCTGGGGAGGGGGCTGGGTGGCGTCCGAGCCTCTGGCGGAGCGTTGCGTTGGCATCGCTTGTGGGGCAGATGTACCGGGATGGGGGAGGCTGGGGGTGGTTCGGAAGGCAGCGGCCTCCAGGGCTGTTCACACGCACGCTGCCTCGGTCCCTGCTGGAGGAGGGGCAGGCGGCACCGAGTGCCGAGGAGGGAGTCCGCCCTGCTCGGCGTTTAGGGGGAGAATAGGCAAAGACTGGAAGGTTGGGGGGCAGCAGGGTGGCGGCATGGACGTTTAGCCCAGGAGCTTGGCCAGGAGCTGAGTAGCCTGACAAGTGAGCACCGACCCCTGGATGACCTTGTTGGTGACCTTGCCAGTGGCCTTGCCTGTTCCAGTGAGGTGGCAGGGACCGCCTGAAACGCTCTGAGGAGGACTTGGGAGGTGAGACTCTGGGGACAGTGAAATGCACATGTGAGAGAAAAGCCTGCCTTCGTATTACTTAATAACCAACACGTGCTGTTTAGAAGAACGTACTACTCCAGCACCGCTCAGAAACCGGAAGATGGACAATGACTCTGCTCTGTAAGAATAATGCTGCATCTGGGGCCGTGTCCTCACTAGAAATTCAGGTAAATCCTGCATAGTAGCGCGAGATGGCTGCAGTCACACACAGCGCGTGGTGACTGCGCAGCTATGCCACCGCAGCGCTCTGCCTGGCGGGATTACACGGTGCGTCTGCATCGAACATCGGTCGGTGCGCTCCGTCGCTGACGTGTGTCGGGCTCTCTGCGGCCCCATGGACTGCCGCCCACCAGGCTCCTCTGACCATGGGATTTCCCAGGCAAGAGTACTGGAGTGGGTTGCTGTTTCCTTCTTCAGGGGAGCATTCCTGACCCACATCTCTGGGTCTCCTGCTTTGGCAGGCAGATTGTTTATCGCTGAGCCACCTGGGAAGCCCTGCATTAGCCGATAACACAGTAGGGAATGAACAGATGAGCGTGTACTGTCACATAGTCACAGAGTCACTAGTTAAAATAAATCTCTTAGCCAAAAGTGCATTTAATGACATAAAATTTTTCTTGACTTCCTATTTTGAAAAGCTTCTTTATTACCAGACAGACTTTTTAAGTTGCCCAGGAATAGATGTCTTAATAAATCTCCTTTTATCAGGAAAACAAATACCGTGCCATTGAGGACAGAATGAGGACCACAGGATGGGATCTTTCTTAAAAAAACAAATAAGCAAAGTCTCAATCAACCATCGTAGCCCCTTAAAGGTCTGAGGAGCTTTCCAGCTCATCTGTCCTGAAGGTTTGCAGAACAGTTGGCTTGCCCTTCCTCTCCGGTCTTCCAAGGATTTTCAAGTCAGACTGAAAAAGGCAAAGGACCAGAGAGGCCAGACCGGGAGAGCACGTGGCAGGACAGCATCCGCTTGTCCCCAGTTTAGGGGCCTGTGGGGTTGATGGGGCTTCCCTGGCAGCTCGGCTGGTGAAGAGTCCCCTGTACTGCAGGAGACCCCGGTTTCAACCCTGGGTCGGGAAGGTCCCCTGGAGAAGGGAAAGGCGGCCCACTCCTGTATTCTTGGGTTTCCCTGGCGGCTCGGCTGGGGTTGATGATTCGGGTGGGAACCTGAGGATATCTCTGACCGCGACTGGAAAAGCCATCTGCTGCACTCCTTCGAGTCACCTACTGGGATGTGGGCAACACGTTTATGGTTCAGGCAGCCTCAGGTCCAAAAGGGGGGGTATTAGTTTCCCCAGATTATAGAGAAGGGGGGAAACCACATCTAGGAAGAAACCAGAAGTGGAAATTTCACCTCACTGTGGCCCCAGCATGGAAAGAGTGAGAAGGGAGGAAATGAGCGGCTGTGACCTCTCTCCGGGGGAAAGAGGCGAGGCAGGGACACGGCAGGACGTGGTGCCAGTGATGTCCCGAGTGGGGGTTCGGGCCTCAGCTCAGGCCGGGGGCCGGGGCTGAGGATGAGACCTGGTCACTGAGGATGGAGTCAGTCACTGGGGATAGAAGACGCAGAGCTCAGCGGCCTACCTGAGCAGACCAGCAGACAGCAGGCAAAATCCCCGCCACTGGGCAGAGGCCTCATTAGGTTCCAGACTCCACAGGGACCCAGCCAACATGAAGCTGAGTGGAAACGAATGTTAAGAAAATGCTGTGCAGTGTGGGCACAGACTGTCCATAAACACAAGGGATGAAATTCTCCCGTTTGGCAGGTGGGGCAGCAGCTAGCATGCCTCTCATTTCAGATAAAACAGACTCAGAATGTAGTAGGGCTTGAATATCAGCAGACAGACACCATAAATCCTCTTAGGAGTGTGGAAAGAGGTCGCTGCCACTGAACAGGGCGGTTAAACTGCAGGACGGAGGAGCTGGAAAACCTCGAGCCTGTGGGTTTGACCATAAATCGTGGTGGGCATTTCAGGTCAACTAAAGCATCAAAGGTCACACCGCCCAGACGCTTTGTGGTCACCCTGGGGGTCAGCTGCATATGGTGAGCGCTTTGTTTCCGTTAAAATGTTACTCTTTCTGTAACATTCAATGCGGCAGCGCTGAGTGCAGTCATGAATCACCTCAGGGTGGCTTTTTCCGACAAAATAAGTTTCCCAAATTGCTGTGAAAAATCTTGAACTTTTTTCTTCTTTTTCTTCTAGGTCATCTTTCTTTGCCTAGTGTTTTTCCATTATGTTTCTTGCTTCAGATCATAAAAAAGTGTTTGTCCAATTTAAGTAGGAACGCTCTGTCAATATTAGCATTATTCTTCAACTTTTGAGATAAAACTTGCATACAGGGAAGTGATGCCTTGACTTGTAATCGCCATTCCAATCAACATATAGAACCTGTCAATCACCCCAGGAGATTCTTAAATTGAAGCCATCCCCAGCCTCCATAATCACCCAGTCCTGACTGCCACCCTTTTAGGTTAGGTTTCCTTGCTTTTGAGCTTCACACAGATGGAAGCATCTGGTATAAACTCTGTTTCTGCCTCCTTCCATGCAGTATAATGTTCTAGAGATTCAAACAAGAAGTTATGAGAACCAGTTAATACGTTTTATTGCTGAGTCATGTTCCATTGTGTAATATACCACAAGCTTATCTATTTGATGGATGTTGGGTTGTTTATAGTTTGGAGCTAGTATGAATCACATTTTGTCTAAGATATTTTATGGACAGATATTTTGTAAGGGAAATAAAAAGATAACGAGTGAAATTTTTGCAAACTTTCCAAAGTGTGGTGCAACCGTTTTAGACTTCCATCAGCAGTCCATAGGAATTCCTGCTAATTACAACCTTGCCAGCATTTGGCCTCTCAAAATTTTAAATTTTAGCCATACCGAGGTTAGTGGAATGGTGTCTTGTGGTGATTTTAACTGATATTTCTCCGATGATGAGTAATGCTGAACCCCTTTCAAGGGTTTATTGGCAAATCCTACATCTCCCTTTGAGAAGTGTCCAAGTCTTTCGCTCATTTTATCAGGGTCTTTTTTATTATGTTTGTGGAAATTCACTGCATGTACTGAACACGAGGCCTCTGTCAGATACACGCCTTGCAGACGTTTTCTCCGTCTCTGACTTGCTCTTTCCTTTTCTCAATCGCGCCATTCAGGGTAGGAGCTTTTTGTTCGGGTGAAGTCCAGTCTGTTGACTTTTACATGTAGTGTTTTTTGAATCCATTCTAAGGAACCTTCTCTAGTGTGAGGGATAAAAACATATTTCTGTTTTCTTCTGAAAGTTTTACAGTTTTCGCTTTTATGACCCATCTTGAATTCCTGCTGTAGAGGTCTAAGGATGGGGTTGTGGTTTATTTTCTCCATGTTCATCCAGATGCTGAAATACAATCTGTTGACTGAGTCCCCTTCTCTTTTGAGCTTCTTTAAGGTTCACTGTCTCAAATTCAGGAGCCTTGTAGTAAGTCATGAAATCGGTTACTGTGAGTCTTCCAATTTTGTTCTTTCTGAAGTTGCTTTGGCTATTTTGCTGTTGCTGCTGCTGCTGCTGCTGCTGAGTCGCTTCAGTCGTGCCCGACTCTGTGCGACCCCACAGATGGCAGCCCACCAGGCTCCCCCGGCCCTGGGAGTCTCCAGGCAAGAACACTGGAGTGGGTTGCCATTTCCTTCTCCAATACATGAAAGTGAAAAGTGAAAGTGAAGTTGCTCAGTCGTGTCCAACTCTTAGTGATCCCATGGACTGCAGCCCACCAGGCTCCTCTGTCCATGGGATGTTCCAGGCTACTTAAGTCCTTTAAGTTTCTATGTAAGTTTGAGAATCAACTCATCAGTTCTGAGTCCATCAGCATCTGCCTGGGATTGTGTTAAACCTGCAGATCGATTTGTACACAATTGAAATCTTAATGATACTGAGTCTGAAAATCCATGAACATAGTATGTTTGTCCTTTTATTTAGTTTTCTTCTAACTTCTTTCAGTGTTCCTTAAAAATTCTCAATATAAATGATTTGCATGTATTTCACTAAATGTTCAATTCAGTTCAGTTCAGTCGCTCAGTCATGTCCAACTCTTCTCGACCCCATGGACCACAGCACTCCAGGCCTCCCTGTCCATCACCAACTCCCAGAGTTCACCCAAACTCATCTCCATTGAGTCGGTGATGCCATCCAGCCATCTCATCCTCTGTCGTCC
This sequence comes from Capricornis sumatraensis, assembly GCF_032405125.1. NCBI lineage: Eukaryota > Metazoa > Chordata > Mammalia > Artiodactyla > Bovidae > Capricornis > Capricornis sumatraensis. Next base: position 89,860,612 of record NC_091081.1, read on the forward strand.
CCTTCTCCTCCTGCCCTCAATCATTCCCAGCATCAGGGTCTTTTCAAATGAGTTGGCTCTTTGCATCAGGGGGCCAAAGTTTTGGAGCTTCAGCTTCAGCATCAGTCCTTCCAATGAACACTCAGGACTGATTTTCTTTAGGATAGACTGGTTGGATCTCCTTGCAGTCCAAGGGACTCTCAAGAGTCTTCTCCAACACCACAGTTCAAAAGCATCAATTCTTCGGCCCTCAGCTTCTTTACAGTCCAAGTCTCACATCCATACATGACCACTGGAAAAACCATAGCCTTGACTAGATGCACCTTTGTTGGCAAACTAATGTCTCTGCTTTTGAATATGCTGTCTAGGTTGGTCATACCTTTCTTTCCAAGCAGTAAGCGCTCCTGATTACTATGATACAGTGAATAGAGTTCATTTAGTGTTTCAACAGTCTCACTGCAGTATATGTAGAATACAATTGCATCTTACTCCCTAGATATTGTTTCATTCTAGTAACTGATTTGCTGATAAACAGTGTTATCTTCTTCAAATAAAACTTTTTTTATCTTTCTTTTTAACCTTTGTGCTTTTATATTTTCTCACTGCCTTATCTCAGTAGGAAGGTTTGCAGAACAACGCTGAACAGAAAGGATGAGGAGGGACATCCTTGTCTCCCCGACCCTTAGAGGAAACACGCAGTGCCTCACCAGAGGGGGACGCAGCATGTCCATCACAAAGCACACAGCGTGAGAGGCGCCGGCCCTCTGCTGGCTTTTTTTTTCTTCTCTCATTATGTTAGGAATTTTCTTTTATTATTATTATTATTTTCTTCTTCTTTTTTTTTTTTACTTTACAATACTGGATTGGTTTTGCCATACATCGACATGAATCCACCACGGGTGTACATGAGTTCTCAAACATGAACCCCCTCCCACCTGCCACCCCATATCATCTCTCTGGATCACCCCCGTGCACCAGCCCCAAGCATCCTGTATCCTGCATCACACGGACTGGCGATCCGCTTCTTACCTGATACCATACCTGTTTCAGTGCTGTTCTCCCAAATCATCCCACCCGCCGCTCTCGGCTTTTATATGGAGATTTTACATAACACAGGCGCTGTTTTCTTACACTCAAGTTTGCATTTGCTGAGATTTCTATAAGTAATACACCTATATTATTAAACTTACACTGTAATAGGAAATCACTGGGTACTGAATTGTTAAATGTCATGGCTATGACGGTGCCAAGATGGCACTAGTCAGTTCAGTTCAGTCCAGTCTCGCTCAGTCGTGTCTGACCCTTTGCGACCCCATGGACTGCAGCACGCCAGGCCTCCCTGTCCATCACCAACTCCCAGAGTTCACTCAAACTCATGTCCATCAAGTAGGTGATGCCACCCAACCATCTCATCCTCTGTCATCCCCTTCTCCTCCTGCCTTCAATCTTTCTCAGCATCAGAGTCTTTTCTAATGAGTCAGTTCCAATACACACAATTTTGCTGAATAAAGATGATTTTTTTAACAATAATGATAATAAAGATGTTAGACTGTATTTTCTCGTAGTTGGTTTTATTTTGTTGAGGGGTTTTTATCCGAAAGGATTGAATATTGTCAAAGGCTTTACCTGAATGTATTGAGACAATCATATAATTATTTAAAACAGCCTAGACATAAAAGGGTTTCTATTGAGCTTAAACCAAGCCCACGGTCAGACTCAGCTCATCTACGGTACAGAAGGAAAGACACTCGTTTCCACTGGTGGTGGGCCTGACTGGACACGGGCACAGGGAAACTTCACGGTTTAGTAGAAACATTGTCGACTGATCCCAGTGATGGTTGCACTACTGCGCCCATCTGCGTACATTTTACTGGGAAGAAACACTTGGTCATGAAGTGTCGCCTATTTTAGATATTAGGGGATATAATTTTGACCATTACTTTGCTAGTGTGTGAGATGAGTGCAATTGTGCCATAGTGGATCATGGAAAAAGCAAGAGAGTTCCAGAAAAACATCTATTTCTGGTTTATTGACTATGCTAAAGCCTTTGACGGTGTGGATCACAATAAACTGTGGAAAATTCTGAGAGAGATGGGAATACCAGACCACCTGACCTGCCTCTTGAGAAATCTGTATGCAGGTCAGGAAGCAACAGTTGGAACTGGACATGGAACAACAGACTGGTTCCAAATAGGAAAAGGAGTACATCAAGGCTGTATATTGTCACCCTGCTTATTTAACTTCTATGCAGAGTACATCATGAGAAACGCTGGGCTGGAAGAAGCACAAGCTGGAATCAAGATTGCTGGGAGAAATATCAATAACCTCAGATATGCAGATGACACCACCCTTATGGCAGAAAGTGAAGAGGAACTAAAAAGCCTCTTGATGAAAGTGAAAGAGGAGAGTGAAAAAGTTGGCTTAAAGCTCAACATTCAAAAAACGAAGATCATGGCATCTGGTCCCATCACTTCATGGGAAATAGATGGGGAAACAGTGGAAACAGTGGCAGACTTTATTTTGGGGGCTCCAAAATCACTGCAGATGGTGACTGCAGCCATTAAATTAAAAGACGCTTACTCCTTGGGAGGAAAGTTATGACCAACCTAGATAGCATATTCAAAAGCAGAGACATTACTTTGCCTACTAAGGTCCGTCTAGTCAAGGCTATGGTTTTTCCTGTGGTCATGTATGGATGTGAGAGTTGGACTGTGAAGAAGGCTGAGTGCCGAAGAATTGATGCTTTTGAACTGTGGTGTTGGAGAAGACTCCTGAGAGTCCCTTGGACTGCAAGGAGATCCAACCAGTCCATTCTGAAGGAGATCAACCCTGGGATTTCTTTGGAAGGAATGATGCTAAAGCTGAAGCTCCAGTAATTTGGCCACCTCATGGGAAGAACTGACTCATTGGAAAAGACCCTGATGCTGGGAGGGATTGGGGGCAGGAGGAGAAGGGGATGACCCAGGATGAGATGGCTGGATGGCATCACGGACTCAATGGACATGAGTCTGAGTGGACTCTGGGAGTTGGTAATGGACAGGGAGGCCTGGCATGCTGCGATTCACGGGGTCACAAAGAGTCAGACACGACTGAGTGACTGAACTGAACTGAACTGAACTTGACCATTTTTTGGCATCGCCTTTCCTTAGGATTAGAATGAAGACCAATATTTTCCAGTTCATGGCCATTGCTGAGTTTTCCAAATTTGCTGGCATATTGAGTGGAGCACTTTCACAGCATCATCTTTTAGGATTTGAAACAGCTCAGCTGGATTTCCATCATCTCCACTAGCTTTGTTTGTAGTGATGCTTCCTAAGGCCCACTTGACTTCGCACTCACCATCGTGATTATCTGGCTCATGATCTTTTTTGTACAGTTCTTCTGTGTATTCCTGCCACCTCTTCTTAATATCTTCTGCTTCTGTTAGGTCCATACCATTTCTGTCCTTTATCGAGCCCATCTTTGCATGAAATGTTCCCTTGGTATCTCTAATTTTCTTGAAGAGATCTCTAGTCTTTCCCATTCTGTTGTTTTCCTCTATTTCTTTGCATTGATCACTGAAGAAGGTTTTCTTATCTCTTCTTGCTATTCTTTGGAACTCTGCATTCAGATGGACATATCTTTCCTTTTCTCCTTTGCCTTTCACTTCTCTTCTTTTCACAGCTATTGGTAAGGCCTCCCCAGACAACCATTTTGCCTTTTTGCAATTCTTTTTCTTGGGGATGGTCTTGATCCCTATCTCCTGTACAATGTCATGAACCTCTGTCCATAGTTCTTCAGGCACTCTATCAGATCTAATCCCTTGAATCTATTTCTCATTTCAACTGTATAATCATAAGGGATTTTATTTAGGTCATATCTGAATGGTCTAGTGATTTTCCCTACTTTCTTCAATTTAAGTCTGAATTTGGCAATAAGGAGTTCATGATCTGAGCCACAGTCAGCTCCTGGTCTTGTTTTTGTTGACTGTATAGAGCTTCTCCATCTTTGGCTGCAGAGAATATAATCAATCTGATTTCAGTGCTGACCATCTGGTGATGTCCATGTGTAGAGTCTTCTCTTGTGTTGTTGGAAGAGGGTGTTTGTTATGACCAGTGCATTTTCTTGGCAAAATTCTTTTAGCCTTTGCCCTGCTTCATTCTGTATTCCAAGGCCAAATTTGCCTGTTACTCCAGGCATCTGAGGCCAGGGACGGCGGCTGGGAGGAGCAACCCCACGCCCAAGGAGTGGTGGCTGTGCGGGAGCAGGAGGGCCTAGAGGAGCCATCCCACACTGAAGGTCAGGAAGGGCGGTGGGAGGAGATACCCCTCATCCAAGGTAAGGAGCGGCGGCTGTGCTTTGCTGGAGCAGCCGTGAAGAGATACCCCACGCCCAAGGTAAGAGAAACCCAAGTAAGATGGTAGGTGTTGCAAGAGGGCATCAGAGGGCAGACACACTGAAACCACACTCACAGAAAACTAGTCAATCTAACCACACTAGGACCACAGTCTTGTCTAACTCAATGAAACTAAGCCATGCCCTCAGGGCACCCAAGATAGGCGGGTCATGGTGGAGAGGTCTGACAGAATGTGGTCCACTGGAGAAGGGAATGGCAAACCACTTCAGTATTTTTGCCTTGGGAACCCCATGAACAGCATGAAAAGGCAAAATGGTAGGATACCAAAAGAGGAACTCCCCAGGTCATTAAGTGCCCAATATGCTACTGGAGATCAGTGGAGAAATAACTCCAGAAAGAATGAAGGGATGGAGCCAAAGCAAAAACAATACCCAGCTGTGGATGTGACTGGTGATAGAAGCAAGATTTGATGCTGTAAAGAGCAATATTGCATAGGAACCTGGAATGTCAGGTCCATGAATCAAGGCAAATCGGAAGTGGTCAAACAGGAGATGGCAAGGGTGAACGTCAACATTCTAGGAATCAGCAAACTAAAATGGACTGGTATGGGTGAATTTAACTCAGGTGACCATTACATCTACTACTGCGGGCAGGAATCCCTCAGAAGAAATGGAGTAGCCATCATGGTCAACAAAAGAGTCCGAAATGCAGTACTTGGATGCAATCTCAAAAACGACAGAATGATCTCTGTTCGTCTCCAAGGCAAACCATTCAATATCACAGTTATCCAAGTCTATGCCCCAACCAGTAATGCTGAAGAAGCCGAAGTTAAATGGTTTTCTGAAGACCTTACAAGACCTTTTAGAACTAACACCCAAAAAAGATGTCCTTTTCATTATAGGGGACTGGAATGCAAAAGTAGGAAGTCAAGAAACACCTGGGGTAACAGGCAAATTTGCCCTTGGAGTGTGGAATGAAGCAGGGCAAAGACTAATAGAGTTTTGCCAAGAAAATACACTGGTCATAGCAAACACCCTCTTCCAACAACACAAGAGAAGACTCTACACATGGACATCACCAGATGGTCAACACTGAAATCAGATTGATTATATTCTCTGCAGCCAAAGATGGAGAAGCTCTATACAGTCAACAAAAACAAGACCAGGAGCTGACTGTGGCTCAGATCATGAACTCCTTATTGCCAAATTCAGACTTAAATTGAAGAAAGTAGGGAAAACCACTAGACCATTCAGGTATGACATAAATCAAATCCCTTATGATTATACAGTGGAAGTGAGAAATAGATTTAGTTGCCTAGATCTGATAGATAGAGTGCATGATGAACTAAGGAATGAGGTTCATGACACTGTACAGGAGACAGGGATCAAGACCATCCCCATGGAAAAGAAATGCAAAAAAGCAAAATGGCTGTCTGGGGAGGCCTTAGAAATAGCTCTGAAAAGAAGAGAAGCGAAAAGCAAAGGAGAAAAGGAAAGATATAAGCATCTGAATACAGAGTTCCAAAGAATAGCAAGAAGAGATAAGAAAGCCTTCCTCAGTGATCAATGCAAAGAAATAGAGGAAAAGAACAGAATAGGAAAGAGTAGAGATCTCTTCAAGAAAATTAGAGATACCAAGGGAACATTTCATGCAAAGATGGGCTCGATAAAGGACAGAAGTGGTATGGACCTAACAGAAGCAGAAGAGATTAAGAAGAGGTGGCAAGAATACACAGAAGAACTGTACAAAAAAGATCTTCACGACACGGATAATCATGATGGTGTGATCACTCATCCAGAGCCAGACATCCTGGAATGTGAAGTCAAGTGGGCCTTAGAAAGCATCACTATGAACAAAGCTAGTGGAGGTGATGGAATTCCAGTAGAGCTATTTCGAATCCTGAAAGATGATGCTGTGAAAGTGCTGCACTCAATATGCCAGCAAGTTTGGAAAACCCAGCAGTGGCCACAGGACTGGAAAAGGTCAGTTTTCATTCCAATTCCAAAGAAAGGCAATGCCAAAGAATGCTCAAACTACCGCACAATTGCACTCATCTCACATGCTAGTAAAGTAATGCTCAAAATTCTCCAAACCAGGCTTCAGCAATACGTGAACCGTGAACTTCCTGATGTTCAAGCTGGTTTTAGAAAAGGAAGAGGAACCAGAGATCAAATTGGCAACATCCGCTGGATCATGGAAAAAGCAAGAGAGTTCCAGAAAAACATCTATTTCTGGTTTATTGACTATGCTAAAGCCTTTGATGGTGTGGATCACAATAAACTGTGGAAAATTCTGAAAGAGATGGGAATACCAGACCACCTGACCTGCCTCTTGAGAAATCTGTATGCAGGTCAGGAGGCAACAGTTAGAACTGGACATGGAACAATGGACTGGTTCCAAAGAGGAAAAGGAGTACATCAAGGCTGTATATTGTCACCCTGCTTATTTAACTTCTATGCAGAGTACATCATGAGAAACGCTGGGCTGGAAGAAGCACAAGCTGGAATCAAGATTGCCGGGAGAAATATCAATAACCTCAGATATGCAGATGACACCACCCTTATGGCAGAAAGTGAAGAGGAACTAAAAAGCCTCTTGATGAAAGTGAAAGAGGAGAGTGAAAAAGTTGGCTTAAACTCAACATTCAGAAAATGAAGATCATGGCATCCGGTCCCATCACTTCATGGGAAATAGATGGGGAAACAGTGGAAACAGTGGCAGACTTTATTTTGGGGGCTCCAAAATCACTGCAGATGGTGACTGCAGCCATTAAATTAAAAGATGCTTACTCCTTGGAAGGAAAGTTATGACCAACCTAGATAGCATATTCAAAAGCAGAGACATTACTTTGCCTACTAAGGTCCGTCTAGTCAAGGCTATGGTTTTTCCTGTGGTCATGTATGGATGTGAGAGTTGGACTGTGAAGAAGGCTGAGCGCCAAAGAATTGATGCTTTTGAACTGTGGTGTTGGAGAAGACTCCTGAGAGTCCCTTGGACTGCAAGGAGATCCAACCAGTCTGTTCTGAAGGAGATCAGCCCTGGGTGTTCTTTGGAGGGAATGATGCTAAAGCTGAAGCTCCAGTAGTTTGGCCACCTCATGAGAAGAGTTGACTCATTGGAAAAGACTCTGATGCTGGGAGGGATTGGGGGCAGGAGAAGGGGACGATAGAGGATGAGATGGCTGGATGGCATCACTGACTCAATGGATGTGAGTCTGAGTGAACTCTGGGAGTTGGTGATGGACAGGGAGGCCTGGTGTGCTGCAATTCATGGGTTTGCAAAGAGTCGGACATGACTGAGTGACTGAACTGAACTGAACCAGGCATCTCTTGACTTCCTACTTTTGCATTCCAGTTGCCTCTGATGAAAAGGACATCTTTTTTTTGCTGTTATTTCTAGAAGGTCTTGTAGGTCTTCATAGAACCGTTCAACTGCAGCTTCTTTGGCGTTACAGGTTGGGGCATGGACTTGCATAACTGTGATACTGAATGGTTTGCCTTGGAAATGAACAGAGATCATTCTGTCATTTTTGAGACTGCACCCAAGTACTGCATTTTGGACTCTTTTGTTGAGGGCTACTCCATTTCTTCTAATGGCTTTGTGACCACAGTGTAGATATAATGGTCATCTGAGTTACATTCGCCCATTCCAGACCATTTTAGTTCGCTGATTCCTAATATGTCAGTGTTCACTCTTGCCATCTGCTGTTTGACCATTTCCAATTTACCTTGTTTCATGGACCTGACATTCCAGGTTCCTATGCAATATTGTTCTTTACAGCATTGGACTTTACTTCCCGCACCAGTCACATCCACAGCTGGGTGTTGTTTTCATTCGGGCTCCGTCGAGTCATGCTTTCTGGAGTTACTTCTCCACTGATCTCCAGTAGCATATTGGGCACGTACTGACCTGGAGAGTTCATCTTTCAGTGTCATAACTTTCATACTGTTCATGGGGTTCTCAAGGCAAGAACACTGACGTGGTTTGCCATTCCCTTCTCCAGTGGACCATGTTTTGTCAGAACTCTCCATTGAACTGATGGGATTTTATCATCTATTTTTTTGTTAAAATTTTTCGCACTGTCGTTCCTGAATACAGCTGCTCTGTATTTTCCTCTCTCTGTATATATCATCTTCAGTTAGTTCCAATAGCCGTTCAGTTCAGTTCAGGAGCTCTGTCGTGTAAGACTCTTTGTGATCCCATGGACTGCAGCACACCAAGCTTCCCTGTCCATCACCGACTCTCAGAGCTTACTCAAACTCCTGTCCATTGAGTTGGTGATGCCATCCAACCATCTCATCCTCTGTCGTCCCCTTCTCCTCCTGCCTTCAATCTTTCCCAGCATCAGGGTCTTTTCTAATGAGTCAGTTCTTTGCATCAGGTGGCCAAAGTATTGGAGCTTCAGCTTCAGTCTCTTAAGAGTCTTCTCCAACATCACTGTTCAAAAGCATCAATATCAAAAGTTTTGATATCAGAGTAATTTTAACCCCATAAAACAAGTTAAGAAGTATTTTCTCCTACTCTATTTCCTGGTTTCTTTTTTTTTAAATATTGGTATCACTAGACTGATTTCAGCCAAACTTGAGTAACAGGTTCTGGATTTACCCTTTTGCCTGAGCCAGCCATAAAAAATTCACACCCACTATGTAAAAATGATTTTCGAAACACTGGGACTAGAGAAAGAAGGGCAGCGATTGATGAGTAACAGATGACTGATCTCAGAAGCTAAGCAGGATCGGCCTGGTTAGTGTTTGGATGGGAGACACGGAAAGCAACTGAGCTGAGGTCTGTGGCTGCTCCGGGTCTCTGCCTTGGATGTGTTTCTAAGTTGCGTCACAGGATCAGAACACCAGCCCAAACCTGCAAGACCCCTGGAGTTGAGGAGACTGGGTTGACAGTCTGGTGAGACTAAGGCAACCAGAGGGCACAGGACTCAGTGCTGGAGAGGAGAATGACAACGTCAGAGAGAACCCGGAGATCCGCAGGGGTCCCGCTCGACAGAGGGCTCGTGAGTGCGTGTGTACTAGGCTAGGGAGTGAACTGTTCTAAAAGATTACCGGAAAACAGTGGCTGGAGTTCACACATCCCACCAGTCACACTGGAAAGCTCCTTAGTCATGGGACGTTTGCCACGGCAGGCACGAATGTCTTGCATCAATAGTGGGAGATAATTATTCTTAGAATAAACACTGCTCTAGGCTCACTTAACAAATCATAAAAGCAAGAGAAGAAAGGCTCAAACTGCTTCAAGAAAATTAACTGCAACCCCAGACAAGGCTCAAGAATATTGACAGGAATTTAAAAATATGTAACTCTCCATAAGATGGGCTACACCTTGTCTGGTATTCAACCAAAAATGACTAAGCCTGTGGAGAAGCAGAAAGACCTGATGTATGATGAACGACACTATTAATCCATTAAAACCAGCCCATAATGGACACAGATGGTAGAATTATTAGAGAAGGACATTGAAAGTTACTGTAATAAAATTCAAATATTCAGGAATCTAATAGGAAACATAAAATATAAAACAGACAAAATTCAAATTTTAAGAACTGGTAAATACAATTAAAATCGGATCAATAAAAATCGGATTAATGGCAGATTATACATCGACAGTAAAAAGATAACGAACTTGAAGACTTAAGAACAGAAAGTATTCCTCCCGTCTTCAAAAAATGCATGCGTGCGCACACAGAATAAAAGAATGATAGATCAAATGTCAAGAACACAAGTGAACTTTGAACAAAAGCACACTAACATAAATGTAATTGGAGTCATCAAAAAAGAGGATGACTTGGGAGTAGAAAAAAATTTTAAGTAAATAATGTCAAAAAATGTCCAAATTTAGTGACAACTATTCACCCACAGATCCAAGAAGCTCAACAAACCCCAAGCACAATGATACATGCAGAAAATTACACTGATAATCAAAAGCACAACACAATCAAATTTCTCAAGACCAGTTAAAAAGAGGAAGTCTTAACAGCCGACAAGGGACGTGTACAGAGGAGTGAGCGTCAGGACGGCAACAAGCTCCTCAGCAGAAACAATGTCTGAAAAAGGAGGCTGAAAACCTCCCGCATGTGATGAGAGCATTAATTTGATAAAGTAAACTTAATTAACACATTGAAGAAGCTAAATAGATTTTATTAGAAGAAAGATTCCCAATAACCTAACACCTACATTAAGAGGGCTTCCCTGGTGGCTCAGTTGGTAAAGAATCTGCCTGCAATGCAGGAGACCCTGGGTCGGGAAGATCTGCTGGAGAAGGGATAGGCTACCCACACCAGTATTCTTGGGCTTCCCGGGTGGCTCAGATGGTAAAGAATCCACCTGTAATGTGGGAGACCTGGCTTTGATTCCTGGGTCGGGAAGACCCCCTGGAGAAAGGAAAGGCTACCCAGTCTAGTATTCTGGCCTGGAGAATTTCATGGACTGTACAGTCCATGGGGTCGCAAAGAGTCAGACATGACTGAATGACTTTCATGTCCACTTTCTACATTAAGAAACTAGAAATCTGAAAGCAAGCTTCAAGAAGGAAATAATAAAGATTAGAGTAACAAACTACCATGAGTTACCCCAGAAGAAATAGAAAGTCTGAATATATTAAACCAGTAAGGACAATATCAATACCTTATTGTCAAAGGACAATAGCAAGAAAATATAAGACAACCCACACAACGGGAGAAAATATTTGTTGCTCACTTATCTGATAAGGGTCCAGTGTCCGGAATATATGAGGAAAACTTTCAATTCAACAACGAAAATAAAGAGATCCAGTGAAAATGGGGCAAAGGGTTTGTAAAGATATTTCTTCAAAAAAGACACACAAATGGCCGATAACCACATGAAAAGAAACTCACCATCTTTAGTCACTAAATGCACATCAAAACAACTATGAGATGATACTTACACCACTAGGGCGCCTATAATTAAAGAAGAAAAGTAACAAGTGTTGGCAAGGATGTGGAAAAATCGAAAGTCATACATTGCTGATGGGAATGTAAAATGATGCGGCCACTTTCTAAAACAGCTGGACAGTTGCTCAGAAATTAAGCACAGATTTACCATATGACCGACAATTTCCCTTCTTGGTATAATCCCGAGAGAACAGCAGACAAATGGACAAACCCCGGCCTTCCCACCGAGCACAGCTCCTCGAGGGTAGTGGTGATTCTCCGGAGCCTGGAGGGCAGCCTGCCACTTCCCTGTCCTGCAGCCTCTGGGGTGGGTTGTGGGGGCAGGGTCCTTCTCTCTGACTCCCTCATCCTGGGCACCCGCTGAGCTTGGTGTGGGAAGGACAGTCCTGGGCCTCCCTTCCTGATTCCAGCCTCGATGTCAAGGTGACGGCAGAAGGGATGAGGGCAAGACCAGCTGAGCACAGAGGGTACTGGCGAGGAGCCCCTTCAGCTTTAGTAACCGTGAGCTGCAGAAAGAAGGCGCGTAACACCTAAGCGCCACAATGTTTATGTAAGGGCATATGTAGCATCCACGCACACACACCAACAGCCGGAGTCACAGGCAGCTGAGATGAAAGGTAATCTAAATGGTCTCCTCATACTTTTCTTGATGGACTAACTCGTACGATCACTATGTATCTATTTCATGTTCAGAAAAAACAAACGATAAGATTCCTCTGTTGAGCTATGAACGCTCCCAGAAGAAGAGTCTCAGCACAGGCACCCCACTTGAGCAGGGGCCACGGGCTGGTCTTGGGACCAAGCTTGCCGGCTGACTCTGCCCTGTGGAAATGCAGGCGGCCTTGGTGCAAGTCCAGGGACTGTGGGACCCAACAGGCCAGCAGTCTGGCACAGGTAATGCAAGGGGCCGGGGTGACAGGCCAGTGGCTGGACAGGCTGGAGACCTCCCGGGGGAGGAAGGCTTCTGGGAAAGTCCACTTGCAGGAGACCCACTTGCCTCTCACGGGCCATCGTCCTGATCTTAAGGACTCTGACCTCAGCAGAAGCACAGTTTACACAGATGACACGTCTGGGAAAAATTATAAAACCTTTTAACAAGAAGTGCAGAGTCTGATGCTTTAAATAAATGCAAAGTTCCAACTGCATGCAGCTAGCCTCACTTTTGAAAAGCTCCCAGTCGCCAGAACACGGGGATGTCAGAATTTTTATTCCAGACTTCTTCTCGAAGTGTTTCACAGGATTTGGCAGGACGTAGTGTGATTCACTAATGAGAAAACATTTTTTCAAGATGAAGGTCATTTCTCTTGATCATCAAAACTCAAAGGAAATGTAGCAGCTATAGAGACCCATTTTAGGGGAATAATTAGCATTGAAAGAAGAAAATAGTCTTCTTTTCTTGCCGCCACAAATCTCCTGCGATGGGTTAAACTTAAATCCCTTCATGAGAGAAGACTGTCTTGCAGGGAGAGTGAAGTACGGTTTTGATAAGCTGCCACGCCCTTTCCTCGGCCGATTAAAGCTGAAAGCCCAGCCGGGTGGCAGCAGTCAGAATGAGTCTCTGGCCCGGGGAGGCCACGCCAGGTCCGCGTGGGACTGAGGCCGCGTGGGGAAGCGCACTGGGAAGCATCCCTCTATCCATGAGCTGTGTCTAGAGTGCTCCAGGGAGGAGGGTGCAGGGCCGCGCCCTCCCTGACGCTCACGACAGGGCCACGCCCCCTGACGCCCACGGTAGGGCCTGGGGAATGGCTAGGGTGTTTTCGCAGGGCTCAGACCTTCTCCATCACCCAGCTCTGTGCTCCACGTCCAGAAGGGTGCTGGAAACAACCAAGACATCTTGAGCATGACGATTAAACAAACTGGGCACAGAAATGAGGTTGAACTTGGCAGAATTCGTCACGTGCTTGGCCTTGGTTGAACGTCAGTGTTTTTGTTGTAGGATTGGAGAGCGCTTCACACCTAACATACTCGGGTGGACACAAAGGCCAGGGCTGGCCTGGAGGAGAGGACACAGCAGGACTTGCTCTGGTTACATGACTCAGAGCCGACCGCTTCCTTTTGCGTATGTTTTCACGATTTCATCTTTCTTAATATCCACCAAGACACCACTCATGGTCATTTCTGAAAACTTTTGATATTTTGTGTGTTTACACTTAAAAATTACTTAATACTGTTTAATATTTAGTTTGAATAAACTACCCGATGTGAGTACTTGATCAAACAAAATACTTTAATATACAACATTTTTCACACATGTTTTCCACACCCTTTCCTAAAACTGGATACACGAATTTTCAGTATTAAGGGGAAATTTTTGTTTTTCTTTTGGATTTGAATCTACTTAAGACCATGTGGTTTCTAAGATGAAAATCAGACTGTCTTTTGTTACTGCTGTTGTTGGGGGTGGGGGCTGAGAGAAAAGGCTGAAATGACTTCTTAGATGTCGAAGAGCCCCAGTAAAACAGTCTGATGAGCCAACTGTAAATGCATGGGAAACACATGGATTGCATTTTCTGTACGATACACAGGGGCTCCCTCATCAGGGGGAAACACTTGGCTAGGGCCTGAGCGCAAAACGTCTGAAGGGTTGGGAGGCTTAATGACATGTGACTGGCCCAGGTTCGCTGAGCTGGGGTATAACACTAAGGCCTCTCTCTGCAAGTACTTATCTGACTTCCTTGGGAAAGGGTCAGTTGTTGAAACAATGCAAAGTGATTACATACAAGGAAAGCTTGAGCAAATTTAGGACCTGACTTGTAACAGAATAAGAAAAAAAGTATTAGTCGCTTAGCCATGTGTGACTCTTTGAGATCCCGTGGCCTGTAGCCCAACAGGCTCCTCAGTCCATGGGATTCTCTAGGCAAGACTACTGGAGTGGGTTGCCATGCCCTCCTCCAGCAGACTCTTCGATGTCAATTACAGAGAGAGATAACCCCTTAATCAAGAATGGACAGATTCTACCCTAAAGGGCTAGTTCCCTCTGAGTTTTTGAAAGGGAAGAAATCTTTAAAATGTAGGCAGAGAAAAAGCACTTTATGGTGAAAGCTAGTTACCTCGACTTCATGAATATATGTATCCTTCCACCTATTTCAAAAAAGATTTGAGTACGGGCCTAGTATCACCAGAAATTCCACGCTTAGGAGGATCACCTTGTAGACAAGTGGTTACCATGGGTTTTGAGAGCCTGTCCTAGGTGTTTCGATGTGCACAGCCAGGTTTAGTCAGATAAATGTGACTCTGTAGGACTGTAATAGTTCTTTAAAACCAGCTAGTCCCACATAGGACAGCAAAGGGACTTACCTCCACAGCGTTGAAAAGCACGGCAGAGTCGTAGTCGGTTTTGAGGCTGAAGCAGGCGGTGCCAGCGGGAGAGGGAGGCGCCCTCCTGACCCTGTCACGAGCAGAAGGCCTGCCCTCGCCCCTCCGTCTTAGCAGCAGCTGATCTCCGTTCCCTCTTGCTGGCTAGGTGCTTCCTCGTGCTACAGGCCCACTAACTTGGTGCTTTCCTTCCCTCCCCGCCAGGAGCTGCTCTCTGTCTGGCTTGTAGACTATCATCCTGAGAACCCGTCTTTATGGGAAAGACTTTGAATTTTCCTAATGACTCAGTGATCTGGACTGTTCCATCGTCTGATCAACAATGAGTATGGGGCCTGCAATCCAAACAAGCTCTGGACTACTTCATGGGACTCTGGGCTTCAAACTTACCTCTTGCTGAAGTTAAAAGCACGAGTCGTCTTCACACACGATGCTGCTGTCGATACCCTGTGAAGACTGGGAGACAGGCTATCCAGTGGGTGTTTCACTCTGAGAGGTGTTTGGATCCTACGCCCAGAGGGGAAGGCAAACTGATCTTCAACATTCACATTTAGAGGAACAGCCGAGAAGAGGGAGGTCTGTGCCATGTTTTCTTCTAATCTAGTTATTAAAGTTTCATTTCTGTAAGCTCAAGTCACCATGGTTGGCCATTTACTTTAAAATTCAGGCCTCTTGTTAGAATAGTGTGAAAATGAAAGAAATGCAATCTGACATTTCAAAATCGTTCTTAAATTAATAGGATTAATTATATATAGATTAGGTGCTATATTATTATAAATCAAATCTAAATTATACACTAAAGACGTGGCTTTATGAATATCTGGCAATGTTTTTAAAGCACTGATATTTGACCTCAGGTATGATGCTTATACTTTCTTTTCATGTCAAATTTGGGATGAACATTAAAAAAAAACTTTGGCCCATATACGCATTCCAAATACGGCCGTTATCCAAGTCTCTGAAAATGCAGAAAATTAGAAATCTGGGATGTTTTATAAGCGTTCTAGCAGCTTCTGTTTCTAGTTAAGAAGTGAGTGGCAAGGGACTGGTCTCGTGATGTTCTCCTGCTTCTGGTTCACTCGCTGACGGGTCCAGAAGGGCAGGAAGGCTCACGGAGGAGGCATTGAGAAGCTTAAAAGCCATCTTCGCCCAGAAGAGTAGACGCTCCTGTGCTGGTGGGCGGAGTGCGCGAGGCTTGCTGGGGCCGCGGCGCTGCCCAGCAGTGAGTGATCTACGCTGCATCCGTTCTGTCCCCTTCCTGGTGAATCAGGGTTCCTGCCAACTTCAGGCACGGTTTCAGCCTCAGAGCAGCCACTGGGACTGAAACACTTCTCCAGGCGGTCCCAGTCAGTCCATTTGCACGCCTCTTGCTTGGTGCCACAGCGACCACAGCTGTTTGGCCTGGGGGCCAGCTTTCCCAGTGGCCCGTTAAGCGCCCTGATGACAGAGCCCTGCCCACAGCGGCGCTCAGGCTGCACAGCGGGAAGGTTCCCTCATCCGTCCTTCCAGGACTTTTGGGAGAGAGAACGCAGCACAGAAGAGACGTGTGGAAGACAATGAGCAGAAACCGTTCAGGGAGAGACCCAGAGGGAATCAGAAGCACAGGCTGACATCAGAGACAGCTGGGCAGAGGAGAAGAACAGGACCACAAAATGCAGGGACTGTCACACGGCGCAACGCTCGACTGAGGCCAAAATGTCTGGTTCCGAGGCGCTGTCTGCTGGAGCCCCTGTGCTTATTGGACGTCTACCACGTGCAAGACGCGGTGCCAGGACCGTCCCTGGGGACACTGATTTATGCGGATGAGGCGCAGGGACAGTGAGGTGGAGAGAGAGACCCAGGCCGCAGGAGAGGTTAAGGAGCAAGGCTGCGTCTCCCACCGTTCACACCCAGGCTCTGATCCGCAGCCCTCACAGGAATCGCGTTACCTCACTCACTTTAGCTAAGCTATTCAGAGGATTCGGACGCACTTTTATGCAGCTTATCTAGATGTAACTCACATGTCATCACAATCGTCCAATTACAGTGTACAGTTCGAGGCTCTTCATTGCATTCAGAGTTGTGTGACTGCTTCAGTCAATTTTAGACCATTGTCATCATTGCCAGAGGAAGCCCCATATTCTGTAGCTGTGGTCCCCCGCTCTGCTCCCCTTTCTGCAGGCCGAAACAACCACGAAACCTTTGTTTAAGTGCCCAGCTAGACCCTCTAGCACGAAACAGAAGCCCTGCAGCAGACGTACCTCTCTCGGTCCTGGTCTTCAGGAGGACGCGCCCAGACTTCCACCAGCACGTAAACTGTTAGCTCTGAGGCTTGCTTGTGAGCTTCCTTATGAAGCTGAGGTTTTTTCCCACACGATTCCCTGTTTCTGGAGGGTTTGTTTTCTAAGTCATGACAGAGTGTTGGACTTTTGTCAAAGGCTCTCTCTGTGTCTATTGCCATGACCATGTGGGGGTTTTTATTCTACTGATATGATGTATTACATTAATTACCTTTCAGATATTGAACTAACCTTGTATTCCTGGAGTTGATCCTGCCTGGTCATGGTATATAGTTCTCATATCTTGCTGAATTCAACTTCCTGGTACTTTTTGTGGGTATTTTTGCATCCGTATTCGTAAGGAATATTGACCAGTAGCTTTCTCTTGTGTGATGTCTTTGTCTGGTTTGGATTTCAGGGTAATATTGGCTTTAAGTAAAACCAGAGCATTGCTCTCTCCTCTTTGTACTTTGGAGGAGTTTGTATCAATTCTTCTTTAAATGTTCAGTACGAGCCAGTGGTGAGGCCTCTGAGCCTGAGCTTTTCTTTCTGGTTAGTTTTTATTACCATTAATTTAATCTCTTTGTTATAAGATTATTCAGATTTTCCACTGCCCCTTGAATAAGTTTTCTCAATTTTTGTCTCTATAGATACTTGTCCATTTCATGTAAGCTATCTGATTTTTATGGATCACACGTCCACAGCATCCCCTTGTTACCCTTCTGTTCCGGTGCGATTGCTAGAAATGTCGCCTCGCTCATTCATGATTTTAGTAATTTAAGATCTCTCTCTTTTTTTCTTAGTGTAGCTATAGGTTTGTTGATTTTGTTAAATTTTTTAAACCTCAAACTTTTGGTTTTATTGATTTTTCTCTATTGTTTTTCTTCTCTGTCTCATTTATTTCCACCCTGATCTTTGTTATTTCTTCATTTTGTGTGTTTTAGCTTTAGTGCACTAAGTGAAAATCACGGCATCCGGTCCCATCACTTCATGGCAAATAGATGGGGAAGCAATGGAAATGGTGGCAGACTTTATTTTCTTGAGCTCGAAAATCACTGCAGCTGGTGACTACAGCCATGAAATTAAAAGACGCTCGCTCCTTGGAAGAAATCTATGACCAACCCAGACAACATATTGAAAAGCAGAGACATTACTTTGCTGGCAAAGGTCCATCTAGTCAAAGCTATGGTTTTTCCAGTAGTCATGTATGGATGTGAGAGTTGGACCATAAACAAAGCTGAGTACTGAATAATTAATGCTTTTGAACTGTGGTGTTGGAGAAGACTCTTAAGAGTACCTTGGACTGCAAGGATATCCAACCAGTCCATCCTAAAGGAAATCAGTCCTGAATATTCATTGAAAGGACTGATGCTAAAGCTTAAACTGCAATACTTTGTGTACCTGATGTGAAGAACTGACTCACTGGAAAAGACCCTGATGCTGGGGAAGATTGGAGGCAGGAGGAGAAGGGGACAAGAGAGGATGAGATGGCTGGATGGCATCACTGACTCGATGGACATGAGTCTGAGCAACCTCCGGGAGTTGGTGATGGACAAGGAAACCTGACATGCTGGAGTCCATGGGGTCGCAAAGAGTCAGACATGGCTGAGCAATTGAACTGAACTGAACTGATCAAGCTCTTCAGTTCAGTTCAGTTCAGTCGCCCAGTCGTGTCCGACTCTTTCGACCCCATGAACCACAGCACGCCAGGCCTCCCTGTCCATCACCAGCTCCCGGAGTTCACTCAGACTCACATCCATCGAGTCCGTGATGCCATCCAGCCATCTCATCCTTGGTTGTCCCCTTCTCCTCCTGCCCCCAATCCCTCCCAGCATCAGAGTCTTTTCCAATGAGTCAGCTCTTTGCATGAGGTGGCCAAAGTACTGGAGCTTCAGCTTTAGCATCATTCCTTCCAAAGAAATCCCAGGGCTGATCTCCTTCAGAATGGACTGGTTGGATCTCCTTGCAGTCCAAGGGACTCTCAAGAGTCTTCTCCAACACCGCGGTTCAAAAGAATCAATTCTTCAGTGCTCAGCCTTCTTCACAGTCCAACTCTCACATCCATACACGACCACAGGAAAAACCATAGCCTTGACTAGACGGACCTTAGTCGGCAAAGTAATGTCTCTGCTTTTCAACATGCTATCTAGGTTGGTCATAACTTTTCTTCCAAGGAGCAAGGGTCTTTAGCTCTTAATTCCATTTAAATTCCTCTCTCAGTAATTTTGGGGGCTTTCCTGGTGGCTCAGATGGTAAAGAATCTGTCTACAATTCAGAACACTCAGGTTTGCCCCCTGGGTGGGGAAGATCCCCTGGAGAAGGGAGTGGCACCCACTCCAGTATTTTCGCCTGGAAAATCCCATGGACAGAGGAGCTCGGCGGGCTACAGTCCATGGGGTCGCGAAGAGTTGGACATGACTGAGCCGCTGACGCTTTCTTTTTCAGTGTATTTTGTCCGGTGTCCTGTGGTGGAAGGATAATGGCTCTGAATTTCCCCAGGTGCCCTGCTTTTGCCGAGCCCCACAAGCTCTGAGACGTTGCTTCTTCACACTTGTTATAGGCCGGGGATGTGGTCGCTCCAGGAGCATGCTCCGTGTGCACAAGAGAAGAATGCGCGTTCATTCTGCGGCTGCTGGGCCGTGTGTTCCTCGGATGGCTGTTAGACCTAGCTGATTAATAGTGCTGTTCCAGGATTCTGCTTTGCCTGTTAACCTGCTTTGTCATTCTGTCCATATTAGAAAGTGCAGGATTGAAGCTTCTGACTGTTACTGTTGAATCGTCTGCCTCTCCCTTCAGCTTTGTCAGTTCTTACTTCATGCATTTTGGTGCTCCATCCATTGATCTTAAAAACTATCATGATGTGCGTGAATCTGGACTGCTACGGGCCGTATTGTTAACTTGAAATATTCCACATCTCTAAAATTCAGGGCTCACAGAACTGCTGTGGAGCAGGAGGTGTGCCTTCAAGAATTGCTGATGCTGTGGGTCCTCTGACCTTGGTCACTGCAACATGCATCCGTTGCCTAAGTTCTGTTGTCCCGTTTTATCTGAAACACGGTGCCTATGTTTCACGTGGAGGCTTTATACTGGCTGTGTTTGATGGCAGCTCTAGGAGTTGTTTATATTGCTGCCAGTAGTTCAATGGATCTGTGACTAAGCGAGACTCTTGAAAGGTGAAGTTTTTGGCTTGTATCCTGATTACAGGCTTGTCAGGTGGCTCAGTGGTAAAGAATCCACGTGTCAATGCCGGAAATGCAGGTTCAATCCCTGGGTAGGGGAGATCCTCTGACCAAAGGAAAGGCAACTCACTTCAGTAATCTTGCTCAGAAACCCCATGGACAGAGGAACCTGGTGGGCTACAGTCCATAGGGTCACAAGAGTCAGACACGACTTAGAGGCTAAGCCAGCACCACCGTCCTCACGACGATGGTGGTTACACACATCGGCTCACAGGCTCAAGGTTACAGAGCTGCACGTGACAGGAAGTTTCAAGACAGGACTTTGAACAGAACGTCTGTTAGTTCGTATTAGCGGTTCTGCCAGGTCTTTTTCGTGTATGAATCTGTAAACTCTAAAACTGCAAAGCTAATAAACAAACAGCTATGAAACAGTGAAGGGTTTATGAAGTGCTAAACAAATACCAACTTTATTTAACCCATCTTGGGTTATAGCTTTAGAACAGGTGCTGTTAAGAGTATGAATTAATGGCCCAAAACGCAGTTCTCCAAAACAATTAGAAAAAAAAAAAAAAAAGCAGGACTGTCGGGGTAAAGAGGGCATCTCTTGGTGATCCCACCTTCAGGCTCAGGCGGCCTCTCCAGGCTCCCTTGCCTGTCATCCCCACAGGGCCAGGAGGAAGGCTTTCCTGCAGGAACTGTCGGGGCTGACCTGCTGTCTTCCCCAGGGCTGGTGTCCTGTCCCACCAGCCTCCTGGCCTATTTAATCTCCCCTTCCCCTGCCGCCAGCCCCCATCCTCACGCCCTGGTGGGTCTCCCTGTCCTGAGTGTGGCTGAACTGGGAGCCATGCTTTTCATGGGCAGAACATGAGCTGATGGTGGCGCAGGTTACTGGCTATGTCCTGGCTCTGCAGCTTGGCTCACTTGCTCCCTCCGATAGAACAGCCACTGTCGGGTCCTGTCCTGGGAGAGGCCCACAGGCCAGGAGTTGATGGCAGGTTCCAGGCCACAGTCCTGGGACGTACAGAGTCCTCAAATGACCACGTGGGTGAGCTTGGGGCCAGAGCCGACTTGGGCCCACCCTCACACACCCCGGGGACCATGGTCCCAAGCTCCACACTGATTAGGGCTTTGTGAGAAACCCACATCATGAGAAATGCTGGGCTGGGAGAAGCACAGCTAGAATCAATATTGCCGGGAGAAATATCAGTAACCTCAGATACGCAGATGACACCACTCTTATGGCAGAAAGTGAAAAAGAACTAAAGAGCCTCTTGATGAAAGTGAAAGAGGAGAGTGAAAAAGTTGGCCTAAAGCTCAACATTCAGAAAATGAAGATCATGGCATCTGGTCCCATCACTTCGTGGCAAATAGATGGGGAAACAGTGGAAACAGTGGCAGACTTTATTTTTTTGGGCTCCAAAATCACTGCAGATGGTGACTGCAGCCATGAAATTAAAAGACACTTACTCCTTGAAGGAAAGTTATGACCAACCTGGACAGCATATTAAAAAGCAGAGACATTACTTTACCAACAAAGGTCTGTCTAGTCAAGGCTATGGTTTTTCCTGTGGTCATGTATGGATGTGAGAGTTGGACTGTGAAGAAGGCTGAGCGCTGAACAATTGATGCTTTTGCACTGTGGTATTGGAGAAGACTCTTGAGAGTCCCTTGGACTGCAAGGAGATACAACCAGTCCATCATAAAGGCAGTCCTGGGTGTTCATTGGAAGGACTGATGTTGAACCTGAAACTCCAATATTTTGGCCACCTGAAGCAAAGAGCTCAACTCATTGGAAAAGACCCTGATGCTGGGAAAGATTGAAGGTGGGAGGAGAAGGGGACGACAGAGGAGGAGATGGTTGGAAGGCATCACCAACTCAATGGACATGAGTTTGAGTAAACTCTGGGAGCTGGTGATGGACAGGGAGGCCTGGCATGCTGTAGTTCATGGGATTGCAAAGAGTTGGACACGACTGAGTGACTGAACTGAACTGAGGAGAAATGGAGTTGGTTGACAACCCAGGCAGGGAGGGTTGAGATTTCCCACCAAGCAGGATCACAGACATCCCACGAGAGAGGTCTGGTGAGAGCTCCAGCGTCTTCCTGCACCAAGAGGCCTCAGATTCACAGCTCAGTATCATCCAACAAGACCCTCATTTTCCAACAGACACCCCGTCTGTTGTGATCAACACTGAAGTCTCCATCCGTTAACCTGGAAAATTGCTAAAACGGTACACATGAAAATTTTGTAGAGGTTTTGGTACTAAATCAGCAGCAGCTAGGACTTTGTTTTTCATGCAGTAGGAATCTTTTCACTTTTTGGTTTTCCTCAACACTTCTATTTCTCCTTCTTAAAACTAAAATATGGTACCAAGGAAAGTTTCTGCTTTCCTCGTTCTTACTGATTATTGACGCAATGAGAGACTTCTAGAGACTTCTGCTTTTAACGGTTAGGTTTTGCCTGGAAAGCCTTGTCTGTCTGAGAGGGTCTCCCCGCCCGAGTTCTATCTTACACAGGTTTGTGGTTTTAGAACAAAGTGAAATAAATGAGAGCATCTCCAGAAAGCAACACTGAAGAACTGAAGCTTCCGTGTGGACTAGTTGTCATCTCAGTTTATGAGCCTTTCCCAGAAAATTGAATGTGGTGACAGGGCGAGAGGAACGCCACCACGCACACCTCCAGGGGCTTAAATTACCCGGAGAAAGAGTCTCACCCAGGCCAAGAGCACAGAGCGCGCGCCGGGGCTGAATCGAAGGATTTAGGGGCTGGAGACGGAGCTGCCAAGCCAAAGTCTGCGCAGAGCCGCGCGGCCGGCCCGGCCAGCGGTCAGCAGACAGAGCCGCTCTGTGTCTCCGCTGGCAGGACGCCTGCAGTGGGGCTGGCCACCGCCCTTCTCTGACCCCAGGTACCCTGGCAGGGCAGCCACCGTCGGCCCCCGAGAGCCCCGAGGTTCCGTCAGGATCCGACTTCTGTCTCAGACAGGAGTGCAGCAGCAGGGGCGTGGCAGGGAGGGATGCAGCGTCGCGTGGACGGCGGCCCCGAGGATTCTCTGGGCTCCTGGAGCAAACGGCCAGCCGGGGGAGACTCAGGGAGCGTGGACCTGGGTGCCGGCCGCGTCCATTTTCTTGGAGGAAGCCGTGGGGTTCTGGAAGCAGCTGCTGGGCTCCTGCTGTGTTGCACGTGGCAGGATAAACACGGCCCTGAAAGAGTCTATTAGGGATAATTAATCATTTTCGCCCGAGATGGTTTCTGGAAGGGCCACTACACCTTCACGGCAGGAGGGATTTCTAAATGCCTAGCAGAGGCATTAAAAACAAAAAGCCATTTAACAGGGACTGCTTCTTCAGAAAGTATTTTCTATCTAAATGCACTGATGGCTGGACCTCAAGAAATGATTTAAGTGTTTTTCTCAAAAACAAGGCCAGCATTTTTCAATGCAACTGTTTTCGGGCAGAACACACTGTGCTTTTTGTGGACTGGGTCTTGATACTTACAGAGATTTTAAAAGAAAATATTTGGGCTGTGGTTTAAGAATCAAACAGTCTTAAGTATGTCAATAACGAGAGGCTGGAACTCTTTCTAAAAAAATATATACTGACTGCCGAATGCAGGGCGAGCGTCTGGAAGCCAGGCTGTGCCAAGGCCCGGCACCCTCACCCTGCTCTGCTGCACGGGCGGCCGGAGGAGTGGGCACGGACGGGCTGGTCCATCACGTGGCACCATCCCCAGAGCGCGGACACAGCCCCAAGGAGGGCATCAGCCTGATTCAGGTCCGTGTCGTCCGCGGAGTGAGCTCTGCCATTTCAGACTCTTCCTGCAGGGTGCTGAAAGTTACTCAGTCATGTCTGACTCTTTGCGGCCCTGTGGACTCATCCATGGAATTCTCCAGGCCAGAATCCTGGAATGGGTAGCCTTTCCCTTCTCCAGGGAATCTTCCCAACCCAGGGATGGAACCCAGGTCTCTCGAATTGCAGGCGGATTCTTTACCAGCTGAGCCACCAGGGAGGCCCTTCTGCAGAGTGCATGTGGGTTAAGACACCTTGCTATCTGAGAGGGGTGACTCATTTTTCCTCCTAACCTGGTGGCCAAAACTGATAGATCCCTCTGCCGCGTCACCTCTCACGGGAGCCAGGCTGGCTGGTCTGGCCTTATCCTGCTTCCCTGGGGCTGAGTCCACGGCCGGCTGGCAGAAGCGGTGATCTGACTTGGCTCCTCCAGGCCTCCCTTTTGTAGACCTGCTTGGCCAAGGGTCAACCCCACCACTGGCACAAGGGTCGACCCCAGCTGCTACTGGTCTTCTGGGTCTGGGGGAAGGGGCAGGCACCGGATCTGCAAACCTACAGAATCTTCAGTTTAATCAGCATGCGGTTATTCAGACAGATCCACACAGCGTTCCAACAAAACCGGATTCTCCCACAAAGGGACTTGGCGCCAGTTGGCAGCCCTCACCGGTGTCTGGGAAGAAGGTGTTTGGGCAAGTTTGGGGTCTGCTCATGAGGGCGTGACCCTCGTGGCAGGAAGAGCCTAGTGGTTAGGATGCCCAGGCCACAGATTTGTTATAAAAGACACCTCGTCTCGTTAATCTTCATAACTTAATTTTGGACCCTGGTTTCAGGATGGATGAAATGAGATCTAAGTTTAGGGAGGTCGCCTGTGATCTCCACAGGATGGGCCTGCTCACGAGGTGTCAGGAAGGGGAGGTGCCCGCCTGGCCGGGGTGTCACCACGGGCCTGCCATGCCCGCAAAGATGGCCTCGCTCCTGCTCACTGGGTCCAGCAAGCCTGCTCCAGCCGCCGCCTCCGTCCAGCTGCCAACCTGTCTCTCATGGTGCCGTCTGCCTGCTCTCAGCTCTGTGCGCCAGGCCACCCTGACTCTGAGGCTCTGGTCAGCCCATGACCCCACCTTTGCCTCTGCTTGTGAATTAGCTGAGGGAGCTCCGGTTGGGTCTCCAGACTCTCCAGTCCGCTCCGGACTCCAGTTCCTTCACCGGAACAAGGGCACTTGGAGAGGCTGGGCCAGGGTCCCAGAGCCCCACTTAGGGACATGTGTGAGCACAAGTTCTGGGTTTCCTTTCTTTCCCTCTCATTCTCAGGAAACCTTAGCAAGTCAAGGCAGCTGTTCTGACTCTTCTTTATCTTTTGAGTCTTGCTCTCAGGATACAGATTTGAAATTCAAATGTCAGGACTTGGCACATTTCCTTGTTAGGCTTGCTTCAAGAAAGGAACGTGTGTTGGGGGGCTGAGAGGAGGTGGGGTGTGGAGGAGAATGGATCGAGATGGATTTACCAGGGGATCCCACACCTGGGTTCACAGATTCGTGTCTGGGATAGATGTGAGGAACGGTTACACCTCGCTGCAAGGAGAAAGAGCCTCATTTACGATTCTCATGTGAGCAGAGCCTCCGAGACCAACAGCAAGGCAGGAATCCCAGGAAACAAGCCCTACCTGCCAGGAAGCCAGGCCCTGGGACAGCAGCACCAGCTCCGGGGAGGCCACAAGCAGCTCGACTCAGTTCTGCTCCCCTGGGGTCATCACACCCCGCTGGGTGAAGCGAGGCCTCACAGAGAAGAATTGTCCCCGTTCAGCCAGGGGACAAAGGGCAGAAAGGTGGGAGTCCCCTTGTTCCGTGACAAATTGAGGTAATTGTGCAAACACCCCGTGTGCTTAGCCTTGCCCTGATACAGCGGTTGTTTTGGAATATATAATTGGCCAAATGACTCAATTTTCCACTTCAGCTTTATTTGTAGATAGATTTTAAGATAGGTTTCCAGTGTATATACCAATTCTCCTTGGAGAAGAGGAAAACCAGTGAAGTATGTTTTATGAAGAACACCAGTTCCTAGCGACTTTGATGCATATGTGTATCAAAATAGAAAGTTATTTATTTTTTTTGTCCTGCATTAAAAAAAAGAAAATATTTATTCTTTATCAACATCCAGAAGTCAGCAAGTTGTGAAATTATGTACAAGTTGAGAGTGACAACATTTACTTTCTATTAATAATATAAATAATATGAAACAAGGGAAGCCAAGTGGTGTGAGTTGTACGCCCGGATTTCAGCTCCAATCCTGTTGTGCTGAGCAAAGTCAGCAACCTAGTTCCACAGATGGAGTGTGGGGTGCGGACAGGGTCTGATGCTGGCAGAAAACAGCAGTGTCTTCAAGGGGCAGGGAAAGCAGGAGGGCGTCACGGCCATGTCCAGACTCACAGTGGCTCATTTCTGCCCTTAGTACTAGGCTTTCCGAAACAAGGCCGTTAGCGTCCTTTGGTTTACGATATGGTAAATGACCAAGGAAAGCCAGTATTTTTTTTCTGATGTCACTGCATGGCAAGTCTTAAGGTTCTGTTTTTTCCCTGGAATTCAAGCTCTACATTTTTACTCTACTTCAAGATCAAAACCCATAAGTACATTTCTATTTACAAAATGGATTACAACTTTCAAGAAACAGATTCAGATATGTTGCCCCTGATACATGCTTCGTTGTGAGAGTAAACCTCTGACGCAGTATTGTTCTGAGCCAGCCACTGCGAAGAACGAGGAGCTCAGCAGTCAGACAAGCCTGCTCGCCTTGACCTCCCTGGAGATGAGTAAGTAACGGAGCAGCGTCATCACACGGCAAGGTGAGGGCCCTCGGAGGAAAGGCACTTCGGAGAAGAAAGCAGGAAGGGAGAAGGATGTCTTCAAAGACAGGCTTTCTACTCCGATTCTAAGATGTCATGACTCACGTGCCTCCAAAGCAAGTTTTCCTGAAATTAATTCCAGCCCCTTTGTAAGAGCCCCTTGGACCAGTCAATCCTAAAGGACATCAGCCCTGAACAGTCACTGGAAGGACTGACGCTAAAGCTGAGGCTCCAACACTTTGGTCATCTGATGTGAAGAGCCAAATCATTGGAAAAGACCCCGACGCTGGGAAGGATTGAGGGCAGAGGAGAAGGGGGTGACAGAGGATGAGATGGTTGGATGGTGTCAGCGACTCAGTGGAGGTGAGTTTGAGCAAACTCCTGGAGATAGTGGAGGACAGGGGAGCCTGGCGTGCTGCAGTCCCCGCGGTCGCAAACAGTCAGACACAACTTAGCAACTGAACAGCAGCAACCGGCGCAAGAGGCTCTCCCTGCTAACGGGCAGCTTCTCCCAGAATGGTCTGCTGTCCCAAACCAGAGTCTAGCATGCCTCGGCCACTCCGTGCCCCCCACCCCCGTGCCTCTTCCAGGGAAACCCCTCACCCCGCAGCATCCGCATCTCTGGGGGAACGTCCCCTGACCTCACCTGACCGGCCACCGCCACGGAGAACAGGCACAGCAGGTACATATACGTGCTCCTTCTAGCATGAAAGCTTTATGCTCGTAAACAGCGTCTCCAGCATCTAGAAACGGTGTTGGCAGACGATATGAAGATGCACACTGGGTTTACAGAGAAGTCAATTAGAAAGTAATTGGGACTACAGCTGCTGCTGCTGCTGCTGCTGCTGCTGCTGAGTCACGTCAGTCGTGTCCGACTCTGTGCACCCCCATAGATGGCAGCCCACCAGGCTCCCCCGTCCCTGGGATTCTCCAGGCAAGAACACTGGAGTGGGGTGCCATTTCCTTCTCCAGTGCATGAAAGTGAAAAGTGAAAGTGAAGTCGCTCAGTCGTGTCCCACTCTTCGCGACCCCATGGACTGCAGCCCACCAGGCTCCTCCGTCCATGGGGTTCCAGGCGAGAGCACTGGAGTGGGCGCCATGGCCTTCCCCGTAGGACTACAGAGCAATAGTCAGAAAGTACAGGGGAAGGCGAGACTGATTATGGCAGTGGCGATTCACACGTAAACTGTGTTGTGTGTAATTTAGGGGCTTCCCAGGTGACCCGGTGGTAAAGAATCCCCCTGGCAATGCAAGAGATGCAAGAGACGTGGGTTCAGTCCCTGGATCAGGGATATCCCCTGCAGTAGGAGATGGCAACCCACTCCAGTACTCTTGCCGGGGAAATCCCACGGACTGAGGAGCCTGGCAGGCTACAGTCGACAGGATCACAAAACACTGGACAGGACTGAGCGACTGAGCGCCACCAACGTGTGTAATTCAGCAAAGTATTTAGATGTGCCTCTTGCAGACGTGCGCATTTTGCAAAGCTCACAAGTGAAAATGATCTGATGAGGCCACAGACTTGTCCACAGAACACAACACGTGAAGCGAGTATGGTTTCTTCACGCCTTCATTTCTCTGCTTTTCTCATGACCGGTCCTTCCAGTGTTGCGGCAGATTCTTCAACAGCCTCTCCTCGAGGACTCAGGCACATCAGTGATACTAGAACTCCATTTTTCTCCTTGGAGTCGCCTTTCCCTAGTCCCCCTCCCGCTCTGAGGTGCCCTGGTCCTATGGACCAGCCCTTAGGGGGTGTGGGGGCACTGAGCAGCTGAGAGGAAGCATCCCTGTGCCGTGTGGTCCTGCCTGATGGAGACGTTGGTGTCGGCAGTGGGTTCAGCCACGGTGAGGGTGGCAGGGAGTGGACCCCTGGGGAGAGGGCCTCACCCCACTTGTCAGGAGTTTCGGGGCCTCCAGTAACGGGGGCGATGGGAGGCAGCGCTTTTCACGGTCCCCAGGCTTCCTCATGGTCGGGCGCTATCAGCTGAGACTTCCCGGCGGGTAGTGGAGGTTGGACAGAGAGAGCCCGGCAGACACAACCAGGGACCTTCCCAGGGATGGCTGGGCGCTGCCAGGGAGGCCTGCGGGGAGGGGCATGTGTGTGTGTGTGCGCGCACATGTATGTGTGTGATGACGGAGGGGCTCTGGGTTTGGACAACATCTACATGCTTAGGCATGAGTGTGCGTGTCAGTTTATTCAAAATCACACACTCAAAAAAATGATGACATCGGTTTATACAGAATTCCCTATTACTAAACTATCTCATAATGCACACGCCACTGCTTTGGCGGCTCAGAACAGCTCCGGTTACACAAGGTGGGACCCACCGAAGGGATCCACTCGGGGTCTCAGGGGCTGCTTGGGTGCTGACGACCGTGGTGAGCGCCCCTGCTCCCTCACTCATGCAGGCAGACACCCAGGTCACGGGAGACCCCAGCTCACTTCTTCCTCTGACCTTGTTCCCTCTGCCCCAGCTGTGCCGGCCCCTTGCACACCAGACACGCCTACCCGGGGCCTTTGCACGCGTCCTTCTGGCCCCAGGTCGTCTCCCCAAGGACAGCTGCATGACCATCTGCACGCTCCTCATGGGCACCTGGTCCCACTGCTCACCCACACACGGCCTCCCAGGCATCGTGCTCACCCTGAGATGCCAGCCCCGCCCCAGCGGGCACCCAGGCCTCCCGCTCACCCTGAGATGCCAGTCCCGCCCCAGCGGCCTCCCAGCCCTCATGCTCACCCTGAGATGCCAGCCCCGCCCCAGCGGGCACCCAGGCCTCGTGCTCACCCTGAGATGCCAGCCCCACCCCAGGTCCCTGCCACCCTCCTGCTCACCCTGAGATGCCAGCCCTGCCCCAGGTCCCTGCCTCCCTCCTGCTCACCCTGGGATGCCAGCCCCGCCCCAGCGGGCACCCAGGCTTCCTGCTCACCCTGAGATGCCAGCCCCGCCCCAGCGGGCACCCAGGCCTCGTGCTCACCCTGGGGTGCCAGCGCCGCCCCAGGCCCCTGCCGCCCTCGTGCTCACCCTGGGGTGCCAGCACCGCCCCAGGCCCCTGCCGCCCTCGTGCTCACCCTGGGGTGCCAGCGCCGCCCCAGGCCCCTGCCGCCCTCGTGCTCACCCTGGGGTGCCAGCGCCGCCCCAGGCCCCTGCCGCCCTCGTGCTCACCCTGGGGTGCCAGCGCCGCCCCAGGCCCCTGCCGCCCTCGTGCTCACCCTGGGGTGCCAGCGCCGCCCCAGGCCCCTGCCGCCCTCGTGCTCACCCTGGGGTGCCAGCGCCGCCCCAGGCCCCTGCCGCCCTTCCTGCTCACCCTGGGGTGCCAGCGCCGCCCCAGGCCCCTGCCGCCCTTCCTGCTCACCCTGGGGTGCCAGCGCCGCCCCAGGCCCCTGCCGCCCTCGTGCTCACCCTGGGGTGCCAGCGCCGCCCCAGGCCCCTGCCGCCCTTCCTGCTCACCCTGGGGTGCCAGCGCCGCCCCAGGCCCCTGCCGCCCTCCTGCTCACCCTGGGGTGCCAGCGCCGCCGCAGGCCCCTGCCGCCCTCCTGCTCACCCTGGGGTGCCAGCGCCGCCCCAGGCCCCTGCCGCCCTCCTGCTCACCCTGGGGTGCCAGCGCCGCCCCAGGCCCCTGCCGCCCTCGTGCTCACCCTGGGGTGCCAGCGCCGCCCCAGGCCCCTGCCGCCCTTCCTGGCCTCAGTGCCCTTGGTCCTGATCACCAGCGCTATGCCGCTACTTCTGCGCTCCCTGTCCAAACACAGAACAAACACCCTGGACTTGCGCACTGGCGTTTCCTTCCACAAACACTGTCCCTGGAAGGCAGGCTTGTTCCACCCTTTGCTGCGCCGTCACTGATGCCCGTGTGGGGAGAACCTTGCTGGTCCGCCTTCCTGAGCGGGGACGCCAGCCACAGCTGCCCGTCGCCCCCGACACATCTCACTGAGCTCATTTAGGGTCCGTGGGGCGAATCTCTGTGGCTGCTTTGTGTCCTCCTGGGTCCCCCAGATCCACAACGCAGCCTTTGTGAAACAGGCGCTTGACAAATGAAGGAGGGCTGAGCAGTGTTGGAAAGCCTGCCGCTTGCCTTGGTCCCGAGGCAGTGACTCGACCCATGTTTGCGTGAAGGCTGGCAGAGGGTGCGGAGAACACGCCTGCTCTGCGGCTCTTTCACCCGTGAAGGCGACACCCCTCACTGAAGGAGAACCCGCAACGTCACCTTGGTCTCAACGCGAACGGTCACCATGCTGATAACGGAGGAATGACAGGGTTCGTGATGAGGCTGCTGACTCGTCTAAACGTGGCTCCACGCTCAGGACCCCAAAACGGTGATGACATTTATGGTGATACGTTCAGAGCACAAATCAAAAAAGCAGACAGCCCTTCATATATACAGACATGCTTTTCATATATGAAGGAGTTGTTGTATTTCACTTGGAAGAATCAGGAAAGGATCACTCGAGAAATTGTACTGAGAAAATACGGCTATTTATGCAAAAATAAAAATCTATTTTTAATGCTATTCTTCAAGATAAATCCCAGCCCAAGACTAAAAACCTTTTAAGAACTGGACACAAAAGTGGAGAATAATCATCATAAAATATTCACAAAAAACTGAAGTTAAAATGGTTTGTGCAGAAAAATGTAACCTAATACTGTGTATACTTATGAAGTTAGCAAATAATTGAAAAGTATATTCCTCATGGCTAGTGTGAGTACGTGTGTGTGTGGGCGGGGGGTGAGTGTGGGTGTGCGTGGTGAGACAGGTACTTCATTTTTTCAGCAGAAAACTTATTAACATACTCTTTCTGGAAAATAATTTTGCAATATGTGTCCATTTTGGTAAAAAAAAAAAAAAAAGCCATGTTCTTTGATCTAATGGCTTCTAGGAAGCTATCCAAATGAAATACCAATAAATGAAGAAAATGTTTAGTCACTCA